>NC_082716.1:17725921-18325921 GCF_030144855.1 Hypanus sabinus | reverse complement strand
GCAGGGGAACCCCACCAGCAGGGGGCTCTCTTGTGAGAGTTCTGAGTTTGGATTGACAGGAGAGCACTGATAAGGGTTTGAGGCCCACCTACCCTCTGCACTTGGCTCTTACAAAGGCCTTGACTCTATGGCAAATGAATACACATGTCACTCTCAGAACACCACCAACTTGCCTGCCTGTGTCTCGACCAATTTGTCCTCAGTGAAGCTGAGCTCCATGATTCTCTGACCTTTTACACTGAGTAAAGGAAAGTTTAGGGGTTAGAGGTAATGTCAGCAGTGGGTTGCCTGGAAAGCATTACCAGGAGAGGTGGTAGAGGCTGGTACATCAAGGACACTTATGAGACTCCTAGAGAGGCACATGGATGAAAGAAATATAGAGGGTTTTGGACTACCAGGAAGAGGAGTGGGTTAAAAGGTTGGCACAACATTGTGGGCCATAGGGCACATACTGTGCTGTGCAATTCTATGGTCTATGAGCCCTTGGCTATTTTGCGGACAGGAAGGACCAGTGGGCAGGAAGCAGAGCGATGGAGATTTCCAGCATCTGCAGATTTTCTCCTGAGGGATGGAGAAGCAACAATCAATCCCTTGGAGTAACTCAACGTGTCAAGTAGCATCTGGGAGGGTGGGGGGGGTGGTGGAATAAATTGTCAACATTTTGAGTCAAGGCCCTGCATCAGGGAGATGTTGAAAAATGTGCTGCTTTCAGAAGCAATGTTGTCTTTAAACCTGGGTCAGAAATATCCATGTGCAGTAACTCGATGGGCCTTATGGCCGAAGTCTGCTCCTATTGTCTTATGGTCTTAACTCCCGGATACGTTTGCGATAGTGAATGGGGTTAGTGAATAAAACAAATCCATCCTGGGACCTCTAGAACTTAATCTGCGTGTGGGGTTAGAAAGTGATTCCGTAAGTGCCCAGAGACCTTTCTCTTTCTCAAGAAATCCAAAAGCTGTCTATTCGTATCCTTTAGCTGTTTAAAGCCCTTCGCTCAAGCCCAGCACCATTACTACAGACATATTCACACACATTCAGATGCTCATCAATATACCATCAACAGGAGCATTAGACTGTGTTGCCTGCACGAGCTCTTCCACAAGGGATCGGGTTAATGGCAGACCAGTTTGAGCTGAATAACAAGCATGGAGAGAGGATAACCTATCCTATGAATGGATGGTGTACACATGAGGCATTATTAGGTAAATGAGGAAAGGCATTATGTACTGGGGAGACACATCTGAAAGGCTTTTAACCCTGAGAGGCAAAGAGTGCAAAGCATACAACTTTCTCCTGAAAATTTTCCATAAGACCATGAGAACATAAGAGATAGGAGAAGAATTCAGCCATTTGGCCCATCTAGTCTGCTCTGTCATTACATTTATTATTTAGTATTCCTTTTAACCCCCATTCTTCTGCCTTCTCCCTGCAACCTTTCTAATTAAGAAGCTATCAGCCTCTGCTTTAAATATACTCAATGATATGGCCTCCACAGCTATCTGTGGCAATGAATTCCACAGTTTCACCACCCTCTGGTGAAAGAAATTCCTCCTCCTCTCTGTTCTAAAGGGATGTCCTTCTCTTCTGAGGCCATGCCCTGTGCCCTCCTTTTGACAATAGAGGAGCATCTTTGTCAAATGGGTAATTTTTGGTGATTTGAAATTCTAATTGATTCTCTTCTGCTTTGCTTTTCTATTCATACTTCAAAAGAGTACACAGGTAATTCATCCAATCCTAGAGTCAATCAGACATCAAGGAAATCATTAGGCCAATCAGGTCTGTACTGCTTCCATGTAGATCAGTTTCTTTTGCCCCCCATTTTTTTTACTTTTTCACCGTAGCATTGCAAATGATCACCTTATGCCTCCCAAATTCCTTTTTGAAATCTTTGATTGACACACATCCTTGATCTGTCCACTGTGAAGGGCAGGATCTCCAGGTGGCTAGCCAATTCAATTTGGCTCCCTGTTCCCACGGCAACATGTCAGCCTATGGCCTCCACTACTGCCGTATTGAGGCCAAGGTCAAGTTGGAGGAATAAAACCTCATATTCTGTCTCGGTAACCTCCAACTGATGGCATGAACATCGATTTCTCAAACTTCCTGTAATTACTCCCCCATCCCCCTACTCTCTTCTTCCATTCCCCTTTCTGGTTATCCTCTCTCTCTTTTTCTTCTGCTCATCTACCCATATCTCCCCCGGTTCCTCTCCTCCTATTTCTTCCATTGTCCACAGCCCTCTCCTATTAGATTCCTTCTTCTTTGGCACTTTACATCTTCCACTTATGACTTTCCAGCTTCTTACTTCCCCCTTGCCCTCTACCTACCATCCCCTTTACCTAATCTCATCTATTACCTGCCAGCTTGTACCCCTTCCTCTCTCTCACCTTTTTATTCTGGCTTCTCTTCCCCTTCCTTTCCAGTTCAGATAGGGGGCATCTATTTCTCTCCAGAGATGATGCTGCCTGACTTGTTGAGTTCCTCCTGCATTTGATGTGTGGAGCTCAAGATTTCTAGCATCTGCAGTCTCGGGTCTATGACTAACACACACTGCCGCCTTTGAAGGCACTAGGTCTCAGTTCGTTAGCGTTCTTTTCTTCACCCCCATCCCACTTTACATCATATGAGTTGGGAAGGAAAAGCAGTGATCTTACTCAAACGTATGAGGTTCTAATGAGGTACAACAGGGTAGATGCTGAGATGCTTCCACACGTGGGAGAGCCACAGACTGATTTGGAGACCAGACCATTAGATATAGTTAAGATGAGATGAATAAATATTGGGCAGCATGATAGCCTAGCTGTTAGCGCATCGCGTTACAGCCACTGCTGACAGGTGTTCGATTTCTGCTGCTGTCTGTAAGGAGTTTATACGTTGTCCCTGTGGGTTTCCTCTAGATGCTCCCAGTTTCCCCCTACAGACCAAAGATGCACGGTTAGGGTTAGTGAGTTGTGGGCACTGGAAGCGTGACATCATCTGCAGGCACAATCCTCGCTGATTTGATTTGACGCAAGTGATGGATTTCACTGTATGTTTTGATGTTTCGATGTACATGTGATAAATAAAGCTAATCTTTGCGTCTTTAAATACTTGAGAGATTGATTATACCACAGAAGAGGAATTGAGACCAACATAGATCAGACATGATCATATTGAATGATGGGACAAGTGTGGCCTACTCCTGAAGGATACATACTGAGTGCTGACAAATGAGTACAGGCACATAATGAATGAATAACATGGAAACAGAGGTCCAAAGAGTCTGCTTCTGAGCCATATGACTCCAAACACAAGGATGTAATTTTGAGGCTTTACTCACTTGGACTATTGTGAACAGTTTTGGGCCCTCTCTAAGAAAAGATGTGGTGACATTAAAGAGGGTTCAAAGGAGGTTCACAAAAAATGACACTGGGATTGAAAGGTTTATCATATGAGAAGCGTTTGATGGCTCTGGGCTTCAGCTCACTGTACTTTAGAAAAAAGAGGGAGAACCTCATTAAAACCTCAATAGAGTGGTTGTGGAGAAGATGCTTCCTATGGTAGGGGAGTCTAGGACCAGAGGAAACAGCCTCAGAATTGAGGGACATCTATATAAAACAGAGATGAGGAGGAATTTCTTTAGCCAGAAGGTGGTGAATCTATGGAATTCATTGCCACAAGCAGAGATTGATAGATTCTTGATTAGTCAGGGCATAAGGGGATATCAGGAGAAGGCAGGAGATTTGGGCTGAGAGGAAAATGGATTGCCATGTTGAAATGGCGGAGCAGACTCGATGACCCAAATGGCCTAATTCTGCTCCTGGATCTTGTGGTTTTGCAGTCTAACTTTTACTTATTTCTGCCTCCTTTAGTTTCCACTTCAGCTTCATGGGTGGAACCATCCAAGTGCCTTGCTCAAATGGACTTGCCCTCTTTATCTCATTTTGAATTTAGTTCGAAGGATGCTTCCATCCAATAGCCTGGCTTTTTGTTCTGTTCTGCGATATCACAGAAAACCTCTTTCGATCTGAAGAGACTCAGCTTTCTGAGAACCCACTGTCTAGTTGAGAAGAATGTTCCAAATTTCTTTAACCCTTAGTGGTTCTTGAATTCACAACTTTGCTGCCTTTCCATCTTAACTTCCTTTATCCAAACTCCATAAGAGATGAATCAATGAGATTGGCAAGACCTCTCCTTCACAAATAGGTAATGCCAATCTTATGATTATATTTTCATCCACGTTCTTAATGGGCTTCAAACTTCCAGGTTGCTAGGCTATGAGTTGTAAAAAAGCTGGGTTAACATGTGTAATTTTTCTCTGGTCAGCAGGACTTTCAGTCCAACATGCCCATGCTGAGCAAGAATTCCATCCTCTCTGCCCAAACTTAGCCCAAATCCCTCTAGAATTTTTCCTATCCATGTACTTGTCCAAGTGCCCTTTCAATGTTGCAAATGTGCCTGCCTCAATCACTTCCTCTGGCAGCTCATTCCATATTCTGACCACTGTCCTTAAGTCCTGGCAACATCCTTGTACATTTCTCTGCACTCTTTCAATATTATTGATGTATTTCCTGAAGGTAGGTGAGCAAATTGCATATGACTAATTCCAATATTATTCTTTGGTGTTACTACTCCCTGCAGGCATCTGATTGTAATGGAAAACCAACAAATTTTGGGCAAATCAAAGTGCATCTTCCAGCAGGTTAATGTTTTTTCCAGCAGCAATCCATGTTTGTTTTGGCGTGCATCCCTGGGAACAGCCTGAGGCCTTTGCTGCCAAGCTGCTCGGGGCAAATCACGACAAGGACCCTTGTGTCCTTTTCCAGGCCTCTTTGCAAGTCCAATTGTAACATGGATCCAAAGCACCAAAATTCCCTCCTTAAGCTTCCTCATCCCATTCCTCTCCCTCATTTAAGGTGCTATTTGAAACTTCCATGACTAAGTATTTATTAATCAATGGTCATACCTGTGATTGGAGAAACCTGGGGTCAATACTTAAAGGTTGGCTATGTCCAGAGGGCAAAACTAAAGGTAGGGGAGCAACCTAAAGTCCAGAGGTAGGGGAGCAAGGGTCGATTTGACTGGAGGTCAGAGGCACAATATTTGTGACTCTGGGTTGGGGACTTCAGATTGGAGGCATGACATCTGAGAGTCTGGGGCTGAGGCCTGGAGACACCTGTCCCAGGGTTGGTGGCCTCTCTGTGGGTGTGAGTGAGAGGATGGAGAAGGGGCTTGTATTGCTGATGTTGCTGCTGCTGCTGCAGCTTGTGTTGTTCCGCCGATCATTGCGGGCATGCCAAGTTGGCACCAGAATGTGTGCCGACACTTGCAGGCTGCCCCCAGCACTTCCAAGCGTGTGTTGGTTGTCAACTCAAACAATGCATTTCACTGTGTGTCTTGATATACATGGGATAACTAAATGAGAATCAGTCCTAATATCTCCAATGTGTCTCAGTTTTACATGTTTAATAAGCTTCGATGTTAATTATTGCTGTTGTCTGAGAAGAATAAGACAGCATTCTTCAGACAGAATAAGAGGCAGCATTATCCTCCACTTAGAGCAGGAGTTCCCAACCTTTTCTTATGCCATGGAACCCTACCAATAACAGAGGGGTCCGTGGACTCTAGGTTGGGAAGCCCTGAATTTAAGTGAATTCCCACTCTAAGCCAATTCCCATTCATTCAGTCCAAACTCTCATTCCATTCCTAGCTCACTGTGTTGTCTGGTTGAGAAGCTGAGAATGCTGGGAATTTTTACCAGTGATAAAGGAAGACGACTATGCATACAGACCAGGCAACCCTGCACCCATTGAGGGCACATGCCCCTAACCTCGTTGATCTCTGGTGTCTCACTGATAGTCATATGAGAATGGGCTGATGTTGTTTAACCTTGACCTTTTTCACATATTTAGTCATGAGGGCAGCTCAGAGCATAGTGGTTAGTGCAGTCACTTTACAGTGCCAGCAGTCAGTTTCAATTCCCGCAGCCGTCTATAATGCGTTTGTACGTTCTCCCTGTGACTGCATGTGTTTCCACTGGGTGCTCCAGTTCCCTCCCACTTTCCCACGATGTACGGATCAGATCTAGTGAGTTGTGGACATGCGATGTTGGCGCCAGAAATGTGGCGCCACTTGCTGGCTGCCTCCAGCACAGTCGTTAGACTATGTTAGTCGTTGACGCAAAAGACACATTTCACTCCATGTTTTGATGTTTCATGTACATGTGACAAATACAACTAATCTTTATTTTCAATTGTCAACTGGTGCAGTTTTATTTATGCAGCTGAAAATGGGTTTATTGCAAAGTATAAACTTTTATCATCTAGAGATCATATAATCATTATCATTATGACCGTGATTGTTCTTGGCAATTTTTTCTACCCAAGTGGCTTGCCATTGCCTTCTTCTGGGCAGTGTCTTTACAAGATGGTTGACCCTGGTCAATATCAATGCTCCTCAGAGATTGTCTGCCTGGTGTCAGCAAAACCAGGACTTGTTATATGCATTAGCTGCTGATATGACCATCCACCACCTGCTCCCATGGCTCCATAACAGGTAACACAATTTGAAAAGACTGAGAATGCCTTGAAAGAAAATTTATGCAGAACTATTTGCAAGTTACAAGTGTAAAATAGTTTCTGACTTACTTTTTATAAAAATTAATAACTTTTAAAAGGTGGCAATTATTAGCTTGCACCTACACACTCAACTTAGGTTGGAGTCTATAAGCTAGCTTGTTAAAGATAGCAAAAACAGGAGTTGCAATGGTGATTTAGTGAGAGGTGCTTGTGGGTAATTTTATATTAATACCAAAGGCAGCAAAAAACCAAACTTGTGCTGGATATAGTTTGTTCCAGACTTTGTGTTTGTTGGGTGAAGATTGCCACAAATAGAAGCTCTGGGGCAATACTAGGATATTTGTGAAAGGTTGCTGTAGCTAGTCTGTTACTGCTTTACCTTGTTCTACCTTAATAACACAAGAGATTCTGCAGATGCTGGGAATCTAAGCAACACACACAATATGCCGGGGAAACTCATAGTGATGATGAGGCCAAGCACGAGCTGGAGCTGGAACATAAGAGATTCTGCAGATGCTGGGAATCCAGGGGAACACAAGCAAAATGCTGGAGAACTCAGCAAGTTAGGCAGCATCTATGGAGAGGAAAAAACAACTGGTGTTTTGGGCTGAGACCCTCCATCAGGACTGGAAAAGGAATAGGGAAGAAATCAAAATGTGGGGCAGGGAAAGGTATAGAAGCTACAAGGTGATGGGTGAAGGGAAAGGGGGCATGTAACATCTCATATTCCATCATTTGAGGTATTGAAATAAGAACAGAAACATTGGAAAATACTCAACAGGTCAGGCAGCTTCTGTGGGGAGAGAGGCTGTTGATGTTTCCAGTCTACAATGAAGAGCGGCAGATCTGAAAAAATGACTCTTCCCTCTTCCACAGATGTGGCCAGAGCAGCTAAACTCTTCCAGCGGCTTCCATTTTATTTCAGATCTCCAGCATCACCATGAAGTGCTGACCTTGGGGTCTTCATTATCTCCAAGCATTAGGCCAAAGACATCAACTCATATTGTTGAACACCACACAGGAACAGTACATGGCCTTCACCTGAGCACATGGAAGAAAGATTCCACTGACTTAACAACTACATGGAAAAACCTGAAAGTGATCAGACTTAATCAAGATGGGCACTTGTGCCAGAAGGGTTCCAGAAACCAAAGAATGTGAGGCTGTTGTTAGGTACAGAAGTCTGGGTGTTATAAATACTTGATCTTTACACAATCTATGGTTGCTTCTCATTTTGTCTCCATTCCTGCATGGCACTAATATACCCACTATGTCAGAGGTCAATTGCTCAGGTGGACAACCTTGTAGATGATGCAGCAACATGCTGGGTGTGTCTTCACATTCCTGCAAACACACTGTTTTGATTTTTCTCTCTTGTTTCTTTCCATTTTTTAAGCAAATTTTCCCAATTCTATTGTTTGCCTGCATCACACATTCAAAGTTGGTTGGTTTGATGGCACACAGAGAGCAGTTCAACCTTAATTAGCTCAGAGCTGAATGATTGGTTTTGGGAATAGAAATAATCATCTCAGGTGTTATGCTTTAAACGAGTGCACCGTCTTCCTCACACTAGCTCACAGACATCCAACTTCATAGCCAGAAGTTCCACCTTGCCATCATTAGCTTAATTCCTGCCATAATTTTTTTTAATCTTCAATGTATTGATCAATTCTTACATGAATATTCTTCCCATCATTGTCCTCCGCTTGATTTGTTAGTGAATGCCCTTTCACTCCATCCCACCCCAACTTCTGTATGCATCCAATCCTGAAAACCTATCCAAGAAATCGTCAATGCCCAGGTACAAATGAGCTGTCTTCTATAAGTCCATAAGAAACAGGAGCACAATTGGGTCACTGGCCCATTTATTCTGCTCTGACATTCTATCGTGGCTTATTTATTATCCCTCTCATCCCCATTCTCCTTGTAACATTTGATGCCCTTACTGACCAAGAACCTATCAAAACTCTGCTTTAAATACAATAGATTTCGGCTAATTTTGGCTCAATTAAGCAGCTGTTCCAATTAGACAAAGAAACAAATCATGTACTTAAATGAAACACTGCTGATGCTACCAGTACTATAAAACTGTGTACTCTCAGCACATCTACATGGACCGCTGTCGCCGAAAAACAGCATCCATTATTAGGGACCCCCAGTGCCCAGGTCACGCTCTCTTCCTGACACTGCCATCGGAAAGAAGGAATAGGAGCCTTAGTGCTCTCACCACTAGGTTTAGAGACAGTTACTACCCCTCAGCCATCAGACTTTTGAACCAGAGGTGATAATTTCACTCAACCCATCACTGAACTGTTCCCACAACCTACAAACTCACTTTTAAGGACCCTTCATCTCATGTTCTCAATATTAATTGCTTTTTGTGTATTATTATTATTTATTTTTCTTTTGTATTTGCACTGTTTGTTGTGTTTTACACATCGGTGTTTGTAGGTGTGGTCTTTCATTGATTTTGTTATGGTTATTGGCTTTATTAAGTATCCCTGCAAGAAAAAGAATCTTAAGGTTGCATATACTGACATAAAGGTACTCTGATAATATATTTACTTTAAACTTTGAACTGGCCTATAATTCCCTTTCTTCTGCCTGTCTCCCTTCTTAAAGAGTGGAGTGACTTTTGCAATTTTTCAGTCCTCCAAAAGCATTCCAGAATCTGGTAATTCTTGAAAGATCATTACTAGTGCCTTTGCATTCTCTTCAGTCACCTCTTTCAGAACCCTGGGGTGTAGTCCATTTGGCCCAGGTGACTTATCTACAGTACCTTCAGAACATTCAGCTTATCAAGCACCTTCTCCTTAGTATTAACAACTACATTCACTTCTGCCCCAAATACTCTCCAGTTTCTCACATACTGTTAGTGTCTTCTACGGCAAAGATTGACACAAACTACTTAAGTTAATCTCCTATTTCCATCATTACGACCTTTCCAGTGTCATTTTCTATTGGTCCAATATCCATTCTTGCCTCTTTATATGTCTGAAAAAACTCTTGGTATCCTCTTTAATATGACTGGCTAGCTTACCTTCATGTTTCATCATTTCTCCCCTTATGTTTTTATAGTTGCATTTTATAGTCTGTTTTTTAAAAGCTTCCCAATCCTCTAAGTTTCTACTATTTTTTGTTTTATTAAATGCCTTCTCTTTTGCTTTTATGTTGCCTTTGATTTCCCTTGTCTGCCACAGTTGCTTCATCCTCCCTTTAGAATACTTCTTCATCTTTGGGATGTATCTATCATATGCCTTCTGAACTGCCCCAGAAACTTCAGCCATTAGTGTTCAGCCATCATTCCTGCTAGTGTCCCCTTCCAATCAGCTTAGCCATCTCCTCTGGCATGCCTCTGAAATTCCCTTTACTCCACTACAGTACTGATACATCTCCCCCAAATCCTTCTCTATCTTTAAATCTCATGTTCTCAGCATTATTTGACTGGAAACAGCAACTCCTTTGCTTGTATCTTTGGAAACAGCTCTATTTCTGTCTTTGATACCTCTTTTTCTTCCTTTTCAGGGTGTGGGGGGGCTCATTTGAAGACTCTGATCTGGAGTTACACTCTGACATCAGTTCTTTGCGGGAATGGGACCCGCTTTCAGGGCTTCATGAACGGCCGCTTTTTGATATCCCAAGAATGAGCGTGCATTCAGGGTTCCAGAATTTCGTGGCTCTGGAAACGGGCTAATTCTAGGCTGGAGCCCCTGACTGAAGCGGCGCGGGAGAACATGGAACATCAGGAGCAGCGGGTTAGCTGCCGGCGGTTGTGTGTCCGAAGAGCTGCGCCTTTTTGGTGCGGACTCTCTGGGTGCAGAGCTCGGACAAAGCGACACAACAGACTTCTAACATCGTAAACCAGCAAGTTGTTTGTTATGTCTCCCCTCTCACTCTGAAATGGGGCAACCTCTTTTTCCCTTATTCGGGAGAGAGAGAGAGCCTGTGGTATGTCAAATTACCAGGTGAACGAGTAGTTTTTGGGGTACTGCAAATCTGTGTCTTTATTGATGCTTTGCTGCATGCTTGTGTGCTCGGTGGAGGGTGCTGATGTTTTCTTGCTGCTGGGGATGGGGGTGTCATTGCCTGGCTGCTGCTTGTGGATGGGAGGGGGGAGCTGGGAGGGGGGCTTTGGGGCTCTAACATTTCAACTGTCATTCCTTCTTTGGGGCACTCCTCTGTTTTCGTGGATGTTTGTGAAGAAAAAGAATTTCAGAATGTCTGCTGTATACATTTCTCTGACATTAAATGTACCTATAGACCTATTTATGTTTATTTGTAATTTGTCTTCTCTTTGCACATTCCACATTGATGTTTGTCAGTCTTTGAGTAGATATATTTAGTTTGCAAATATAGTCTGCAAACTAAACACTCCTTGATGAACAGGGCAAAAGTCTCATGTATCCTCGGCTTCACAGAAAAATAACTCTGCTTGATTCTCTGCCATAGGTGGTACGTGGATGATAGAAAAATGGACTATGTAGAAGGGAAGGGTTAGATTGATTATAGAGTAGCTTAAGAGGTTTTCACTACATTGTGGGCCGAAGAGCCTTTACTGTGCTGTGATTTTCTATGTTCTTCCCCATTAGCCTGTCTTGGAAAGCAGAAAGACTTGGTCGGCAGCTGCTCTGCACATGACCACAAGAAACTGCAGAGAGTTGTGGACACAGCTTAGAACATCAGGAAAACAGCATTCCCTCCATGGACCTTGTCTGCACTTCTCACTGCTTGAGTAAAACAGCCAACATAATCAAAGACTGACCTCACCCTGGGCATATCTCTCTTCTCCTTCAGGCAGAAGATACAAAAGCCTAAAAGCATGAACCACCAGATTCAAGGACAGCTTTTATCCCACTATTGTAAGACTATGAAATTATTTGCTAATTAATAAATTGGATTCTTGTCCACATAATCTACCTCATTATGATCCTGCACTGTACTTTCTCTGTAGCTGTTACACTTTATTCTGCTTTGTTATTTTTACCTTGTTCTACCTCAATGCACTGTGTAATGATTTACCCTGTATGAACAGTATGCAAGACAAATTTTTCACTGTGTCTCAGTACATGTGACAATAATAAACCAATTCCAATTCTTAAGATTTCATTTAATCCTTGGACATCATTTACCTCTTTGTTTCAAATTAACTTAAGTCAGTATTCAACTAGTTGAAGTTTGATGTGGTTAAATATGACATTTAACTGATAATTGGAGAATGTGAATTCCTCACCCCCAACTATAACCATCCCAATGCACTTCCACTGAACTGCCCCAGAGATTTTACTGCACACAAGAAGCTGATGGTTTCAAGTGACAACCACACTTGACATTCAGAGCCATTGCATTCTGGGTAAAAATTTCTGAGCTGCTGTGATGTAGGACTGTTAGCGCAGCAGTGTAGTTGTTAACACAGTGGCAGCAATTACCGATCTTGTTCCATTCCCGCCGTTGTCAGTAAGGAGTCTTTGCATTCTCCCCCTTGACTGCATGTGTCTCCTCTGGGTGTTCCAGTTTCCAAAAACATGTCAATGATGTATGGTTAGGGTTAGGCTTAGTCAGATGCGGGCTCACTATGCAGGCGCTGGATATGAGATGATGCTTGTCCAATCAGTCATCAGTCTGTGTTGGTTATTGACACATAATGACGTATTTCATTGTACGAGGGGTGATTGTGGCCTAAGGTAGAAGGAGTCCATTTTAGAAAACCCAGCACATTTATTTTTCAACATAGTCCCCTCCTACATTTATGCACTTAGTCCAGTGGTCGTGGAGCATACAGATCCCTTCTTTGTAGAAGTCGGCGTCTTGGACCTCCAGAATGGGGTGATTGATGAGTTATACAGCTCTCATTACATTCACGCGCAGTTCAACACTTTGAGTGAAAATGCAGAAAGTTTGAAGTTAATAACTCAACTCCTTCTACTTTAGGCCACAAACTTATCAATTTCCCTTGCTGTGGACCACTTTCTAGAGGTCCAAGACACCGACTTCTACAAAGAGGGGATCCGTATGCTCTACGACAGTTGGACTAAGTCTGTAAATTTAGGAAGGGACTATGTTGAAAAATAAATGTGCTGGGTTTTCTAAAATTAAATCCTTCTACCTTAGGCCACAAACTTATCATTCACCCCTCGTATGTCTTAATGTTTCAATATACATGTGACAAATAACGCCAATCTTTATTGGAGTAATTATTCAAATATGAATTATACATTATTCATCTCCATTATAATGAAGCTCTATTATCCACGGTAACTTTTAAGGGAAATTGATTCTAACCAGAACAAAGACAATAGATCAAGTTGAAAATAAGATCAAAATGCAACATTTTCTCTCTGAGGTGAATGGCTGGAGATGGTTTGGGATGGATTTGGAAATTTCAGATTCAGACTCTGTATCATTAGACAGTCTTTGAGCATTATTTTTAGGATCTGGAACTTATTTTCCATGATGAATTCCTTCCCCAATGTTGAGGAGAAATTCTTCTGATTAGTCTTGATATTATACACACAGTAGTGTAGTGGTTAGCACAACGCTTTAAAGAACAGGTGACCCGGGTTCAATTCCCGTCGCTGCCTGTCAGGAGTTTGTATGTTCTTCCTGCGACTCTAGGTTTCCTCCCACAGTCCAAAGACGTACCGGTTGGTAGGTTAATTTGCCATTGCAAATTGAATTATGATTGGGGTAGGATTAAATCGGGCGTTACTGGGTGGCATGGCTCAAAGGGCTGGAAGGACCTGTTCCACGCTGTATCTCCATAAATAAAGGAATAAACAAGAATCATCAGGCACCTTGTTTCATGAGTGGAACTGAAGTAAAGAAAAATAAAAACCATAGAAATATTTAGCAGAATAGGCAGCATCTGTGGACACAAATGAACAGTCAATGACTAGGGTTGAAATGCTATAAATTTTTAAAAAAGATATTACACTCCTTGTTTTTGGATGGCACTGGATTTAAAAAAAAACACTGCCTGTAAGGAGTTTGTACATTCTCCCGTGACTGTATGGATTTCCTGTAGGTATTCTGGTTTCCTCCCACAGTCCAAAGATGTACGGTTTAGTAAGTCAATTGGTCACATGGGTGTAATTAGACAGTATGAGTGTCATTGGGCCAGAAGGGTCTGTATTCTGTTGTATCTCTAAATAAATAAAAATAAACCTTGATATACTTAGAAGGTCAGGCAGCATCCATGGAGGGCAGAACAGCTAACATTTCAGGTCAATAGACTTCCTGACCCAGTAAATCAGATTCTTTTTTCTGACATGCAAGACATTTTCTACTCCTTCAGATTTCTATCTTCCACAGTATTTACCTTTTGTACATGACTTGGTATTGTGCTGTCCATTTTTTTTAGAGTGGGAGTACTGTCGAAAAATACAGCAGGCAGGACAGATGTAATGTGTCATACCTTTCTTCAATTGCACTGCACTGGAATTCAAATGTCAAACATCTCTCAATGTTCCCCTTCAGCTCCGTGAATCACTCAGACATTTTCAAGTGGCAATGTATCAAATTGACTCTAGGTGCTGGAAGAAAAGATAAAGAAATCTTAAAATAGAAACAGAAACAATAAAGTTAAAGAAGGGGATTTGAAAATTCCAGTAGGTAACCAGACAGGCAGTTGAATTGTCAAGGAATAGAAGACTACAGACCAAGTGCTGGTAAATGGATTATTTCAAAGGTCAAAGTACATTTATTATCAAACTACATATACTTTATGTCATCATGTACAAGCCTGAGACTCATTTTCTTGCAGAAATTCACAGTAGAACAAAGAAGTTACCATATGAGGAACGTCTGGCAGCTCTTGGGCTGTATTCACTGGAGTTCAGGAGAGTGAGGGGGATCTCATAGAAACATTCCGAATGTTAAAAGGCCTGAACAGATTAGATATGGAAAAGTTATTTCCCATGGTAGGGGATTCTAGGACAAGAGGGCACAACTTCAGGATTGAAGGACGTCCTTTTAGAACTGAGATGCAGAGAAATTACTTTAGTCAGAGGGTGGTAAATCTGTGGAATTTGTTGCCATGAGTGGCTGTGGAGGCCAAGTCACTGGGTGTATTTAAGGCAGAGATAGATAGGTTCTTGATTAGCCAGGGCATCAAAGGGTACGGAGAGAAAGCAGGGGAGTGGGGATGACTGGAAGAATTGGATCAGCCCATGATTGAATGGCAGAACAGACTTCTGCTTCTATATCTTATGGTCTTATGAAAATACAATTGAATCATTGAAAAACTACACACAGGCAAAGACTAACAAACAGTTGACCCAAAAGGACTGCATTCCTTTTCAACTAAATGATATACCTCAGACTTTTTCTGAGCTTCAACACTAGGTTCAGTATCCTGTGACTCCACATCCTTCACATCCTGAACACAAGCAAATGGGACATCTACCTCTCCTAGGCTTTCAATACCAGTCCCCTTTTCAAATTCTAAGTTCCCCTGATCCTCCCAGTTACTCTCTGGGCAACTCCCTTCTGGAGTAAACTCAACCTTGCAGGTTAAAACAACCTCGTCTGCTAACCCAGCAGACTCCTTCAAGGTAGCAGCATCCTTTTCATCTAGGACTGACCTCACATCTTCGGGAACACACTTAAATTCCTCAACTGAAAACAGCTCTGTCAAACCAGACAGATCATCCGTGTCCAACCCTGGACCTTCTAACTGCCCCATCTGTTTCCCATCTTTACTCTGTGCCTCCATAACCTCCTTCCTCACTCCTAAGTGTCCACCTAGGGGTATCTTGTGGGCACGGTTCAAAATTTCGTTCCTTGACAACACTAAATCTGCTTCGTCTCCCTTACTTTCCTTAACCGCACTATCCTCCGTTTTACCATCCTCTAACCCCTCTTGGTACAAGGTCAGTAAAAACGTCTCTGCTAAATAAATACTGGACTCATTTAAACTGGCTCCTGTCTCAGCCACCTTTTGAGACATGCTGCGAGTTACTGCGCATGCGGGATAAATCTTGGAATCTATGGGTGGGTCCTCAGCACTTACAGGCTTGCTTGTTAGTTTCACCGCTGAATACACGTCCCCAGTATCTCTCCAGATCCGCACTGGAACTGGGGTTTCTCCTTCCTTCACAGACACCATCCCTTCCGAGATAAACTTTTCACGCCCCTCTTGGGCTCTATCTAACTTCGCCTTCCTCATCGGCTCAATGCAACCATTCGGGATTGCTGTTTTCCCTTTTCCTGTCTCCTTCTTCAGAGCAAAGCACTTATATGCTATGTGGCCCACCTTCCCACAATTATAACATGTAAAGTTGGGAACCTTCCTGCCAGCCTGCTTTTCCTCCTCCCGGCCTTTTCCTCTAGTTCCCGGCTTATTCTCTGCCTTAGCTGGTAGGCTTTCTGTGCCATCCCTATTGCCTCTCTGGTAGCTCTTATTTGAGGAAAACTTTGTCTTGTGGGTTAAGGCATACTCGTCTGCTAACTTGGCAGTCTCAGACAGAATCTCTGTCTCCTTCTCGTCCAAGTACATCTTCATACCTTCAGGAATACAACCTTTGAACTGCTCCATCAGTATTAACTGTAACAGTTTATCATAATCTCCAACGACCCCTTTTGAGGTGCACCAACTTTCACAATACACTTGCATCTCACGGGCAAACTCTAAATACATGTGGTTCCATGGCTTTCTCAAGTTCCGGAACTTCTGCTGGTATGCCTCTGGCACTAACTCGTAACTCCTCAATACAGCCCCTTTTACTTCATCATAATTCTTAGACTCATCCATGGACAATGCCAAATACGCTTGCTGAGCCTTCTCCCTAAGTATGCGCTGTAATAGAACTGCCCATTTCCCCTTAGGCCAGTTCTGATTCACAGCCGCTTTCTCAAAATGGAGGAAGTACTTATCGACATCCATCTCCTCGAATGGAGGTACCAACTTAATCTCCTGACCAATCTTGAAACCCTTGTTTGGGTCGGCTGCCTGGTCCATTCCCTGCAATGCCTTTAACAATTCCCTGTGCATTTCCAGCTCAAACTGCCTCACTTTCTCCCTTTCCTCCCTCTGCTTATCAGCTTCTTCTCTCTGCCTTTCAGCTTCTTCCTTCTCCCTTTCAGCCTCCTCTCTCCGCCTTGCAGCCACCTCTCTCTCTCTCTCTGCCTCCAGCTGCCTTATCTGGAGTTCATGCTCCCTTTTCTCCTTCTCCTCAGCCAACCTTAATTTTTCTATCTGTAATTGAACCTCACCCTCGGCTGGTTTCCTCTCAGGGAACAGGTCCAATACATCCGATGGGAACACACCCTCAGATACATAATGCACAGCTATTGCTCTCTGTATATCCAAATTCCTCATCATCGATTTCTGAGAGATTTAATCATTTCACAATACTCACCAATTCTGCCTTCCTGGCATCCTCTAATGCCCCCGAAGTCAGGTCTTTTAAAAATTTGTAAATTTCCATCACTGCTGTTTTCCTGTATGGTTATCTGCACAACCAGATCAGATAAGAGACTTCTATCCCGATTCACTGCCCCCCCCCCAAATTTTGAAATCAAATCCCGGACGAGCCCCCAATTTATTATGTACCCCATAACTGGGTTTACAGACCAGCAAAGACAGAAGTATCCGTTGGCGTCTGGTGGTACCAAAACTAAAGATGTTTATTAGTAAACTACACAATACAGTATCAAAAATGCAAATATACATATGAAACAAGTTAGCAATAATAAACCTAAAAGTGTAGGAACAATAATAAGCAATAATAAACAAGCTCTATCAATGTCTAGGAGTAAATGAATTGTCATAGAAAAGTATAAAGTTCAGTTCAGTTCATACATGCTAAGATAGTTATGGTTGTTATGTTGTAATCGTTGGAGAGAGAGGGGGCGAGCGATTAGGCAGCTGCAGCAGGCAAACCTTCTGTGGCTTTCTTAATCTGTCATGTCATTGTAGCCATTCAGTTATGACCTCTCCATCCTTCAGCTAGACCATTCTTCTGTGGTGGACTCGTCACTCTGGCATGAGTGGACACACACACAAGTCCCCACCGGCCCTGCTGTCACACTGTGAGCTTTATTGACCGATCTCCTGATTCGGTCTCCGAAGCCCCCACCTTCCTGTGGGTTCACAACACTCAGTCAGTGTCCACTGGTGTGTCTGAAGGGTGTCTCCCCAGACCTGTCTTTTATCCCTACTAACAGGGTCTTAACTATCCATCAACTCTGAATGACTGTGTCCATCAAATCAGGCCACTCCTGCTGTCTCCTGAGGAATGTTAACGAGCAAAGTGAAGTCCTTGTAGTGGAAGGTAATTAATCCCGGAAGAGTCAAAACACAATAAATCAACAGTCTCTCTCTCCCTCTTATCTGTAGCAGATGTCCTTGCCTGGGCTTCACCTCTCTCTCTTATTAGCAGCATAGCAACAGCAATAGTTCATAGCTCTCAGGAGGGGGGGGAATGGTTAACTCTGCACCCCATTTTCCATCAGGTCTGTTCATCACTCATAACAATAGCAAATATGCAAAAGAGGACGAACTGTGCAAATACAAAAAAAGTAAACAAATAATACTGCAAACGTAAGTTTTCAAGTCCTTGAATGTGAGTCCACAGGTGGTAGAATCAGTTCAGATTTTAGGTGAGTGAAGTCATCCACGCTGGTTCAAGCACCTGATGGTTGAAGACTAATAATTGTTCCTGAAGCAGGTTCGAGGACAGTTACTAGCCCTCAACCATCAGGGTGTTAAACAAAAGAAGATAACTGCACTCACTCGCCCATTCATTGAGATGTTTCTACCACCAAAGCTCTCACTTTAAAGACTCTTTATCTCATTATCTCATGTTCACATTAGCTATTGGTATGTATTTATATTTACATTTGCACAGTTTGTTGTCTTCTGCGCTCTAGTTGATATTTCATTGATCCTATTATAGCTACTATTCTGTGGATATGCCCACAGGAAAATTAATCTCAGGGATGGATATGGTGACATACAGTATATGTACTTTGGTAATAAAATTTATTTTGAACCTAAGGCTTCCATAACCTCAAAGACAGATAGGGACTTGATGGCTAGCACAGTCACTGTGGGCTGAAGAGCCTGTTTTTCTGCTGCATGACTCTGTGACTCTGCAAATAGCAGAGGAACTCAGAATAGAACAAGAGATAGTTCACTATTTTACTAAAATTTGCTGAGGTAGTGACTTAGCATTGCAGAAACAGAACTCCAGTGACAGCTTTATTTCTCACGTGTACATTGAATTGAATTGACTTTATTACTTAAATCCTTTAAAAATCTTTACGATACGTCTCTGTCTAAATGTGCAATTATAGTAATTTATAATAAATATTATGTACATCAAGACAGTCAATACAACATAGAAATACAGTTGTGTCAGCATAAATTAATCAGTCTGATGGCCTGGTGGAACAAGCTGTCCCGGAGCCTGTTGGTCTTGGCTTTTATGCTGTGGTACCATTTCCCAGATGGTAGCAGCTGGAACAGTTTGTGGTTGGGGTGACTCGGGTCCCCAATGATTCTTCGGGCCCTTTTATCACACCTGTCTTTGTAAATGTCCTGAATAGTGGTAAGTTCAGATGTGCTGGGCTGTCTGCACCACTCACTGCAGAGTCCTGCGATTGAGGGAAGTACAGTTCCCATACCAGGCAGTGATACAGCCAGTCAGGATGCTCTCAATCATGCCCCTGTAGGAAGTTCTTAGAATTCGGGGGGCCCATAGCAAACTTCTTCAACCATCTGAGGTGAAAGAGACGCTGTTGTGTCTTTTTCACCACACAGCCAGTATGACCAGACCATGTGAGACCTCGGCGATGTGGATGCTGAGGAACTTAAAGCTGTTCACCCTGTCAACCCCAGATCCATTGATGTCAATAGGGGTTCACCTGTCTCCATTCCTCCTGTAGTCCACAACCAACTCCTATGTTTTTGTAACGTTGAGGGAGAGGATGGTTTCTTGACACCACTATGCCAGGGTGATGACTTCTTCTCTGTAGGCTGCCTCATTATTATTTGAGATAAGGCCGATCAGTGTAGTGTTGTTCAGACATGTTACCTTGGTCTTTTTAGGTACAGGAACAATGGTGGATGTTTTGAAGCAGGAGGGCACTCTATACTGAGAGAGGGAGGGATTAAATATGTCTGTAAACACACCTGCCAGTTATGCCGCATTGAACATCGTACACTAAAGTACACAGTGAAATGTTTTGTATCAACAGCCAACCCAGTCCGGGGATTGTGCTGGGGGCAACCTGCAAGTGTCGCCACACTTCCAACGCCAACATAGCATGCCCTCAATGAACTAACCCTAACCCTCACTGTATACCTTTTTTTTTGGAATGTTGAAAGAAATAGAAGCACCCAGATGAAATGCACGCAGTCATGGGGAAAACGCACAAATTCTTTACAGATGGTGGCAGGAGCACCGTGGTCACTGGCACTATAAAGTGTTACACTATCTGCAGAGAGGGGTAAACTTAGTCAGCTCCATTGGGGCACTAGCCTCAGTAGTATCCAGGACACCGTCAAGGAGCGATGCCTCAAAATGGCCACAACCATTATTAAAGACCCTCATCAACCAGGACACACCCTCTTCTCATTGCTACTATCAGTGAAGGGGCACAGGAGCCAGAAGGCACACACTCAGCAATTCAGGAACAGTTTCTTCTCCTCTGCCTTCAATATTGAACACTACCCCGCAACTTTTTTATTTCTATTTTTCCACTACTTAAATAATTTAACCATTTAATATATATACTCACTGTAATTTACAGTTTATTTCTTTATCATTATTTATTGCCTTGTACTGCTGCCGCAAAGACAACAAATTTTGTGACATATGCCAGTGATATTAAACCTGATTCTGATTCTGATGAATGCTTTAGTGAGAAGTCTACCCAGCTACCCCCTTTCAGTCACCACGTGGTTTCAAAATTTTTACAAGCTATTCTCTCAGCACAGAAACAAGTGGCACAGCCAGCAGAGTGGCTCTCTCACTGCTCCTGTGACCACAGGTGTCGGCTGTGTAAAGTTTGACCCTAGTGCCCAATTCAGGGCACTCTAAATTCCCCTGAGTGTGATGGGGCGGAGGGTAGATGATGGGTATGTGGGGAGAGTGGATAGTCAGGGAAACGAACAGGGCAATAAAAGTTCCTCTGAGAGTAATCCTCATAGGCCTGGCCAATAGTTGCCACATATTCAATATCACTGACTTAGACTAACGGCTATTATTGCGTAATTATTTGTGGAACCAACCTATATGAAAATTAGCTACATTTCATTATCTAGCAGATTATAACTAATTTTTGCAGAAAATAATTCCTCTAAATAGCTAATGTGACTAAGAAGAGTGATAGATGATAATGAGATTCCTCGTGGATTCAATGGGCTGCAAGATCTCAGTCTGTCATAAGGAAATGCAGGCCTTATAGCCAAAATGCTTTGGTTCTGATGAAGGGCCTCAGCCCGAAATGCCAACTGTTTACTCCTCTCCTGTCCTGCTGAGCTCCTCCAGCATTTTGCGTGTGTTACTCTGGATTTCCAGCACCTGCAGAATCTCGTGTGTTTATGGCAAACACACACAAAATGCTGGAGGAACTCAGCAGGTCAGGCAGCATCAGTGGAGATGAAAAAGCAGTTGACGTTTCGAGCTGAGACCTGATGTTTCGTACTGATGATTACCCTCCATGTGAGCCTCCACCATCTCCCCTCACGTTCCTCGTGTTCTTTTCTTCTTCTGCCTCTCCATCTTCGCTTCAATCTGCCCTCCCCCCACCACCAACGTGGCAGTGAGCTCCAATTTCCTTTCAGATTTCCAGCAATTTTTTTTCTCTCTCTTATATCTCTGCAGTAATGTTAGGGCTTGTCTTGGTTCTGCACTGCATAAATCAAATCCGTTAAAAAAAAAGCTTGGCCTGGGGAGGCTAGAATTCCCTCAAGCTGCTTGTGTTCTCATGGTTAACATCAGCATGAAGGAACTTTGCTCAGTCTTGCCACCCCTCCCCCCACTTCACCCATCTTCACACAGAATTCTTCATTGTCTTGTTATCCTCTGGTTTGCTGCTACCTTGTAACTTTATTAGTTTGAAATAAAATAGTAAATGTTAAGCACACAATTTTATGCAACACTTGTGTAGATTAAATTGTGTAGCCCAATGCACACTAGAAATTCCATGTAGTTTTTTTTCAATTAAGCAGTAAGATTTATTTTTGTCAATCAAGGTGCAATTTCATTTTATTTTTCCCAAGGGCATCCCCAGATCTGGTCTTGCTCCTTCCAAAAACATTAATAAAAGCAGTTTTAAACAAAAAGTCAAGAAATTAAGTCAAAATGTGAATTGAGGTGAAGCATGATAAAGTTTATGCGACAAGGTTCAGCATTTACCATTTTTGCAAAATTAGAGTGCATTAAATTGCAAAGCATGATGAAATGCAATTTGCATACAGTATTTGCAGCAATATTAAAGGGGAATCGGTTTTAGCCCAGCAATCCAAACAAACAAAAACAGGCAATTAATATCTCAAATTACTACTAGTGAGTGACCCTCATCAGAAAGCCTGATTAGCGCTACTTAATTAGGAGCCTCAAAAAATTAAATCCTTTCTCAAATCCCGCACTGTGTGTACAGTGGAAGATGCAGCTATGAGTTTAGTCCCTGATCCAATATTTACTCTTCCCTGATATGTTTGCATGAGATTTTTTCTGGGTATTACAAAGACATGCAAAAATTAATATTCAAATATAGTGCCTATGAAAGCAATCATCACATGCGGGAAGCAAAGCAATTATCATGCTGGCATTTATGGTATATTTAATTAATAGTTTGTCTCAAACAATCCAGGCTTTCATATCCAAAATATTTAATTCCTATATATCAATACAGCATACTTTTCTCAAATATCTGGCAAACAAGAAGTTATTTTAAAGAATTATCTGATCAGTAGAGGCTGAGATTCCAGAAGACAAGTATTGTTAGAATATTCCCCGGAATCTGTGACATGAGCTGACCAAGATTCTGTTACGTCCTTTCTTATTATGATAGGGCAGGCAGGGTTAGTGGTGACATTGTGAGAAGGCTGACTGAGAAACGATGGGTTCAGCTCCCGCGTTACACAATTGACTGATATTTCAATGCAGTATTTAGGCTGTGTAACCCTACCCGAGGTGCCGCAAAAGGGATGTGTGCTTGGTTGCTATAGCATCAACTGTTGGCTTTCGTTTCCTTCCTGACCCTTGTTTTTATTGAAATAAATGAGCGAAGATCATGTGCCAATATGTCTGTGCCACAGATCGCTGTTGGGGAACATGTCCTTGGTGTATTTAAGGCAGAAGCTGGTAGATTCTTGACTGGTCAGGGCATGAAGGGTTATGGGGAGATGGCAGGAGATTGGTGCTGAGAGGGAAGTGGATCAGCCATGATGAAATGGTGGAGCAGACTCAATGGGCCAAATGGCCAAATTATGTTCCTATATCTTATGGTCTTATATAATTGCATGAGCTTAGAGTCAGACAGTCATAGAAAATTCCAGCACAGAAACAGGCCCTTCAGCCCACTTAGTCAGTGCTGAGCCATGTAGACTGCCTACTTCCATTGACCTGCACCAGGACCATAGCCCTCCATACTGCTACCATCCATGTGTCTATCCAAATTTCTCTTAAACATTGAAATTGAGATTGCATTGGCCACTTACATTGGCAGCTTGTTTCCCACATTCAGTGAATGAAGTTTCCCCTCATGTTCCCCTTAAAATTTTCATCTTTCACCCTTAACCCATGATGTCTAATTGTAGTCCCACCCAATCTCAGCAGAAAAAGCCTGTTTGCATTTATTCTATTTCTACCCCTCATAATTCTGTATACCTCTATCAAATCTCCTCTCAATCTTCTATGGTCCAGGGAATAAAGTCCTAACCTATTCAACCTTTCCTTATAACTCAGGTCCTCCAGACCCAGCAACATCCTTCTAAATTTTCTCTGTACACGTTCAACCTTATTTACATCTTTCCGCTAGGGAGGTGACCAAAACTGCACACAATTCTCCAAATTGGGCCTCACCAGTGTCTTATACAGCTTCAACATAACATCCCATCTCCTGTACTCAATACATTGATTTATGGAGATCAAAAGCTTTCTTTCTTACCTTTTCTACCTGTGACACCACTTTCAGTGAATTAGTAGAGCTTAGCACAATTCAGATTTATTTATCAGATGTGCATTTTAACATGCAGTGAAATGCGTCGTGTGAGTTAACAACCAACACAACCAAGGATGTGATGTGAGCAGCCCACAAGAGTCACCATACATTCTAGTGCCAACACAGCATACCCACACAGAGCATGACAACAAAACAGAACACCATAAGATTCAGAACAAGAACTCACCCACACACAGGGATCATTTTCCAACACCAAGAATTCAGGCCTCCAGTCTCCAGTGTACAGCCTTCAGCCACTGGGCTTTGACATCTGGATTTGATCTTTGGTGTTGACCCCCACACTAGCTAATGACAGGACCCTGAACCCCAGGCTTGAATCCTGAACTTGCCAACTCACTGGCCCTCCTGTTTGCGGGGTCATCCAAACCGCTGAACTGGGACAGCCTTACATCCATGGATGTCCTTTGTCACCCATCCACGTTACTGGCCTTCAAGCGTGGAGCAGAGGCCTAGATTCTGGATGTCCACATCGCTAGACTTTGAACATGGAGTGGAGCAGAGGTCCAGACTTCAGCTGTCTGTTGGTACGGTTCACCCAAGACAAATTTCTGTTGTCTTTCTGATGAATACAGAAACCTGCCTGGTAGCACCCCAATTCCAAAATTTGATTTAAAATAGGGCAACATTGAACTTTTTTGAACTTTGAACTGCCTTATCTTCCATGGCCTGACCAATAGTTGCCACGCATTCAATATCACTGACTAGTCAATATCACATAACTATTTTTGGAACTATCCCTTGTGAAAATTAGTTACATACCATTATCTGATAAAGAAATATAACTAACTCACACAAAGATTAACTCTGCAAGTAGCTAATGTGATTAATCATAGTAGAGTGATAAATAACAAAAAGTTAAAATTGAGTTTTTTTGTCATATGTTGGGCATTGGTGACATGGAATACTGCAGCTCCAGTTCACTGATTTATTGGTGAGTCCGGCAGCAGGGAAGCTGTGAGGCCTCAGTTGTAGTGACATCTACCGCAGTATCACCTGTTGCAGTTGTCAGGAGGAAAGATCCCAGAGGCGGTGTGGCGCCCGTCCATGCTGGATTGGAGGCAGGCCCCTCCCATTGGTGGTGCTCTCCTGTGTTTGCTCGGTGAGAGACAAGCTGGACTGCGTGCACACATGCATACATGGGTGTGTTCGTCTGCAGACTGTTGAGGGCCTGTTCTTGCCAGCTACATTCAGGCTCCTTCAATCTACTGGACATGTCACTTAAAGGCGTGGGCTGTATTATACTTCTGAGTGTGAGCGTATGCTCACTGCTATCTTATACTGTATGTGCTGTGTGTGACAGTTGGTACTATGTTTTATACCTTGGCATAAATTATACACATTTAAACAAGAAAGAGCACAGTTAGAACAAATCAAAAAATCCATTCTAGTACAAAGTGGTTTAACCCCCTGGGTGGCCTCAGGCTCGCTCAGCTCGTTCTTGTCTAGGGGGAGCAGCCTTCGGCCCCGCCAGACTGGGTAATCAGCTGGTGTGGATGCTGTGTGATGTCCCCGCCTCACCCAAAAAACAGACAGTACACCATAAGCGATTAAATGAGTACAATTTATAAAGGTTACTATAACTAAGTGATTAATAATGATACAGTATATATGAAGGAAAAAAAAATAAAGAAAAGGCGCCAAACTTATCAAAGTCTAAACCACTTCATGCACAACCGTTGGAGCTCAATTACTGAAGTCTTCTGGCCACCATTCGATCCCCTCCGAACTCCTCGACTCGCAGCTTAGGACCATCCGAAGTGGTCAACCAAGCACATCTGGTTTCATCCCCCCTCCTCGG
The DNA here is from genome assembly GCF_030144855.1 of Hypanus sabinus. Taxonomy (NCBI): domain Eukaryota; kingdom Metazoa; phylum Chordata; class Chondrichthyes; order Myliobatiformes; family Dasyatidae; genus Hypanus; species Hypanus sabinus. The sequence goes on along the minus strand of NC_082716.1, from coordinate 18,300,373 downwards.
AGTACCTCCTGGCCTCGGACCCCCGCTTGGGGTCCGTTCCTCGCCCAGCTTACAGCATTGCGTCCTCCCTCTCTCAACCCCTCGCGCCGATCTGCCCAAAAGCCCGCCAACAATAGCTTACAGACTCAGAAGAAAGAACAACATTAATCCCAATTGGTTTACAAAGGAATACAATTCTCGTTATCAGTAAATTTTAACCCAAACAAGCTTCCAGCACTCTCTCGCAACAAAGAAGCATTCCTGCTTTTAACAAAACAAAGAAGCCCTTTTGATTACATACACAGTAACAAAGAAAAAAGAAGAAACCCCCTTTACAGTGGTCATAGTGGTGCTGTACTGTGCTAGTTGTTAGGGTTGTGCAGCTTGGTTCGAGTGCTGATTGGTAGAATCTGCGATGAATATAGGTTTCAACATCACTGTTGGAAGACGAGTGCAGCAAGAAGCGAGCTCCCCACCACCACCTGATGGACACTAAACGTTGGCCTTACCAGCTAATCCCACATTACGCACATAAATAAAAATCTGCAAAAGTGGTTACATTTCAAGTGTTATGAAGCACTTGGGCTACTCTGAGGTTATGAAGGCCACTATATTAATGCAAATATTTTTGTAAATATGGCACCAAAGTTCAAAGAAAATATGTATATGTCACCATTACTACCTTGAGAGTCATTTTCTTGTGGGCATTCAGAGGAAAACCAAGAAATACACGGAGTTAATAAAAATCTACACACAAAGACTGACGAGACCAATGTGCAAAAGAAGACAAATGGTGTGAAATTGAAATAAATAAATAACACTGAGAACATGAGCTGCAGAGTCTTTGAAAGAGAGTCCACAGGTTGTGGAATCAGTTCAGAATTGAGGTGAGTGAAGTTCTTCACACTGGTCCTGGGGCCTGATGGTTGAATGTTCGTAACTGTTCCCGAACCTGGTAGTGTGGGCTTCTGTATCTCCTGTTTGATAGCAGCAGCAAGACTGCAACAACAGCAGACCTCAGCAGTCAATGAAGCCCTTCTGAAGGGACAGTGTAGGAAGAAGGTAGGCAAATGTACCTGTGTTGTTCTTCAAGATACTGACAAGGTTGTCAAGACCACATTTATTGCCCACCTTATTGTAATAATGATCCTGGTTCAAACTGTTGCAGTGTGATTAATTTAAATGTTCTGTTTTTCCCAAGTCACTGACACTGCCATTAATAACACAGACTACCTTAATGTATTTTTAACACAGTTAATGATTTTAACAATTGGGGAAGCTTGTTTCTGCTGTTCATTTTTAGAATGAAAAATGCAAAGGTGCTTATGTGGAATAAACTTACAATTTCACTATAAATAGTAGACATCAGATTTCACTCCCAAGTTGCTTTATTCTAACACACACATATTTATATCTAATACGGTCATAGCAATCCAGCAAATTTCAGTTCACGTGATCAAAAGCACGTGTACAGCTGAGGAACTTGGTTCGTGTACCTGGAGATGTCTGAATTGAGTCATTATGGAGCATCCAACTCTTCTGAACTGATTCCATGATCGTTGTCCTCACTGCTCCATCAATACGCTTATTTCACATATTTTAACTAAACTAGCCTCCTCCTTCAGCATTTGGTCCTAGCTTAGAAAAAGGCCCTTCAGCCCATCTAGTCTGTGCCAAACCATTTAACCTGCCTACTGCCATCCTCCTGCACTGTGACCATAGCCTTTCATACCCCCACCATTCATGTACCTATCCAAACTTCTCAAAGGCCTTGAAATCAATCTCACATGCAACACTTCTCATTCCACCCTCTGACTGAAGAGGTTTCCCCTCATGTTCCCATTAAACCTTTCACCTTTCGCCCTCAAACCATGGCCTCTAGTTGTAGTCCCACATCCCATCAGTGGAAAAAGCCAGCTTGCATTCAGTCTGTCAATACCCCCCCATAATTTTGTTTGCTGCACCTGCGGAGATCAGAACACTAGTGCCTTTCCAGGTATCGCAGCAGCCTGGAGATCCCTCATCTAGTTTCCCTTTTAAAGTTAGGCCTGCTGTGTGAGGAAGCAAACACTGATATCAAGGTTCAAAGTACAAAGTAAATTTATTATGAAAGTATATACTGTATATGTCACCACATACTACCCTGAGATTCTTTTTCTTGTGGGCATTCACAGAAGGTACAAAGAAACTTGATAGAATCAATGAAAAACTGCACAGAAATCAATAGCGACTCAGTAGTAACAGCCCACTGCTCAGTGAGTTATTAATAGTGAAGTGCCAGCCCTTCTAGTTACCGAGGGAGTTCACCGCCATTTTGATAATTCATGTTTACATCCCCCCTGCCGCTCCTCGTGCTGGTGCGGGGAAGCGCTGCAGGAGCTCTACGGTGCCATCTCAACCTCCGAGCCACTCATTTGGGTTGTTTCTTTATTGCCACCAATGACTTCAATCATGCCAACTTAAAAGCAGTCCTGCCAGAGCTCTACCAGCCTGTCATCATCGCGAGTACAGGAGAGAATTTATTAGACCTGGTCTGGATCAATGTTCATAGAGCCTACAAGGTTGCATCCCAACCCCACTTGGACACTCAGACCACATAAACCATAACACATAGGAGCAGAATTAGGCCATTCAGCTCATCGATTCTGCTCCGCCGTTCCATTGTGGCTGGTCACGGATCCCACTCAACCCAATACACCTGCCTTCTAACCATAACCTTTAATGCCCTGAGCATTTAGGAAACCATCAATTTTCACTTTAACTATACCCACGGTCTTGAGCTCCACAGCTGTCTGTGGCAGAGCATTCCACAGATACTCTACTCTCTGGTTTTAAAAAATTGCTCCTTACCTCTATCATTAACAAGGTGCCCACAGAATTGCCACTCATGGATGTTTTTTTATGACTTTCATACCATTATCTGTAAACACTAGAGACTGTTGTGCGTGAAACTCCCAGGAGATCTGCAGTTTCTGAGATACTCAAACCTCCCTGTCTGGCACCAACGATCATTCCACAGTCAAAGTCACTTGGATCACATTTCTACCCTATTCTGATGTTTGGCCTGAGCAACAACTGAACCTCTTGATCGTGTCTGCATCCATTTTGCTAATGCCTGTATACAGACCACTGGTTAACCGAGTCAAAGCAGTTCACAGGACGATCAGGGCCGGGCCAGAAGGTGCCACCTGAGCACTGCAGGACTGTTCTGAAAGTACAGACTGAAACGTATTCAGAGAAGCAGCCACCTACGATTATCACGTCATCATTGATGAATATACAGGAGGGGTGTCTGGCTACACAGGAAAATACATTGAGGACATTACCGTGATTAGACACTACGCTGCCAGGGCAAACTAGAAATGATGGCTGACTGCAGAAGTTCATGCACTGCTTAGGGAGCAGGATGCTACCTTCAGATCCAGGGATAAGACAAGAGTCACTCACTCACGCGCCTTCAGGAAGGCGAAGCAAGAGAAGTCAGAAAATTGACAGTCACCATTGTGACATCAGGGAGCACAGGACAAGGTATAAAACCCATAACCGACTACAAGTCCACCCTGCACATCAACGACAGCGCCGCCCCCCCTTCCTGAAAGCTAAATGCCTTCTATGCTCAATCTGATGCAATGAATGATGTGACAGTGAGGAGCAGGCACCCTGCCTGGTCACAGCGGAGGTGACAAGGATCATAGGCCTGTAAACTCATGTAAAGGGAGCAACGGCAACTGGCTTAAACGATTACTGCCCAATGGCACTGACCACAGCAATCACAAAGGGCTTTGAGTGGCTGCAATGGAACATATAACATCCCACCTTCCTGCTACACTGGACCCTTTCCCGCTCGCCTAGTGCTCAAACCGGTCCATCGATGATGCCGTAGACCCAGCCCTCCACTCCATCCAGGTTGTTCATCGACTTCAGCTCGGTGTTTAACACTATCATCCCTCAGAGGCTGTTGGTAAACTTTCCTCGCTGGGATTCAATATTCCTCTCTGTAACTAGATGTTGGACCTCTTGATGGATCCCAGTCAGTCCGAGTTGGCACCTCAAGCTCCATTACACTGGGCACTGGTGCCCTCTGGGGCTGTGAGCTTGGCCCGCTACTGTTCATGCTGCTGACTTAAGACTGCACTGTCAAATCCAACTCAGACCGCATCAGCAAGGTTAGTGATGATACAACAGTGATTGACCTCATCGCCAACAACGATGAGTCAGCATACAGAGAGGAGGTAGGGATGCTTATCAAATGGTACGAGAGCAATAGCTGGAGTCCTCCACAATCTCCGTCAGCACAGGTGCACCACAGGGCTGTGCATTCTTCACCCACCGCTCTACTCACTTTATACTTATGACTGAGGCTAAGACGGTTCAAAGGTCAACTTTAATGTCTGAGAAATGTATACAATATACATCCTGAAATGCTTTTTCTTCACAGAACAATGCCATATTCAAGTTTGCTGATGACTGCACGGTTGCTGGCCAAATTAAAGGTGGTGACAAATCAATATACAGGAGTGAGATTGGAAATCTGGCTGAGTGGTGCCACAACAAAAACCTTTCACTCAATGTCAGCAAAACCAAAGAGCTGATTACTGACTTCAGAAGGAGGAAACAGGAGGTTCATGAGCCAGTCCTCATTGAGGGATCAGAGGTGGAGAGGACCAGCAAATTTAAATTCTTAAGTGTTATCATTTCAGAGGATTTGTCCTGGGCCCAGGACATAAGTGTAATTACAAAGAAAGCACAACAGTGCCTCTACTTAGAAGTTTGTAAAGATTTGGCATGGCATCTAAAACTTGGACAAACTTCTATAGATGTGCGATGGAGAGTATATTAACTAGTTGTACCATGGCCTGGTATGAAAACACCTTGCCCTTGAATGGAAAATTCAACAAAAAGTAGTGGATACGGCCCTGTCCATCACTGGTAAAACCCATCCTTCCATTGAGCCACTTCCACACAAAGCTTCATCGCCGGAAAGCAGCATCCAGCATCAGGGGCCCCACCATCCAGGACATGGTCTCTTCTTGCCATTGCCCCTGGGAAGAAGGTACAAGAGCCTCACATCTCACAGGTTCAGGAACAGTTATTACCCCTCAACCATCAGGCTCTTGAACCAAAGGGGATAAGTTCACTCAAATTCACTCGCCCCATTACTGACTGCTCCCACAACCTGTGGACTCACTTTCAAGGACTCTTCATCTCCTTTCTTGATATTTCTTGCCTATTTTTTTCTCTTTTGTATTTACACAGTTTGTTGTATTTAGCACATTAATTGTTTTTCCATCCTGTTGGATGCAGTCTTTCATTGATCCTTTCGTGTTTCTTGGATTTATTGTGAATGTCCCCAAGAAAATGAATCTCAGGGTTTAATATGGTGATATGTATGTACTTTGATCATAAATTAACTTTGAACTTTTTTTGATAGCAAGTCTGTAGGTTGTGCAATCAGATCAGTGCCTGAATCAATGGCTTTGTAGTGGAGTGAGTAAAGAGCAAAAAGTTCCTTGGAACTCAGCAGGCCAGGCAGCATCGATGGAAAAAAGTACAGTCGACATTTCAGGCTGAAACCAAAGGGTTTTGGTTCCTCCAGCTTTTTGAGTGTGTTGCTCAGATTTCCAGCATCTGCAGATTTTCTCTTGCTTGCAAAACGTTCCTTGGTGTGCACATAACAGATGATCTAACGACACCTCCTCATTAGTCAAGAAGGTACAGCAGCATCTAAACTTTCTGAGGAGACTGAGGCGTGCCCGTCTCCCTGACCCCATTCTAACAACTTTCTACAGGAGCACCATCAAGAGTGTCCTGTCTGGCTGCATCATTGTGTGGTACGAAAGCTGACGAGAGGGTTCATTAGTGTCTCCTTTCCCCCTATGTGTGACATTTACTTGGAACATTGTATGTGAAGGGCTCAAACCTTATCCCTACCACCCATCCCACAATATTTTTGACCCACTACCATGAAGAAGAAGCGTCAAGACTAGGATTGCCAGACTGGGTAATAGCTTCTTCGTCCAGGTTATGAGACAAACGAATACCCTGCCACTACCAAGATCTCGTCACTATGACAGAGAATTGTTTACAGTTTACTGTTTAGCTGATCTGCACACATTTTGAATTATATTTTACTAACTGTTTTGTGTGTTATACATATTGTGGGTGCATCATTTGTGAGGAATGTTCTATCATTTGCTTTCATATATATGTACAGACAGATGAAAATAAACTTGAACTAAAACTGATTGGGCAAACAGCCAATGTGCAAAAGACAACAAATACAAATATGCAAATATAAAAAGTAAAACAAAATAATAAAAATCATAATAATAATAATTATTATTATTATAAATACATAATATCGAGAATGAGTTGTGGAGTTCTTGATAGACAGGTTGTGGAATCAGCTCAGTGTTGAGGTAAGTGGAATTATCCACACTGGTTCAGGAGCCTGATGGCTGAAGGGTAATAACTGTTCCTGAACCTGGTGGTGTGGGACCTAAGGCTCGTGTACCTCATTCCTGATGGCAGCAAGAAAACCATATGGATGGTGGGTGCAAACACGGGGAAATCTGCAAATGCTGGAAATTCATGTAACACACACAAAATGCTGATGGAACACAGCAGGCCAGGCAGCATCTATAGGATGGATGGTGGGTGAACTTGATGCTGGATCTTGCTGTCCTGCTACAGCGCTCCTTGTAGTTGTGCTCAGTGCTGGAGAGAGCTTTTTCTGTGAAGGACTGAGCTGTACCCCAATTTTTTGGAGATTTTTTTTCCATTCAAGGGCATTGGTGTTTCCAGACCAGGCTGTGATGTAGCCAGTCAGTATACTTTCCACCATGCATCTATAGACATTTGACAGAGGTTTAGATGACATGCTGAATCTTGGCAAGACTCTGAAGATGTCCTCAGACAGAGCATTGTGAGGAAGAAAATTCTGATATCACCCTGAAAGTGACCTCAGATGGGGCATTGGGTACAAGAATTGGGATACCATGTTGCAGCTCCATGGAATATTGTGAGACTGAACCCGGAAAATTGTGTACATACACAAATAATAAATTCTGCTGATGCTGGAAATCTTCAGCAACACACGCAGAATGCTGGAGATCTTAGCAGGTCAGGCAGCATTTATGGAGAGGAATAAATTGTCAAGTGTTTTGAGCCAAGATCCTTCATTAGGACTGGAATGGAAGGGGGTAGAAGCCAAAATAAGATGAGGAAGTGGAGGGAATAGAAGCCGGCAGGTGATAGGTGAGACCAGGTGAGGGGGGGGGGATGAAGTGAGAAGCCGGGAGGGGTAGGTGGAAGAGGTAAGTGGCTGAAGAAGAATGGAGAGCGGACCATAGAAGAAAGGGAAGAAGGAGGAGAACCAGAGTCAATGGGTAAGTGAGGAGAAGAGAAAGGATGAAAGGTTAACTAGAACGGGCAACAGGAAAAGAGAGAAGTGTGGAGGGGGAATAACGACTGGAAATTAGAGAAATCAATAATTCATCCACCTAAGTTGGATACTATCCAGACAGAAATGAGATGTTTCTCCTCCGACCTGCCCTCATCGTGGCAGTAGAGGAGGCCATGGACTGACATGTCAGAATGGGAATTGTGTGTGAAATTGAAATTGGTAGCCACTGGAAGATCCTGCCCATTGTGACAGACAGAGCAAAGATGCTCAATGAAGCAATCCCCCAAACTCCGCCGTGTCTCAATGATGCCTGGAGAGCACTGGATACAGTAGATGACCCTGGAAAACTCGCAGGAGAAGTGAGTCAATTTCTCCAACTTCCGGTAATTTCTCTCCCTTCCACTTGTCTCTTTTTTATCTATTCCCCATTCTGGTTACCTCCTCACCCCTTCTTTTCTCCTCACCTGCCCATCACCTCCCACTAGTGTCTCTTCTCCTTCCCTTTCTCTCATGGTCCACAGTCCCCTCCTATTAGATTCTTTCTTCTTCAACCCGTTCTTCTTCCACCTATCATCTCGCAGCTTCTTACTTCATTCCCCTCCCCCACCCATCCACCTTTCCTGTCCTGTGGTTCTACCTATCACCTGCCAGCTTGTAGTCTTCCCCCTTCCACACCCTCTTCTACTGGCTCCTGCCCCCTTCCTTTCCAGACATGATGAAATATATCTCAGCCCAAAATATTGACTGTTTATTCCCCTCCACAGACGCTGCCTGACTTGCTGAGTTCCTCCAGCACTTTGTGTATGTTGCTCTGGAAAGTTGTATGCCACTATGTGGGAAGGATGAGTTGAAGAAGAGAGGGTGCTGAAAAGGTTCACAATGATATTGCTGGAACTGGAGGTACTGAGTTACGAGGAGAAAAATGGATAAGTTGGGACTGTATTCTCATGGAGCAGTGGGCACTTTTAAGACATTTAGACAGGTTCATGGATAGGAAAGGTTTACAGGCAGCTAGTTACAATGCAGGCAGATGGGACTAGCTGAAGAAGGCACCTTCTTCATTGACAAGTTGGGCCAAATGGATTTTTCCGTACTGTATAACATGACTCTGTGATGACGTGTCAGTGCATGACTTCCTCTACTGTCGTGATGAGGCCACACTTAGGTTGGAGGTGCAACACCTTATATTCCATCTAGATAGCCCCCAAACTGATGGCATGAACATTGATTTCTCAAGCTTCTGGTAATTGCCCCCCCCCTTTCCATTTCCCTCTCTCACCTCATCTCAAGTACAGCATTTATAATACACCAGAGGGCAAACACCAGAGGGCATATGTACAAAATTAAGGGAGGGAAGTTTAGGAGAGACATCCGGGGTAAGTTTTTTACACAGAGGGTTGTGAGTGCCTGGAATGACTTGCCAGGGATGATGGAGGCTAAAACAGGGGTATTTAAGAGCCTCTTGGACAGGCACATGGATGAAAGAAAAATGGAAGGTTATGGGAAAGTGTGGGTTTAGTACTTTTTCTTAAGGGTTATATGGGTCCGCACAACATGGAGGGCTGAAGGGCCTGTACTGTGCTGTAGTGTTCTATGGTTCTATGGATACATATGCCAATTGCAGGCAGATAGGACTAGATCTGGAAGGCACTTTGGTTAGCATGGACATGTTGGGCCGAAAGGCCTGCTTCCATGCAGTTTGAGCCATTCATCCCTCCCCGCTAACCTCCCTCCCAGCACTTACCCCTGAAAGCGGCCTAAGTGCCACACCTGCCCATTCACCACCTCCCTCACCTCCACTCAGGGCCCCAAACAGTCCTTCCAGGTGAAGCAACACTTCACCTGCAAATCTGCTGGGGTTGTCTTTTGTGTCCTGTGCTCCCAAAATGGTCCCCTGTACATTGGTGAGACCCGTTGCAAATTGGGAAATCCGCTCTGTCCACCACAAGCAGAACTTCTCGGTGGCTAAACATTTTTGTTCTGATTCCCATGTACGTGCCAGTCCATGGCTCCTCACGTGCCAAGATGAAGCCACCATCAGGGTGGAGGAACAACATGATATATACTCTTCAACCTGATGGCATGAAAATTGACTTCTCCTTCTGGTGAACAAAGCTCAACACCCCCTCCCCTCCTCTATTCCCCACTCTGATCTTTTTCTTCTTCTCACCTGCCTATTACTTCCTCTTGGATCCCCTCCTCCTTCCCTTTCTCCTATGGTCCACTCTCCTCTCCTACCTGATTCCTTCTTCTCCAACCCTGGACCTTTCCCACCCATCTGGCTTCACCTATCACCTTCCAGCTACCATCTTTCCCCTCCCCCCACCTTTTAATTCAGGCATCTTCCCCCTTCCTTCTCAGTCCTGAGGAAGGGTCTCAGCCCAAAATGACTGCTTACTCTTTTCCATAGATGCTGCCTGACCTTCTGAATTCCTCCAGCATTTTGTGTGCTGCTTTGGGCTTCTAGCACCTGCAGACTCTCTTGTGTTTGTGCATGAGTCTGTCTCCATCAGCATGTAGTGTAGTGGGTAGCCTGATGCTATTCAAAGTTCAAAGTAAATTTTTAACCAAAGTACATATATATCACCATATACAACCCTGAGATTCATTTTCTTGTGGGCATTCTCTATAGATCTATAGAATATAGACCAGCTCAGGGCGTTGAAGTTCAGAGCTCAATTCCTGCCATGCCTGTAAGGAGTTTGTACCATCTCCCTGTGCCACGGGAGTTTCCTCCGGGTGCTCTTGTTTCATCCCACAGACCAAAGACAGGATAGTCGATTAATTGGTCATTGTAAATTGTCCCATGATTAGGCTAAGATTAAATTGGTGGAATGCTGGGCAGTGCAGCTTGAAGGGCTGTTCCAACCGTATCTCCAAAAAAATATAAATAAAATTTTTTAAACATCCCCAAGGACGTCAGCAAGTGAAGGTGACTAAGGACTGATTCAGTTCCTGTGACTTAATCTGGCAAAAATAATTTTGCTTGATTTATACAGAGAACCAGAATCAAAGCTGCCTTTGCTAGTGTTGGATCCTTGTAGCCAGCAATGTAGGAGTTAATACCAAGCTACATCATGATCCCAGTATCAGACAGTGAACTGAAAACCCCAAAGGCCGCAGAAGAGCCTCCTCTCAGTGGAAAATTTTATCCTGCTCCTAATAAAGTGGCCACTGAATGTATGTTCGTGGTCTTCTCCTGCTGTAGCCCATTCTCTTCAACATTCGATATGTTGTACGTTCAGAGATGCTCATCTGCCTGCTACTGTTGTAACACATGGTTATTTGAGTTACTGTCACCTTCCTGTCAGCTTGAAGCAGTCTGGCCATTCTCCGCTGACCCCTCCCGTTAACAAGGTGTTTTCACCCACAGAACTGCTGCTCACTGATGTTTTTTTTCTCTCTGTTTTTCGCACCATTCTCTGTAAACTCTAGAGACTGTTGTGTGTGAAAATCCCAGATCAGCAGTTTCTGAGATACTCCAACCACCCTCTCTGGCACCAACAATTATTCCACAGTCAAATTCACTTAAATCACATCTCTTCCCCATTTATTCAGCCTGAACAATGAGTAACCATCTTGTCCATGTCTGCATCCTTTTATGCATTGAGTTGCTGCCATATTATTGGCTGATTAGATACTTGCATTAGAAGCAGGTGTACCCAATAACATGGCCTCCGGGTGCATATGACTCTTAAAATAGTCCACTTTGCAATGCGAATATTGGTGGTGGTTTGTTTCTAAGTTAAGTAAAGATGCTGACACCAACTCCATATTTAATCGGAAATATATAATATACTATTCAACGGGACGATGGATTAAAGTTTTCCCAACAATTACCACTGATGAATATGGCAGCAAAGTTTTCCACTTTGGTCAAACTGCTAATGAGAAGTCAAGAGACTTCTGTGTCTCCCTCAGACTAAGTACAAAGAAAATATTATGAAATGATTACGGCTGAGATTAATCTTATTAATGACACTGCTGCTTCCAGTGAGACCCTGAAGCACACAGCACCTAGTCCTTCTTAGACACTTGCTTCACATCATAACCTGCTTGAAGTGCTGTTCTAAGCAGGCTAGCCAATGTACCACCGGCTTGACACTCAAAATGCAAATCAGCGACAAAGCTGATTAATAATGAGAGCAAATTCGAGCAGCGGGGAGAAAGTGCATACATTAAAGGAAGATCTGAACAACTGCTTGGGAATCCAGCAGCCACCCTGATGTCCTCAATTAGGACGAGTGACATTCACAGTATATGTTACTTTAATAAAGCCCTCACTATGTATTCAAAGGCACACGATTCTAACATTGTTAACATTTTAATGTACTGGGCGTGTCTGGTAACACTAATTGCCAGCTGATTTGGTGGGCTGCTGAATCTCTGTGATGCCCTGCTCTAAAACGAAATCTGAGCTCCAGCTTAGGACAGTAACATCAAAAAAACATGATAAGGAATATCTACTGAACGGTACAAGGTTCAAATATACTTCTTCCCTAAGATCCTCAAATGCAAGGCTAAGAGTCTACTTAATGAGTTTTAAAGCGGACGCATATCGATGTAGCTTTCCCGAAGCAGAGGAAATATCAGATAGAATACCAGGCTTTTATAAATCCTATATTCCTCATCTTACAGCAAGCAATAGAAGATTAATGTCTGCAGGCATTCTGGTAATAATCAGGTCTTAAATCAATTGCTTGTGCAAAATGCTGGTATTCACTCAGTGGCCAATTTATTAGGTACCTCCTGTACATAATGTATGTGAGAGTTTGCTGTGGTCTTCTGCTGCTGTAGCCCATCCATTTCAAGGTTCAGAGATACTCTTCTGCAAATCACTGTTGTAACATGTGGTTATTTAATTTACTGTTACTTTCCTAACAGCTTGAACCAGTCTGGCCATTCTCCTCTGACCTCTCTCATTAATAAAGCATTAATAAGACCGACAAAACGACCAGTCATTGGGTATATTTTGCTTCTTGCACCATTCTCTGTAAACTCTAGAGACTGTTGTGCCTGAAAATCTTAGGAGATCAGCAGTTTCTGAGATACTCAAACCACCCTGTCTGGCACCAATAATCATTCCAATGTCAAAGTCACTTAGATCAAATTTCATCTCCATTCTGGTATTTGATCTGAACAATAATTAGACCTCTTGACCACAGCTGCATGCTTTTATGCATTGAGTTTCTGCCACATGATTGGCTGATTAGATATTTGCTTTACAGAGGAGATGTGCAGGTTTATCTAATAAACTGACCACAAAGAGTAGAACATGCCTTGTATGATGCCAAGAAAATTATGAGAAAATATCAAAATATTGTGACTTAATGTTCACTTATGTTACCTATGCAAAGGTTGTAGGATTCCACGTTGAACCTTGTTGTATTTATACCAGATATCCAATGGGAAAGACCAGAGGACTTCTTCTTAAGGTGAGTGCAAGTAAGTTTGGGAGAAATGTCGGAGGTGGGGTTTTTGCACAGAGGAATGTGCAAATGTGTGGAATGCACTGCTGGGGGAGGGGTGATGGTGGAAGTAGATATGTTAGGGGTTTTTAAAAGACTCTGAGAGGCGTGTGGATTAAATGAGAAAAGAGGTTTTGGGCTGTGTACAAGGGAAGGGTTAAACAGATCATGGACTGAGTTGAAAGATCAGCATGACATTGTAGGCCAGGGGGCCCACTCTGTGCTGTACTGCTCTACATTCTCTGTTCCGTGTTCTGTGTTCTAGAACTGGGACAACTGGAGCCTTCTGTACTGGCACTGATAGATTACAGAGAAGTAAGGTGTGTAAATGCATTTGGGGTACAGATAAGACCATAAGATATAAGAGCAGAATTAAGCCAAATGGCCCATCAAGTCTGCTCCATCATTTCATCATGGCTGATCCAATTTTCCTCTCAACTCCAGTCTTCTCCCTGTCTTTTCTATGTATCCCTTCATGCCCTGACCAATCAAAAATCTATCAGCCTCTGTCTTAAATATACAGAAAGACTTCATCTCCACAGCTGCCTGTGGCAAAAAATTCCACAGATTCACCCGCTCTCTGGCTGAAGAAATTCTTCCTCATCTCCGTTCTAAAAGAATGCCCTTCTATTCTGAGACTGTGACCTCTGGTCTTAGACTTTCCCACCATAGGGAACATCCTCTCCACATTCACTCTATCGAGGCCTTTCACCATTTGATAGGCTTCAATGAGATCACCCCTCATTCTTCTGAATTCTAGTGAATCCAGGCTCAGAGCCATCAAACACTCTTCATATGATAAGCCATTCAACCCTGGAATCATTTTCACTAACCTCCTCTGAACCCTCTCCAGTTTCAGCACATCCTTTCTAAGATGAGGGGCCCAAACCTGCTCACAATACTCCAAGTGAGGCCTCACCAGTGCTTTATAAAGTTTCAACATTACATGCTTGCTTTTATATTCTAGTCCTCTTGAAATGAATGCTAACATTGCATTTGCCGTCCTCAGCAAAGACTCGACTTGCAAATTAACCTTTAGGGAATCCCACACAAGTACTCCCAAGTTCCTTTGCATTTAATTTTTTTGTATTTTCTCTCCATTTAGAAAATAGTCAACCCTTTCATTTCTTCTACCAAAGTGCATGACCATACACTTCCCGACACTGTATTCGATCTGCCATTTCTTTGCCCATTCTTCTAATCTGTCTTAATCCTTCTGTAGCCTCTCTATTTCTTCAAAACTACCTGACCCTCTACCTATCTTCATATTGCCTGCAAACTTGGCAACAGAGCCATCAATTCCATTATCGAAATTACTGACATAAAACGTAAAAAGAATTGACCCCAAGACAGACACCTCTGGAACACCACCAGTTACTGGCAGCCAGTCAGAAAAGGCTCCCTTTATTCTCACTCTTTGCCTCCTGCCAATCAACCACTGCTTTATCCATGCCCGAATCTTTGAGGAAACCATGCTGACTATGGCCTATTTTATCATGTGCCTCCAAGTACCTTGAAACCTCATCATTGATCATCAACTCTAACATCTTCCCAACTACTGAGGTCAGACTCACTGGTCTATAATTTCCTTCTTCTGCTTCATTCCCTTCTTGAAGAGTGGAGTGACATTTGCAACTTCCCAGACTTTTGGAATCATTCCAGAACCTAGTGATACTTCAAAGATCATTATTAATCTCCACAACCTCTTTAGCCACCTCTTTCAGAACTCCGGTGCATACACCATCTGATACAGGCAACGTATCTACTGTCAGACCTTTCAGTTTCCCAAGAACCTTCTCTCTAGTTATGGTAACTTCACATGCTTCATGCCCCCAACACCTGGAACTGTTAGTGTCTTCCACAGTGAAGACTGACACAAAATACATTTTCAGTTTGCTCATTATTTCATTGTCCCCCATTACTATCTCTCCAGCATCACTTTCCAGTGGTCCGATATCCACTCTCACCTCTCTTTTACACTTCAGGTATCTCTAGAAACTTGTGCAGTACTATGATTCAATTGAAAGGCAGAGCATGTTCCAAGGAGTTTATGGTTTCCTCTTGTCCTTGTGTCTTCTTGGGCTCCTATGTGACAAGAGACTGCACAGGAAAGCTTGGTCAAAACTCACAAATGTCATCTACAACCGGTCAGGAATCTTTCTATAATGATGTTAGACCCCAGGGCCAATTGCCACAAGTGATGAAAATCATTTTCATGATAAGGTTCCACATTATATGCTTATTCAGAAAGTCAGAAGGCATGGGATCCAGGGAAGTTTGGCCAGGTGGATTCAGAATTGATGGAGTTCAGACAGATGGAGTTCAACCCGGAGAAGTGTGAGGTGGTACACTTTGAAAGGACAAACTCCAAGGCAGAGTACAATGTAAATGGTAGGATACTTGGTAGTGTGGAGGAGTAGAGGGATCTGGGGCTACATGTCCACAGATCCCTGAAAGTTGCCTCACAGGTAGAAAGGGTAGTTAAGAAATCTTATGGGGTGTTAGCTTTCATAAGTTGAGGGATAGAGTTTAAGAGTCACGAGGTAATGATGCAGCTCTATAAAACTCTGGTTAGGCCACACTTGGAGTACTGTGTCCAGTTCTGGTCCCTCACTATAGGAAGGATGTGGAAGCATTGGAAAGGGTACAGAGGAGATTTACCAGGATGCTGCCTGGTTTAGAGACTATGCATTATGATCAGAGATTAAGAGAGCTCGGGCTTTACTCTTTGGAGAGAAGGAAGATGAGAGGAGACATGATAGAGGTGTACAAGATATTAAGAGGAATAGATAGGGTGGATAGCCAGTGCCTTTTTTCCAGGGCACCACTGCTCAATACAAGAGGATATGTCTTTAAGGTAAGGAGTGGGAAATTCAAGGGGGATATTAGAGGAAGGTTTTTTACTCAAAGAAATGCACTGCCTGAGTCAGTGGTGGAGGCAGATACACTAGTGAAATTTAAGAGACTACTAGACAGCTATATGGGGGAATTTAAGGTGGGGGGTTATATGGGAGGCAGGGTTTAAGGGTCAACACAACATTGTGGGCCGAAGAGCCTGTACTGTATTGTACTATCCTATGTTCTATGTTCTATTTTATCAAAAGACAGAACAAAACACACCCAAAAAACTCATGTTAAAACCTGGAGATATCAAAGAAGGATGAGGTCAAAGATCAAGTTTGACTCAAATTTTTTAAAGACATACTCATTATCATATCTACAGTAGGAACTTTGCAATTCTTCCTAATGTTCATTTCCTTTTTCATAATTTCCATCTCATTTCTCCTACAGTCCTCAAAAGTAATCCACATCTTTGGTGCCCAAATACTTAGTATGGACTGGAGAAGACCTGCATCAGAAGATTTCATGTTAAGTGATTAACAAAGTGGATCAATGGGTTTAAATTCCTAAACACAGTGGACAACAAGAAAGTCCTCCATTGTCTAATTAGAGGAGATTAAGATTAACATTAAGGTCCACACTTCAAGGTCTAGGAGTATTTAACCATGATACAACCTGTGAAAAGAACCTATGAGGGAAGGATGCTAGCTAATGCTTCTGTCTAAACCTCCTTTGAATGCAGTGCAAAAAAGGACAGAACTTGAGCTTATAAAGAAGCAGGATGACTCATTGTACAACTGTAGTGGTTGTATTGTCTGTGTGACTTCAAATATGAAAAGCATTATCTGTAACTGTAACAACTACATACTTTATCATGGAAATACTTTTATGAAATACTCTCATGGTTCTATGGTATTTCATTATTTTCCTGTGGGTGGCTGCAAGAAAATGAATCTCAAGGTTAAATATTGAATACGGTACATAGACGCCTCTGTTGGTCAGGGTCAACCATGGATCTTGTGTCCTAGCTGTCTAGATACGCAAATCAGGACAGCACGATAAGGAGAGCAAGCTCTCCATGCGTCTGATGAACCCAAAGGAACGGCAGCAACCAATACAGTTTGGCACCCGCAGCATCGCAGGAGCTGCTAGTCAGGATTGAACTCGATGTAGGACTCACTGCCTTAGGGACTCCAGCTCCAAATTTTTCCCTTGGGCACATTGGGTGTTTGGTGGTCTTCTTTTCTCGATGGGTTCTTTTGGGTTTCTTTGTTTCGTAAGGAGTTTGGTTTTAAGAGTGCGGCATGTATACATATTGTACTTTGATAATAAATGTACTTAGAATTTCAAGATGCTGGAGGAACTCAGCAGTTTGGGCAGCTTCTTGGAGGGGAATAAAAAGTCTGTCTTTTGGTTTGAAACCCAACATCAGGACTGGAAAGGAAGGGGGGGTGAAGCCAAAGAGATATAGAAGAATGCTTCAGCAGAATTTGCCTTTTTTATTACCTGCAGAACATTTGTGCCCCTGCCCCTCTCTGCACCGCCCAGTGCAACAGTGGGTTTTACAAAGCAATCAATCCTCCTCACAGAGGAAGGAAGTCTCAAGGCTGCAGTGCAACACAGGCGGAAGGCAAGGAGAGCAAATCAGAGTTTGTACCCAGGATTAAGACAGCCAAATATGGGGCGGGGGAGACACCAACGCCTCAGTGAAAAGCAAGAACGAATAAAGCAGCAGGTGCATAAAAGTTTTCCAGATGAAGGTCTCTAGGAGGTCTTCTGTTGAGCACTACAGAACTCCAAATTAGAGTGCCCCACTCATCTCCCGTCACCTGTGCATAACCTCAATGTGTTTAACCCCAATCACCCTCCATTTGAATTACTGGGTACATTGAGAGATTAGTAGCAGAAGATGGAAAGGTCTGAAAGCACATACCACCTGGCTCAAAGTCAGCTACAACCCTGTTATAAGGCTATTAAATGATTCCATAATGGGTTAAGATGTTATTTATTTATTTATTGAGATACAACATGAAGTAGGCCCAGCAACACCTGCTTTAACCCTAATCATGGGACAATTTACAATGACCAACTAATCTATCAACTACCTATCAATTCCTTTGAACTGTGGGAGGACCCCAGAGTACCTGGAGGAAACCCACTTGGATACGGGAGAAAGTATGAACTCCTTACAGTCGGGTTGTTGGTGTAATAAAGAATTCTGCCGACCACTATGTTACATGAGGTCTAGAGCTGAACCCCTGACCTCACTGTGATCTTGTCTACGTGCACTGCATTTTCTCTGTACTACAATACTTTCCGTCTTCTACCCTCTCCCGTGAGCAGAAAATGCAAAATCCCAAAACCACATATGACCAGGCTCAAGGACAGTTTCAACCCTGCTGTTATAGGACTATTACATGGTCCCCTAAATGACACTTAACTTCACAGTCTACCTCAGATTTCAGATTCAGATTTATTTATCACACGTACATTGAAACACACAGTAAAATGTGCTTTTGTGTTAACTACCAATGCAATGTAGGGCAGTGCTGGGGGCAGTGTACAAGTATCACCACACGTTCCCGCATGAACATAGCCTGTTCATCATGATCTTGCAGTTTATCATTGACCTGCACCACAATTTCTCTGTAGCTGTAAAAACTTTATTCTGCATTGTTATTAGCTTACTTGTTCTACCTCAGCGCAGTGTATAAACCAAACTGTATGAACAGTATGCAAGATTACCTTTGCACTGTATCGTGGTTCGGTAGAGATCGTAAAGAGCACCAAATTTCTTGGTGTTCATCTGGCAGATAATCTCACCTGGTCCCTCAACACCAGCTCCATAGCAAAGAAAGCCCAGCAGCGTCTCTACTTTTTCCAAAGGCTGAGGAAAGTCCATCTCCCACTCCCCATCCTCATCACATTCTACAGGGGTTGTATTGAGAGCGTCCTGAGCAGCTGCATCACTGCCTGGTTCGGAAATTGCACTATCTGGGATCGCAAGACCCTGCAGCGGATAGTGAGGTCAGCTGACAAGATCGGGATCTCTCTTCCTGCCATCATGGACATTTACACTACACACTGCATCCGCAAAGGAAACAACATTATGAAGGACCCCATGCACCCCTCATACAATCTCTTCTCCCTCCTGCCATCTGGGAAAAGGCACCGAAGCATTCGGGCTCTCACGACCAGACTATGTAACAGTTTCTTCCCCCAAGCTATCAGACTCCTCAATACCCGAAGCCTGGACTGACACCTTGCCCTACTGTCCTGTTTATTATTTATTGTAATGCCTGCACTGTTTTTGTGCACTTTATGCAGTCCTGTGTAGGTCTGAAGTCTAGTATAGCTTTCTCTGTGTCTTTTTTTATTACATAGTTCAGTCTAGTTTTTTTGTACTGTGTCATGTAAACCATGGTCCTGAAAAATGTTGTCTCATTTTTACTATGCACTGTACCAGCAGTTATGGTCGAAATGACAATAAAAGTTGACTTGACTTGATGTGACAATAATAAACCAATTCCAGTTCCAGAGTCTAGAACCAGAGGACACAGCCTCAGAACGCAAGGGTATCTCTCTGGAACATGAATGGGAAATTACTTCTACCAGAGGATGGTGAATCTGAGCGATACATTGCCACATTGCCTTGGAGGCCAGGTCATTGGCGTTGTGTATTTAATTATTCAGTAATATTTGGGTTATCACATATATATCATTTGATGAAGCATTCTTGTTCATTTAAATAATTCATTGCAGGTTACATCTATAAATATGTGAATTGCATACATCATTGCACTACCACGTGATACGTGCGCACCTCACTTAAGTAAACACAAAGTTAGACTCACATTTAGGACCCCTGTGTCTTCCGTTGAAAATAGTTTAACACTTTTGAAGCATGAACAATTGGGAATATTTAAATGAGAATTTGATAGGTTCTTGATTTTAGGGGCATCGAAAGTTATGGAGAGAAGGCAGGAGAATGGGGTTGAGAAGGAAAGTAAATCAGCCGCAGTCAAACGGAAGCGAAAACTCAGTGGCTAAACAGCCTAATTCTGGTCCTGTTTTGTGGTCTTATGGTCTATGCAGGGTGAACCAGCTTAGACCTGGTAGATTAGGTAGAACAATGAAAGAGATGAGAGATATTTTCTTACCATTTTTTTAAATCAGATGCCACTCAACAAATGAGAAGAACGATCAGTCTCACAACTGAAATCTCAAGCTAGGCTTGTTGCTCTGGTTCTCCTTCCTGCCTCACCTCCGGTGACACGGAGGTGCTCAGAGCCAAGCGTTGGAATCTCCAGCACTCTTGGCGCCAGTCTGCACAGCTCTGCCACAGACGAACTGCAGCTCATCCAAGTCCTCGCATCCTGCTCCACTCTGCTTCTTACTCAGACATCTAGGGCTGAAGGAGAGTCGGCAACATAGCTGCTGCGAGGTTGTTCACCTTCCTGGCTCTGTCTATGGATTCAGACTATGGAGTGGGCTGCCTATTTATTTATTAGAGAGACAGCATGGTTACAGGCTCTCCCAGCCCAGCGAGCCTGCACTACCCAATTACACCCATCAGAATGGTTAACCTACATCTTTGGAATGTGGGAGGAAACCTTAGTACCCGGAGGAAACCCACACGGCATGGGGAGAATAAACTGACAGCAGCAGGAACTGAACCGGCATCACTGGCACTGTAATAGTGTTACACTAACCACTGCACGTTGTGCTGGAGATGAGGAGGAATTTGTTGCATGAGAGAATGGTGAATTTCTAATGAACTTCCCTCTCCCAGAGAACAGTGGAAGTTGAGTCCTTGAGGATATTCAAGCTGTGACAGAGTGGTTAGACTAGAGCAGGGTCAAGAGTGGGGAACAGGCCGGAAAGTGGAGCTGAAGCCAAGATCAGATCCTGGAGGTGAGGTCTTATTGAATGGTGGAGCAGACACAAGTGCAATATGACCCACACCTGCTTCTATTCCTTATGTATGGGTTTCTATTTCTCCATTGTAAAGTGCTTGGCCTTCAGTTCCCAAAGAAATCTACAGCACATTACAGGTCCTTTGGCCCACAATGTTGTGCCGACCATGTAATCTACTCTAAAAACTGCCTCGAATTTTCCTACCACGTATCCCTCTATTTTCCCAATCTCCATATACCTAAGACTCTCTTAAAAGACCCTGTTTTATCCGCCTCTACCACCATCACTGGCAGTGCATTCTACGCACCCACCACTCTTTGTGTGAAAAACTTACTTCTAACATCCTCCTTGTACCCACTTCCAAGCACCTTAAAACTATGCTCCCTTCTGTTACCCTGGGAAAAAGCCTCTGGCTATCCACACAGTTAATGCTTCTCATCATCTTATACACCTCTATCAGTTCATCTCTCATCCTCCGTTGCCCCAAGCAACCTATACTTCACCTATTCTCATAAGGCACACTCTCCAGTCCAGGCAACATCCTTGTAAATCTCCTCTGCACTCTCCCTAGAGTATCCACTTCCTTCCTGTAGTGAAATGACCAAAACAGAACACAGTACTCCAAGTGGGGTCCAACTAAGGTCTAGCTAATTATAGCTGTAACATTACCTCATGGCTCTTGAACTCAATTCCACAGCTGATGAAGGCCAACACACCACATGCTTTCTTAACAACACTGTCAACCTGCACAGCCGCTTTGAGTGTCCTATGGACATAGACCCCAAGATCTCACTGATCCTCCACACTGCCAAGCGTCTTACCATTAATATTATATTCTGTCTTCAAATTTGACCTACTAAAATGAACCACTTCACAGTTAACCGTGTTGAACATCTGCCACTTCTCAACCCAGTTCTACTTCCTATCAATGTCCCGCTGTAACCTCTGAAAACCCTCCAGACTAACCACAACACCTCGAACTTTTGTGTCTTCAGCAAACTTACTAACCCACCCTTCTACTCGCTCATCCAGGTCATTTATAAAAATCACAAAGAGGAAGGGTCCCAGAACAGATCCCTGCAGAACCCCACTAGTCACCATCCTCCATGCAGAATATGAACCATCTACAACCACCCTTTGCCTTCTGTGGGCAAGCCAATTCTGGATCCACAAAGCAGGGTGTCCTTGGACCTCATGCCTCAATACTTACTTACTGAATGAGCCTTGCATGGGGAACCTTATCAAATGCCTTCCTGAAATCCATATACCCTACATCGACTACTCTACCTTCATCAATGTGTTTTCTTACAGCGGCACTTTATTTATTTGGCCGTCACCTTTCTTTGCCGTTTCGTTGTCTTTATGTGAGGAAGGCTTTTTTATGATGTCAGAGAAACGAGGTACATCATGTTATTGAATTATCATATTGCCAAGGTACCCGTCAGGAGGAGCAGAGGCGTTCTCTCTGGTAAGCGCATCCTGTTTCCGCAAAAACAGGAGAGAAACCTCTGCTAAATCGGGAGGGGTTTCCAAATTGTTAGGTTGACTGATGGCTTTGGTCTGTGCAGCGTCATCAGGTTAGAGGGCTTGCAGTGATCTTCCTCGTGCTTGAAGGCACAAGAGGCACAGATGCCAGCATCTGGAGCAACACACAAAAAAAAGTTCTATCTCGCTGTTCTACCTTGAAGGAACTCAGCGGGTTAGGCGGCATCTAAGGAGAGAAACAGACAGTCAGCATTTCATGTCGACAAGCTTCATCTGGACTGCTGCGTTCCTCCAGCGCTCTTTAAATTGTTCACTGGGATGTGGCTGTATACAGTCAGGCAAACGGCTGTTGTCCACTTCAGAAACAACATCCTGTTGGTTAATCTCCGGAGCCACACGGCCTGAATGAGCAGCAGATTTCCTCCTTCGCGAACATTAATGGACCATCCCAAGCTTCAATTAAATTATTGTGTTTTAAGTCCCCAGTTGCCATGGTGAGATTTGAACTTATATCTCTGAGACACTTGTTCAGGCCCTTGGTTACTAGTCCATGTACTGTACTGCTATACTGCACAACTTAATAAGGAAATAGTCTGATTTCTCAGCTCAGCGGACACCATTAATTGGTTAATTAATATGAAAGAATTTGACTGAGTTAAAATGCCTCTGAATTTACCTCAGAAGCAAGAAACACGTCTACATTCTGCTGACTATATTATTTAGAGCCATGTGTCATCAGTATAGACATATAGTAGGTTCAAACTGATAAGCCTTGCAGGATCCCAGTGACAGAATTTGATATGGGTACATGGTCCTGATGAAAATGAATCCGAACTGGACCACCGTTCTGTCCATTGTAGCAAAAGCTCCCCTCCCTGGTCTCAGTAGAAAACCAGTCCTTGTTAGCAGAAAGTCAGCCTTGACGTTTTCCAGCATAACATGGAGCAGAATCAATAAACTTACTGGTTGAATTAAGATTGTAAATTCTATCCTGTGTAATTGAAAAGAGAAACAGCACAAGTGGTGCATTTAACACCAGATGGTTTCAGTCTCTGGGAGTATTTGTTGCTTGTGGTGAGTCCCGACTGGTAATGATATGCTGCCCCCTAGTGTGCCTCATTCACAGAGTCAAGAGCAAGGAGGGGGAAAAAGAACCTTTTGTTTTATTATCTACAAATCCAACCAACTGCAAACGCTGAAAAGAAACCCTCACAGATTATTTATGAGTTTCATTTATTTTGAATTCTGTTCTACATGTGCTATGACCCTTAGACAGGGGTGAGTAACTTACAAAGCAGGGATCGAGAGAATTCCTGTTCCTCACTTCAGCCACAATAAGGTGTGATTTCTATGATGTACTCTTCAGTGAACTCATGCCAAGCTGCATAAAGAATACACTTACCTCCGTGATATGATGGCATTTATCGGACAGCCAAAAGGGAGCCATTGTTAAAAAGGGAAGAGTGTCGTGGTTGTGACTATTTCAAGGTAGCGACAACTCTAATTTCAAATGTTCCTGGTTCATCAGAAGGAAACTAGGGGGACAGGTGGTTTCCCCTTGTATTCACTAACAGATGTACATACAACCTGCTCTTCTCCATTAAGAGCATACTTGTTTTATGTAGTCTCACGTTGAAACCAGTAGCTGGAAATCAGGGAGTCCCGATGAGGTGGCATATGATTAGCGGGGATTTATTTTAACACACAGGTGTACCAAGTGAGCCAAGGAGATGCCACGTCACGTTAAAGCCAAGCGAGGGGTGGCTGAATGGAAGGATTCCATTCCCGGCCGCCCCATTCAAAATGGAAATTCGGAATCAATTTCATAGGGATCGCGCTTCATTCCAAGCCTGTCATGCACAAGTGGAGGGGATTTCAAGGTTTTATTCATTTATTTAGATTTAGAGATACAGGCCCTTCCAGCCCAGCTACACCCATGTGACCAATTAACCTACTAGCCTGATCGTCTTTGGGATGTGAGAGGACCCAGAGCATCAGTAGGTGCTCACGGGGAGAACATAGAAGCTCCTTAGAAACAGCGGTGGGGAATAAGCCCAGGTTGCTGGCGCAGAAGCATCTGTGCCACAATGCTGCCTGTGTCCTATCCTTTGTTTTGGTTGATGTCAGCCCCATTAAGGTTAGTTAGGTTAGAGGTTAGGTGACCTGTATCGCTTGACGCCTTTTGCACCATCAATGAAGTGAGCCCATAAAGTGGTGGCGTACCCTCCCACTCTCCTGAATGAGTAAACAGTGCTAACAGCTACAAGAAGATCCAACACCATCCAGGAGAGGGTGTGTGTCGATTTTCATTGATCTACTATGAATGCCTGCAAGGAATTGACTCTGGTCCATGCTGAACTGTTGTTCTGCCTAGCCCCGTCAATGTGCACCTGGGCCTTGGCCCTCCATACCCCACCCATCCACGTACCTATCCAAGCTTCTCTTAAATGTTCCACTTAAACCTGCATCGACCACTTCCACCGGCAACTCCTATGCTGCCCAAGATAGCTTTGACTTGTTGCACCTAATGGCCTATTCCTTTACTGACAATCATATGTACTTCCTTATAAATTGCTCAGACAATATGGATCTAGCAATATCTTTCATTCTTGACACTTGATAGACAGCAAACCATTAGCAGCTAGAACAAGGTATCCCCTGTGGGAATAAAGGGATCCTATTCTGGCTGGCTGCTGGTAACCAGTGGAGTTCCACAGGGGTTGGTGCTGCTTTTTACAATGTATGTCAATGATTTGGACTACAGTATTAAGGGATTTGTGGCTAAATTTGCTGATGATACAAAGATAGGTGGAGGAGTGGGTAGTGTTGAGGAAACAGAGAGCCTGCAGAGAGACTTAGATAGTTTAGGGGAATGGGCAAAGAAGTGGCAAATGAAATACAATGTTGGAAAGTGTATGGTCATGAACTTTGGTGAAAGAAATAAACGGGCAGACTATTATTTAGATGGGGAGAGAATTCAAAATGCAGAGATGCAAAGGGACTTGGGGGTCCTTGTGCAGGATACCCTAAAGGTTAACCTCCGGGTTGAGTCAGTAGTGAAGAAGGCGAAAGCATTGATGGCATTCATTTCTAGAGATATGGAATATAAGAGCAGGGATGTGATGCTGAGGCTCTACAAGGCACTCGTGAGACCATGCTTGGAGTATTGTGTGCAGTTTTGGGCTCCTTGTTTTAGAAAGGATATACTGACTTTGGAGAGGGTTCAGATTCAGATTCAGATTCAGTTTATTGTCATTTAGAAACCACAAATGCAATGCAGTTAAAACTGAGACAACATTCCTTCAGAATGATATCACAAAAGCATATGACAAAACAGACCACACTAGAAAATCCACATAATGTTTGGCAATCCCCAATCCAGAGTCTGGAGAGGCTGCTGCGTATTAATATCGCGCTACCGTCTTAGCACGTTCCTCAGAAAGGAGCTCCAAACCCACCAGACAAAACAAGACCAAAAACTAAGGCTACAAGACCTGCACAAAACCACATAGTTACAACATATAGTTCCAACAGTGCAAACAGCAGCATAATTGATAAAAAAAAAACAGACTATGGGCACAGTAAAAATAGTCCAAAAAGTAAAAATCATTAATGAGAATGATTCCAGGATTGAAAGGATTACTGTACGTGGAATGCCTGGCAGTTCTTGAGCTGTATTCCCTGGAGTTCAGGAGAATGAGAGGGGATCTCGTAGAAACATTTTGAATGTTAAAAGGCCTGAACAGATTAGATATGGCAAAGTTATTTCCCATGGTAGGGGATTCTAGGACAAGAGGGCACGACTTCAGAGTTGAAGGATGCCCCTTTAGAACAGAGATGTGGAGAAAATACTTTAGTCAGATGGTGGTAAATCTATGGTGAATTCATTGCCATGAGCGGCTGTGGAGGCCAAGTCACTGGGTGCATTTAAGGCAGAAATAGATAGGTTCTTGATTAACCAGGGCATCAAAGGGTATGGAGAGAAGGCAGAGGAGTGGGAACGATTGGAAGAAGTGGATCAGCCCATGATTGAATGGCAGAGCAGACTCGATAGGCCGAATGGCCTACTTCTGCTCTTATATCTTATGGTCTAAGTTCCTTAATGATTTTTGAAATTTCTGAATAAAGTATTGTAGAACATGGAACATAGAACATTACAACACAATTCGATGCCTTCTGCCCAAGATGTTGTGCCAATCTTTTAACCTACTAATTCATCAATCCTTCCCTCCTACACAAGCCATAACTCACTATTTTTTTCTTTCAACCATGTGCCCATCTAAGAACCTCTTAGATATCCCTATGTATCAGCCTCCACTGCTACCCCTGCCAGTGTATCCAGGTACTTACCATTGTCTGTGTATTGTCAGAGCCTACCTCTGACATTTCCCCTAAATCTTCCTTCTTAAAATGATGTCCTCTGATATTAGCCACTGGTGCCCTGGGGAAAAGGTGCTGGCTGTCCTCTTCATCTATGCCTCTTATCATCTCATAGTCCTCTATCAAGTCATCTCTCATCTTCCTTCACTCCAAAGTTCAAAGCCCTGGTCACTCAAACTATCCTGTTAAGATGTGCTCTCTAGTCCAGGCAGCATCCTGGTAAATCTCTGTACCCTCTCTAAAGCTTCCACATCCTCCCTGCAATGAGGAGACCAGAGCTGAACATAATACTCCAAGAACAGTTTCATTAGAGTTCTTTAGAGCTGCAACATTACCTCATGGCTTTTGAACTCAATCCCTCGACTAGTGAAGGCCAACACACGATATCCCTTCTTAATCACTTATTGACTTGTTGGCAACTTTGATGGATCAATGGACTTGGACCCCAAGATCCCTCCGTTGCTCCACACTACTAAAAATCCTGTCATTACGTTGTAATCTGCCTTCATGACTATAGGGGACTCATGAATGGGCAGAGCAGAGCAAAGTATTTCAGGCTTAAACTAACTTCAGCAGAAAGTGGATTACAACATAATGCAGCATCAATAATCCAAGCCAGGCTGTTGCACTAGCTCAGGGTGAAGAAACATAAAGCTCAAATGGTTTATCAGGTTTGAAAATATATGTGTTATATTTTTCAGACCTGAAGCAGAAATAATCAGAATTATTTACAAAGAGCAGGTTGCCAAGATTAAGTCTAGGCAGTGTCAGAGGGAACCAGGTCTCACTCCACCTTTTCAACGTTTCTAGGTATATAGATTTCCTGTAAATTTTATTAGCTTCTCCCTTATACAGAAGATTTTGGATCCAGAATACTAGGTTGCAGTCCTTTACTCAAGTGGGTGACAGTAATGGTAATGTCATCACTTGAGTTGAGGATGATGTTCTTCTGAGGAGTCGTCTATTATTCTCTTACTGGAGGATGAAAGAGCATGCCTTGGGGAGGCTGATGCATGGGCGGCCACCACAAAGTCCTTGACAGACCGGGGTCAGGGTCCAGTTGCAATGAGAACCTTGTTCCTTCACTGCCGCAGCCTTCCTCCACCTTCATCATCTTCCACCAGCTCCACCGCTGAGGTCTTGGCTGGATAGCTCTTTCCTGATCTCCCCACCATGGTTGACACTCCTGAGAGCTAAATTCCAGACGAGATTACTCTCGGAATCTCAGGAACTCAAAGGCCTCTCCGGAGGTGATGATCCTCGGAGAAGAGTGGTTAATTTTACTGTGTGATCATGAGGGGGGAGGCTGGTTGGACTATTCAGCTGTATGAGGCATCACGACCAAGATAGCTGTTTACCAAGGTAATCATGACCAACATAATTCCTGTCCTTACGTGAACATGCTGCAGTTAGTAGAGCATCTGCTTTACAGCTCAGAGTCTGAATCAGGTTTATTTTCACTGTCATAAGTCGGGAAATTTGTCCTTCTGTGGCAGCAGAACTGTACAGGCATATCCATAGTACAAAAGAGAAATAGAGGGGCAGTCCTCATGGAAATCTGTTCTCAAAACATTGTCTTCAAGCTCCTGTACCTCCTCCTGAAGGTAGTAATGAGAAGAGGGCATTCCCTGGATGGTGAGGGTTTTTCAAGATGGATGCTACCTTCTTGAGGCTTTGCCTTTTGAAGACGCCTTCAGTGGTGAGAAGACTAATGCCTATGATGGAACTGGCTGAGCTCACAACTCACGCAGCCCCTAGTTGGAATATTGTGTTCAGGTCTGGTCACTTCATTATAGGAAGAATGTGAAAGCTTCAGGGAGGGTGCAGAGATTTACTGGGATGCTTCCTGGATTAAAGAACAAGCTAGTGGATTTCTCTTTGGAGTGAAGAAGAATGGGAGGTGACTTGATAGAAGTATGTAAGATGATAAGAGGCATAGACTGAGTGGACAGCCAGAAACCTTTTACCAGGGCAGAAATAGCTGACACCAGGGGGCATAATTTTAAGGTGATTGGAGCGAAGTATAGGGGAATATAAGCAGTCTATACACAGAGTAGTGGGTGCCGGGAATGTCCTGCCAGGGGTGGTGCTAAAGACAGATACGTTAAGGGCATTCAAGAAACTCTTATGTTGGCATAGGTGAAAGAATAATGGAGGGTTATGTAGAAGGGAAGGGTTAGATTGATTTTAGAGTAGGTTGAATGGTCAGCACAACATCGTAGGCTGATGTTCCTGGACTGTGTTGTAATGTTCTATGTGCTATGGCCTATTCCCCTCCTGATCCTCGTCAGGAATATGCTGATTCCTCCACCCACACACCCTAAAATGTCACCCACCCTGTTGCAGTTGTAGCTTCAGCTGATGTGTGACCAACAAACTCCAGAGCATGTCCTCAGAACAGGAGGACTTTGGGGGGGAGGCAGGGGGAAGGATGTATCTGACTGCAGAATTGGTCAGCTCCTGATGTGATACGTTAGACCATAAGACGTAGGATCAGTAATAGGTCAATAACCTATCAAATCTCCTTAGCCATCTCTGGCAATAAATTTATGAACATAGAATAGTATACAACAGTTTGGCCCTTTAGCCCACAATTTGTAGACAATAATAAATAGGAGCAGAATTATGCCATTCGGCCCATCAAATCTTCTCCACCGTTCCATCATGGATGACTCATTATCCCTTTCAACCACTTTCTCCTGCTTTCTCCCTGCAACCTTTGATGGCCTTACTAACCAAGAAGCTATCAACCCAATGGGTAAATATACCCATTGGCATGGCCTCCACAGCTGAGTGTGGTAATGAATTCTACAGATTCACCACCCTCTAGCTAAATAAATTCCTCCTCAAATCTGTTCTAAAGGGACATCCTAGTAGTCTGAGCTTGTGCCCTCTGGTCCTAGACTCCCCCACCATAGGAAACGTCCTCTTCACCTCCACTCTATCTAGGCTTTTCAATATTCAATAGGTTTCAATGACTACTGAGGTCTTGGACTTTGATCACAACTCATGTTTGATGAAGGCTTGGTTTTATTGTACCTGAGCCATGGTCTTCTGCCTAGGATTCACTGAAGATTCTGGGCTACCATGTGTATTCAACACTGAGTCAGTCAGTTATCTGAGATTCAAAGGCAATGGAAACAGGCAACAGAATGGAGATGAGACTAAACCCAGGGCAGGCTGGAGTGTACTTGTTCTGCCTCTGTTACTTGTGGTACGCACAGGAAAGAGTTAAGGACGATACGGACTAGGAAAATCACAAGGGCAGGCTGGAGGGACCGAATGGCCTTGTACTGCCCCTGTTAGTTATGCTGCACACAGGAAAGAGTTAAGAACGGTATGGACTAGGAAAATCACAAGTAAAGGCACACAGTCTTTTTCCCAGGAAGACTGAACAAAATGCTAGACGGGATAAATTTAAGGTGAGGGGAGAAAGATTGAAAAGCGGTGGGTATATAGAAAGAACTGCCAGAGAAGTAGTTGAGGCAGGTCCAATAGCAACATTCAAAAAACATTGGATAAGTGAATTGAATTGACTTTATTACTTAGACCCTTCACATACACAAGGAGTAAAAATCTTTACTCTATGCATTCGTCTAAATGTGCAATGTGCAATTCATAGTAATTTGTAATAAATAGTATGTACAACAGCACAGTCAATATAACATAGAAATACAGTTGTGTCAGCATGAGTTAATCAGTCTGATGGCCTGGTGGAAGAAGCTGTCCCAGAGCCTGTTGGTCCTGGCTTTTATGCTGCGGTACCATTTCCCGGATGGTAGCAGCTGGAACAGTTTGTGGTTGGGGTGACTTGGGTCCCCAATGATCCTTTGGGCCCACTTTACACACCTGTCTTTGTAAATGTCCTGAATAGTGGGAAGTTCACATCTACAGATGCGCTGGGCTGTCCACACCACTCTCTGCAGAGTCCTGTGATTGAGAGAAGCACAGTTCCCAGGCAGTGATGCGTGAATAAGAGAGGATTAGAGAGAAGTGTGCCAAAAGAGGGCCAATGGGACTGGCTTAGATGAAGGAGTTGGGTTGGAGGGCCTGCTCCCATGTTGTATTGATCTCTGATTCTCTAATACCAATTGTAGTGCGATCGCTCGAGTCGAGTACGATGCTCTCCAAGGGAATTCTATCGGTGCCTCTTTAGGTGGCTGTCGAGGCCGATACAAAATTCACATAAATGGAGAAAGCCCATACATGACTTTGTTTAACATGAGGAGACTGATGCACGAGCAGCCACCATGTGGTCCTTGAGAAATCAGGGTCAGGGTCCAGTGGTATGGAATACAAGAGGCCTGGGAACTCTCTCTCTGCCGCTGATTGTGATAGCTCATCATCTTCTGCCATCTCCAACTACCCAACTACCCAACTAGAAGCTAAGCTTCAGGCAGTGTTGCTCCCAGGAGTTCAAGGCTCTGCACCACAGCTACGTGATGATCCTGGGAGAAGGTACCTGGGAACTGCCACACTCCAAAACCCGTCCAGAAATGAATTCACTGCCACATGTTCCAGAGAGTACAGAAAATACACACAGTGGCACTTTATTAGGTACATCTGTACACCAGCTCATTAATGTAAGTATCTAATTAGTCCATCATATGGCAGCAACTCAACGTGTAAAAGCATGCAGACGTGGTCAAGAGGTTCAATTGTTGTTCAGACCAAATATCAGAATGGAAATGTGATCTGAGTGACTTTGACCGTGCAATGATTGTTGGTGCCAGATGGGGTGGTTGCAGAATCTCAGAAACTGCTGATCTCCTGGGATTTTCACACGCAACAGTCTCTAGTGTTTACAGAGAATGGTGCGAGAAACAAAAATAAAATCCAGCGAGCAACAGTTCTCTGTGCAATAACTCCTTATTAATGAAAGAGGTCAGGAGGTCGGAGGGGAATGGCCAGACTGGTTCAAGCTGACAGGAAGGTGTCAGTAACTTAAATATCTGCGTGTTACAACAGACGAGCATCTACCAACGCACACATGGAACCTGGAAGTGGATGAGCTACAGCAGCAGAAGATCACAAACATGGTTTCAGTAGCCATTTTATTAGGTAAAGGGAAGGGGAATACCGAATATAATGGCCACTTAGTGTAAATACTTCAGCACGGTCATGTGACTTGAAAAGTTACCTCTTTTAAACAGTAATCTTAAAGAGCATCACAACCCCTACGTTTCCAGGAAAGCCATCTATGTTGACTTCAATGAAATGAAATAATTTTAAAACGTAAAGCGTATTTATAAAACGCTGGCAAGATTGCCCTTTTACCAACCAGTTTCAGCTCTAGTATACTAGGCCCATAATAATCTATTGAGCTCTCTCTGAAAATACACGCACTTAGCCATCACCTGCACTAAAAGGTGATCGTGAAGGAGTCTTGGAGTCCTGTAGCAGAGCTGAAAGCCCCGTTCTCCATTCATGGTACCTTATTTTCTTGTTTAGAGAAAGTACGTGTCATGATAGAAAACTACCATGTAACCCTTGGAAACGACGAGATCTCCATTCTCATTTAAATTATAATTGATAATGGTTTCATTCCATACCCTGTGAGTATTAAACATCTGTATCTGAACATGTTTTTCATCACTTCGGATTTAGTCGGATATCTTTGCCATAAATCTGTAATGATGAATGTCATGAAGAGTGTGAGAGGGAAAAAAATGCAGAAAATAGAAGCCTAGGTTTTATATTGGTGACAGTGTGTGAAGATTTATTATGTTCCTCTGGCATCTCCTGTGTTCATTTTCTTAGCAGAGGTGTCAATCCCTTCACAATATATGTTAATGTCAAATGCTAGAATACTTAGTGAGGAAACAAGAGTGGGGGAGGTGGAGGAGGGAGCTGGGGCAAAGGAAATTCAACTTCCATTACCTGTTTTTATATAAATTGCTGTCAGGCTCACAAAATTTGCATCGAGGTCCATTGTCAGGACTGCCGTGTTATGTCAGCTGTAAGAAAGAAAATGCTGAAAACACTCGGCAAGTCAGGTAGGATCTGTACTGGTATTGAAATTGGTTTATTATTGTCACGTGTGCCAAGATACAGTGAAAAGCTTGTCATAGAGTCATAGAACACTACAGCACAGAAACAGGCCTTTTGGCCCATCTAGTCCATGCCAAACTATTATTCTGCCTAATCCCATTAATCTGCACCTGGACCATAGCCTTCCATACCCCTCCCATCCATGTACCTATCCAAATTTTTCTTAAATGTTGAAATCAAACCCATCCACCACTTCCTCTAGCAGCTCATTCCACACTCTCACCACCCTCCGAGTGAGGAAGCTTCCCCTGATGTTCCATTTAAACATTTCACCTTTCACCCTTAACCCATGACCTCCAGTTGTAGTCTTACCTGACCTCAGTGGAAAAAGCCTGCTTGTATTTACCCCATCTATACCTCTCACACTTACACTGCATTCTGTCTAAACAGATCAAATCATTACACCGTGCATTGAGCTAGAATAAGGTAAAGCAATAATAATGCAGAGAAAAGTGTAAAATCTACCAAGAAGGTGTAAGATTATAACGAGGTGGATTGTGAGGTCAAGAGTCTATCTTATTGTATAAGTGATCCATTCAATACTCTAATAATAGTGATATTGATTGGAGATGGGAGGAAACAGAATGTGCAGGGTGGATTGGGTCTTTGATTATGCTGGCTGCTTTAACGAATCAGTGAGAAGCATAGACGGAGTGCCTAGAGGGCAAATAGCTCCTGTGATGTGCTGAGCTGTGTCTACTATGTTGAAATTTCTTGAAGTTATGTGCCATACAGTTGTTATATCAAGCCATTATGCATCCAGACAGAATTCTTTCTATGTTGCATTGATAAAAACTGGGATGAGTTGATGAGGACATGCTGAATGTCTTCAGCCTCCTCAGAAAGTAAAGACGTTGATGAGGTTTCTTGGTTTTGACGTCAACATGGTTGGACCACAGCTGGATATTGGTGATGTTCAAACCTAGGAACTTGAAGCTCTAAACCCGCTCAACTTCATTGCCATTGTTGTAAATAGGAGGTTGTGCACCAGCCCGCTTTCTGAAGTCAATAACAAGCTCTTTCGTTTTGTTGACACTGTGGAAAGGGTTGTTGTCATGACACCATGTCGCAAGGCTCCCTGTCTCCATCCTGTTCTTTGACTCATGGTTATTTGAGGTGCAGTCTGCTCTGGTGGTATCACCTGCAAACTTGTCGATGAAGTTAGAGCAGAGCCTGGCCACTCAGTCCTAAGTGTCCAGGGAGTAGCATATCTGCAGAAAGCAAATCAGAGTTAAAGCCTCAAGCTGGTCTTTGACCACAAATGCTGCCTAACCTGCTGAGTAGAATGCATTAATGGACTGAACCTCCACACATTTCCAGAATAGGGAATTCCAAATGCTCACCATTACATGAGTGAACAAATTTCCTTTTATTCCTCACTTAAGCCTCTCATTTTGAGGCTGCGACCCAGCGTATGTCATTAGTCAAATATTTTTACATTTCAGTGGTTACCTCCTACTCGAAACTCTAAAGAAAAGAGACCAAACCTCATTCTCTCTTCATATGACAGACCTGCTATCTGGTGAATCGTTGCAACAATCTCCCCAGAACAAGTATATCTATTATTCAGTTGGAAGACACAAGTAGGACAGAAAATACACTAATTTCACAAGGGATCTTCATACCTCCTGTACCTTATAGAGTGACCACTGAGTGTATGTTCATGGTCTTCGGCTGCAGTAGCCCATCCTCTTCAAGGTTCAATGTGTTGTGTGCTCAGAGATCTCTCTGTACAGGGTTATTTGAGTTTATGTCACCTTCCGGTCAGCTTGAACCAGTCTGGCTAGTCTCCTCTGACTTCTCTCATTAACAAGGCATTTTCACCCACTTGCTGGATGTTTTTTGTTTTGTTTTCATTGCATTTTCTGTAGACTCTAAAGACTATTATGTATGAAAATCCCAGGAGATCAGCAGTTTCTGAAATACTCAAACCACCCCATCTAGCACCAGCAATCTTTCTAGTCAAAATCCCTTTTTGAAGTTTGGGCTGAACAACAACTGAACCTCTTGACCATGTCTGTATGATTTTATGCATCAAGTTGCTGCCACAAGATGGGCTGATTAGATACTTGCATGAGAGACCAGGTATACAGGTGTACCTAATACCGTGGCTACTGAGTATACATGTGGTAAGGTGTCTTTAAAGTGCATATATGTCACCATATACAACCCTAAGATTCATTTTCTTGTGGGAATGCTCAATAAATCTATAGAATAATAATTATAACAGAATCAAAGAAAGACCACCCCACTTGGGCATTCAGCCAGAGTGCCAAAGACAATCAGCTGTGCAAATACAAAGAGAAAGAGATAATAATCATAAATAAAGAAGCAATAGAACATGAAATGAAGTGAGTCCATTGGTTGTGGGAATATTTCAATAATAGGGCAAGTGAAGTTGAGTGGTTATCACCTTGAGCCTGATGGTTGAGGGTTGAGAACTGTTCCTGAACCTGGCGGTGTGAGTCCTGAGGCTCCTGTACCTCCTTCCTGATGATGGCCTGGGTAATGGGAATCCTTGATGATGGATGCTGCTTTACTCCTCTGCTCACATTATCTAGCAATAAAAGCTAACGTACCAAAGGTAAAGTCGAATTTATTGTCACGTGGACAAGTACATGTATACACAGGCACTATGAAAAACTTGCTCTGCAGCAAGATCTCAGGCCTGAAGTATCGAGACCTACTGTGGTCTCCTACCTGAAAAAGGATACACTTATCTGTGGGAAACTGCTGCAAAAATTCACCAGAAGCTGGAGTCCCGAACAAAAATCTGCTGGAGTAACTCAACAGGCCAGTCAGCATCCGTGGAGATAAACCGACAATCGATATTTTGGGTTAAGGCCCTTTATCAGGACTGCGAGATAGATGGGAGATATACAATCCTCTGCTTGCCTTCTGTTTCTCAGTTTCAATGGTAGGTCTAAACGTGAAACATTACCCCCCATCTACAGATGATGTCTGAGTTCCTTAGTTTATCCAGCAACTCTAATGCCTGTTTAGATTGCTAGCATCTGCAGTATTTTGTTTTCTTTTTCATTAAATCCTCTGTTTATTTGATATTCAGCTAATAACACACCCTGAACATCTGAAACAGATAAATCGAGTGCATGCATTCTTGATTTCAACGTCTAAGAGAAGCTTGGATAGGTACATAAAAGGTAGGGATATGGATGCAGGTTAATGGGAGTAGGCAATTTAAATGGTTCAGCATGGACTAGATGGGCCAAAGGGCCTGTTTCTGTGCTGTACTTCTCTATGACTCTGTAAGGTAAGATAAAATAAAGATGAGCTTTATTTGTCGCATGAACATTGAAACATCAAAACACACTGTGAAATGCATTGTTTGCGTCAAAGATCAACACAGTCCGAGGAGGTGCTGGGGGCAGCCCACAGGTGTCGCCACGCTTCTGGCACCAACATAACACACCCAAAGCTCACTAACACTGACCCTTTGGAACGTGGAAGGTTAACAAGAACACTCAGAGGAAGCATGCGCAATACCAGGGAGAACATAAAAATACTCCTTCCAGACAGCAGTGAGAATTGAACCCTGATTGGAACAGCTACCACTGTAAAGCATTACGCTAACATAGATTGTCCAAACCACAGAAAAATACATCGATCTCTGCCTAATGGAGGAAGAGTTAGTGGTTCAGTAAATTCAGCTGGGGACTGAAACCATGTACTGTAGCAAATGGCACAGAAGCGCGAGAGAAGACGACGTATCACAATCCTTACACCTTTAAAGTTTAAACAGGTGCCTTCAGCTAATTGAATGCCACTTGTCAGGAAAAGGTTCTGCAAATGCTTAACAACACATTTTTATTGATTTAAATAAAGCTTGTTTGGTTTCAATGCTTCACCGAGTGAGGTGAGCCTTGGGCCCACCGTGACTGCATCTCTTACAATGTGAGTAAGTCCCATATGGCCACACTCAAACAGTTGCTTGTACATTGTGTTTTATAGAATTGATTTTATATTTATAGTACTGTGCTGTGCCAAAGTCACAGGCACATACGAGGGGTGATTGATAAGTTCTTGGCCTCAGGTAGAAGGAGTCAATTTTAGAAAACCTAACACATTTATTTTTCAACATAGTCCCCTCCTACATTTACACACTTAGTCCAGCGGTCATGGAGCATACGGATCTTGGACCTCCAGAAAGTGTCCACAGCAGGGGTGATTGATAAGTTCATGGCCTAAGGTAGAAGGAGATGAGTTATACAGCTCTCGTTACATGCACGTGCAGTTCAACCCTTTGAGTGATTAGGCAGAAAGTTTGAAGTTAATAACTCATCTCCTTCTACCTTGGGCCACAATCCTATCAATCACCCCTGATGATTTATTAACTGATGAGTTATTAACTTCAAACTTTCTGCATAATCACTCAAAGAGTTGATCTGCATGTGCATATAATGAGAGTTATATAACTCATCTCCTCTACCTTAGGCCACGAACGTATCAATCACCCCTCATATATACTTTTGCACAGTACTGTAATCTGACTGTGGAGCAGAGAGCAAAATTTTAAATATGGGAGGGAGCAAAGGATGCTGAGAATGGTGAGGGTGAAGCATGTGGGAAGGGAATGGGAAGGGTGTGGGACAGGTAGCAGAAAAGGAGTGCCAGGGGCAGGGGTGAAATGGGTGCAGAAGCACCCAGCCCTGAGACGGCTAGCAAGGTTTCATTCTCCTTTACACTCATGCACCATGGAATAACAATAAACAGATTTGAATGTCACCAGGATATCATTTGTATCAAATCTGAATCACTCTAGACTGGACAAACATCTTTATTTTTTCTTCATGCACTTTGATCTGCATTGGGATTGAAAGATAGAATCCATTAAGCACAGAGGAAGTCATTCAGCCCATCAATGAATGCTCTCCCAATGGTCCCACTTCCTTTGTTCCTATTTGACACCCAGTGGCCTCTTCATGAGGTACCTCCTGTAGCTAATGAAGTGGCCACAACGTATATGTTCATGGTCTTCTGCTGCTGTAGCAGGTTCAATGCATTACGTGGTCAGATATGTCTTCTGTAAAGTGTGGTTATTTCTCCTCTGACCTCTCTCATTAACAAGGCATCTTCACCCGCAGAACTGCTGCTCATTAGATGTACTTTGTTTTCTGCACCATTCTCAGTAAGCTCTAGAGACTGTTGTGGGTAAAAGTCCCAGGAAATCAGCAGTTTCTGAGATACTCAAACCACCCCATCTGGCACCAACAATCACAGTTACTTAGACTGCATTTCTTCCCCATCCTGATGTTTGATCTGAACAACAACTGAAACGCTTGACCATGTCTGCATGCTTTGATGCTTTGAGTTGCTGCCACATCAGAAGCTGAATCTGGTGTCTAATCAGAAGGCAACACACACAAAATGCTGGAGGAGCACAGCAGGTCAGGCAGCATCTATGGAAAGGAATAAACAATCAACATTTCAAGCCGAGACCCTTCATCAGGACTGGATGAAAAGAGGAGAAGTCAGGATAAAAAGGTGAGGGAGAGGATGAAGAAGGACAAGGTGGTAGGTGATAGCTGAAACTGGGACAGAGACGGGGTGAAGTAAAGAGCTGGGAAGTAGATTGGTGAAAGAGATAAAGGGCTGGAGGAGGGAGAATCTGATAGGAGAGGGTAGAAGACCATAGGAGAAAGGGAAGGAGGAGGAGCACTAGAGGGAGGTGATGGGCAAGTAAGGTCATTGATGAAAAAGGGAAATGGGAATGGGGAGTGATGAAAGGGGGGCAATTACTGGAAGTTCGAGAAATCGATGGTCATGCCATCAGGTTGGAGGCTGCCTAGCGGGAATATAAGGTGTTGCTGCTCCAACCTGAGTGTGGCTTCATCGTGGCAATGGATAAGGTCATGGACACTTAGGCCCAGAGGTAATGTTACAGCTATATGGTCAGACCCCATTTGGAGTACTGTAGCCAATTCTGGTCTCCTCACTACAGGAAGGATGTGGAAGCCATAGAAAGGGTGTAGAGGAGATTTACAAGGATGTTGCCTGGATTGGAGAGCATGCCTTATGAGAATAGATTGAGTGATCTCAGCCTTTTCTCCTTGGAGCGATGGAGGATGAAAGGTGACCTGACAGAGGTGTACAAGGTGATGAGAGGCATTGATCGTGTGGATAGTCAGAGGCTTTTTCCCAGGGCTGAAATGGTTGCCACAAGAGGACACAGGTTTAGGGTGCTGGAGAGCAGGTACAGAGCAGATATCAGGGGTATGTTTTTTACTCAGAGAGTGGTGAGTGCATGGAATGGGCTGCCAGCAATGGTTGTGGAGGCGGATACGATAAGGTCTTTTAAGAGACTTTTGGATAGGTACATGGAGCTTAGAAAAATAGAGGGCTATGAGTAAGTCTAGTAATTTCTAAGGTAGGGACATATTTGGCACAACTTTGTGGGCTGAAGGGCCTGTATTGTGCTGTAGGTTTTCTATGTTTCTATAGGGGATGGAGGTCTATAGGCACTGGACATCCATTGTGAAAATGAGACAACTGGGGACAGGGAACTTGAAGTCATTGAAAATCTGAACATCTAATAAGAATGATTGGCTGATTAGATATTTGCATTACTGAGCTGGTGTACGGGTGTACCTAATAAAGTGGCCACTGAGTGTATCTGATTCACTCATGTGAGTGTTATGAATGGTGCAAGCTGAATCATCCGCAGCTCAACATCAGAAAGACAAAAGAGATGGTGATGGACTTTAGGAAGATCAAGCCTGCACCGCTCCCTGTTACATTTGATGGTGAGGATGTGGCTGTGATGAGGACCTACAGGTACCTGGGGCTGCACTTGGACAATAGGCTTGAGTAGAGCACCAACACAGAGGCTGTATACCAGAAGGGCCAGAGTGACCTCTTCTTCCTGAGGTCCTTTGGAGTGTGCAGGCCTCCCCCTCACATGGTCTGCTTGTCTGTTGTCACCAGGACAATCTTCTATGTGCTGAGGCAATGGCATCAACATGGGTGGGTGATGCCAACAGGCTCAATAAACTGATTAGAAAGTCTGGCTCTGTTATAGCAGTCAAACTGGACACAATGGAGGCTGCGGTAGAACAAGGGAACCTGCAGAAAATCCTGGTAATTCTGGGCAATGTTTCTCACCCTCTGCATACCACCTTGGCTGAACAGAGGAGCACTTCTAGTTATAGACTAAGACATCTGTGTTTCTCCAAAGAGCACCATATGAGGTCATTCTTACCCTTGGCTATTAGGTTCTTTAATGAGTTAACCTATAGCCAGGAATGTGACCTTTTAATCTTTGGCTTGTAAATCTTGTACATCTTATTTTTAAGGTAACTTATTTTTATTCTTTCTTACTTCTCTTCTAACATTTGCATGTCAGTGACACTATAACTTCCTTTGGAATCAATAAAGTATCTATTTATTCATATAGAAACATAGAAATATAGAAAACCTACAGCCTAATACCAGTCCTTCGGCCCACAATGCTGTGCCGAACATGTCCCTACCTTAGAACTACCTAGGCTTTCCCCATAGCCCTCTATTTTTCTAAGCTCCATGTAGCCATCCAGGAGTCTCTTAAAAGATCCTATCATTTCCGCCTCCACCACCGTTGCCGGCAGCCCATTCCACACACTCACCACTCTCTGCAGAAAAAACTTACCCTGGACATCTCCTCTATACCTACTTCCAAACACCTTAAAACTATGCCCTCTTGTGCTAGCCATTTCAGCCCTGGAGAAAAGCCTCTGACTATCCACACAATCTCTGCCTTTCATCATCTTGTACATCTCTATCAGGTCACCTCTCATCCTCTGTCACTCCAAAAGGCCGAGTTCACTCAAACTATTCTCATAAGACATGCCCCCAATCCAGGCAACATCCTTGTAAATCTCCTCTGCACCCTTTCTATGGTTTCCACGTCCTTCCTGTGAGGCGACCAGAATATGGGCACAGTAATCCAAGTGGGGTCTGTCCAGAGTCCTATATGTCCTTGAAAATAGAACAATAGAACAGTACAGCTCCAGAAATGTCCTGTAGCCAATGGTATCCATGCTCACTACGATGCCAAATGAAACAAAATCTATCTGCCTGCTCATGATGTTCATACACCTCTTTAAATGCCTCGTAAACACTATTGTTTTGTCCGTTTCAACCATTGCTTTTGGAAGCATTTTCCAGACACCTCCCACTCTCTCTTACCCCACTCTGCTTTAAACTTTTCCACCCTCACCTTAAAGCTTTGCCCACTCGTCTTTGGCATTTTTACCTTGAAAAACTCTCTATCTACTCAATCTATGCCCCTCAAAATCTTATAAAAGGTTATGGCATTAGAGAGGGTTCAGAGGAGGCTGACAAGAATGATGCTGGGAATGAATGAGTTAACATACAAGGAGCTTCTGGCAAGGAGGATCTGGGCCTGTACTTGCTGGAGATTAAAATAATGAAGGGTGGTGAGTTGGTATGGTTCAGTTGGCGTTCCTTTCTGGACAAGGGCCGCTGACTGAGTGCTTGGCAAGTGTTTCCAGTGAGGTATAGGAAAAGCAATGACCTTATGTCACTAGATACCCCTCACTAAGGGTAGCGCAGCAGCTGGTGAAATGCTATTACAGCACCAGCGACACAGGTTCAATTCGTCGCTGTCTGAAGAAGTCTCCCTGTGATCCCACACCCCAAAGACATACAGGTTAATTGGTCACATGGATGTAAATGTGTGGCACGGACTCACATGGGCTGGGAGGACTTGTTACTGTGCTGAGTCTCAAAATAAATAAATACATGCAGTCTCCAATGAGTACCAGACTGCTTTCATTCTGAAGGCAGCGGTCCATGTAGGACTAAAGTCTTACACTGACTTGGGCCTCTTTAACAGTGGAGGTGCCGACCCCTTATACTGAAAATGGCGGCAGAGAAGTGGTATCAGTACAAATACTGTGGAGTGGGATGCTGGATACAGTGACATTGGGAGCCGGAGGTTGCCAATTAGTGTTGATCCGCAGGCAGGGTTTGTGCTGCAGGGCATTGTTTCCGACAACCAAATTGTTCCATCTTATCTCGCATCAATCTCCATTGCATTTGAATGTGGGTTCCTAAAGGTCCGTGGGTGCAGAGGCCGGCGAGGAGGGTGGAGCTTGCCTTGATCCTGAAATGGGCGTAAGGTCAGCGAGTTGATCATAACGATCCCAGGCCCAAAAGAAGCAGGGCTTGATCTAAATGTCACATCCAAGTTCAAGGAGGGTGGAGAATGGGGGACAAGGGAACTGCCATTACTGAGGTGGGTTTAGCTGCTGGGTCAGGTGTGGGAGTAGGAGGCCAAGGAGGGAACGTTAAAGGTACCTTCAGATCCGTCTTCCTGTGAGACCCAGGAAGACTGGCAGGAAAAATATAAACCAGCTTAAAATGAATCTTCTCCACGGACAGCTGGTTAAAAAGTTTCATATGGCATCTTCAACAGACAGGAGAGCTCAAGCACAGGTAGGTAGACTGCTGAACACATCACCAACACCAGCCTACCTGCCTTCAAGGACACATACGCAGAAAGGTAACATGTACTAAATGCTGCGGGAG
This sequence comes from Hypanus sabinus, assembly GCF_030144855.1. Classification (NCBI taxonomy): domain Eukaryota; kingdom Metazoa; phylum Chordata; class Chondrichthyes; order Myliobatiformes; family Dasyatidae; genus Hypanus; species Hypanus sabinus. Next base: position 18,258,301 of record NC_082716.1, on the reverse strand, counting down.
CTCTGCAGGCCAGGCAGGATCGATGGAGAGGAATAAGGAGCTGTTTAAGGCTGATACGCCTCATCAGGACTGGAAAGGAAGGGGGAAGAAGCCAAAAATATGAAGGTTATAAAAAACACAAAATGCTGGCAGAAGTCAGCAGGCCAGACAGCATCTACGGGAGGAGGTAGTGATGACGTTTCGGGCTGAAACCCTTCATCAGGAGTGAAGTAACACAGGATGGTCAAGGGGGGATAAGAAGTGGGGGGAGTGATGAAGTGATAGGCTGGAGGGAAATGGGCTAGGGTGAAGGTGGAGAATTATGGGAAATAAAAGAAAAAGAAAGGTAGGGCTGGGGGGAGATTATAGTGAGGGGGGAAAAGAGAGAGAAAGAGAACCATACTAAAATTATAGATAGGGATGGGGTAAGGGGAGGGCAGGGGTATCAACGGAGGTCTGTGAGTTGAACGTTCATGCCTGCAGGTAGGAGGCTACCTAGGCAGGAGATAATGTAAATAAGAAGTTTTTCACTTCCTCCCTGTCTCCCACAGCCAACTACCTTCCCCTCAGCTGGTTTCACCTAACACCTTCTAGTTTTCACTCCTTCCCCTTTCCTTATACCGGCTTCTTCCCCCTGTCGTTCCAGTTCTGATGAAGGATCTCAGCCTGATATATTCCTCTCCATAGCTGCTGCCTGACCTGCTGAGCTCCTCCAGCATTATGCGTGTGTTCCCCTGGATTTCCAGCATCTGCAGAATCTCTTCTGTTATGGTGTACAGAAAGGGGCCAGGGAAAGGCCAGCAATATCAGGAAGGATCCCACCCGCCCTGCTCATCGACTGTTTGTCCTTTTCCCATCAGGGTAGAGGCTAAGTAGCATCCACCAGACTCAAAAACAGTTACTTCCCCCATGCAGTAAAGCAGATCAACAACTCCACACATTGACCCACCCCTCTACCATAACTTTATCATTTATTCCTATCAGTCACCTTATGCACGAGACATTCCTGTGCCTAGCGTCACTTTACAGACATACATACAGTCTACGTACTGTTAAATACCCTGTGGGTATCTTGTGACTGTCTCATGACCATGATGTAATTGCATATCTGGTGAGCATGATGTAATGGTCTTGTAATGGTGGGGTGATGTATTTTCCCACCGGTATGAGGTCACATGATGTAATTTTCCCGCCTGTGTGAGGTCATGTGATGGCCTGTTCCAACAGGTATAAATGGGGGAAAGCCTGCTGTGACGCAGAAGTCTTTGTTGGGAAGTCGTTTAAGTCGTCCGTTACTCCGTTATGCTGCATATTTGGTTTCATGACCCAGTTTTGTTTTAAAGTGGAGCTTTAATTCTTACTGTCAGGTACATTGTCGTTGTGCCGGCAGTTTTGAAAATCACTGCCAAATATGTTTGATGTATCTTTGATTTAATATTAAAGTCTAAATATTGGAGAGTGAAGATTTACCAAAGTATGGAAACCCGAAGGATCGAGTAAGGTTGCTGTCGTCGGTGCTAATACAGGATCAATCTTATTGGATCTTCATTCCGGAATTAGTCACCTGCATCTGAGATAAACCCCTGTCTTATAAGGGCAGAAAGGGTTGAGGCAGCATTATTTGTCAATGAAAAGGTCGTTCCTTCAAGCCATTTTTATTTCCTTCATCGTGAATCCTTCGGGCAAGGCATATTTCAGCTGGGGTCAGCAGTAACGTCACATCGTCAAGGAATTCATTACTTCAGGAAAGTCTCTCCTAATTGACTGTATAAATCATTCAGACTTTCGCATTTATCACTTTAAGAACTCTTCGAGATGCTGTATAGCAGTTAACTTCCAGTTAAGTTAGTCATTTGTTTACTTCTCATTTTTATTGAGCAGAGTTTAAATAAATTTATTAAAAAAATTCTCTGTATTCTATATTCATTGTTGCTGTATCGTAACAGTATAAAAGCTAATTTTATTTATTTATACTTATTGTGTTTGTTTGTGCTGCATCGGACCTACATTAGCAATTGTTTTGTTCTTCTTTCTGCTGGTGTACTGAAGAATGACAATAAACAATCTTGAATCTATATCTTGTATTGTATTATTTTATTTATTGAGATAAAGCACAGAACAGGCCTTTCCGGCCCTACAAGCCAAGCTGGCAGTAATCCCCAATTTAACCCTAGCCTAATCACAGGATGATTTGCAAAGACCAATTGACCAATGGACCGTGGGAGGAAACCCACATGGTCACAGGGAGAACATACAAACTCCTGTCAGGCAGCAGCAGGAATTGAAACTGGCTCACCTGTGGTGTACAGCATTATGCTAAATACTACACTATCGTGCCACCCACCCTGCAAACAATCTGCTGGAGAAACTCAGGGGCTTGAGCTGCATCTTTGTGGCGAGGGGAAGGAAAAGTTTTCTCAATGTTGCATGTTGAATCCCTGCATCAGTGGAGAGGGGGAAGGGGCAGGTTCAAAAAGGAGAGGTGGAAGAGTGAAGTAGGATCTGAGGTGATTGGCCGACTGAGGTGGGGTGTAAGATGACCAAGTAGGGGAGAGGAAAGAGGGGTGGGGGAGTTGGAAGGCAGGTCAATGAGAGATGGAGGCTGATAGAGAGAAAAGCAAATTGAGGGGAAGTGGGCAGAGGGGCTGGAGTGAAGTTGCTGGAAGGAAACACACAGGAGTCTAAAGGGTTTGGACTATCTGATAAGCCAACAGACTGAGACTGGAAACCACTGGGGTTCCTGCTGGAGTTAAGAACTGGATAGGCAGGGGGTGTGGGATGTGCAGGAAAGCCTGTGGATGAATTGCACCAATTCCAAAGCAAGCACAATACCATGATGATGATGATGACATCAGGCCTGAGAGACCAGCGTTTTCATGCCTTACAAGGCGTGGAACTGTGTGGCACACCACTCCTCACACAGACATTCTGCAGTATTTTTCTTCATTTTACGAGGTCGAGTTGCGAGCTCAACACTCAACCCAGTACGGATGGAAAGCATCCTCGGGAACAGCCCGACTGGATTCGATGGAGTATAAACCTTGTATCATAAACCTTGTATCATTTGCTGTGTATCCAAAACTATGTAGTCAGCTTGCTATGCATGTACCCAAGATGAAATCCTAGGAATGTAGAAGACAATGGTATGTTAATGAGAGGTAGCTAAAGAGCTAAAGAAATGTAGATTAAGAACATTGCTCAGTTCTGGTGAGTTTATTATTTGCTATACAGGTACCCAATTTGGTAGGAGACTGAAATCTTAAAAATGTAGAAGACAATGGTATGTTAATGAGAGGTAGCTAAAGAGATGTAGATTAGAACATGATTAAGCCAATTGATAGGAACAATAGTACGGGTAGTACGTGTAATATGCAACTATAGATCGATTACATATGCTAATACAACTGGACAAATACTATAAAAAATGCCATGTCCAGAGATCGGTGGGCAATCAGCGACTAGCTCAATGACTGTCTCAGCTTTGATTTGCAAATTAAAGTTTAACCCTTCTTGAAGAATCTTCTGCGTCTCTTGGTCATTTGCGAGGCACAAAAACCACAACAGATTCGAACCTGGGAACCTCCATTCCGGAGTCCGGCACTGATGTCACTGCTCCACCAGCTGACCTAAGCACAATACCAACTAAGCTTTAACTGATGCTAAAACAAGTAGGTTGGTATTCAAGACAGTAAGCGATAACCAGTAAACTTGCAGTATGTTTTTAAAAGTTGAACAAAATAAGTAGTACAAAAAGGGAGCAAAAATAGTGAGCTAATTCAAAGTTCTCTGGTCTGTACATACCAGCTGTGTGGTGAAAAAAACACAACAGCGCCTCTTTCACCTCGGACAGTTGAAGAAGTTTGGCATGAGTCCCCAGATCCTAAGGACTTTCTACAGGGGCACGATCGAGAGCATCCTGACTGACTGCATCACTGCCTGGTATGGGAACCGTACTTCCCTCAATCACAGGGCCCTGCAGAGAGTGGTGCGAACAGCCCAGCGCATCTGTAGATGTGAACTTACCACTATTCAGGGCACTTACAGAGACAGGTGTGTAAAAAGGGCCGAAAGGATCATTGGGGACCAGAGTCACCCCAATCACAAACTCTTCCAGCTGCTACCATCCGGGAAACAACACCACAACACAAAGGCCAGGACCAACAGGCTATGGGACAGCTTCTTCCACCAGGCCATCAGACTGATTAATTCATGCTAACATAATTGTATTTCTATGTTATATTGAATTCCCTGTCCTACGTAATAGTTATTACAAATTACCATAAATTGCACTTTGCACATTTAGACGGAGACGTAACGAAAAGTTTTTTACTCCTCATGTATGTGAAGGATGTAAGAAATAAAGTCAATTCAACTCAATTCAATGTACATTTATTATCAAAGTATGTATAAACTAGGCAAATTTGAGACATATCTCCTCACAGGCAGCCACAAAGCAAGAAACATGAAAGAACCCTTTAGAAAAAGACCAACAAACACCCCGTGTGCAGAGGAAAAAAAACAGAAATCATGCAAACAATAAAAGCAAGCGACAGCACTCAGAATGAAAGTGAGTCCATAGACGTGAAGCCCAGAGCAGCCAGAGCAGGCCCACAGCCTCAGCCTCAGTTTATCTCACAGCAGAGCAAAACGTTGTGGAGCTCACAGACACAAAGCCCAGTACAGTCTAAGTAGGCCACAGCCTCAGCCTCAGTTTATCTCACAGCAGAGCAAAACGTTGTGGAGCTCACAGACACAAAGCCCAGTACAGTCTAAGTAGGCCACAGCCTCAGCCTCAGTGCTGTGGAGAGCAGAGTAAACATCTCAGAGCCGCAAGCAGAACAGCCTGACCCTCGTCTCCAGTCACGACACCCTGCCTTTTCAATCCATCATGTTCACGAGGTGGCTCTTTCCATTCAGAAATCTGCTGGTGGAAGGGAAGAATCTGTTCCCTAAAATCTTGAGTGAATGGCTTCAGCCTCCTGTACCTCCTCCTTGACAGCAGCAACAAGAAGTGGGCATGTCATGGGTGATGGAGGTGCTTACTGATGGATGCCACAGTTTTCAGCCATCAGCTTCTGAGGACATCCAAAATTCTTGGGAGGTTAGTGCCCATGATGGAGCTGGCTGAGTTTGCAACCCTCTACAGCAATCTCCAATCCTGTACAGTGGTCCCTTCATGCCAGATGGTGATGCAACTTATGGATTGTATTAGAAGGTAGCCAGGAGCCAACAGAAACAAATGGAGCTACTGGTGCCATCCATAGTCAGATATGTTTTTAACCGACCTCCAGATATGACAAGAATATGTTTACTAGCTATTGTTGCCTGCCCCGACAGCTAAATCACTTGCATTAGCATTAGTCATAGCAGCTCAGTTGGTAGCAGTTTTCCCTTGGCATTGGGAGGTCTGGACTTGGGTCCCACTCCAGAGACACGAGAACAAAATTCTTGGCAGATGCTCCACTACTGCTCTGTCAGCTCTGCTGTGTTTCAAAAGAGATATTAAACCAGGTAGACATAAAAGATCTCTTGGCAGTACTTCAAAGATGAGCATGAGTGTTATCCACAGTTGCCCAGCCAATATTTAGTTCTAAATCAATGTGGTTAAAACAGACCTGATTGTTAACACATTGCCATGCTGACATTAGATGCTACACTTTCCTCCATGGAAACTAGATTTCAAAGTACTTAATTGACTATTGGAATAATCTAAAGATACAAGGAAGCTGCCATATAGATACAATCCTACCTTTCTTTGCATCACTACTACACACAATTTTAAATTCCTTGCTGTTATCACTTTGGTGGACATAGAACCAACAAGTACGTGCAATTACAAAGAAGGCATGACAGTACCTCCACTTTCAGGGAGGTTTGAGTCTCGAAGAAAGGTTTTAGCCCAAAATGTCAGCTGTTGATTCATTTCCTTAGAAGCTGCCTGACCTACTCAGTTCCTCCAGCTTTTTGAGTGTGTTTTCTTTGAAGTTCACACAGATTCCGCATGTCATCTAAAACGTTGACAAACTTGCTATAGATGGACAATGGAGAGTATCCTGAGTGCCTGGTATGGAAAAAAAAAACACCCGAGAAAAGAAAAGTACAAACGTTTGTATATAGAAAGTGGTGGATGCAGCCTAGTCCATCACAGGAAAAGCCCACCACACCCTTGAGCACATCTACAGGAAACACTGTGAGAAGATAATAGCATCCATCAGGACTCCCACCATCCAGACAATGCTCTCTTCTCATTGCTGCCATTGGGAAGCAGGTAGAGCAGCCTTAGATCCCAATCTCACTCTGATGAGATTCTAAGCTGGAGAAAGGCCAAATCTGATGGCCTCAGAAAGGAGCTGGCAAGTGTGGATTGGGACAGGTTGATTTCCAGCAAAGGTGCACCTTGTAAGTGGGAGGCCCTCAAAAATGAAATTTTGAGGGTTTGGATGTTCCTGTCAGAATAAAAGGCAGGGATAACAGGTTTAGGGAACCTTGGTTTTCAAGAGATATTGAGGCCTTCTTAAGAGATAGGAGGTGCATAGCAGGTGTAGGCTGGTAGGAACAAATGAGGTACTTGAGGATTATAAGAAATGCAAGAGAACACAAGAAGGAAATCAGGAGGGGTAAAAGAAGGTGTGACAATACTCTAGCAGGCAAGGTGAAAGAGAATCTCAAGGGCTTCTGCAGATATATTAAGAGCAAAAGGATTGCAAGGGACAAAATTAGTCCTCTAGAAGATCAGAGTGGTGATCTATCCATGGAGCTGGAGGAGATCTGAAATAGATGTTTTGCATCTGTATTTACTCGGGAGACAGACACAGGGTCTGTAGAAGAGTGGCAATGAAGCAGGGAGGTCATGGACACTATACAAATTACAGAGGAGGAGGAGGCATTTGCTGTCTTGAGGCAAATTAGGGTGGATAAAGAGCCTGACAAGGTGTTCCCTGTGGGGGAAATTGTGGGGGCCCTGGCAGAGATATTTCAAATGTCCTTACCTACAGGTGAGGTGCTAGAGGATTGGAGGATAGCTAATGTTGTTCCGTTGTTTAAGAAAGGCTACAAAATAAGCCAGGAAATTATAGGCCAGCGAGCCTGACATCAGTATTGGTTAAGTTAGTGGAAAGTATTTTAAGGGACAGGATATATAAATATTTAGATAGACAGGGACTGTTTAGGGATAGTCAACATGGTTTGATGCATGGTAGTTCAGCCCCAATCAATCTTATATTGTCTTTCAAGGAAGTTACCGTGTAGATGATGAAGGCAAGGCAGTGCCTAAATGAACTTCAGGAAGGTCAGTGACAAGTCCTGCATGGGGGGTTGATCAAGAAGTTTCCATGGCTTAGCATTTAAGATGAGGTGGTAAACTGGATTAGTCATTGGCTTCATGGGAGATGCAAGAGAGTAGTAGTAGATGGTTGCCTCTCTGACTGGAAGCCTGCGACCAGTGGAGTGCCACAGGGATCGATGCTGGGTCCATTGTTGTCACCTATATCAATGATCTGGATGATAATGTGGTTAACTGGATCAGCAAATTTGTGGATGACATCAAGACTGGAGATGTAGTGGACAGTGAGGAAGACTACCAAAGCTTGCAGGGGGAGTCTGGACCAGTTGCAAAAATGGGCTGAAAGATGACAGATGGAATTTAATGCAGACAAGTGTGAGGTGTTGCACTTTAGGAAGACAAACAAGGATGGCATTTACACAGTGAATGGCAGGGCACTTCGGAGTGTGGTAAAACAGAGGGATCTGGGAATACAGATCCATAATTCTTCGAAAGTGGTGTCACAGGAAGAGAGGGTAGTAAAAATAGATTTGGCAAGTTGACCTTCATAAGGCAAAGTATTGAGCATAAAAGAAGGGAGGTTTTGGTGAAGTTGTATAAAACTTTAGTGAGGCCTAATTTGAAGTATTGTGTGCAGGTTTTGTTAGCTACCTACAGGAAAGATGTAAATAAGATTTAAAGAGTGCAGAATAAATTTACAAGGATGTTGTCAAAACTTGAGGACCTGAGTTATAGAGAAAGGTTGAATAGATTAGGATTTTATTCCCTGGAGTGTAGAAGAATAAGGGCAGATTTGTTAGAGTTATAAAAAGTTATGAGGGGTATAGATAGGGTAAATGCAAGCAGGCTTTTTCAATAATAATAATAATAGTAACAATAATAAGTACTTGATTGATCCTGAGTAAGAAATTCTTTCATTACAGCAGCAACATTTAAAAATACACTTAGCAGTCTGAAGACTTAACTATAAATGAAGTACAGAATAATAATATATAATAATAAAGAAGCAATGTGCAATAATAATGTATGAAATAATAAAACAGAGACTATTGTACTATGATGTGTGTTCTCCTGTCACACAGAGATAAACTGTTGTATATGCTTATTGCATATGATAGGAAAGATTTTCTGTAATGATCCTTGTGACAGCGGAGCTGAATGAGTCTGCTTGAAAGGGTGTTCCACTGCTTATTCAGTAGGTCACAGAGACAATGTGCCTGATTGTCCATAATAGATAATAGCTTGTTTAGTGACCTCCTCTCCACCACCAACTCAGAAGAGTCCAGGTTGTAGCCAAGGACAGATCCAGCCTTTTTGATGTTGTGTTGCATCACCTGCACCGATGCTGCTACCACAGCATAAAGGAGCAAAGAAGACAGCACTTGCTACAACAGACTGGTAAAAGATCTCCAACATCCTGCTGCACACATTGAAGGATTTCAGCTTCCTGAGAAAATAGAGCCTGCTCACCCCCTTCTTGTAAACAGCAATGGTGTTGGGTTTCCAGTGAGGTCTGTTGTCAAGGTGAACACCCAAGCATTTGTACTCCTCCACCACCTCAACCTCTTCCCCCAGAATGTATAAAGGACTCAGGGAAAGAAATGTTCTGACTCTTTCACATACTTGGGAAGTACTGTGGCCAACACCAACTCATCAGATCTGGAAACTGAGAGGAGAATTCATTCAGCTGCAGAAGTCTTTGGTGCTTTGCAGAACCGACTTTGGTCTCACCATGACATTAAAATGGCAGCCATGGTCAAAGTGTATAACACAGCTGTTTACCATCTCTGCTTTATTCAACTGAAATGGATGACATTGTATCGGAAGCACATCAAGAAATTTCCCAAGACACAACTCAGGTATTTACACCAAATATTACACTTTAAGTGGCAAGAGAGGGTACCAGATGTGGAGGTGCTCAAACGTGACGGGACAGTCAGTGCAGAATCGCTCATCCCAGCTTCTCAGCTGCGTTGGACTGGTCATGTCACAAGAATGAGCGATGATCGTTTATCCAAAGCTGTTTTCTTTGGCAAAGATGTGCTCAAGCGCCAAATGAAGAACACTGACATGAATGTCAACACCAGGGAGAAAGATGCTTTGGACAGAAGAAGTTGGCACTGCATTGTCAAGAAGTCAATCCCAGCTATCGAGGAGAAAAGGCAGAAGAAATATGAAGCAAGTCATGAACGTAGACATTTGGTTCTAGACCAGTCAAATCACAACTGCAACCGATGTGGGAGACAGTACCAATCCAGTGCTGGTCTTGTGGCCTATAGACGTACCTATAGAGACTAAACTCTCAGCACAGTCAACATTGAACTCAATGGGCAGCCGAAGAAGAAGATAAAGGACTCATCACAGTCCTCTTCTGTCTAAAATCAACAACCATCCCCCTGGTTTTGGCCACATTCCAGAACAGGTGATTCCCCTGCACCACTCCACAAACTTGTCCACCAGTCCTCTGTACTCTGACTCCTGCCCATCTCTGATACACCCAACCACCGCAGAGTCATCAGAGAACTTCTGCAAGTGGCAAGACTCAGGTTTGTGCTGAGAGTCTGAGGTGTACAGTGTGAACAGAAACAGAGACAGGACAGTCCCTTGTGGGGCTCCAGAGCTACTCACCACCACCTCAGACAGAGGACTACCCAGCGGTACAAACCGGGGTCTATCTGTCAGCTAGTCAGTAATCCAGGAGATAGTGAATTTGTCTACGCCCATCCTTTGCTGCTTCTCACTCAGAAGAAGTGTCTCTGAGGTTGGGTGAGACTATAACTAGAGGCCATGGATTAAGGTTGAAAGGTGAAATGTTTACAGGGAAACTGAGGAGGAACTTCTTCACTCAGAGGCTGGTGAGAATGTGGAATGAGCTGCCAGTGGATGTGGTAGATTAGGATTTGAGTTCAACATTTAAGAGAAATTTGGTAAGGTATGTGGATAGGAGAGTTTTAGAGGGCAATGGTCCAGATGCGGTTGATGGGACTAGGAAGATTAATAGTTTGGCATAGACTAGATGGACCAAAAGGCCTGCTTCTGTATTGTAGTGTTCTATGACTATAACTCTAAGACTTATACTAAAACTGACATTCAGATTAAAAACAAGAAAAACTCTGCTGATGCTGGAAATCCGAGCAACACACATAAAATGCTGGAGGAACTCAGCAGGCCAGGCAGCATCTGTGGAAAAGAGTAAACAGTCGACGTTTTGGGCCAAGACTATTCTCAGTCCTGATGAAGGGTCACGGCCCAGAACATTGATTGTTTACTCTTTTCCACAGATGCTGCCTGGCCTGCTGAGTTCCTCCAGCATTTTGTGTGCGATACTCGAATTAAAAAGTCATCAACCTGAAGTGTTATTTGTTTCTCTCTTGACATTTTCTGGTTGTAATCAAGATATTCAGAATCTGCATCTTTTTTTTTACTGACAATATGAAGGGAAGTACATCTGCTTCATTGCAGCAGCCCTTTTTTCAACTGAACTTGGACCTGAAAACTGTGTTGGAAAATATGACAGTCTGACACAAGTGTCTTCGGGTAAAAGTGTATGCAGCAAACCTAAAGGAAAACAGACCGTTCATATTGATACAGCATAATGGACTCACACCGCATTGGGATATTATAGAGCAAGACACAGTAGGAACGATAATTTGTTTTTCAGTTCCAGGCTACAATTTGTGGGATTCATGTTGTGCAACAGGAATATGAACAGGGAAGTTGGCAATTGGAATATCCATTCTAAAACATATATTCTGTCTAGGAAGGTAATGTGAAATGCTGAGGTCTGAGGTGATTCCTCACCACTGGAATTCCCCTACCAGCTTGACATGGAGTAAAGCAGGGGCAGGGTTTACACAGTCATTCAGAGACACTTAAATACTATTAGAATTGCAATGAATAACTTTGAAAACAAAGCCATTTTAAAAATAAAAGTAGAACAATCAAAATACATAAAAGCACTGAAATAATTAAAATTAAAATTCTAAACATTAAAAAGTAGTTCTATTTGTCACGTGTATATCAAAACACTGAAACACACAGGGAAATGTGCCCTTTGTGTCGACAACTAACACTGTCTGAGGATGCGCTGAGGACAGCCAACAAGTGTCACCATTCTTGCAACGCCAACATAGCATACCCATAATTCCCTAACCGCAGTGGCATAGCGGTAAGCGTGATGCTTGTGACGTCAGAGTTCAGAGTTCAATTCTGATGTCATCTGTAAAGAGTCTGCATGCCCACCCCATGGAAAGCATGGTTTTCCTCCAGATGCTCTGGTTTCCTCCCACAGTCTAAATACATACCATGGGTTAATTGGTCATTGTAAATGGTCCCATGAATAGGCTAGGATTAAATTGGGGGTTGCTGGGCAGTGCACCTCAGAGGGATGGAAAGGCCTAATTCACGCTCTATCTCAATAAATAAATAGATGAATTAACCTTTGGAAAGTGAGAGGAAACTGGAGCAGCTGGAGGAAACCAATGTGGTCATGGGGAGAATGTATCAACATTTACTGACAGCCATGGGGATTGAACCATGATCAGCGGCATTGTAAAGCATTACACTAACCACCACACTACCACGCTGCTGGAAGAACTGTGGTGGTTCAAGGAGATAGCTCACCATCACCGTCTCAAGGGCAATTCAGGACGGAGAATAAATATCAGTCTTGGCGAAATTCTCCACATTTATATAATAAATAGTTATCCTTCAATCAACGCACAGGAAAATTGAAAATGAAAACCAAACCAAAAATCCTGGAACTGGGAAATGGCAACAGAAAATCACAACAAAGGTTAAAGGCGTAGCGAATAGTGACAAAGTTTGCCGTATGTCATAACAGGATATAGACAGGATGTAGAGTTGGGTGGAGAAGTGGCTGATGGAGGTCATTCTAGAAAAGTAGAATGAATTGATACATTTTGCAAGATTAAATTCAAAGGCTGAGTGGATAGCTAATCACAGCATTCTTCAAATGTAAAATTTAAAATTTAAAGTAAGTTTATCATTATATCATACACTACCTTGAGATTAATTTTTTGCAGGCATTTACAGAAAAAGAAATATAATCGAATTTCATGAAAAGCTCAATGTGGACAGACACAGACTGACAAACAACCAATGTGCAATAGAAGACAAACTGTGCCAATAAAAAATACTGAGAACATGAGTTCTAAAGAGTCCTAGAAAGCAGACGGTAAGTCGTAGAATTAGTTCAGAGCAGTGGTGATTGAAGTTATTTATACTTGTTCAAGAGCCTGATGGTCGTAGGGTAATAAATGAATCTGAACCTGATGGTGTGGGACCTAAGGCTTTTGTACCTTCTGCCCGATGGTAGTAGTGAGAAGAGAGCATGGCCTGGATGGTGGGGGTCTTTGAACAACGATGCTGCTTTCTTGTGACAGTGCTCCATGTGAATAGGGTATTGGGATATCGCTTAAAGTTGGCATGCATATTGAAAGGGTGGTTAAGAAGGCGTAGAGTTTGCTCCCCTTCATTGATTGGGGGTTTGGGTTCTAGAGCCACAAGGTAATGAGCCAGCTCTATAAAACCCTGGTTAGACCATACTTGGACAGCTGAGTTCAGCTCTGGTCACCTCATTATAGGAACAATATGGAAGATTTAAAAAGAGTAAAGAGGAGGAAGTTCAATAGAGATGCCAGAGGTAGTTTTACACAGAGAATGGTGGGTGTCTGGAACACAATGCTAGGGGTGAAACTGATACAATAGAAACATTTAAAAGACTCATAGATAGGCACACGGATGATAGAAAAACAAAGGATTATTGACTGTGTAAGAGAGAAAGCTTTGACATGGTGAAATAGGTTTATATACAGTAGGTCAGAACTAATTGGGGGTTGAAAGGCCTGTACACTGCTGTAGTGTCTATGTTAAACTTCTAGCAATATCCAGCAGAAAAGTCAGAATCTGTGGGGAAAGAAAAAGTCCTAAGCACAAACCTTAGACCTGAGACACTGACCCTGTTTTTCTCTCCACAGATGCTGCCTGTCCTGCTGAGTATTTTCTGGTTTTATTTCACACAAACAGGCTAGTTGGCCATTGCGATGACGCTGTTTGTGGGATTTTGCTGTGTACAAAATGGCTGCTTTGCTTCCTGAACTGTAACACAAACTACACTTCACCTGCACTCACTACAAGGCAGCTCGTTAGGTCTGTGCGGATCCCCAGCAGAGCAATCTGATCCATCTCAGTCCTTGCTCATTTTCCTATAGCCCTGCCACTTATCCTATCCCATCAGCCACCCATAACCTACCTACCCAATCCCTTTGCCATCCAGCTAAGCTGGGAATATAGTCATTCATATCCATTTGCATTATCAGCTCATATCTGCACCGTGGGAGAAACTGGTGCAGCCAGTGGAATCCAACACACTCAGAATCAAAATCGGGTCAGGCAGCATCTGTGCAGAGGAATAAACAGTCGATGTTCCCGGCCGAGACCCTTCATCGGGAATCTCGGCCCGAAATGAAGACTGTTTACTCCTCTCCACAGATGCTGCCTGACCTCCGGCATTGTGTGATTGTGTTGCTCTGGATTTCCAGCATCTGCAGAATCTCTTGTGTTTAGCTTCAGGTTTATTACCACTGACATATGTTGTGAAATTGGTTAGTGGCAGCAGTACAGTGCAAGTCATTAAAAACATTACTGTAAGTTGCAATAAGGTAAATAAATATTGCAAGAGGAATAGTGTGGTAGTGTTCCTGGGTTTATGGACTGTTCAGAAATCTGAAGGTGAAGGGGAAGAAGCTGTTCCTAAAACCTTGAGCATGGGTCTTCAGACTCCTGTATCTCCTCCCTGATAGTAGTAATGAGAAGAGGGCATGGGGTGGATCACGGAGAGAACATGAAATCCCACTGAGGCAGCCCTAAGGTCAGGATTCCTGACAGGGAGCTGTGAAGCATCGGGCACTAACTGCTGCACCACCGCTCCACCATCTTGATTATCTGTGTCGTGCTTGGAACATCTTAAATCTGTCAGTCTATATCTCCAAGCGATCTCCCAGATACCTACTACAAATGTTCAACTGTAGGAGCGATCTCATCATTAAGGACACCCATCCCGTCATTAAGGACCGCCACCGTCCAGGACATGCTCCCTTCTCATTACTTGAGCGTTTTCAGCAACATTCAACCCGGGAAAGCAGAATCCGTTACCCAAAAAAAACACACACATCTCATAAGCTAAGGTAGCTCCTGGTGCGTACTTCAATGCATCTCTCCGTAAGTTACAGTGCGACGAGCGTGTGAAGAGAGACAGCGACAGACATTGGACCAAACGACACGCTGTAGAAAGAGAGAGTCGGCTCTGTTGAACTGGCAGAAATGCTGTGACTTGTGTTTTAAAGGTTTTAATTGGTTTCCCGGTGAGCCGCGCTGGGCGAGAGGTGGCAGCGATCGCAGCTGTGTTTGCTAATATCACATGCTCCACTCGCACCCAATTCAATTGGTTCCTTGGGTGGTTCGCTCTCAGTCAGCTGGCAATGCATGCGAAGCGGGGCTGCAAATTATAGATTTCCTGCTGTTCTTCTGCCATCAGCGTGCGCGGAAAAGCGGGCACGGCACAGCCGGTTTTAAATAAACTTGTAATGTGTGGGTTATTCGAAACTGCTTCGCACTATATATGTTCTGCGTGTGTGTTTTTCGCGGAGTACAGAGCCACTGACACCGCGGCCCAATATTAGTCTCTGCTGTAGATGGAGCGGGAAGGAATTATCATCCCGGTGTCAGCCCATTAGCAGTGGTACCGGTTGGGGAGGGCGCGGGATACCCACGTTTGAATCGATGCGAAGGAACCGGCGAGGATCACAGAGGGAGAAGCCACTAAACTCGCCTCAGTGCTAAGCACGGGCTTTTAATGTTTAATGACTCCTTCAGCAGTCAAGAGAATCCGCGACCAGGTATCGCCGCCCAGCTTTGAGCACATGAGCGCGCTGGTGGCCAGGTCCTGGAAATGCATAAGAGATGCAAGTCTTGCCTTGGGGAAACGAGAGAAAAAAAATCAGTATTATGTGATGCAGACTGTAACAGATTGTTAAAAAAATTGATTGGAAGCTACAATTTCTTTGGAGCCGTATCAGTAGCCCGTGTAATCTGAACAGTCCAACTGGATTTACAGATATTCAATGTTTTCTTAACATTATCTATGTGTGAAAGTGAAGCCAGCGAACACGGTTGATAGTGGGACCGGCAACACACGGGAGAAGGAAAAGCACTAATGGCCTGGACAGTTGAAAAAATACTAAACGCCTCTAAACGCAACCCACGTCGCGGCTGGTTCGAACAAAATTGTACTTTTGGAAATGGCGGCTTTTTATTAACGGCTTGATAATAATTTGGTGGCAGGAACTTCCCTGAATCACCATTGGCTTTCTAGATCATAATCTGCATATCAAACAAAGAAATCGGAGCTGAAGTTTCACCTCGACTCCGCTCCATGATGAGGCTGATCGGATCTCGGTCGTGCTTTCTTATCTGCCCCCCAAACCCATGAGTCCTCCTAGGTCTGAGGATCACTTCTTGCTTTGGAGACCCCTGATGACTCAACCTGACAGGACATTTTGTGTCAAGATAGACTTTATTCATAATAAAAATATCTACAAGAATAGACCTTGCAATGCCGTTTCATTATTACATTGGTGATCAATGCTTTCATTACTGTTCTATTACATACCCACATTCAAGAAGCAATGCTGCCCCTCATGTGACCCTGTGGGGTGGTACACTACTACAATAATTAAGGGGTTTCTCCGGAACCTGAATGTAGTCCTTCTCCACCAAACCCTTGCGGGTGGCTGCACCAAACTTCAGCCTGTCCCTCAGCCTGCACTCCTGCAGCCCGGAATGCAGCAATCCGCAGCATTCCTCCACCGACATCTTGATATGTTGGGGAAGACCAAAGGGTGTCTTTCACGGAATCGATGACCTGCCAGTAACACTTGAAACAGGCCTTTCTGCCGATCTCATCCATGTCAACCTGATCATGAGCCGAGTCCCATCCTACCCGTATTCAGACCATATCCCTCCAAACACTCACCTGCAGGTACCTATGGAAACCTCCTTTAAATGTTACAATTGAACCTGCGCCTAACACTTTTGCTGGCAGCTCCACACTCAATTCATCCTCTAAGTCAGAGGTTCACAATATTGTACCATTGGGCAATGGGCCCGTGGACCCATATGGAAACCCCTGTACCTAAGTGAAGAAGTTCTCCTTCAGATTCCGCATATACCCTTAATCTAATACTTCAATGTCTGGTCTCACCCATTCTGAGGGGGAAAAGCCTGAATGCATTTACCCTATCTATATGCCTCACAATTTTGTATACCTATATATGTTCTCCCTCATTCTCCCGTGTTCCAGGGAATAAAGTCCTAACCTATTCAATCTTTTCCTATAGCTCAGGTCTTCAACTCCTGGCAACATCCTTGTAAATTTTCACTGCTCCCTTTCAAGCTTATTGACATCTTTCCTGTAGACAGATGACAAGAACTGCACACTTTACTCTAAAACCAGCTTCACTGATGTCTTGTGCAACTTCAAAGTAACATTTCAACTCCTTACTCAATGTGCTGACTTAAAAAGGCCAATGCATGAAAAACTCTTTTTACAACCCTATCTACCTGTGATGGCATTTTCAAGGAATTATGGCTCTGTATTCCCGGGTCCCCTTGTTCTTTGGCATAGCTCAGAGCCCCACCACCCTGATTTGTCCTCCCAATTCTTCTCAATGTTAGGAGTGTTCAGAAGTCTCGATGGCTTTGACAGATGGCAAAGGTGAAGCCAGGATTTTGCTTCTAATTTTGAAGGCACGTCTCATAGGCATTAGTTCCTCATCCGTTGGGTCTAGGTCACCGACTGTTTGGCTTCACTGATCTGAACCAGGTTACTGAGCGACATCTGGAAGTCCCAGCAGCAAGAGTTAGTTACGGGATTTGCACAGTGCAATTGAGACCTTGTCCTACGCTTCAAAGAAACAAAGAGTTTCCTTCAGAGGGAATAGTTAGTGGACTTGCCTTTCACCCAGTGAATGACATGGCTTTAATTTGGAAAGTGAATCACGAAAATGACCAACCATCCTGGCAGTATTAATCAGCACTAGAGGACAAAAATAATCATAAAGGTGGTTATGGAAAAAAAGTTTTAATACACAGTGTTCAGCTTTGGAAAGTCTATCAGGATGTTTTAGTAAATGTACATTGAGAAGTCATCGATAATCTGAAAGTAGTTCTAAAAGAGAAGGAGCCAGCCAAATAAAAAGCAACATATCCAAGAGCTTGCTTTCTAAAGTGAGATCTGAACAGTGTGGTCCCATGTTCTCACTAACATTCTGTTGATTCTTATATACCAAGCCAGGATTTTCCCCGCTGCTAGTCATTCTCACTGTATTTAAAAGCAAGGTTGATATTTCATGGCTGCATAACTAGAAATGGAAAATCAGCCAGAGTTTGCAAAGGATGAAGCAAGCACAGAGGAGAAGGATTAGAGTCATAGAGTTGTTGAAATCAAATCCACATCCACCATTTCCACTGGCAGCTCGTTCCACACTCTCACCACCTTCTAAGTGAAAAAGCTCCCCTTATGTTCCTTTTAAACATTTCACCTTTCACGCTTAACCCATGAAGTGATTCTCTGGTCCCTCAGAAACTGAAGGGTAAACTGTCCTCGCTGGGTCTCAGCATCTGTCTCTCTGTTTTGGATCCTGGACTTCTTGACAGAAAGGCCTCAGTCAGTCTGTGTTGGCAGAAACATCTCTAGCTCCATCACGCTGAGCGCCGGTGTTCCCCAGGGCTGCATATTAATTCCAGTGCTGTTCGTATTGCTGATGCATTATGGCATCACTAGATCCAATTCTAACCAAATCATCATGTTTGCTGATGATGCAAGTCAACTACAATGATGAGATGGAGTACAGAGAGGAGGTAGGGGGGCTGGTAGAATAGTGCGAGCACAACAATTTGAGTCTCAGCACGGACAATTCTAAAGAGATCACTGTCAACTTTAGAAAGATTCAGGCTGACTGCAGATGCACGGTTTCTCAATGGAACGAGTTAGGAGCACCAAATTTCTGCAAGTGCGTCCCTCAACACCAGCTCTTTGGTCAAGAAGGCACAGCAGTGTTTCCACTCCCTGGGCAGATTGAGGTAAATGAGGATTCCACCCGCCCCCCCCCCCCCCCCCACCCTACCATTTTAACCAATTTTTACAGGAGAATAATCAATGTTGTCCTGAACAGCTGCAACACTGTCCGGTACAAGGCAAGTCCCTACAAAGAGTTGCGAGGGTACTGAAAGGATCATCGGGGTCTCTCTTCTACCCATGAGAGATATTTATTTATTGGCTTTAAAGACATTCCCAGCACTATCTCTAATGCTTGAACATTTCTCTTGTGTCTCACTGACCAAAATGGACGCTGTACCTGGCTGACTATGGCACCTTGCAGTCACTGCATGATAAGGCCACTCTCAGGCTGGAGGAACAATACCTTATACTTCAGTCCAAGTAACCTCCAATCTGGAACATGAACATCGATTTACCTAACTTCCATTAATTTCTCCACCCCCTCCCTTCCTCTGGGCTCTCCTTTTACCTCTTCTCTTCTCTCCTCCTGCCTATCACCTCCCTTTGTTGCCCCTCCTCCTCTCCTTTCTCCCATGGTCCACTCTCTTCTCCTTTCAGATTCCTTCTTCTCCAGCCCTTTACTATTCCCACCCACTTAGCTTCACCTATCACCTTCTCACTTGTCCTCCCCCCCCCCCACCCCACCTTCTTATTCTGGTTTCTTCCCCTCCTCCTTTCCAGCCCTGAGGAAGGGTCTCAGCTCAAAATGCTGACTGTTTATTAATTTGCATAGATGGTGTCTGACCTACTGAATTCCTCCAGCATTTAGTGCGTGTTACTGTGGATTTCCAGCATCTGCAGAACCTGTTCAGATTCTGCAAATGTTGGAAATCCAGAGAAACACACACAAAATGCTGAATGAACTCATCAGGTCAGGCAGCATCTATGGAAAGGAATGAAGTGTTGATGTTTCAGGCTGAGACCCTTCATCACGACAGGAAAAGAAAGGGGAAGAAGGCACAATAAGAAGGAGGGTCAGATGAAGGAATGGAATACAAGCTAGAAGGAGATGGTGAAGCAAGGTGAGAGGAAAGATAGGTGAACAGGAGAGGGGAATTGTAGTGAAAAGCTGGGAGGTGATAAGAGATAGGAGAGGAGAGTGGACCATGAGAGAAAAAAAGAAGAAAGAGGGGCACCAAGAGGAGGTGATAGGCAGGTGAGGAGAAGAGATAAGAGGCCAGAGTGGGAAAAAGATGAGGAAAGGAGGAAGCAAAAAGGAAAAAAAAGAAACAAAAAAAATTACTGGAAGGAGAAATCAATGTTCACCGCATCAGGTTGGAGGCTACCTTGATGGAATATGAGGAGTTCCTGTGCCACCCTGAGAGTGGCCCTTTCACGGTAGAAGAGGAGGCCATGGACTGATGTGTCGGAATGGGAATGGTAATTAAAATGTCGGGCCACCGGGAAGTTTTGCTTTTGGTAGATGGAGCGGAGGTGCTCAACAACAGTTCCCCAATTTACACTGGGTTTCACAAATGTAGAGGAGGCCACTTCGGGAGCACTGGATACAATAGAAATGGACCATGAATTTCAGGGAGGTTGGAAGTTGGAGACAAAGTTGTTTACATTGATGAAATGAGCATGGGTGCATGAAGCAGCACCAATGCAGTCATCAATATAGTACAGAGAGCATTGGGTTGTATTACCAGGGAAGTTTTGAAATATGGGCTGTTCTACCTAGCCAATGAAAAGGTAGGCGTAGCTCGGGCCAATGTAGGTGTCCATGGCTATCCCTTTAGTTTGGATAAAGTGGGAGGTCAATTTTCCATTCTAGCCTCTTACCTCTTCTTCTCACCTTCCCCTGGTCCCCCTGCTTTCTCCCTCTCTCCCATGATCCATTCTTCCTCTCCTAACAGATTCCTTCTTCTCCGGCCCTTTACCTTTCCCACCTACATATCACCTTCTAGCTTGTTTCATTCCTTTCTCCCCACCTTTTTATTCAGACATCTTTCCCCTTCCTTTCTAATCCCGATGAAGGGTCTCAGCCCAAAACATTGTTTATTCATTTCCATAGATGCAGCTTAAGCTGCTGAGTTCCTCCAGCATTCTGTATGTGTTGCTCTGAGGAATCTCATAGTGTAGTATCTGTAATGCACCGTTTTCTCATTCATCTCTGGGGAGTGATGTCACCAAAATGGCCAGCAATGATTGGCTATCCTTCACTGTCCTTTTAACTGAATAGCCTGCTGAGATGCATCAGAAGGTTGTGTGACTTGAGTCATGCAGACAGGCCAGATTGGATAAGGAGAACAGATTTCCTTCATTTTGCAGTCATCGTTACTAATAATAGACCTTTTCTTCCAGACTTATTTAATTAACGATCTAGAACTCGTACGCTACAAGGATGGTAGAATCAGCTTAGCAGGGCTTTTGAAATGCAATTGGACAGGGAACTAGGGGAAAAGAATCTTTAGAGCTCTGTGGAAGGAATGAGAAAATGGAATCAGAATCAGATGAATTATCTCTGAGTGAGATAATAAAAGATTGAAAGAGTACAGAGACATTTTACAAGGTGGTTGCTAGGACTTGAGAACCTGTGTTATAGAGTAAGTTTGAATAGTTTCAAACTTTATTCCCTGGAACTTAGGAGAATAAAGGAAGATTTGATAGAGGTGCACTAAATGATTAGAGGTCTAGATAGTGGAAATGAAAGCAAGTTTTTTCCACTGAGGTTGCGTGAGACTAGAATTAGAGGTTAATGGGTTCAGGGTGAAAGGTAAAATGTTTAAGAGGAACATGAGGGGAACCTCTTCACACAGAGGGTGGTGAGACTGAAACAAGTTGCCAGTGAAAGTGATGGATGTTTCAATCGTTTAATGTCTCTGTTTAATATCAGAGAATGTATGTATACAACCTGAAATTCTTACTTTTTGCAGACATCCATGAAACAGACAAAAAATTCCCAAGAATGAATGACAGAAAAATGTTAGAACCCTGATGTGGATTCCATTTCAGTATTTAAGAGAAATTTGGATAATGACATGGATGGGAGGGGTATGGTACTGAAAAACAGGAAGGATATTAATAAAGTTAAAAGAGTGCAGAGAAGGTTTACAAGGATGTTGCCGGAACTTGAGAAACTGAGTTACAGAGAAAGGTTGAATAGGTTAGGACTTTATTCCCTGAACCGTAGAAGAATGAGGGGAGATTTGATAGAGGTGTATAAAATTATGATGGGTATAGATAGAGTGAATGCAAGCAGGCTTTTTCCACTGAGGCTAGGGGAGAAAAAAACCAGAGGAATTGGTTAAGGGTGAAGGGGGAGAAGTTTAAAGGGAGCATTGGGGGGGCTTCTTCACACAGAGAGTGGTGGGAGTGTGGAATGAGCTGCCAGATGAAGTGGTAAATGCGGGCTCACTTTTAACATTTAAGAAAAACTTGGACAGGTACGTGGGTGAGAGGGGTTTGGAGGGATATAATCCAGGTGCAGGTCAGTGGGACTAGGCAGAAAAATAGTTCGGCACAGCCAAGAAGGGCCAAAAGGCCTGTTTCTGTGCTGTAATGTTCTATGGTTCTATGGAAAGCTATGGTCTGGGTGCAGGTCAATGGGAATAGGTAGAATAATAATTTGGCACAGACTAGATGGGCCAGAGGGCAGTTTTGGTGCTGTAGTGCTCTATGACTTTATGACTGTATCACTGGCATTTTAGTTCAAGCTCTCATCCTTTCTGCCGTTGAGCATCATTGAGAACTGATACGTCTTCTCCTGTCTTCCCCTTCTTGAAGTCCACTATCAATTACTTGGTCTTGCAACAATGAGTTCTGACAGTGAGACATACATCAACTGGATGGACTGAACAGCCTCCTCTCCCCCTTCTATGATTCTCTGAACTGTATTTAAGCTGCAGAGCAGTAGTGGTAAGATTTGAAATGATGCTCCTGGAGCAACGTACACAAAATGTTGGAGGAACGCAGCAGGTCAGGCAGCCTCTAAGGATCAAAGGATGATCCCGGATTTTTAATCAAGTCTCTCTCCAGCAGCACGGACATCGTGCAGAAATACCCCATGGTTAAATGACATGAGCTTAAACAGCCTTCACACAAGGCCAGGGAATGAGGAACTGGGTGAGGTAAACCAACAGTTGTTAGCTATTTTCTTTGGATTTTCACCTTATCATGGACATCTCCATTTGTTATATTCAAGTTCAAGTTTGGATTCAAGCTTGTTGTCGTAGCCTTATGTACCCAGAGTATAAATGCCGTGACAAATAGCCTTCCTGCAACAGCAACAAACTTCACTACATCCATGATAAATATAAATAGTCTGGGTTCAAAACATTGACTCTTTATTCCTCTCCACAGATGCTGCCTGACCTGCTGAGTTCCTCTAGCATTTTGTGTGTTACTCTAAATTTCTAGCATCTTCAGAACCTCTTGTGCTTATAAATTATATAAACAGATTAACATAGATTATAATTAACTTATACAACATAATAAACTAAAATTAACATAATGACGTTAATGAAAGTTGAGTGAAATAAGGGTGGATTTGGAGCTTTTCAAGTCAATTTGAGAACCTGGTGGGGAAGAACCTGTTATTGAACCTTGAGGTGTGGGTCTTCAGGCTTCTGTTCCTCCTGCCGAATCACAGCAATGAGAAGAGATAGTTGGAACCCTTAATGATGGCATTGACTGCTGTGTATTTTCCTTCATAGAGACATGGCTCCTACCCAAGCGCTCCGAACACAGCACTCCTGCCCAAAGGTTTAATCTCCACACCTCACTATTCACAATCCTTCTTCTTTCTTGGAGCTTGTCTATCTCCTAACTCCAATGTCAAAGTCAAAGTAAATTTCAAATTACATCTATATTTTTCACTATATTCTATTTTGAGATTCATTTTCTTGCAGGCATCAGAATCAGATTTAACATTACTGGCATATGTCGTGAAATTTGTTGTAATGCAGCAGCAGTACATTACAATGCATAATAATAAAAACTATAAATTACAGTAAGTATATATATATTTAAAAAGTTAAGTAAACTAAGTAGTACAAAACAAGAAAAAAATTGTAGTAAGGTAGTGCTCATGGGTTCAATGTCCACTCAGAAATCAGATGGAAGCTGTTCCTGAATCATTGCGTGTTTGCCTTCAGGATTCAGTACCTCCTTCCTGAAGGTAGCAATGAGAAGAGGACATGTCCTTGGTGATGGGGGTCCTTAATGATGGATGCCACCATTTACAAATACCACTCCTTGAAGATGTCTTGGATGCTAGGGAGGCTAGTGCCCATGATGAAGTTGAATGAGTTCATAACTTTACAACTTTTTCAGGAAAATGAAAAAACAAGAATAGAATTCATGAAAAGCTATATATGAACAAAGACTGACAGCAAATGAAGATAAATTATGCAAGTAAATAAACA
This sequence comes from Hypanus sabinus, assembly GCF_030144855.1. NCBI lineage: Eukaryota > Metazoa > Chordata > Chondrichthyes > Myliobatiformes > Dasyatidae > Hypanus > Hypanus sabinus. The sequence goes on along the minus strand of NC_082716.1, from coordinate 18,234,534 downwards.
AATAAACAATACTGAGCACATGAGTTGTAAAGTCCTTGAAAGTAAATCTGTAGTTTTGGAATCAGTTTAGTGTTGCGGTGAGTTAAATTATCCATGCTAGTTCAGAGTCTAATGGGTGTAGGGTAATAGCTGTTCCTGAACCTGGTGATGTGGGACTTTGAGCTCCATACCTCTTTCTTGATGGTAGTAGTGAGAAGGGAGCATGGCCTGGACAGAGAGGGGCCCATGTTAGACATTGCTTACTTATGGCTGTGCTCCGTGTAAGTGTGTTCAGTGGTGGAGAGGGCTTTGCCTATGATGGACTGGGCTGTTATCAACACTTTCTGTAGTCTTTTCCATTCCTGGACATTGATGTTTCTGTACCAGGCCATGATTCGACCAGGCAGGGAACTCTTCTCTGTGCATCGATACAATGGAACGGTAGATGAAGCAGCCTACCAGGGTACTCCGCGCATGCGCCTTTACTGGGTCAGAGCTGTAGGTTTTTAGCCGAGGAGAGAGAGAAAGAGCAAGAGGCAGGCAGGCAGGCAGGGAGACAGAGGGGAAGAGGATTGGGGAGGGAATCCCAGAATTTTGGGTCCAGATGGCTGATGACACAGCCGCCAACGTTGGAGTGAGGGAACAGGGAGATGCACAAGCAGCTATTGTTGGAGGAGTACAGATTTCTTCACCAGCGCAATGCATCGTTTCAGTGTGACTTCCTCTTCCGTCTGCTCCCCTGATTTAAGAATATAATGCAGCCTTTTCTTCCTTTAGTTGAGTTCTCTGCAGTGACTGGACACAAAGTGCTGAATCTTTTAGCACTCCCCAGATCTCTTCCAATCTCACTCTTAGCTCGTCCAATACTGTTCATGGAGTACATATGTAAAACACATAACACTGTGCTACGCTGAGAGCCAGGGTGAACAGCTTGTTCTAATATATATGTAGCGTTAACTAGGCTCAGTTGGTAGTGTTCTTGCCACTGAGTCACAAGGTCACAGGTTCATTCTCCGCTCCAGCTCTTGAACAGATTAATGCAGAACAGAGGGAAAATAATTTGCAGGGCCGCAGGGGAAGAGCAGTGAATGGGGGGGGGGGGGGGTAGTGGGACAGAATAAATTGTTTTGCAATAAGCTGACATGGTTTTGATGGGCTGCATGGCCTTGCTCTGCGTCCTGACAATTCTGGCATTCAGTGACCTCAGTCTTGCACTGAGAGAGAGGCTGCTAACTTGTTAAAGAGATCTATCAAAGGTCAGTTGGTGTTGCACTTTAAATGACCCCCATGCTCACGAGAAGTCACTACACTGCTGGGAGATTACTTTATTCTTTTTAATGTCACTGTTAATACTGGCAAGGTAGGACGCTCACTGTCATAGGGTCCTCTGTACAGTGAGGATCCAATGGACCAATCTGTTACAACAAAGTCAGGGACATGGAATAACACAGCACGGAATCAGGCCCTTCTGCCCAATGGCTCCATGCTGACCACAGAATACTTCCTACCCGTCCCAGGAAAGGCCGCAGAAAGGTGCGAGCTCAGCCAGCTCCTTGATGGGCATTAGCCTCCGCAGCATCGAGGGCATCTTCAAAGGGCAATGCCTTAAGAAGATGACATCCATCATTAAGGACGCCCATCACCCAGGACCTGCTCTCTTCTCATGGCTGCAATCAAGGAGGAGGTGCAGGTCTGAAGACTCACACTCAGTGTTTTACTAACAGCTTTTTCCCCACTGTTATTAGACTTCTGAATGGACACTGAGCCCGTGTTCACTACCTCGCTGTTCTGTTTTGCTCTCTTCTTGTACTACCCATTTCATTTAATTATATATAACTAAATACATGTAGTTATAAAACAACATATTTCATGACATATGCAGGTGATATTAAACTTGATTAACTCCCCATGCCCTTCCCCTCCATGACTGGTACCTATCCAAATGCCTCTTAAATATTGGAATTGTACCCACCTCGAGCACTTCCTGAGGCAGCTCAGTCCAGGTGTTCATGGGTTACCTGCAATGAGCTTCCAGGTAGTCAGCCCTAGGTACTTGCTACCCTCTGTGTAAAGAAGGAACTTTTCAGACGTACCTTAAACCTCTTCTCTCATATCCTGTATCCATTGCCTCTAGCTCTGCACTTCTCAGTGCTGTGGAAAACATTATGCCTATCCACTTTATCCATAAGGTCACCTCTCATTCTCCTGCACTCAGGGAATGTGGTCCAACCTCTCTCTATATCTCATGCCCTCTAGTCCAGACAGCATCCATGTAAACCTCTCCTGCACCCTCTCCAGCTTGACGATGTCTTTCCTACAACCAAAACTGTACCCAGCATCTGAGGCCCTTCACTGGGTGGAGTCAACCAGGGGCGTTGTGTCCTAGCTCTCCACATTGTCATCGTCGGTCGGTAGGCAAGCCACGGCAGTACGATATGGAGAGCCAGCTGTAGCAGCCCGTGCAGCAGGCTCCCTCTCTCCACACAGCTGATGGATCCAAAGGAACGGCCGAGATCAATACAGTTTGGCAGCAGCGGTGTTGCAGGAGTTGCCAGTTAGCGTTGAACTCAACATAAGAGTACCTCAGGGACTCCAGCTCTGGACTTATCCTCAGAGTTTACTCTTAAGGCATTCCCATGTGTGAGGTCACCAGCGATGTCCCAGTTCCTAAACTTATTCCCTGAAGGCCAGCACGCTAAATTCCTTCTTCATCACACAGTTTACTTGCATAGCCATGTTGAGTGAATTGTGTGCTTGTGCTGCCAGATCCCTTCAGTCCACAATGCTCATACACAATGTGCAATAGAGTTATTTCAATCGTTTTCTGTAATCCAAACTGGACAATTATTTCAGAGACACATGAGTTCCTGCAGTTGCTGGAAATCTTGAAACACACACAGAATGCTAGAAAAACTCAGCAGGTCAAACAATATCTATGGAGGAAAATGAACAGCTGCTTTTTCCAGGCGAGACCTGATGAAGGGTCTCGGCCGAAAGCGTTGACCGTTCATTTCTTTCTGTCAGTGCTGATGGAGCTGCCAAGTTCTACTAGCATTCTCTGTCTGTGTTGGACAATAACTATTGAGAACTCGAGTTGTAGAACTCTAAAGAGTGAATCCACAGTTCAGAGTTGGGTGAGTGAAGTTATCCCCTCTGTTTCAACAGCCTTATGGTTCAAAGTTAATAACTGTTCCTGAGCCTGGTGCTAAGAGACTTGAAGGTTCTGTCCCTCCTTCCTGATGGCAGCAGCAAGAAGAGAGCATGGCCTGGATTGTGGGGCTCCTTGATGATGGATGCTGCTTTCCTGTGACAGTGCTCCTTGTAGATGTGCTCAGTGGTGGGGAGGGTTTTACTTGGGATGGACTGGACTGTATCCACTACTTTTTTGTAGGGATTCCCATTCAAGGGCATTGGTGTTCCCACAGCAAGCTGTGATGCAACCAATTAGTATTCATTCCACTGCACATCTATAGAAGTTTTTTTAAAGTTTTAGATATCATGCCAAATCTGCACAAACTTCTAAGGAAGAAGAGGCGCTGCAGTATTTTGTAATGGGAATTACCTGCTGGACCAGGACAGATCCTCTGAAGTGATAATGCTGAGGAATTTAAAATTGCTGACCTTCTCCATCTATGATCCCCTGATGAGGACTGGCTCTTGGACCTTTGGTTTCCACCTCCTGTAGTCAATGTCAGCTCTTTGGTCTTACTGACTTTGAGTGAGAGCTTGTTTTTGTAGCATCATTCAGCCAGATTTTCAGTCTCCCTCCCATATGCTGATTCATCATCACCTGTGATTTGGCCCACAAAGATGATGTCGTCAGCAAACTTAAATGTGGCATTGGAGCTGTGCTTAGCCTCACAGTGATCAGTATAAAGGATGTAGAGCAAGGGGCTAAGCACACAGCCCTGTGGCACACCTGTGAGGTTGGAAATTATGGAGAAGATGTTGCTGCCAATCCAAACCAACTGGAGTCTGTAAGTGGGGAAATTAAGGATCCTCTTGCATAAGGAGGTATTGAGGCCTAGGTCTTGGAGCTTATTGATTAGTTTTGAGGAGATGATAGTGCTGAATGCTGAGCTGTATTCAATGAAGAGCATCCTGGGGCATGCATCTTCACTGTCTGATGTTCCAGAGTTGAGTGAAGAGCCAATGAAATAGCATCTATGTTGACCGGTTGTGATGGTAGGTCAATTGGAGTGGATCCAAGTTGCTCCTTGGGCAGGAGTTGATATACTTCATCAGCCACCTCTCAAAGCACTTTGTAACAGTAGTTATAAGTGGCACCGGATGATAGTCCTTGGGACAGGTTGCCATGTTCTCCTTGGGCACCAGTATAATTAAAGCCTGCTTGAAGCAGAGTAACTCAGAATGCTGAGGCGGGAGGTTAAAGATGTCAGTAAACAATCCAGCTGATTGAAAAGCACCGCTCTTCAGTACTCGGCCAGGCATCCTGCCTGGGCTGGATGCTTTCTGCATGTTCACCTTCCTGAAGGATACTCTGAGATGGCTGTGTACTTGCACACAATGGCCACTCTGAGTCCAACAAAAGATGCAATTGTTCGTTCTTTTCCTCTTTTCTACAGTCGCTGGTTATCAGGGACATCACGTAGGGCAGGTTGACCCCACTAACAGGTTGCGCGATAGAGAAGGAGTTGGACTTGGTGTGGACGGTGTTGCTGCCTGCTACAGGAGTAGCTACAGGGCTCAGTGCATGGAGTCGGTGTGCAGTCTACAAATGGAGTGAGTGATGGTCTTGGATGCTTTTCTTGTGAATGCAAGACCCTATTGGACATTGGTAAGATAGAATAGAGCAAGTCTGCTTCACTAGTTCATTGGAGAGACCACCAGTGGAGGAGCTGCGTGCTGTTGGTTATGTGGCCCTCAGCCATGAGGCTGCCAATTGCAGCTGACCAGGGGAGAGGCACTGGAGGTGGTGTAGCAGGTGCACTGGGCTTCAAGCTGGGTTGGGGTATGGCCCTCCCATAGGTGCTGCCCTCCAGTGTTCATTTGGTGTAAGATAAGCTGGATTGCGCTCATCTCAGACTGCAGCGGACTCATTCTTGCACAGTCAGTCTAAGGACATGAGACCCAACGAGTTGGGCTATCAGATATGTTTTGTGTGACCATATTTTTATATATATTTACGGTGTCAAATGGTTGTTGAGATGCGACTAGTGTGGTAGTGTAGTGGGTAGTGATTGTCGCTCTCATTTCTAGCTTGCACCGCTGGCTAGCAGCCTCACGAAAAGGAGAGCTGAATGTGGTCAGTCTCTCCCTGCCAGTACATCGTCTCTCCAACAGCAAGCCTCATGCAGTGCCTCCTCGCTGGCGACACACGGAAACTGAACTCCTTCCGTATCCAGACTGAACTACAGAGGATGGGGAGGAGGTCTGGCCCCTACGCACATAGCACACCTCCGGTGTGTGGACACGCCTGGTGCTCGTGAACCAGATCCCTAGCTATGGGTAAATAGTGCGACCACCTTGTGGGCACCCTCGGAAGAGACAATAAACGGAGAGAGTGGATCTGGAGTGGAGCTCCTGCAGCCAAGCTGGTGTCGATTGTATTGCTTTTCTTTGGACCGAGAGGGGGATCTTGGTGACTGGGCATCCAGAATCTCCAAACCTTCCGCCCAGGCTTGTGCCACCCATAGCACATACCCTTTGTCCTTCAAGACACAGGGACGCCATCATCACCAGAAGTACCATATGTTTTATCAGTCAGAATGAGCATAAAAGGCTTTGAACACACACAAAATGCTGGAGGAACTCAGCAGGCCAGGTAGCATCTATGGAAAAGAGTACAGTCGACGTCTCGGCCTGAAATGTTGACCGTACTTTTCTCGATAGGTGCTGCCTGTCCTGCTGAGTTCCTCCACATTTTGTGTGTGTTGCTTGGATTTCAAGCATCTGCAGATTTTCTCTTGTTTATAAAAGGCATTGAGCTCATCTGGGAGCGAAACCTTGTTGTTACACGTGTCGCTTGGTTTCACTTTGTAGGAGGTGATAGCATTCAAGCCCTGCCACAGATGTCGAGCATCTTTCTGTGATTCAAGTTCAGTCTTCGCATATGAGACGTCTCTCCCAAGCTCATACCTGGACCTTTTTATATTTTACTTGGTTATTGAACCAGAAGAGCCTGTTCAGTATCTCTCAATAAAAATAAATAACTCAAGCCTTCTATTCCTGGTAATACTGTACACTCTAACTTCTGTTGAATGTGTTGCTTGATTGCATAGTTACATAGATGATACCTTTTGTCACTTTGGTGATGGCTGAGAGCAGATTGACAGGGTGATAATTAGCTGCGTTAGATTTGCTCCATCTTTTGCAAACTGGGCATTCCTGGGCGTAAACGCAAGAGATTCTGCAGATGCTAGAAATCCAGAGCAATAAGCACAAAATTCTGGAAGAACTCAGCATCTGTGGAGAGGAATAAACAGTCAGTGTTTTGAATTGAAATCCTTCATCAGCCCTAGTGGAGGTCTCGGCCCAAAACGTCGACAATTTATTCACACATTCCAACCTGATGGCAAGAACATCAATTTCTTGAGCTTCTGGTATTTGCACCATTCCCATTCCCATTCCCATTCCTGTTTCCCTTTCTCACCTTATCTCCTTACCTGCCCATCACCTCCCTCTGGTGCTCCTCCCCCTTCCATTTCTTCCATGGTCTTCTACCCTCTCCTATCAGATTCCCCCTGCTCCAGCCCTTCATCTAGTTCACCTGTCAGCTTCGCAGCTCTTTACCTCAGCCCTCCCCCACTCCCGGTTTCACCTGTCATCTCCCAATTTGTGCTTCTTTCTCCCCCCACCCCTCCTTCTTGCTCCAACTTCTTGTCCTCTTTTCCCAGCCCTGATGAAGAGTCTCGGCCCAAAACGTCGACTGCTTACTCTTTTCCATCGATGCTGCCTGGCCTGCTGAGTTCCACCAGTATCCATTTTCTGAGTCATCGCATTTGAAGATGTCCTCAGCGCTGCGAAGGCTAGCAAGATGCGTGTCCTGAGATGCAGTGAAAAGCATGTCTTGCATACAGTTCATACAGATCAGACCATTACCCAACGCACTCAGGTAGAACAAGGTATGAAATTAAATTTGCTGCTTTGGGGCAGCAGTACAATACAAAGACATTACATTTGCAATAAATTACAAACTAAACAAATAGTGCAAAAAAAAAGTATAATGAAATTGAATTTGAAAGAATAGAACAGGATCCATTCTAAGTAGGAAAAAGATAGAACATGATGAAGTAAAAACAAAGTATATAGTGAGCACATCTACGAGGAACGCTGCCACAAGAAAGCATCAAAGAGCCCACCACCCAGATCATGCCTTCTTTTCACTGCTATGTTGGGCAGGAGGTACAGAAACTTTATTTTCCACATCACCAGGCTCAGGGACAATTGCAGTCATCAGGCTCCCAATCAGGATAACTTCACCCACCACAACTCCAAACTGACTCTAGGAGCTACAGGCTCACTTTCAAAAACTGTACACCTCATGTTCTCAGAATATTTTTTATTTGCACGGTTTCTCTCCATGGTTTTTCATAGATTCTGTTATGTTTCTTTCTTCCCTGTAAAGTGCCTGCAAGAAAATGAATCTCAGGTTAGTATATAATAACGTATATGTACTTTGATAATAAATTGTCTTTGAACTTTGAACTAAAATGTTGTAGTCAAGTACAGACAATAACCAGGAAGGCCAGTGGGATGTTGCTCATTACAGCTACAGGACAAGAATAAAAGAGAGTAGAACCCTGGTTCAATCTTCCTCTAGAGAACTATGAGCTACTGTGCACATATTTTAGGAAAGATAAATTAGCCTTGAAAAGAAAGTAGCATACATTTACAGAAGGATATCTGAAATCCAAGGTTAAGGTAGGCAGGGAGATTGCACAAATTGAGTTTTTATTCAAAATTGAAGATTGATTATTGTCATTCTTTAGTACACATGCGTAAAGGAGAATGAAATGGTTGTTACTCTGGATCCGTTGCAGCATAAACAAAACACAATAAGCCTAAAGAACACATTAAAGCACAATTAATATAAATACAATCCTATAAAACACAATGTAAAAGTAGGTTGACTGCATGCACACAAAGTGACGCAAGGTGATGTGCATGTAGTGGTGATGGAGTGGGTGAATAGGTGGACGCATTGATCAGCCTGACAGCTTGGGGGTTGAAACAGGATGCTGTGTAGCCTCTTCCCTGATGTGAGTGGGACAAACCGTCCAGGAGCAGGGTAAGTGGGATCCTTTATCCCACTTTATCCTTTATCCTTTATCCCACTTTATCCTTTATCCTTTGCTGATCCCTTCCAGCACCTTTCTGCAATGAGCCGAAATTTTGTAACTTAAGGGACAATTGTGTAAATTTGTGCAGGATGTCAATGGGGATTGACAGAGTAGATAGAAAGAATCTATTTACACTAGGTGGGGACAGAGACTAACGATTAGATCCAAACCTTTCAAGAATCGAGATGGGGAAACACATCCAGGTAAAATGTGCTAAAGTCTTTTTCATTGCTACTGTCTATGGCAATTGATGCCAGTTCAATTGTTCATTTTATTTTTGTGATTGGGAGATCATGCCTTAGATCAGATCAGATCTTCATTGATTAGTGGAAAAATGGCCTTGAGGCCAAAATCTTCTACCCACATCCCCTTGTTCCCAAGTTCCTGCAATAGCACAGGGATTTAATGAGACCTATTGTGTACACTTTTGTCTCCATAGTTCAAGAAGATAGTTCAACAAAAAATTTTTGACATCGATTCCTCACAGGCTTTCCCTGTGAGGAACGACTAAATACGATGGGTCCATAAGGCCAAGAGCTGGGAAGAAGGAGCGCTGTCCTCATTGGAAAGATCACAAGGATGAACATTGTGAGATTAGTTCCTCTTTTTGGATCATGCTTCAAAATAAGAGGACCATTTAACACTGAGAAGACATGGACATTGGGAGATTAATTCCTCTATTTGGAGAGCCTAGAATGCATGGTTTCAAAATAAGGGAACCACTTAATACCGAGAAGACAATATATTTCTTAATTTAAAGAGTCATTTCTCAATTTTCACAACATACTGCATGTCAGCTCAGTAAACCTGTGCAGCTCACAAAATTCTTTGCACACTGACAGTATTCTTTTGTTTTTTGATGGGTTCTATTGGAGTTCTTTGTTTTGTGGCTGCCTGTAAGGAGATGAATCTTGAGGTTGTATGTACATACTTAGATAATAGAATTCACTTTGAACTTTGAACTAGTGGATATACATTTTCTGAACTGTTATTGCTACCCCTGCAGCCTGTAATTTCTTTTTAAGAAATGCACTTTTGAACAATCTAACTTCTTTTGCACATTGGTTGTTCGTCAGTATTTATTTATGTACACCTCTTCATGAATTCTATTGTATTTCTTTATTTTCCTGTAAATGCCTGCAAGGAAATTAATCTCAAGGCAGCATGTAGCGACATGTAAGTACTTTGATAATAGATATACTTTGACTTTGATTCTGAATCCAAGAATGGAGGCAGCTCAGTCCTTGAGAACGCTCTAGGCTCACACTGGTAGGTTTTTAATATCAGGGATATGGAAACCAAATAGGAAAGTGGGGTAGATAAAGACCACGCATGCCTTGTCAAAGACAAGAGCAGGCTCAAGGAGCTTGTTACCTTTCCCTTTTCCCATCTGGTATCATCTGTTAGGGTACAATGTTCACAATGTTTGTTGTCTGGTCTGTTTGAGCTTCCCGAATCATTTTAACCGCTCAAACCTTGACCGTGAAGCACTGGCCATGGAAGTCAAACCATAGAACATGGAACATGAAACAGTATTGTACAGGAATAGGCCCTTCAGCCCCAAAGCTCGTAATGAGTTAATTAAGCTAATGACGCCTAGTTACCCTGATCCTTAACGCAAGAAATTCCGTGGATGCTGGAAATCCAATGCAATACATGCACAAAACACTGGAGGAACGCACTTGGTCAGGTGGCATCTATGGAGTGCAATAAGGAGTCAATGTTACAGGCTGGCCTCCAAGAGGACCACAACCTTGTCGTAGAGTTTAGAAACTTTGGCGCCTCAGTGACCCAGAGAGCAATGCTGGCTGGAGTCAGGGCTTTATGCTTCGGCTCTTGGTAGGGTCACCCATGCCAAGCAGGTCAAAGAGTGGAGGCCAGATTAAGAATGGTCTTCAGGTTCTCCAGGTTTGCAGGCTAACACCCCTGACTGGTAAAACAAAATTGTCAAGGAAACAGCAATGAATAGTCTTCCTATGTCTGAGTGCAACGGTATTTCTGAGTCTCCACCTGGGACTTGCATGACTGACGGTAGTGAAAACCGCGAGGAAGCTACTGACATGACAGAGGAAGCCCTAAACACCACCGGGGGTGGTGGACCTTCATTGCTGCCCTAAGTGGCAGTGGTGTAATAGGCAGGGACAGGAAAGTTTTGGGCTGAGACCCGCCATCAGGACTGAAAATGAAGAGGGAAAAGCCAGGATAAGAAGGTAGAGGAATGGGAAGGGTTACAAGTTAGAAGGTGACAGATGAAGTCAGGTGAGGGGAAAGGTAGCTGGGTGGGGGAAGGGAGGTTAAGTGGGAATCTGAGAGGTGATAGGTGGAAAAGGTAAAAGGCTGAAGAAAAAAATCTGATATAAGAAGATGGTGGGCTCTGGGAGAAAGGGGGAATGGGTACCAGAGGGAGGTGATAGGCAGCTGAGGAGAAGAAAATGTGTATGAGGGGAGCCAGAATGGGAAATGGGAAAAGAAAGAGGGGGGAGGGGCAGAAATTAGTGGAAGTTAAAGAAATCGATGGTTAGGTTGGAGGCAACCAAGCTGGAATATGAGGTGTTGCTCATCCAACCTGAGGGTGGTCTCCTCGTGGCAGTAGAGGAGGCCATGACCAATATGTTGGAATGGGAGCGGGGATTGGAATTCAAATGGGATATCCTGGCTGTTGCCGATGGAACAAGTGTTACGCTGATCCTTTCTGTCTGCACATGGTCCATTCTCTGCATATTCACGTGCCCCCCAATGCCTCGATCATATCAGGCTTCATCACCACCTCTGGCAAAGCATTCCAGGCACCCAGCAGTCTCTGTGTAAAATACTTGCCCCACCTTTGAACTTACCTCCTTACCTCCTTTGAACTGTCTCCCTCTCAACCCTTGGGAAAATGGTCCTGCCTGCCTACTATAGAGACTGGTGACCTGTTGAAGGCTGATATCAGCAGGCCTACTTATTACATCCAATATCAATATACACTTCACTACCTTGCACCTCATTGTCTGTCTGCACTGCAGTTTCACTGCAGCTGTAACACCTCATTCTGTATTGTGGTATCAGTTTCCCTTGTACTACCTTAATATACTGATGTAATGAGTTGATCTCTATGAAAAAATTGCAAAACACAGCAGCGTAGCACAATAATTTATGGTATGAGCAAACTGGGTTCAATTCCCGCCACTGCCTGTAAGGAGACTGAGTGGGTTTCCTCTGGATTATTCAGTTTCTTCCCACAATCTGAAGACATACTGGTTCATTGATTTATTGGTTATTGTGAATTGGCCGGTGATTAAGCTAGGATTAAACTCTGGAACTGCTGGGTAGCGCTGCGTGAAGGGCTGGGAAGGTCTTTTCCATGCTGTATCTTAATAAAATAAAATAAGGTTTTTCCTCTGTAGCTCAGCACACGTGACAATAATAAACCGATTTGCCAATTTGCTTCTATCAAGCCTCTGTTCGGCCCTCAACAGTTCAGAGAAAAGAATCCTAGTTTGTCCAGCACATTTGAATCTCCAAGAGTTTTTGAATACTTAAAGGCCTGAATAGAGTAGACACTATGAAGGTGTTCCTATCAGTAACAGAGTTTAGGATCCAAAGGCACAGCCTGAAAATAAAGGGTACTCCATCTACGACTAAGATGAGGAGAAATTTCTTCAGCCAGGCATTTGATAGGTACTCCGTGCAAGGCTTATTGAGAAAGTAAGGAGGCATGGGATACAAGGGAACATTGCTTTGTGGATCCAGAACTGGTTTGCCCACAGAAGGAGTGGTTGTAGATGGGCCATATTCTGCATGGAGGTCGGTGACCAATGGTGTTCCTCAGGGATTTGTTCTGGGACCCCTTCTCTTCATGATTTTTATAAATGACCTGGATGAGGAAGTGGATGGATGGGTTAGTAAGTTTGCTGATGACACAAAGGTTGGGGGTGTTGTGGATAGTGTCGAGGGCAGTCAGAGGATACAGCGGGACATTGATAGGATGCAAAACTGGGCTGAGAAGTGGCAGATGGAGTTCAACCCAGATAAATGTAAGGTGGTTCATTTTGGTAGGTCAAATATGATAGCAGAGTATAGTATTAATGGCAAGACTCTTGGCAGTGTGGAGGATCAGAGGGATCTTGGGATCCAAGTCCATGGGACACTCAAAGTGCTACGCAGGTTGACTCTGTGGCTAAGAAGGCATTGGCCTTCATCAACCATGGAATTACGTTTAAGAGCCAAGAGGTAATGTTGCAAGTATATAAGACCCTGGTCAGACCCCACTTGGAGTACTGTGCTCAGTTCTGGTCGCCTTACTACAGGAAGGACATGGAAACCATGGAAAGGGTGCAGAGGAGATTTACAAGGACGTTGCCTGGATTGGGGAGCATGCCTTATGAGAATAGGTTGAGTGAACTCAGCCTTTTCTCCTTGGAGCAACGGAGGATGAGAGGTCACTTGATAGAGGTGTACAAGATAATGAGAAGCATTCATCATGTGGGTAGCCAAAGGCTTTTTCCCAGGGGTGAAATGGCTACCACAAGAGGGCATAGTTTTAAGGTGCTTGGAAGTAGGTACAGAGCAGATGTCGGGTAAGTTTTTTTACACAGAGAGTGGTGAGTGCATGGAATGGGCTGCCAGTGGCAGTGAATGGAGGTGGAAATGATAAGGTATTTTAAGAGACTCCTGGATAGGTACATCGAGCTTCGAAAAATAGAGGGCTGTGGGTAAGCCTAGGTAGTTCTGTTAGGACATGTTTGGCACAGCTTTGTGGGCCAAAGGGCCTGTATTGTGTTGTAGGTTTTCTATGTTTCAGAGGGTGGTGAGTCTGTGGAATTCATTGCCATGGAGGGCAGTGGAGGCCAAGTCATTGGATCAGGTCAAGTCAAGTCACTTTATATTGTCATTTCAACCATAACTGCTGGTACAGTACACAGAAAAAACAAGACAACATTTTTCAGGACCATGGTGCTCCATGAAACAATACAAAAACTACACTGAACTACATAAAACAACACAGAAAAAAAAACACTAGACTACAGACCTACCCAGGACTGCATAAAGTGCACAAAACAGAGCAGGCGTTGTATGTAAAGCAGAGATTCATACATTTTACATTGGTAAGGGATTAAAGGTTTTGAGGAGAAGGCAGGAGAATTGGGGTGGAGAAAAAGCATCAGTCATAATTGAATGGCAGAGCAGAATCGAGGGGCTAAATGACTTAATTCTGCTCTTGGGCTTTAAACTCTTATGGTTTAATATTGTGCATTGTAGTTAGTAACCTAACATGGAACTTCAATCCTACCCAATCAGTTAAGAACACACACCTTGAGCATACGGCAGTTGCTCAACGTGCAGAGGTGACTTGGGAGTCCTTGTGCAGAACACCGTGAAGATTAACTTGCAGGTGGTGAGGAAGGCAAATGCCATGTTAGCAATCATTTCAAGAAATCTAGAATGCAAGAGCAAGGATGTAATGCTGAGGGTTTATAAAGCACTGGTGAGGCCTCACCTTGAGTATTATGAACAGTTTTGGGCTCCTCATCTTAGAATAGGTGTGCTGTCGTTACCAGTGGAGGTTCACAAGAATAATTCAGGAATGAAAGGGTTATCATACGAGGACCATTTGATGGCTCTGGGTCTGTACTTGCTGGAATTCAGAAGGATGAGGGAGAATCTCATTGAAACCTTTAGTATGTTGAAAGACCTAGACAGAGTAGATGTGGAAAAGATGTTTCCCATGGTTGGGGAGTCTAGGACAAGAGGGCACAGCCTCAGGATAGAGATGCGGAGAAATTTCTTGAGCCAAAGGGTGGTAAATTTGTGGAATTTGTTGCTAAGTGCAGCTGTGGAGGCCAGGTTGGTGGGTGTATTTAAGGCAGAGATTAATATGTTCTTGATTAGACATGCAGTCAATGGTTACAGGGAGAAGGCCGGCAACTGAAGCTGAGGAGGAGATAGAAAAAGGGATTAGCTATGATTGAATGGCGGAGTAGACTTGATGGGCCAGATGTGCTAATTCTGCTCCTATGTCATATGGTCTATGGTCTTATGGGTCTCCAATACATATAAAATTAAAATACAGGTTTACAAATATGCCCTCAATAATTACACTGACTTCCAGTTACCTGAAGAGTAGTAATTCTACTGAATTCTCAACTTGACCAACAGACCACTCTGTAAGTGGGCAGGGAATACTGACCAAACTAAAACGAAGTTTAATCTGATATAAAATGTAGACCTTACAGGCTTTTCGTGTTAATGAAATGCCCTAATTACAAGATCTTTTTATTCTTCAAATAAAGAAATGCCTTTCTTCTACGCTTCTTGGCTCTGCATGATTTTCTTTTCCAACAGCTATAACATAGATCGCAAAGAAAAACACAGCAGCACTAAGAAACTGTTCTCTTTCATGCCTAATCTCAAACCATTGAGAACTTTCCTTATGTCTGTGAAAACGGCTGCCGATGGAGTGTCCAGCACAGCGGTAATCCCTGACTACATCAGCTTCTCCGTTCCTCTGATTATTTGGACTGTTGCTCATCTGACCCTGTGATGTTCAATTTTAGGAACAAAATGATTTGGCAAAACAAATACATAGTCAAAAAATGAAGAGAGTTAAGAAATTATGGTCTTTAAGCAGGCCGGCGGTTTCACCTGTCATTATTCTGTTTAGCACTTAATGAGATCTTTTCTTTTCTTAGGCACATCTGATTTATTTTATGAGTCCCTTTGAACAGCTGGGAGCTACTGAGCTCCCTTTGATCATAGAAGTCTCCTGAATTTTAAATCAGAAATTGCACTTTGCCCTTTCTTAATACCATTTTTAATACATTTGTTTATCTCCCAGAATACGTTTAAATATATGTTTGGAGTTGGATACACAGGAGGATGGACTTTCTCCTTAAATGTATTCATTAACACTGATAAATTAAACAAAGAGCAAAGAACTACCAAAAGAAGCCTTGTATCTTTTGATGGGAGCTTTCTAATTATGACCCTTGGCATGCTTGTACACATGGGACTTCTCCGAGGAGAATCTGATGAAAATTAGTGTATTCTCATTTCAAACAGAATTTTGCTGAACTCCTGATCAGAGCCGCAGCATGAAGTCCAGAGAGACAACATACACTACTCAATTTACGTGGCTGCCTCCCTCCCTTGGCAATTGTTGCAGGAACATGCAGTGACATGACTGTGGTCTGAATGTACTGAGGCTGTTACTCCCGGTTTAAAGATTTAAACCACAAGGCTTGCAATGGGGGGTGGGAGGCTCTTTTGATGTGTTCAGAGCCTGGGCCCAGCGATAGGGGGAAGGAGGGCACAGCCAGAAGACAATCCCCCTCTCTGTGAGTCACAGTCTACCCTGGCAGAAGTGGGGTGGGGGGGGGGTGAAAAAAAATCACACACGTCTTAACACAGACACTCAACAAAGGAAAGATGAAAGGTTTAGGGTGAAGTCAGGGCAAGATCTGGCTGTGAGGAAGATCATACAAGGGAGAAAAAGCAGTGGCTTCAACAGCAGAACCACTGACAAGCTTACACCATTGTTTTAAATGCAGACTTTGTCTGCTAAGGCAAATCTGGCCAGGTAAATGGGCACTGACTTTTGATATATCTCCTTTCATTTGTATTGAATCAGTTTAATTAATTAGTATATATTTCAGTTTCATATATAATTTTGCTTCTTATTCACTTATTCACTTAATTCAATTAAAGATAAACGTAGAATATTACAGCCAGTACAGGCCTTTCGTCCCATGATGCTGTGCTGAGATTTTAACCTACGTGAGGATTAATCTAACCCTTCCCTCTGACATAATCCTCCATTTTTTTATCATTTATGCGCCTATCTAAGAATTTCTTAAATGCCCCTCTTGGGGTGACACAGTAGCATTTGGGGCGGCACAATTGCGCAGCGGTTAGCACAATGCTGTACAGTACCAGCGACTCAGGTTCAATTCCCGTCGCTGCCTATAAGCGCGTTGTACAGTACCTCCCCATGACCGCATGGGCTTCCTCTGGGTGCTCCGGTTTCCTCCCAAGGTCCGAAGGTGTGCCAGCTGGCAGGTAAATTGGGATTGTGAAGAGTCCTGTAATTAGGCTCGGATTAAATCAGGGAATTGCTGGGAGCTGTGGCTCGAAGGGCTGGCAGGGTCTGTTCTGCACTGCAAGTCAGTGATAAATCTGCTTCTACCACCATCCCTGGCAGGACGTTCCATGCGCCCACCACTCTTTGTGTAAGAATTTACCTCGGACAGAGCTAAGATCAGGTTTGTTGACTTAGTCTCTACTTCGATCACCGTGCATTGCAAAACCACTGCTTGGCAAATCAAACGACAGCACTGGGTGCATTTCCTTCTGGGCTAACAAGGCACAACACTCTTCCCCTCACGTAAAATCAATAAGCCTTATTATATCTAGCAGTTACCCATTATTGAATTAAATTCATGCACCAACATCAACAATAAGCAAACCTAAACCAACACGGGATCCATTTGGCTGTATTTGATTTTGTCCGTCGGTGAAAGGGGATGCAGGCTTTGCTTAATCTAGTGCAAACTGTGGCTTCTTCTGGCCATGCTTATAACTGACCCTCAGGGCAAGTCTATCAGCTTCCTATTAGAGATCACAAGCGGGACATATCAAAGTCACCACCCATCAGAATAACTTGAGTGACTGGCTGGGAACTCTGCTGTGTTTCCCATATTGTCTGCTATTTTGCGGGGATATCAGAAAAGAATCACTTTCTGAGCCTTGGCCTGTTAGAGCTCTGTTCCAGCTTGATCTTGATATGGTGTGGGCTGAATCTGCCGCTTAATGTAAACTTCACAACTCTAAATAGCTCCCTCTGTTTGAACTCTTCTGTTACAAGATGAGGCTACTGAATTATCCTTTCATGTTACGCGAGTGATACGTTCTTTTGAAAATAGGCTGCTGAATATCATTAAATGAATTACAATTCAATTACCATGCAGAGGAATATGCTTAATCTGTTTAGTCATAGAACATAAAGCGTCAGTGTCTGAGGATGCGGCTGACCATCAAAGTCAGACGAAGCACACACTGTCAGACACACACAGAGTGCTGGTGGAACTCAGCACGTCAGTCAGCGTCTATGGAGGGGAATAAACTCTTGATGTTTCAGGCTGAGATCCTTCATCAGAACTGAAAAGGAAGGGGGAAGAAGACAGAATAAAAGGTGGGGGGGGGGGAGGGATGGAAAGGGTTATCTGCCATCAAGGATGTATATACAGAAAAATCCTGGAATAAAAAACAATAATATCATGAAGGATCCTACCCATCCTGCTCATGGACTGTTTGTCCCACTCCCATCAGGGAAGAGGCTACATAACACCCACACCAAGACCACCAGACTCAGAAACAGTTACTTAACCCCCCACCCCCAAGTTGTCAGATTGTTCAATGCCTCCCCCCCATTACAATATCGTTTTTTGTCAGAGTCACCTTAAGGATCAATTCTCCTGTACCTAACGTCACTTTATATACATACAATTAGTCTATGTATATAAGATAATCTTATGTATTTACTGTATATTTCTTGAGCTTTTATTATGTTCTTTGTGTATGTTGTGTTTTTTGTGCTGTATCAGATCCGGAGTAACACTCATTTCACTCTCCTTTACCCTCTTGTATTGAAGAACAACAGTAAACAATCTTAAATCTTGAACCATGAAGAAGTCAGAATAAGAAGATGGGAGGGAGGGGGGAAAGAGTACAAGCTGACAGGGGATAGTTGGAGACGGGTGAGGCAGGCTGAAGTGAGAAGTTGGGAGGTAATAGGTGGAAGTGGCAAAGAGCCGAAGAAGAAGGAATCTGATAGGAGAGTGGTCCATGGAAGAAAGGGAAAGAGGGAGGTGAGGAGAAGAGAAGGGGTAAGAGGGAAGCCAAAAAGAGGAATGAGAAAAGAGGGAAGGGGGAGGAGGAGGAATTACTGGAAGTTAAAGAAATTGATGGTCAGATTGAAGACTACCCAGTCAGCATATGAGGTTTTGCTCCTTCACCCTGGGAGTGGCATTTATGGCAGTAGAGAAGGCCATGGATAAAATGTTGGAATAGGAACGGGTGCCAGACAGAAAGGATCTGAAAATTTATGTGAAATTGCCGAAGTACAGGAGATCCACGATGTTTTGTATGAGTGCCCTGCTGGTGATATTCTATCATGTGCAAACCTCTGGGAATTACAAGACTTAGTAGAAGTCTGGTGTACTAAACTTTATCCCAACACTCCAATGCTGGAAGGGAAATGGTCTTACAGCCAAGACAGCTACGAACCAACACGATTGTGTATAGAGCCACATTTAGCCCATCCTTCCTTCCTGAAGGACATTGGTGAAACCAGTTATATGATAAAGATGTCCTAGTGAAGGGTCTAGCTCCAAAAGGTCAACCCTTTATTCTTTTCCATAGATGTTGCATGAGTCCCTCCGATATCTTGTATGTGTTTAGCTAGATTTGCAGCATCTGCAGGATCCCTTGTGTGTAAAAGATTAAGGATTTGTCACATTGTCCTGCTTGGTGATGCAATAATATTAGCGCCGGACTCTGGAGCAAAAGTTCCTGAGCTCAGATCCAAGACGAGTAGAGCGTCGAGCTAGCAGCTCGGCCTTGTGAAAACAAGAATAGCTCGCTACAGAAACACCATCATGACGGTGCCCCGATAACTCCACTGCCGAGTTAAGGGCCATTCTTCTTCTTCTTCTTCTTCTTTATTTGTCACATGGACATTGAAACATTTAGTGAAGTGCGACAAATTAAATCAGCATGGATTGTGCTTGGGGCAGCCATGCTTCCTCTCCAAAATAGCATGCCGACAGCTCACTAACCCTAACAAATGAATGTCCTAACACATCCATCTTTGGAATGTAGGAGGAAAACCAGACTACCCATGTGGTCACAGGGAGAATGTGAACACTCTGTACAGGCAGAGGCAGGAATCCAACCCCCATCTTAGAGCTGGTGCTATAAAAGTGTTACGCTAACCACTACCTCACCATGCCTGATATTTAAAACAATGTTACTCAATGGACACTGTTACCAATATTAATGTTTGTCAGCAAAGCTGCTCTCCAGATCAAAGACTATCTCAAATTAGTTAATCGCATATTCATCATTGGGTCTCGCTCAACACCAATAAAACTAAAATGCTGACCATTAACTATAGGAAGAGGTAGAAGGGTGAACGTGTACCAGTCTATGTTGAAGAATCGGTGGCGGAACGGGTGAGTAGATGGATGACCCATCGTGGGTCCAGCATAGAAGTGCAATCACCAAATACTCTACCAAATGTCCAGAGATGAACTGGTGAAAGTATCTGGAATGGTTGCATCAAAATTTGGTACATCAGTTAGAATGCAGAAGAATGTAAGAAGCTGCATAGAGTAATGGATTCAGAACAGCACATCACAGGCTCACCCCTCCCCATCATTAGTAGCATCTACATGAGCTGCCTCAGAAAGACAATGTCTGTCATTAAAGATCACTAGCATCTGGGTCGTGCCATCTTCTCACCGACACCATCAGGCAGGAGGTACAGACGCCTGAAGTCCCAATCCTGCAAGGTTCATGAAGGGCAAAATCCCTTCAACCAACTGGCACATCCCCAATCACTGCAGTTTTGCAACACCATGACTACTTTGGACACTCTGCACTAAACCTTTTAGTTCTCATTGAACTTTTAACGGTTAAGCATGTTCTTGTTCTAATTGTGTTCTTTCTTGTAAAAGTTGGTATAATTTATGTTTTACTGATGAAGGGTTTCGGCCCGAAACATCGTCACTACCTCCTCTCGTAGATGCTGTCTGACCTGCTGAGTTCTGCCAGCATTTTGTGTTTTTGTTTATAATTTATGTTTTCTTTGGTGATTGCTGTTTGTATGTTACTTTAGGCCTGTGATGCTGCTGAAAGTAAGATATCCAGTACTCCGGTGCATACGTGGACTTGGGCAAGTGACAATAAACTTGACTTAGACCAACAGTGCTCTGGCTGTTGAAGATGACAGTTCACAACTTCCCCAGGGCAATAAATGCTAGCCTTCTCCTAATTTTATAATTTAACTAATTAAAACATGTCTTCCAGACCTTAAACCTCTGTAATATCTTTGCTCTTTCAACTCCAGAATTTACAAATTTAGATGATCTAACCTGGATGACTGGGCCTGGGGTATAACCTCAGGAATTTCCTCCCTAAATTCCTCAATCTTCTGAACCCACTTTTGTCTTTCAAGCTGCTTCTTAACATCTACAGTCAGTGGCCACTTTATAAGACGTAGGAACAGAATTAGTCCATTTGAGAGGAAAAATGGATCAGACATGATGAGACGGCATGAGCCTGCTCTGCTGTCTCATCATGTCTGATCCATTTTTCCTCTCAGCATCAATCTCCTGCCTTCTCCCTGTATCCCTTCATGCCCTGACCAGTCAAGAATCTATCAATCTCTGCCTTAAATATACATAAAGACTTGGCCTCCACTGTTGTCAGTGGCAAAGAACGTCACAGATTCACCTCTCTCTGGCTAAAGAAATTCCTCCTTATCTCCATTCTAAAAGGACGCCCCTCTGTTCTGAGCTTGCACCCTCTGATAGGTACACCTGCTTGTGAATCAGCCAATCATGAGGCAGCAACTTAATGGCATAAAAGCCTGCAGACGTGGTTAAGAGATTCAATTTTTTTTTCAGACCAAACATCAGAATGGGAAAGAAATGTGATCTGAGTGACTTTGTTATGGAATGATTGTTGGTGCCAGATGGGGTCGTTTGAGTATCTCAGAAGCTGCTGATCTCCTGAGATTTTCACACACAATATTGCATAGAGTTTACAGAAAGTGGTGCGAGAATCTAAAAATATCCAGTGAGTGGCTGTTCTGTGAGGGAAAGTGACTTATTAATGAGGGAGGTCAAAGGAGAATGGTCAGACTGGTTCAAGCTGACAAGAAGGTGACAGGAACACAAATAACCATGCATTACAACAGTGGTGTGCAGAAGAGCATCTCTGACTGCACAAACATGTCGAACCTGGAAGTGGATGGGCTGCAGCAGCACAAGATCATGAACGTACCCTCAGTGGCCACTTTGTTAGGCACAGGAGGTACCGAGTGAAGTGGCAATTGAGGCTGCAGGAATTCGTACTGAGAACCGCACTGAAGCTTGGTGCCACCGCGGAGGTTCAGTGTGGAAGGACCACGGTGTAGGATTCATCTCCTGCGGGGGAGAATGGAGACCCTCAATCATTGTAGTAATTAATATATCACTCCAGGGAACCACATGCGACAGCAGTATGGAAAACATTGACCATTTATGTAACAAATGGAAAGGCGTGGAATAGCTTGTTCTTGTAAATAACTTTAATTGTGAATAAAGTTTAAAAACCCTGAGTGTGTATCCTTTGGTCATCTGTTTGACTACCTTCTTATCTGGTTTGTTATGACCTTTTCCCTTTGCGCACGATCAATGCTGATTTGTCTTCAGCAACTTCTTGAGACATAATGATACGTTAAAGGTGTGTTGCGTACCTATTATTGTTATAATCAAGCACTGTGCTTTTGTCTGAATGGAACGCACACTGAGACTATGATATAATTCAGATATCAACACAAAGAGAGCTCGGATCTTACATTGCTGCTCCAGGGACACATCCTATGACAACGTGAATAATTTATCTTCACCTTCTCCGGAGGAGCTCAGAACCAGAAGAGAGGCCAGAGGAATAAATTCCAGTGGGAATGAAAGATTTTTTGCCATTTCCTCTTGAACGCAAGCTCTTCTCAGCTGAAGAGGAGCTAGGAAATTTATTTTCAAGCATTCAAAATATGGATTTCTTTTTTAAAAAAAGGCTTGGCCTGGTAACATTAACAGTAAGCATCCTGGGTTTTTATGACAATCTCCTTGGCAGATGGGGAGGAGATTTAACATCTTTGGTGGGTCTGGCCCATATCAAGTCAAGTCAAGTCACTTTTATTGTCATTTCGACCATACAGGTACAGTGCAGAGTAAAAATGAGACAACGTGTTTCAGGACCAGGGTGTTACATGACACAGTACAAAAACTAGACTGAACTGCATAAAAAAAACAACACAGAGAAAGCTACACTAGACTACAGACCTACACAGGACTGCGTAGAGTGCACAAAAACAGTGCAGGCATTACAATAAATAATAAACAGGACAGTTGGGCAAGGTGTCAGTCCAGGCTTCGGGTATTGAGGAGTCTGGGAGACTTCAGCTCAGAAAAGTGGTTAATTTTAATTGGCTCCTCAGTCCAGGGATTAACAATAAATGCTGGCATTGCCAATGACCTCTGTCCGCATCTCACGATCCAGTCAATAAAACAACACTACAGGCATCTCCCCAGCATGGATACTGTGCGTTCGGCAATTGCTATGAGAGTCTGCTCTTATGTGCCTACAAAAGCCCGGGAAACAGAGAGATGTGGCACTCTGGGTCAGCAGGATTATCAGTTCTTTGTTGGAACACCATTCTTCCAGCAGACCCAGGTAAGAACTTGCGGTACACATCTGCCTTCAGTAAGGGGCACACAATAGCATGGTGGTTAGTGTATCGCTATTACTGCGCCAGTGACCCAGCTTCAGTTCTGCCACTGATTATACTGAGTTTGTATGTTCTCCCCATGACTGCATGGGGTTCTTCTGAAGAGCTCCAGTTTCCTCCCACATCCCAAAGTCTACAGGTTAAGCAGTTAATTGCTTACATGGGTGTAAATGGGTGGCGCCTGATACCCTGCTGTATTTATAAATGTATAAAGTAAATTTCTTCCAGTTTAATATGCAGAAGTTAACCAGTGTAGGCTTTCCTTATTATTGTTGACTTATGGTTCACAGTAGTGTAGCAGTTGGTGTAACACTATTACGGCACTAGCAACATGGGTTCAATTCCCACTGCTGCCTGTAAATAGTTTGTAAGCTTCTCTGGGTGCTGCTGTTTTCTCCCACCTGTCAAAGATGTACGGGTTATTAGATTAATTTGTCACACGGGTAATTGGGCAATCTGGGCTCATTGAGCCAGAGAACATAGGGCATTACAGCACAGTAGAGGGCTTTTGACCCATGGTGTTGTGCCAACGAATCTAACCATTCCCTTCCACGTAGCCCTCGATTTTTCAATCATCCATCTGCCTATCTAAGAGTTTCTTAAATGCACCTGTGGAAAAAATGAAATAACTTCTCTAAATCTCTGAAATAGAAATGCCTGGCCTTGGTAGACTCCTCCCCACAGGACAGAGTTGCCTTATCTGCATCTGCAGAATAACTCTGCTGTGCTAAAGCAGAGCCGCGAGCTGTGGGCTTGAAGATGAAATGACCTGCAGAAGGTGGATTTCTTCTAAGGATTTTGAGGAGGCAGGGAGTGATGTTGTTAATGCCCCTACACCTGGGAGTATTACAAAGGCCCTTTTTGCTCTTGCTGTGGCAAAGTTCTCTTGGGTTTTATGAGCCTGTCCCTGTGGAAAAGCCTTAACCCTCTCCTGTTGGGAGACATGACTGAGCAAGTGGCTAAAGTGTCAGTGTGAACCAGTGAGCATCGCACATTCTGGCACATAGCATGCCAACGATGTCAGCCAGAACAACACAGAACAGAACACAACAAACAAAAACCGCAAAACAAACCTCTCCCTCTCTCCCAGCCACAAGCACACGGAGTCCTCTAACTCCAGGGTACACCATCTTCTTCATCCTCCAGCTTCCAGTTCTCTTTCCTGTCTTTTCAGTGGAGAAACAGACTCACTGACTCGAGGGTACAGGTGGACGGCACTGGCTCCTAGTTTATTGTGTTTATATGTTAAAAGGTTATTGGAGTTTAAAGGATATCTAATGTCTCCTTATCGAGTTCTGTTTCTGATCACCATTCCAAACTCTTATAGTTTAATTTTAAACAGTGCCTCTGGAACTGTGAGCCTCTTCAGTCTATCCCAGCAACCCCTGCTGCCTGGGAAGTAGGAATCAGGCTGGATGTAGATGTGGGGGAAAAGCTAGAATTGCCTCCATTAACAGTTGCTGAAGTAAGTATTTTATTTGTTTAGATATACAGCATCGTAACAGGCCCTTCTGGCCCATCAGACCCAAGATGCCTAATTACACCCATGTGACCAATTAACCCATGAACCCACGCATCTGTGGACTGTGGGAGAACACTGGGGCACATGGAGGATGTAGAAACTCCTTACAGACAGTGACAAAATGGAACCCAGGTAACTAGCGCTATAATAGCATTGAGCTAACTGCTTCATTACTGGACCACCCCAAACAGACAGCTGTCAGAACTCTTCGTTTGTTAAGTGCCATATCGAATTATGTGGTCTTTCCATGACCATGACTGCTCTTGGAAAATATTTCAACAGTGGTTTGCTGTTGCCTTCTTCTGGGCAGTGACAGTCTATACAAGACAGGTGACCCCAGCCAATATCAGTACGCTTCAGAGATTGTCTACTTAACGTCAGTGGTCGCATAACCAGACTTGTGATAGGCTTCGGCTGCTCATATGACCTTCCACCACCTGCTCCCAGGGCTTCACGAGACCCTGATCTGGGGGCTAAGCAGGTGTTACACCTTGCCCAAGGGTGACCTGCAGGCTAGCAGAGGAAAGGAACGCCTTAGACCTCCTTTGGTAGAGACATATCTCCACCCCACAACCCAACGCTATCCACCACTGTCAAAATACACCTTGATAACCTCAGAAAACTCTGGTGTCAGTGACTGACCATAAACAGGCAGATAACGCATACATCTGTATTCCTCATTGGGACAGCCTGACTTTTTAATTCTTAGTTCAAGTGAAGAAGGTACATGATTCTTTCTTGGCGCATAACCAGGCATATCCCCCCACCCACTATTTTTTAAGTATTATTACTGGTTTATTATTGATAGCTTATTACTGCCATATATACTGAGATTCAGTGAAAAATGTTGCCATCCATATGGATCGTGCTTACATAAGTACATTGAGGTAGCAAAAAAGAAAACAGAATGCGGAATAGAGTGTAACAGCTGCAGAGAAAGTGCAGTGCAGATAGAGAAATAAAGTGCAAGGGGCTCAGTGGGGTAGACAGGGAGAGAAAGAGTTGATCTCGTAGTGTATGAGAGGTCTATTCAAGAGTCTGACAACAGTGGGATAGAAGATGTTCGTATCTTCTGCCTCATGGAGTGAGGAGAAGAGGGGATGACGAGGGTGGAAGTTGTCTGCTTTCCCACCGCAGCGGGAAGCCAGCCTGAGATCAACAGGCATTGCAGGGACAGAGCCCATGGAGGGGAGAATGGTCTGTCTGCTGGACATGCAACCTTGTAACGCATCTGATTAGAATGCGTTCTGTGATGCATCAGTAAAAATTTGGTAAGCGTTATCAGGGACATGCTGAATTGCTTTCGCATTCTGAGAGAATAAAGCTATTGGTGTGCTTTCTTGGCATGAGCACCAACACAGCTGAACCAGGATAAATTATTTCTGGTATTTTCATCTAGGAACCTGAAGTTTTCAACCATATCTACCTTTACACCGTTGACACAGACAGGGCCATGATCTCCACTCTTCTTCCAGAAGTCAATGACCACCTCCTATTTACTGTTTTTTTGTGGAAGAGGGTATTGTCATGACTCCATTCCATGGGCTCTTTATCTCCTTCCAGTACCTTGTCTTATCATTGCTTAATATCTGGCTCACTGGTGCCACCAGCAAACTTGTAAGAATAAGGGGTAGGCCATTTAGAACAGAGTTCAGGAAAAACCTTTTCCACCCAGAGAGTTGTGGATCTATGGAATGCTCTGCCCCAGAAGGCAGTGGAGGCCAATTCTCTGGATGCTTTCAAGAAAGAGTTAGATAGAACTCTTAAAGATAGGAGTCGAGGGATATGGGGAGAAGGCAGGAACGGGGTACTGATTGTGGATGATCAGCCATGATCACATTGAATGGCGGTGCTGGCTCGAAGGGCCGAATGGCCTGCTCCTGCACCTGTTGTCTATTGTTTATTGTAGAACAAATTAGAACAGATTCTGGCCACACAGTCATGAGTGTGCAGGAAGTGGATTAGGGGGCCAAGGACATAGAACGTAGAACATACAGCAAATACAGGTCTATTGCTACATTGTTTTGCCAGGCTTTTAACCTACTCTAAGATCCATCTAACCCTTCCCTCCTACATAGCCCCTTATTTTTCAATCGTCCATGTGCCTATTTAAGGGTTTCTTAAATGTCCCTAATGTATGTGCCTCTACCACTGCCCAACCTCTGATATCTTCCCTGTATTTGACTCCCTTCACCCTGATATTCGCCATTCCCACTCTGAGAAAAAATCTTCGGCTATCCACTTGACCTATGCCTCTCATCACCTTGGATACCTCTATCGTCACTTCCTTTGCTTCAAAGAGAAAAGCCCTAGGTCGCTCAACCTATCCTCATAAGACATGCTCTCTAATCCAGGTAGCTCGCTGGTGTATCTCCCCTGCACCCTCTCTAAAGCTTCCATATCCTTTCTATAATATTCCAAATTTTTATAATATTTAATTTTAATATTATAATTTTATAATATTCCAAACACAATATTCCAAATGTGGTCTAACCAGAGTTTTATAGAGCTGCAAAATTATCTCACGGATGCAACCTGGTGGGACACCAGTACTGAGGGACGATCATGGAGGAGTTACTGGGTGGTGTTGGAGAAGGTCCAGAGGACGTTCGTGGGAAGATACCAGGAATGAAAGGTTAAGATATGTGGAGAGTTTGATGGATCTGGGCCTGTACTTACTGGAGTTGAAATGAATGAAAGGGGATCTCACTGAATCCTATTGAAAGGCCTAGATAGAGCCTACATGGAGAGTATGTTTCTTACAGTAGGAGAGTCCAGGATCAGGAAGAACACTGTCAGAGTAGAAGGACATCCCTTTATTATAGAGATGAGAAGAAATTTCTTTAGCCAGAGGGTGGTGAATCTGTGGAATTCATTGCCATAGACAGCTGTGAAGGCCTAGTCATTGGGCATATTTTAAAGTGTGGTTGATTAGTAAGGGTGTCAAAGGTAGGAGAATGGGGTTGAGAAAGATACTGGATCAGCCATGATCAAATAGCAGAGCAAACCTGATGGGCTGAATGGCCTAATTCTGCTTCTATGTCTTATGGTCTTAAGGAGATTATTGAGTAAATTTGCTGGTCTATATATTCCCAAATGGTAGTATAGGTATTTTTCACTGTCTTTAACTTGAACAGTGTGACAGAGTAGATTCTTTCCCACAAAGCTGCACTCAGGTCCTCTGAACAGTGTACTCCAGCCTGTGGCCCGATGCTTCAAAGCCAACTTAGTTTGTAGTGAGTTATTTGTGCATGACTCACTTCTCCTTCCCAGTTGTTATGATAGGAGTTCCCCTGAAGAAAATCTACATTTGTTTGTTTTCTGTAGGCTTCATTCCCATGGTGTAGAAAAGCAAATACTGACTAAACCTTTCAGGCCACCAGAAGAAAGCCTTTTGCCCTAAAGGTTGCAGGAGTGACCATGAATTTGTTTTACACCCTCATTCGTAATCTCATGCAATCTTTCAACATGACCTCTATTTGAAAGGTGTACACAAGGTGCCGTCCGAAGGCAATATGCTTGAAATTACAACTAGTTAGCAACTTGCCAATACTCAGCTGATCCCTGTTATTAAAGTGGCTAAAGTGTCACAATAAATGATCATTAGAATATTCTTCCACTCTTAACAAGTTAGCATGACTGTTAGCTGGACTGGGGAATTCATTGCCACAGACGGCTTGGAGGCAAAGTCATCGGAACTGTTTAAAGTGGGAGGTTGATATGTTCATGATTATTAAGGGTGTCAAGGGTTATAGGAAGAAGGCAGAAGAATGGGGTTGAGAGGGAAAATAAATCAGCCATGGTGGGATGGTGGAGAAGACTTGTTGGGCCTAATGGCTCAATTCTGCTTCTATATTTTATGGCCTTGTTCCAATATCCCAGAGCTAGGGTGCACTGAACGTTTTTCATCACTTCCAGCTTTCTGGCTGGAGAACTCTTTCCTTCTTTTTCCTCATGATCAAATGTCAGAGCAGACTCGATAGGCCTAATGACTATTTCTTACGGTCTTGTAGCCTTGCTGGGATGGGGTGCACCGAACTCTTTTCAACCCTTCCAACATTCCAGCTGGGGATCACTTCTCTTCCTCCTCTCTTGTTCCTTCCATTTAGGTGTTTCTTCAGTCTGTCTCTTGACTCTGAGACTCCATCCTCAGCTGAGGAGAAACTGCTGACAGGAGACAGACTGAAGAAGGCCTGGGATACCTGCCGCCATTTTCCACTCCCTTGATGCTGTGATGATGTCATTTCAGTGGGAAGGCTCTTTTTGTCTTTCTCTTCATCATCTACCTGCTCATTCTACTGTGGCCTCCACTTTCCTTGACCCTGTCACCTGGAGAAGGGGGAAAGGTACCTGGGGCTAGTGGGATTGAGTTGACCAGATTTTCCATCCCTTCACTGGGCATTTCACAACGTAACATTAATGACGTTGACAGATTATAATTGAATTACTTGATGCAGTGAAGATTATCATTCTGACTAAGCCTCGATTATATTACTGTGCAGTACTGTGCAAAAGTCGTGGGCACACTGGATACTTCATATATGGTTTCAGATGGCAGGGGGTCCTTGGAGTCCTGATCTCAACATCATCGAGATTGTCTGAGAGTACCAGGGGAGACAGAAACAAGCGAGACAGCCAAAGTCTGCAGAAGAATTGTGGCAAGTTCTCCCAGATACTTGGAACAACCTACCAGCTGATTTTCTTATAAAACTGCAAGATAGTATATCTAAGAGCATTGATGCAAATTTAAAGGAAAAGGGTGGTAACATCAAATACTGATTTGATATATTTTTTTTACTGATTATTGCTCATTATAGTAATTTTTTAAATATCTATAAACTTAATTTTATTATTTTGAAAGCATCTTCACCTTTACAGAATTTTTTACATGTGCCTAAGACTTTTGCACAGCACTGTATGTTTTATGAATAAATTATATTTTTGGAGAAAAAAGATATTCTGGAGCAGATCTCCTGGCTGCAACTTCCTGAATGAAAACAGATCCAAAATGATGGGTGAGACTCTGCCAGCCATGAGTTGCAATCTCCACCTACAGAAGTATCTTGTCAGCTGCTTAGCTGCATCCAAAGGCTGAATCAACTGTCAAAACTATCCAAGAAATCGAGTGTTTATGAAGGCAAGTTATCTTAACCCAGATTCAGGAGGCAAATTTTCCAATGTAACTGCAGGAAGCTGGAGTTCCACAGCCAGGGACAAGTTTGTAATCCCAGCAAGAACTACACAGGAAGCTCACCAAGTCCATGTCCAGCACTTCCTGTCAATTACTGGCATGCCACAGGAAAATATGACCCAATTCTTTTGTGACAATGTTGGTGATACTCATTGCATTTAATTATCGTCCTTTTACTTGTTTGCTGGACATCATAGATACATACACAATGAAGTCCAACCAGCCATAAAACATAGGAGCAGAATCAGTCCATTTGACCCATCGAGTCAATTTGTCAATTGATTTTCCCGCTCAACCCCATTCTTCTGCATTCTCCCCATAACCTTTCTGATCAAGAATCTATCAAACTCTGCTTTAAATATACCAAATGACATGGCCTCTACAGCCATCTGTGGCAAAGGATTCCACAGACCCACCATCCTCTGGCTAAAGAAACTCCTTCTCATCTCTGATCTAAAGGAACTTCCTTCTGTTCTGAAGTTTTGCCCTCTGGTCACATACTCTCCCTCTATTTGAAACATCCTCCCCACTTTCACTCTATCCAGGCCTTTCAATATCCGGTAGGTTTTAATAAGATTCCCCTTCATTCTCCTAAACTCCAGTGAGTACAGGCCCAGAGCCATCAAATGCTCCTCGTACATTAACCTTTTCATTCCCAAGATCACTGTCGTGAACCACCTCTGGACCCTCTCCAATACAAGCACATCCTTTCTTAGACTCGGGGCCCAAAGCTGCACAGAAGTCATAGAGTAGCACAGGGCCATAAAATTACCCTTATTCCAGCACTTACATGTTGACCATTTTGATTGTCCATATTTAATTTATATTGTCCATGTCTAATTTATCTGCATTAGGACCACATCCCAGTGTGCCCTGTTCATTTGAGTGTTGGTCTAAGTGGCCCTGAATCCTAATATTTGTATCTGATTTCACCACCTCCTTTGACAGCTCCATCCAGACAACTGAAGATCTGGGTTCTCTGTCACAATCCATTGCTCGAGTGGGACTTCACCTTTGCTCCAGCTCTGTGGTCCTGAGGGGGCTGATGAGGCCATTCTGAAACCTGGCCACAGGCTGGGGAGGAGGAGTTCGATGGGATAGGTAAGAAGGTAGTTTATGACATGCTGGGTTCCTTCCTCAACACACTGCCCTTTTGCACCCCCCTCCCCCAATTCATGGATGCCCTGAGCTCTGCAGATTGACTCAAGAGGCAAATGGCTGAAGGGGAGAGGCTGTGAGAAAATAGCACGCGCTAGATGATGGAGATTATTGATGAGAGATGATGCCTTCTTGGGGCAGTGTAGATACTACTGATGGTGGGAAGGATTGAAACTCTGATTAGACCACACTTGGAGCAGTGGTCACCAGTGATCTGAAGGCTTTTCTCAACCACAAAAAGACAGCCTTTAGATTGGAAGGTGGAGGAATCGAAATGTGCAGAGGGAGCTAAAGGAGAAGGTCAAGGCGACTAAAGAGAAATACAGGAGAGAGCTGGAGAATAAGCTTCGGCAGAGTAGTGCAAGGGTGTTGTGGAGAGGCATGAAGAACATCACTGGCTTCAGGCAGGCTAGCTGTAGAGCCTTGGAATGCAACCGTGAATGGAGTAATGAGTTGAACCAATTCATCAGTAGGTTTGACAATTGCCCACCTGTTCACAACCCCCACCCCGCACACCAGCCCGGGTACCGAGACACCCAGTACTTCCTCAGCACCAATGCCTCCCCTTCTCCCTACTCTCCCCTCCAGTTTAACACATGGATAAACAACACAGGCTACCCCTCTCTACACTCTCTCCTTCCCCTACATCTACTATCCACACCTCCACTTACCAACTACTATTATCCCAATCTTCAGCTCCCCCAGCCCCCACCTTCCACCAGCTCCCCGGTTATCGTGGACTCACCTTCACTGCTGAGCAGGTGAGAAGGGCTCTGGGGAAACTCAGACATGGCAGAGAATTGGGACCGATGGTGTGAACCCCAAGGCCCTGAAGGAGTGTGCTGAGCAGCTGTGTGGAGTTCTCCAGCACATTTTCAATCTGAGTCTCTGCCTGGAAAGGGTCTGGACTGTGTGGAAAACATCATGTTTGGTCCTAGTATCCAAGAAGGGCTGACAAAAGTCTTGAATGACTACCGTCTAGTAGCCTTGACCTCATACTTCATGAAGACCCTAGAGAAGTGGATCTGGCTCACCTCCGACCGCTGGTCAGATCAGCCCTCGATCCCCTGCAGTTTGCCTACCAGGAGCACATTGGAGTTGATGATGCTGTCATCCACCTGCTGAACAGAGCCGACTCCCATCTGGATAAGCAGGTCAGCACTGTGAGGATTGTGTTTTTTGATTTCTCAAAGCGCCTTCAAAACCATGTGACCCTCATTGCTGGGGAAAAAGCTCCATTCAGTGCAGGTTGGCACTTACATTGTATCCTGGATAATGGACTATCTGAATGGCAGACCACAGTTTGTGCTGTTTCAGAGCTGTACGTCAGACACTGGGGCCCCACAGGGGGCTGTATTGGCTCCCTTCCTGTTTACCCTGTATACCTCAGACTTTAGATACAACACTGAGTCATGTCACCTGCAGAATTTCTCCAATGACTCAGCAATAGTTGGGTGTATAAAGGGGGAACAGGAGGATGAATACAGGGCTCCGGTGGAGGACTTTGTCAAATGGTGCAAGCTGAATCATCTGCAGCTCAACATCAGGAAGACAAAGGAGATGGTGATGGATTTTAGAAAGACTAAGCCTGCACTGCTCCTCGTTACTATTGATGGTGAAGACCTACAAGATCCCGGAGCTGCACCTGAATGACAGACATGAGTAGAGCACCAAGACAGAGGCTGTATAGAAGAAGGCCCAGAGTTGTCTCTGCTTCCTGAGGAGACTGAGGTCCTTTGGAGTATGCAGGCCTCTCCTTCACATGTTCTGCCAGTCTGTTTTCACCAGTACAATCTTCTATGTGATGGTGTGGAATTAATAGTTGATGTTTTGGGTCAAGATCCTTCAGGAGGAAAGGGATAATGGGTTTGCTCCCAAAGGGTCAGATATGTTGTTATAACATATCTGCTCAACCTGTCAGGCAGCACCTGTGAAGGGAAATAAACAGTCAATGGCTTGGACTGAGACCCTTCAGGAATCTTTACATCCCCCAGAGAGGAATGGATGGGATTGTTCCCCATAGCTGGGATGGACCCAAGTGTGGGGATGTTAATACTCAGCAGGTCAGGCAACGTCTGTGGAGGGAGAAGCAGAGTCACTGTTTCAGAATGATGCACCAGTCCTAGTGACAGTTACCCGCTCGGTCCCTCCACTGCTTTTTGATTTTAGTTCAGGTTTCATTTCTTTAGTTCTGGTAAGTACAGCATCGCTTTGTAAAGATGCAGACTTGCCGTTGGGACGTGAAGCCACCTCAGTGAATGAGTAGAACCTTCAAAGTCAAAGGCAAAGTAAATTTGATATCAAGATACAAATATGTCACCACATACTACCTTGAGATTTATTTTCTTGCAGGCATTTACAGGAAGTCAATAAATACAATAATATTTATGAAAAACAACGGGTAAGCAAAGACTGATAAACTGATAAACAAGACTGATAAACAACCAATGTGTGAAAGTAGATAAATCATACAAAATGATAATAAAAATAATGCTGAGTACATGAGCTGTAAAGACCTCGAAACAGAGTCTCTAGGTTGTGGAATCAGTTCAGTGTCGAGGTGATTGAGGTTAGCCACACTGGTTCAGGAACCTGATGGTTGTAGGGCAACAGTTGTGTCTGCACCCGGGGGTGTGGGACATGAGGCTCCTGTACCTCTTGTACAACTGTGGTTGTGAGACGAGAACATGGCCTCAATGGTGGGGATCTTTGATGATGGTTGCTGCTTTCTTGTGACAGTACTCCTTGTGAATGTGCTCAGTTACAGGGAAGGCTGGCAGAAATTAGGGTCCTGGCGACAGGCGGACCCCACTCTGCTGACTGACCAGGTTGGTTTGAACATTCCAAGACATCACCAGTCAGCCTCGGAGAACCAAGCTGAGGGACGTCGGATGGAACTTAAACGGTGACCCCGTTTGCACTCTCAGCAGTGCATAGATAAGATTAGGGAATCCACGATGTCCTGGCCAATGTCGTATCTGACGTAAAGAGATTGCTGTTTTCAGGATGTTACTGTGCGGCAAACATGTTGGCTGTGTGTTACATTTTGTAATTTAATAATTTTAAACAACTTCAAAGGAAGACACTGACATTTGAAAAAGGTCTAACTTTGGGTTTATTTTAAGCGAGGTGCACACATATCACGTGGTAGCAATTACCCATAATGAATTACTTAAAGAATAAGAATGCTTAATCAAGCAAAATATAAACAAGATTACTCAAGTATATCTGAAATATTAAGTATACAACACCATGTATGAAAAATTGTGAGCAGTATAGATAGGGTGAATGCATGCAGAATATTTCACCTCAAGTTGGATAACATTAAAGCCGAAGGTCATCGGTTTAAGGTGAAAGTGCCAGTGGAAGTGGTAGATGTGTGTTCAATAGTAGCATGTAAGACCAGGTTGAATAGGTACATTGATGAGAGAGGCTGTAAAGATCTCGATGAGATAAGGCTGTGGTCAGGGATCAGGTAGATGGGACTTGGCAGAAAACCAGGTAGACATAGAACATAGAACATGGAGTAGTACAGCACAGTACAAGCCCTTCAGCCCACAATGTTGTGCCAACCCTTAAACCCTGCCTCCCACCTTAAATTCCTCTATAATGGGCTGAGGGACCAGCTTCTGTGCTGTGGTGATCTATGACTCCCTGACTTTTACAAAAGTGCTTCCTGGGCTGTAACATGCTCGAGGCTGTAAGAGGCGCCATAGAGATATATCTTTTTTTTATTACCACCTGCCTTTTCTCCCCCAAGCTTAGCATGTGAGCCTGGAGTCGACAGCCTATGATCTTCCAGCTGGCTGTGCTATCAGGGAAGGTTACGTTGCCTTTTACATGCATTCTTTCTGAAGGTCTGCATTCAAACCCCAGACATCTCATGTGTGCCCCGGATACAATGATGGTGCTGTTCACGCTGACAGACCGCCACACTTTTATCTGAGCTATAGATTGAATGCATAATTGAGCAGCCGAACATTACCATAAGTACCTGAATGAGATCCTTTTAACCGTCACTCATTATTTTAGACATGATTGCTTGATCTAAATCACTGTGCTCGGTCTCTTTTGTGCTGTTACGAAAATAAATTTGACGCACACTTTTGCAGATCTTGTTGCCTGGCTTTTTTCAACAGGAGCTCTCTAGCCTGGTGACCCACGGCCTGCTTTTATCTTCAACTCTTCAAATACTCTCAATGGGATTGGAACCTACGGAGTAATGAGCCCAGCCTAACACCTTAATCCCTTCCTTACCCATTGAATCTTGTCTTCTCTCTGAAGTCTGAGCTTGCAGCCAATTATACTTTTGCAGAAGGTCTCCTTTTAGCCTCCAAAGTATTGTTGTACTTAAAATGTCCTCCAGTCTCCTAATTTACTGTCAATTTCCTTTCAGAAGCACTTGCATTGCATGGCAAAATGCGTACGTCCTCAACACGTGCCCTGCAGAGCTGGGCTCACACATCACTAAGCCATTGACTTCTGCTTAGGGTGTTCAGTGTCACCACATCCAACGCTATCAGTGTGAATTTTGCCTGTATAACCCAAGGGTTAAATTATGGAGAGAGATTATACACGGTGGGGTTCTATTCCCTGGAATTTATCTTTTTTTTTATTTAGAGAAACATCTCATGGCAATAGACCATTCTGGTCCATTGAGCCTGTGCCACCAATTAAAGTCAAGTTTGTTGTCATTTAACTATATACAAGTATACCCTCAAACGAGACAAAGTTTCTCTGAAGCAGAGTGTAAAGTACGATCGTACACATAACACACAGTAACTAAGGAAAGTAAAGATAAAATCTACAGATGAATTATGCATAAATAAAGTGCATAAATTAAATATTGTAAGGTACAGAACAGATTAACTGGTTCTTAGATAGGCGGTTAGTGCTGTATGGTTGGTGTATATTCTGAGGTACACTGTGTTAGGAATTTGAACCATGAAGTGCGAAGCATGTTTGGGTGGCAGATAGAGTCACGGAGTAATGTATCTTGGAAACAGATCCTTTGGCCTACCTGGTCCAGGCTGACCAAGATTCCCATCTAAGCTAGTCTCATTTGCCTACATTTGGCATGTCCTTCTAAACCGTTCCTATTCATATAGCTGTCCAAGTACCTTTCTCGTGCTGTTATCGTCATCGTCATCATCATGAGCTGTTTCGTGTCATATGACATGGGCAATCACAGTCTATCCACCATCATGATTGTTCTTGGAAAACTTTTCTGCAGAAGTACTTTGCCATTGCCTTCTTCTGGGCAGCATCCTTACAAGATGGGTGACTCCAGCCATTATCAATACTCGTCAGAGATTGTCTGCCTTGCGACAGTGGTCACATAACCAGGACGTGATAAGCACCAGCTGCTCATACAACTATCCACCACCTGCTTCCACGGTTTCACGTAACCTTGACTGAGGGACAAAACAGGTGCTACTCCTTGCCCATGGGTGACCTGCAGGCTAGCAGAGGGAAGGAGCACCTTACCCCTCCTCTGGTAGGGATATACACCATCAAGCTGTTAATGTACCTGCCTCAACTATTAGCTGTGCCAGCTCATTTTATATATGGACCACCTTCTGGGTGATGTAGTAATAGGGACAAGGAAGCGATGGACAAGCTGAATAACTATTTCAATGGGTCAATAGCTACAGTTAATGTCAGAGAAATGTATACAATATACATCCTGAAATTCTTTTTCTTTGCAAACATCCACAAAAACAGAAGTGCCCCTAAGAATGAATGGCAGTTAAAATGTTAGGACCCCAAGCCCCTCCCCCAGCTCCCCCCTCTTACACACAAACATCAGCAAGGCAACAATACCTCCCCCCTCACCCCCACCAGCAAAAAAGCATCAGCGCCCTGCACCAAGCACTCAAACATGCACCAAAGCATCAATAAAGGCACAGACTTGTGGTAGCCCAAAAACTACTCATTCACTCGGTAATTTGACATACCACAGGCTCTCTCTCTCTCTCCTTAATAAGGGAAAAAGAAATGTCTCCATTTCACAGTGAGAGGGGAGACATAACAAACAACTCTCTGATTTATGATGTTAAATGTCTGTTGTATCACTTTTTCTGAGCTTTGTGCCCAGAGATTTGGCCCCGGAAAGTCTCAGGTCTTTGGACACACAGCTCCCAATACCCCGTATTCTCCCACGATGCCTCAGTCAAGGGCACCGGCCCTGAATCAGCCCGTCACCAGAGCCACAATAATCCAACACCCTGAAGGCACGCGAGTCTCCCAGGTCACGTCCTTGGAATAACAAAGAGTGGTCGGTCGTGAAGCCCTGAGAGCAGATCCCATTCCTGCAAAGAACCAAAGTCAGAATGTAACTCCAGGTCAGGGTCTTCAAAAGAGCCTTGAAAAGGAAAAGAGATATCGAAGGTAGAAATAGAGCTCTTTCCAACAATTCAAGCAAAGGAGTCGCTGTTTAGCCACATCTTAACTTTGCTTCACCCTCCCGTGATCAGTGTGAAAGACACTAGCTGTATGGTGGAAACTTCTGGTGTCATGGGTCATGAAGTATGTGGCATTACCATAACTAGAGTGAGTGTTTTTGGGAAATTCGAAGGTTTGAAGGTGGATAAGTCATTTGGACCAGATTGTGCCCACCCTAGAGTTCTGAAGGAGGTGGCTGAAGGGACTGTGAAGGCATTAGTAATGATCTTTCAAGAATCACTAGATTCTGGAATGGTTCCAGAAGACTGGAACATTACAAGTGACACTCCACTCTTCAAGGAGGGAGAGAGGCAGAAGAAAGGAAACTATAGGCCAGTCAGTCTGACCTCAGTGGTTGAGAAGATGTTGGAGTTGATTAGCAAGGATGAGGTCTCAGGGTACTTAAGGCACATGATAAAATAAGCCAGAGTCAGCATGCTTTCCTCAAGGGAAAATTATTCCCGACAAATCTGTTGGAATTCTTTGAAGAAACTACAAGCAGGATAGACAAAGGAGAATCAGTTAATGTTGAGTACTTGGATTTTCAGAAGGTCTTTGACAAGGTGCTATACGTGAGGATGCTTAACAAGCTAAGAGCACATGGTATTTCAGGAAAGTTTCTAACAAGAATAAAGTGCTGACTGATTGGCAGGAGGCAAAAAGTGGGAATTAAAGGTGCCTTTCTGGGTGCTTGCTGGTGACTAGTCGTGTTCCACAGGGGTCCATATCCTTCCATTTTCTCCTGATTCATATGCCTCTAATGTATTTACCTCTCCCACTAGCCCAGGCAGTGCATTCCAGGCCCCACCACTCTCTTCCCTCTTACATCTCCTTTGAAAATACCGCCTCTCACCTTAAATGCATGTCCTCTGGTATTAGTTTCAACCCTGAGAAAAAAACTACTGACTGTCTACTTTATCAAGTCTGTCATAATCTTATAAACCGCTATCAGATCTCCCCTCAGCCTCCACTGCTCCAGAGAGATCAATCCAATTTTCTCCAACCCCTCATTATAGCACATGTCCTTTAATCCAGGCAGCATCCAGTTAAACCTCTTCTGCACCCTCTTCAAAGCAATTCTCCGGTTGCGGCCTAAATAGAGTTTTATAAAGCTGCAACGTAACTTCCTGATGTCTGAATTCAATGCCTTGACTAATAAAGACAAGACTGCCAGTTGTCTTTTTAACCACCTGGGTAACCACTTTTAGGGAATTAGAAACTTGGAACCCAAGATTCTTCTTCTCATGAATACTGTTAAGGGCTTACATTTGCCCTGCCAGGTGCAACACTTCATATTTTGCTGGGTTAAACTTCATCTGGCATATGTCATTAATTATGTTGTTTTGCAGCAGCGGAATATTGCAATGCTTAATAAAAATATATAAATTACAAAAATAAATACATATCTAAAAATATAAATTAACTGAGTGTTGCAAAAAGAGAGCAAGAAAAAGAAAAAATATGAGGTTGTGTACGTGGGTACATTGTCTATTCAGAGTTTTTACTGCGGTGGGGAAGAAATGGTTCCCAAAACTTGAGCGTATGTCTTCAGGCTCCTGTACCTCCCACTTAATGTTGGCAATGAGAAGAGAGCATGTCCTTAGTCAATGGGGTCTGTAATGACGCATACCACCTTGTTGAGGCATTGCCTTTTAAGGTGATTGGAATAAGTACAGGAAAGGATGTTAGAGACAAGTTTTTTTTACACATTGTGGTGGGTGAATGGAACATGTTACCTGGGATGGTGGTGGAGGCAGATACATTTACAGTGGTGCGAGAAAGTTTGTGAATCCAATAGAATTTTCCCTATTTCTGCATAAATATGACCTAAAATGTGATCAAATCTTCACTTAAGTCCTGAAATTAAATAAAGAACCCAATTAAATAAATAATATGGAAAAACATTATACTTGTTCATTCATTTATTGAGAAAAATGATCCAATATTACATGTATTTGTTGAAAACAGTATGTGAACCTTTGCTTTCAGTAACTGGTGTGACCCCCTTGTACAGCAATAACTTCAACCAAACGTTTCCGGTAACTGTTGATCAGTCCTGCACATCAGCTGGGAGGAATTTTGCCATATTTGGTTTGCATGTAGCTTTTTGTTGATTCGATCGTATATCTCTTTTCTACTACAAGTGCCTACACAGAAACGAATCACAACTTACTATATAGTGACATAGATGTACTTAAATACCAAATTTTTATTTTGAACTTTGAACTTTGAAGCCCCCCACACCTCCGCAACTGCTTGAAGTGAGTAGCATTTCCCAGGGCAGCTGAGAGTCACCAGGCTGTATGAATCCGACGTCACTTGTAGTTCAGACCAGGCAAAGATGGGAACCTTCCTTCCTACCCTGGAGGACATTATCAATGCAAGGTTACTATTTTCAACAAAAATCCAGTAATGTCATGTCCTCTTAAAATAATACGTAAAAATAGATTTGTATCTTTTTTTATTCCTTCTGTCTTTGGGTGGCGGAGTGGAGGTACATCTCTGCCAAAGAAGATGTAAGGCACTCCTTCTCTCTGCTAGCCTGCCGTTCACTCTTGGGCAAGGGGTAGCATCTGCTTAGCTCCTCCAATCAGGGTCACCTGAAGCCATGGGAACACGTGGTGGATGGTTAAGGGAGGCTCTTGGCCTTCAGTGAGATCTTTAAGGCAAGTGTTCACCATCAGAGGATGTGAGGTAAGATATCTAGGACTAAGATCTCACACTTCGAGGTTAGTGAATCTGTGATATTCTCCATGGGAGACCAAGTCACACGGGAAGGCATTGAGGGGTATGGGGAGAGAGCAGAAATATACTACATATCAAGCCAAGGATCAGTCACAATCATATCCAGTGCCAGAACAGGATCAAAGTGCTAAATAGCTGAATCTTGCCCCTATTTTCGATGTTCCCATGACACCAAATTTTTATTCCAGGTTTATTTAATAACCTGAAATCATGTTCCTGTTATGGAAGTCAATCTCACACATCTCTGTCAATAGCTCCGAAGTCTCCATTTCAGAGGTCTCCATCGAGCACCTCCGCTCCGTCCGCCACAACAGACAGGATCTCCCGCTTGCCACCCACTTCAACTCTGCTTCACATTCCCATTCGGATATGTCCATACATGGCCTCCTCTACTGCCATGATGAGGCCAAACTCAGGTTGGAGGAGCAACACCTCATCTACCGTCTGGGTAATCTCCAGCCCCTTGGTATGAACGTTGAATTCTCCAACTTCCGGTAATTCCTTCCCTCTCCCTTCCCCCATCCCACCTTCACTCTGCCTCCTCTTCCAGCTGCTTATCACCTCTCTCATGATTCTGCCTTCTTCTACTACCCATAGTGCTTTCCCCTTACATTCCTTCTTCACCTTTCCTGCCTCTCCCCTCCCCCACCCCTTGATCTTTCCTCTGATTGGTTTTTCACCAGGCACCTTCCACCCTCCCCCACCTTCTTCATAGGGCCCCTGTCCTCTCCTTCTTCAGTCCTGACGAAAGGTCTCGGCCCGAAGCGTTGACTGCTCATTTCCACGGATGCTGTCCGACCTGCTGAGTTCCTCCAGCTTGTTGTACGTGTCTCCATTCATAAACTGGTCTATTCTGAGCTAATTCAGATATTGGCTGCACGGCTTCCTACCAAGCTGAGAAGGTGAACCTGGTGGGACATGGACTTTTGTCCAGGATCTATTTGAAGTCATCTGTCACCAATCATAACTGCAGATGTAGAAGTACTATGATAGTTCCTTCACTTTTCATTAACGTAAAACATTAAATTTGCTTCTCTCTGCAGATGCTGTCAGACCTGTAGCGTGTTTCCAATATTGTCTCTTTTTATTCAATAGTGTCTTCCAGGGGAGGAAGTTTTTCATCTTTACCTGATGTGACCACAGTAACGTAGTGGCTGGCACAATGCAATTACAGCTCAAGGCATCAGAGTTCAGAGTTCAATTCCTACGTCATCGGCAAGGAGTCTGTACCTCCTCCCTGTGAAACGCATGGGTTTCCTCCCACAGTGTGAAGACGTACTGGTTCGTAGGTTCATTGCTGATTATATATTGTCCTGTGATTAGGCTAGGTTTAATTCTGGGGTTGCTAGGTGGTGCGGCTTGAAGGACAGGAAGGGCCTATTCCGCGGCGTAGCTCAATAAATAAATAAATTTCAGATTTACAGCCTCCACGCTTTTCTTGATTTCCATTGTCTTCGACCAAGGTTCGATTCTGCCACTGTCTGTAAGGGGTTTGTAAGTTCTGCCCGTGTGTGTTTCCTCCCACTGTCCCATACAGTTAGGGTCCCACATTCCAACGATGTACAGTTAGAGTTATTAAGTTGCGAAAATGCACTGTTGGTGATGGAAACGCAGCGACAGTTGCAGATTGCCCACAGCACATAAGACCATAAGCCTAACATATAGGAACAGGACTAGGCCATTTGGCCCATCGAGTCTGATCCACCATTTCATCATGGCTGATCTATTTCCTTCTCAGCTCCAATCTCCTGCCTTCTTCCCATGTCCCTTTATGCCCTGACTAATCGAGCATCTATTAATCTCTGCCTTAAATATACCCAATGACTTGCCCTCCACACCTGCTTCTGGCACAGATTCACCACTCTCTGGCTAAAGAAATTCCTCCTCATCTCTGTACTGAAAGGATCCTGCTCTAATCTTTTCTTGTCTTAGACTCCCCCACCATAGAAAACAACCCATACACATCCACCTTACTGAGGCTTTTCAACAGTCAATAGGCTTCAAAGAGATCCCACCCATGCCCCCCATACTTCTAAATTCCAGTCAGTACATGGCCAGACCCATCAAATGCTCCTCGTATGATAATTCTTTCATTCCTGGAATCATCCTTGTGAACCTCCTCTGAACCCTCTTCAATGCCAGCACACCTTTTCTTAGTTAAGGAGCCCAAAACTGATCATGATGCTCAAGGTGAGACCTCACCAGTGCCTTATAAAGATTTAGAGTCACATCTCTCCTTTTATATTCTGGACCTCTTGAAATGACAGCAAACATTGCATGCCTTCCTCACCACCAACTCAAACACCAAGTTAAATTTTAGCATGGTCTGCACAAGGACTCCTAAAAGCATGCATCTCAGATTTTTGGATTTTCTTTACGTTTAGAAAATAGTCTGCACATTTATTTCATCTACCAAAGTGCATGACCATGCTTTTTCCAAAATTGTATTGCATTTGCCACTTTCTTGCCCATTCTCCTAATCTGTCTAAGTCCTTCTGCATCCTATCTGTTTCCTCAACACTACCTGCCCCTCCACCAATCTTCATATCATCTGCAAACTTGGCAACAAAGCCATTCATTCCATTATCTAGATCATTGATACACAGCATAAAAAGAAGAGGTCACAAATGGATCCCTGTGGAACACCACTAGTCACTGGCAGTCAACCAGAAAAAGATCCTTTTATTCCCACTCGCTGCCTCCTACCGATCAGCCAATGCTCTAAACATGCAAGTAACTTTCCTGTACTACCATGGGCTTTTAACTCGGTAAGCAGCCTCACATGTAGCACCTTCTGGAATCCAAATATACAACACCCACTATATCCCTTTTCACCATCCTACTTATAACCCTAGGATGCAGTTCATCTGCTCCAGCTGACTTATATCCCCATAAGTCTTTCAGCTTTTTGAGCACCTTCTCCCTTGAAATAGTAACTGCACTTCAGATTCAGTTTATTGTCATTTAGAAACCACAAATGCAATGCAGTTGAAAAATGAGACAACGTTCTTCCAGAATGATATCACAAAAGCATATGACAAAACAGACTACACCAGAAAATCCACGTAACGTTTGGCAATCCCCAATCCAGAGTCCGGAGAGGCTGCTGCATATTAATATTGCGCTACCATCTTAGCGCATTCCTCGGAAAGGAACTCCAAATCCACCAGACAAAAACAAGACCAAAAACTAAAGCTACAAGACCTGCACAAAACCACATAGTTACAACATATAGTTACAACAGTGCAAACAACAGCATAATTGATAAAAAAAAAGACCATGGGCACAGTAAAAAAAATAGTCCAAGATGTTAAAGGACTGTAAGTTCAAAAGAAATCACCACACAGTTTCCACAAGTCCCCAGGGTCCCGACAGATTCGCCATCCCACGCCGGCGGCAGCCGGGAGTACCCCCGCTATGGACATCCAAGGCACCGCACGACTCAGCCTCGCAGATGCAGCACACAATGAAAGCTCCGTCAAACCCAGCCTTGCAAACGCAGCACACACCGAAAGCGACCTGAGTCCGTCGAAAGGACTCCAAGTCCGTCGAACCTCCAAGCCGCCGACTGTCCCCTCGGGCACAGCTTCTCCGAGCACCATCCTCTGCCGAGCGTATTAAGACGGCCCCGCTAACGGCCATCAGCAATGCAACCCCGAGGAC
This sequence comes from Hypanus sabinus, assembly GCF_030144855.1. NCBI lineage: Eukaryota > Metazoa > Chordata > Chondrichthyes > Myliobatiformes > Dasyatidae > Hypanus > Hypanus sabinus. The sequence goes on along the minus strand of NC_082716.1, from coordinate 18,190,996 downwards.
TGGGGGCCTGTTCTTCCCAGCAGAGTCCCGGACCTCACAGCAGCAGCAGCAACGAAGAAGGTCTTCCTGGAATTTCCGGATGTTTCTCCGTGCTTCCACGTCCGTTTTCAATTGATTATGATTGTGCACGGCACCCCACTTCACAAATAACAGATAATCAGTTCCGGAGTGGCCGCTGCAAGCTGCGTCGCGCCGCCATCTTGGAGCTTTTTGTAACTTTTTAACTCACTTCTCTTCCCTCACACCCTTCAACACCTGGCACACTGCTAGTGTCTTCCACAGTGAAGACTGATGCAAGATACTCACTTAGTTGATCTATCATCTCCTTGTCCCCTGTTATTATTTCTCCATCCTCATTTACTAGCAGTCCTATATCCACTCTTATCTCTCCTTTCTATTTTATATACTTGAAAAAGCTTTTTCTATCCACCTTGATATTGTTTGCTAGCTTGCATTCATATTTCATTGTTTCCATCCTAATGTTTCTTTTAGCTGCTTTCTGTAGGTTTTTAAAAGCTTCCCAATCCTCTACCTTCCCGCTAATTTGCGGGTTTTTTGCCCTCTCTTTTGCTTTTACATTAACTTTGACTTCCCTTGTCAACCATGGTTATACTATTTCTTCCCAGACACTCGCCATTGCTGCTCTGCTGTCATCCCGAACAGCATCTCCTTCCAATTTACTTTGGCAACTCCTCTCTTACACCATTGAAATTTTCTTTTACACCAATGAAATACTGCTGCATCAGACTTTGCTTTCTCCCTATTGAATTTTAAGTTGAACACAATCATATTGTGATCACTGGTTCCTAAAAGTTCCTTTACCTTAATCGCCCTCGGTTCATTACATAACACCCAATCCAATATAGCTGAGCCCTAGTAAGCTCAATAGCGAATTGCTCTAAAAACCCATCACGTAGGCTTTCAACAAATTCACTCTCTTGGGATCCATTTCCAGCCTGATTTTTCCAATCTACCTGCATGTTAAGATCTCCTATGAATATCATAACATTGCCCTATTGACACGTCTTTTCTATTTCCCGTTGTAATCTGTGTTCACATCCCAGCTATTGTTGGGAGGCCTGTATATAACTCCCATCAGGGTCCTGTTACCCTTGCAGTTTCTTAACTCAACCCATATCTTCCAATCCTATGTCACATCTTTCTCCTAATTTGATGCCATTCTTTACCAGTAGAGCCACATCACCCCCTCTGCCTACCTTCCTATCCCTCTGATACAATGTGTAACCTTGGACATTCAGCTCCCAACTACAACATCCTTCAGCCAGTGATGGCCACAACATCATACGTGACAATCTGTAATAGTGCTACAAGATCATCCACCTCATTTCTTACACTCCATGCCTTGAGATATAACACTTTGAGTAGTGTATTTGCTACCCTTTTTGATTCTGCATCCCTAATGCACTGATACTCACCCTGCTGGCTGCAGTTTTATCCTATCATCTGCCTGCCCTTCCAGACAGTCTGACTGCGCGCTACCATCTTTCCCTTCCATCCTATCCTGAGTCCCTTCATTCTGGTTCCCACGCCCCTGCCAAATTAGTTTAAACCCTCCCCAACAGCTCTAACAAACCTGCCCACTAGAATATTGGTCCCCCTCAGGTTCTGGAGCAACCTATTCCTGGGGAGATCCCTGGAAGAGATCCCAATGATCCAACAACCTGAAGCCCTGCCCCACTGCACCAGTTCCTCAGCCATGCATTAATCTGCCAAATCGTCCTGTTTCTACCCTCACTGGCGCTTGAACCAGATAGCAATCCAGACATTACTACCCTGGACGTTCTTCTTCTCAGCTTTCTGCCTAGCTCTCTAAATTCTCTCTTCAGGACCTCATTGCTTTTCTTTCATTATTGGTACCAATATGTAGCAAGGCATCTGGCTGCTCTCCCTCCCTCTCCAAAATGCTGAGGATACGATCTGAGATGTCTCTGACCCTGACACCTGGGATGCAACATACCATTTGGTTCACATCCACAGAATCTCCTGCCTGTTTCTCCGACCACTGAATCCCCTATCACTACTGCTCCCGTCTTCTCCCTCTTTCCCTTCTGCACCACAGACCCATGTTCAGGGCCTGTAACCCAGTCTCCATGGCGTTCCCCTGGGAGGTCATCCCCCACAGCAGCATCCAAAACAGTGCACTCATTATTGAGGGGAATGGCCACAGGGGTGCTCTGTGCTAATTGCCTATTCACCATCCCATTCCTCCTCCTGACAGTCATCCAGTTACCTACTTCCTGCAATGTAAGGGTGTCTACTTCCCTGGAACTCCGGTCGATTATCTCCTCACTGTCCCACACAAGCCAAAGGTCATCCAGATCCCTAGCACGGTCTTCAAGGAGATGCAGCCGGATACACTTCACACAGATGTGGTTCCCTGGGAGACTCTGGGTCAACATTTGGTGTGAAGAACACACAGTGGCCATTTAAACTACACTAAGTGCCTCTGACACAGTAAGTGAAAAAGGAAACTCAACAGAAACTTACTCAGAGCCAATGCCTGCTTTCAGCCAAAGCCTGACACTCCCACTCTCACCACTGGCCCATTCTCAACAATGGCCACCCTGCTCGTCCCTTCTGTACTTTTATTTACCCCTTACTGTGCTGCTCCCGCTATTGACTGGGCCACCAGAATAACACAAAATGCCCTGGAAGATCTCCATTTAAACAATCACCTCTGACCTGCGAGAAGCCTCCTCACTGTGCACTGCTCCTGCCACTAATGGGGCTGCTGGAATTTGCCTTCCTCGCCACAGATTAAACCTACAAATTAACCTTTAGAGAATACTGTATGAGGACTCCCAAGTCCCTTTACATCTCAGATTTTTGAATTTTCTCTCCTTTTAGAAAATACTGTACTCTTATTTCCTCAACAAAAGTGCACGACCAAACACTTCCCAACACTGTATCCTCAGACTGTGTTGGCATTGACACAATTAATGCATTTCACTGTATGTTGCAATATTTTAATGTACTTGTGACAAATAAAACCAACCTTTCTAATCTTAATCTTTTACCTTCCGCATGAAATAAAAATTAAAGATTAGTTTTATTTTTCACATGTAATTGAGAAATACAGTGAAATGCATCATTTGTGTCAAATCAAATCAGTGGGCATTGTTCTGGGGGCAACCGCCAAGGTCACCGCACTTCCGGCATCATTATAACATGCCCACACCTCACTAACCTGAACCACGTGTCTCTGGAAGTTGGGAGGAAACTGAAACAGTTGGAGTCAACACGTACAGTCATGAGGAGAACATAGAAACTCTTTGTCTACAGCAATAGGAATCAAACCCCAATCTTACAACTGGTGCTGTAAAGCGTTGTAGTAACCACTAACGCTACCAATCCATGTTTCTCAAGCTGCTGAAAGCTAATGTAAGAATGAATGCACGATCCCATTCTGTACACCCAGTGGCCACTTCATTAGGTACACCTGTACACCTGCTCGTTAATGCAAATATCTCATCAGCCAATCATGCGGCAGCAACTCAGTTGAAAGCAAGCAGACATGGTCAAGAGGTTCAGTTGTTGTTCAGACCAAACATCAGAATGGGGAAGAAATGAGATCTACATGACTTTGACCGTGGAACGATTGTTGGTGACAGACAGGATGGTTTGAGTATCTCGGAAACTCTGATTTTCACGTACAACACTCTCTAGAATTTACAGGGAATCGTGCGAAAAACAAAAACATCCAGTGAGCTGCTGTTCTGTTGTTGAAGATGCTGTGTTAACGAGAGAGGTTGGAGGAGAATGGCCAGACTAGTTCAAACTGACAGGAAGGTGATAGCAGCTCAACTAACCAGGTGTGCAGAAGAACATCTCTGAACGCACAACACATCGAAGCTTGAAGTGGATGGGCTACAGCAGCAGAAGACTGTATTTACACTCAGTGGCCCCTTTATTATATTTGGAGCTACCTAATATAGTGGCTACCAAGTGTGTACTCCCAGTGAGATGTGACAGATAGGGCAGAACAAGGCCTTATGAGTTTTCAACCCTCGACAGCTCTGTGCTTTGGTTTTGAACAAGCTTGTTGTTTTGTTTTCCTCCATGCTCTCTGTGTTTTATGTTTACCTAGCTGTTAACTGCTAACATTTGGAGGTCTAGTTCACACCATTTTTAAGAATCTTGGACTGTTATATTCTCCTTACATACCATTGCAAATCCTTCCAGAGCGTTCCTTTAGTTAGAGATTTATGCAATTATGTCCTGCCCTTCTTCAGAGGAATACTATCCCTTAAACTCTGCAGCTCTGCAGGCTGTTATCTTTAATTCAAACAGAAAAAAAAAATACATCCAAAGACCAATTCTTTGTGGCAAAGCTGAATTTGTGGATGAAGTCCTTTATCTTCCATTCCCCTTCAGGGCTTCAGCTGTAGCGGAGAGAGCTGAGATTTCAGAGGTCTTCTGAAGCACAGCGGTCCCTTTGGAGAACTGTAAGGGGTCACTCAGCTGGACCTCAAGTGGGTTCCCGGCACTTTCATTTAATTATCCTTCCTGTGTCTTTTACAGGCTCTCCTCATGTAATTCTACCCTGCACTGGCTTAAAAGTGAGCTCTGTTCTCTGTCGGCATGTATTACAAAGATTATAGGCCGAGATAATGTAAGCAAGCCATGCAGCCAGTAACCAAGATGACAGGGACTGTTTAACAGGGTATCAGAGAGGTAGGGCTGAGGGCAGGTAGAGATCAGGAGGTACTGGAGCGTGGGGGCACTGGTGGCAAGTTCAAGGTCATACAAGCATCTCAAGTCATAGGGTGAGGGTCAGTGCTGATCGGGCTCACAGGATCAAGGCGCTGGGCAAGATAAGGGATGGAGGAGTGATTTATTAGTTAGAGTCATAGAGTACTAGAAACACAGAACACAGAAACAGGCTCTTTGGCCCATCTAGTCTGTGCTGAACTATTATTCTGCCTAGTTCCATCGACCTACACTTTGATCATAGCCCTTCATGCCCCTCCCATCCATGTTGTTATCAAAACCTCTCTTAAATTCTGAAATCCACCACTTCAACCACTAAGAACAGCAGATCTTAACTAAAAAAGCAATATGGAGAGAAAAAATCAGGTATGAGCTCAGTCTAGCCAGGAATATAAAAGGGGATAGCAAAAGCTTTTTTAGCTATGTGAAGAGAAAGAAGATAGTTAAGAACAATGTTGGCCCCTTGAAGAATGAATTGGGAGAAATTGTTATGGGAAACAGGGAAATGGCAACAGAATTTAATGCGTACTTTAGATCTGTCTTCACCAGGGAGGACACAAGCAATCTCCCAGATGTATGGATGGGCCAGGGTCATAAGATATCAGAGGAATTGAGACAGATTGACATTAGGAAAGAAACTGTGATGAGTAGACTGGTAGGACTGAAGGCTAATAAATCCCCGGGTCCAGATGGTCTGCATCCGAGGGTTCTAAAAGAGGTGGCTCAGGAAATTGCGGATGCATTGGTAATCATTTTCCAATGTTCCTTAGATTCAGGGTCAGTTCCTGAAGATTGGAGAGTGGCTAATGTTATCCCACTTTTCAAGAAGGGAGGGAAGGAGAAAACGGAGAACTGTTAGCCTAACGTCAGTCGTGGGGAAGATGCTTGAGTCCATTATTAAGGACGAAATAGTGGCACATCTTGATGGCAGTAATAGGATTAGGCCGAGCCAGCATGGATTTACCAAGGGCAAATCATGCTTGATTAATCTGTTGGAGTTTTTTGAGGGTGTAACAAGGATGTTAGACGAGGGTAAGCCAGTGGATGTTGTGAACCTAGATTTTCAGAAGGCATTCGATAAGGTGCCACATAGGAGATTGGTGAGTAAAATCAGAGCTCATGGCATTGGGGGCAGGGTTTCAACATGGATAGAAAACTGGTTGGCAGATAGAAAGCAAAGGGTAGCAGTGAATGGGTGTTTCTCGGACTGGCTGGAGGTGACTAGTGGGGTACCACAGGGCTCTGTATTGGGACCACAGCTCTTTACGATTTATGTCAACGATTTAGATGAGGGCATAAAAACTATATCAGCAAGTTTGCTGACGATATTAAACTGGGTGGCAGTGTGACATGCGAAGAGGACATTAGGAGAATACAGGGAGACTTGGATAGGCTGGGTGAGTGGGCAGATACTTGGCAGATGTCATTCAATGTGAATAAATGTGAAGTTATCCACTTTGGAAGCAGGAACAAGAGGGCAGAGTATTGTCTGAACGGTGTAAAATTAGGTAAGGGAGAAATGCAAAGAGACCTAGGAGTCCTAGTTCATCAGTCAATGAAGGTGAATGAGCAAGTGCAACAGGTAGTGAAGAGGGCAAATGGAATGTTGGCCTTTATTACAAGGGGAATTGAGTACAAGAGCAAGGATGTCCTTTTGCATTTGTACAGGGCCCTGGTGAGACCACACCTAGAATATTGTGTACAATTTTGGTCTCCAGGTTTAAGGAAGGACATTCTGGCAATTAAGGAAGTGCAGCGTAGATTCATTAGGTTGATTCCTGGGATGGCAGGGCTGTCTTACGCAGAGAGATTGGAGAGATTGGGCTTGTACACGCTGGAATTGAGGAGATTGAGAGGGGATCTGATTGAAATGTTTAAGATAATTAAAGGATTTGATAGGATTGAGGCAGGAAATATGTTCCAGATGTTAGGAGAGTCCAGTACCAGAGGGCATGGATTGAGAATAAGAGGTCAGTTATTTAAAACAGAGTTGAGGAAGAGCTTCTTCTCCCAGAGAGTTGTGGAGGTGTGGACTGCACTGCCTCGGAAGACGGTGGAGGCCAATTCTCTGGATGCTTTCAAGAAGGAACTGGATAGATATCTGATGGATAGGGGAATCAAGGGATATGGGGACAAGGCAGGGACTGGGTATTGATAGTGAATGATCAGCCATGATCTCAGAATGGCGGTGCAGACTCGAGGGGCCGAATGGTCTACTTCTGCGCTTATTGTCTATTGTCTATTCTGCTGGAAGCTCATCCCACACTCTCACTGTCCCCTGAGTGAAGATCCTCCTCATTTTCCCCTTGCAAATGTCACCTTCTGCTCTTAACCCATGACCTCTAGTTGGCATCTCAGACAACCACAGTGAAAAAAAGCCCACTTGCATTTACCCAATCCATACCCCTGGTGGGGTGGAGATGTCTCTATCAAAGGTGCTCCTTCCCTCTGCTAGCCTGCAGGTCACCCTTAGGAAAGGTGTAGCACCTGCTTAGTTTCCCCCCCCCACCCTGATTAAGGTCATGTGAAGCCATGATGGTTGTATGAGTAGCTGGTGCATATCATAATCCTGGTTATGTGACCACTGGTGCCAGGCTGACAATCTCTGAAGAGTATGGATAATGGCTGGGGTCACCTGTCTTGTAAAGACACTGCCCAGAAGAAAGACCATGATCACACACGTCAATTAACACAGGACATAATAAACAAATGATACATCTAATAACTTTATATACACCCCCGTTTTCCTATGCTCCAGGGAATATAGTCTTAAGCTATTCAAAACATATGCCATAAAAACAGGATTGGCCCTGTAGTGACCATGGGGATTCATCTGCAATCACCCAAATCTGTTCAACATGGGGAACAGCATCAACTGAAATGATGTCAGATGTATGAATATAAGTCGTGCTGGGAAATGGTGGGTCAAGTTTCCAAAATGATGTAAAGATACAGTTACAGGTGAAAAAGTTGTGAGAAGGCTCCAACAAGTCTACAAAAAAGATATAGATGGTTCTCAGGGTCTGAGGTTAAGGATGAAAGCAAGAAGGATTTAAGGGAAATCTGGGGGGGAACTTCCTCACTCAGAGAGTGGTAAGAATTTAGAACAAGCTGCCAGAGGAAGTGGTGGATGCAGGTTTGATTGCAACATTTAAGTGAAGTTTGCTTAAGTACATGGATGGAAGGGCATGAAAGGCTATGGTCAATGTACATCAATGAGACTAGGCAGAATGATAGTTCATCATGGACTAGGTGGCCCAAAGGATTCAGTTTTGAGCTCTATGACTCTATGAGTCTATACGTGAAACTAGTAGGTGCAAAGATAGCAGGTAAGTAAATGTGAGCTGGTCCATTTCAGGTAGGAAGAAAAGATGCATCTGAGCTCATGCAGGTACAGAAAGTAATTAGGGATACAAACTAAATATTAGGCATGCACACTAAAGTGCTGGAGGAACTCAACAGGTCAGGCAGCATCTACAGAGGGGAATGAACAGTTGACATTTTGGGCCGCAACCCTTCATCAGGGCTGTAAAGAAAGGGGCAGAAACCAGAATAAGAAAGGAGGAGGGTTATATGCTGGCAGGTGATAGGTGTGACCAGGTGAAGGGGAAGGTTGGTGGGTGGGGCAAGGAGGTAAAAAGCTGGGATATGATAGGTGGAAGAGGTAAAGGGCTGAGGAGGAAGAAGTCAAACAGGAAAGAACAGTGGATTGAAGAGAAGGAGGAGGGACACTAGAACAAGGTGACAAGAGGAGGAGAGAAGAAGATTGAGAGGGTAACCAGAATGAGGGAAACAAAAGGGGGATAGTGAAAGGAGGGGAGTGTTACTGGAAGTTAGAGAAATCAACGTTCATACCAACAATTTGTAGACTACCAGACAAAATATAAGGTGTTGTACTGCTAACCTGCATTGGACTCTTCTCTTGGAAAGTACATGCAGCACAAAAGTCTGGAAGTAAATGTACAAGGTTCTGAAGAGACTACTCCTAAAGTACTGTGTATAGATTTGGTCTCTTTGTTATTGAAGGGTTATTCGCAATATCGGCAGTAATGTTTGCTAAATTTATTCTTCGAATGATGGGATTGAGTGCAAGGTTGGGCGTGTTGAGATGATACCTGTTCAGAGTTTTGAATGAGTGACGATTTTATAAAAACATAAGATTTTTGGAGAAGGGGGGGCTTGAATATGCAGGTGCTGATGAAATTGTGGAATGTAAACTGTAAAATTCATGTAAATTTAACTTTTGTTTACCTACAGTACTGTGCAAAAGTCTTAGGCACATGTAAAATAATTCTGTAAAGTAAAGATGCTTTCAAAAATAATGAAATGAAGTTTCTAAATATCAATAAATTACTTTAAAGAGCAGTAAAGAGTAAAAAACCAAATCAAATCAATATTTGGTGTGACCACTCTTTGCCTTTAAAACTGTATCAATTCTTGTAGTTACATTGCCGTGCAGTTTTATAAGAAAATCGTCTGGTAGGTTGTTCTGAACATCTTGCAAAACTTGCCAACAGTTCTTCTGCAGACTTTGGCTGTCTCGTTTGCTTCTGTCTCTCCAGGTAGTCCCAGACATCTTCAATAATGATGAAATCAGGGTTCTCTGGAGTCCATGCCTTCCTGGACCATATAAAAACATTTATGGTGTCTAAGAGTTTTGTGTGTTTGTCATGCTTGTAGAGTCAGTACAGCTGCTACAAAAGGCTAGCTTTCATGGTACTTATACCCTGTGTGTGCCTATGACCACAATACTTTTGAACTTGAATATTTCCTCTCATGGGGGTATCCAGAACACAGAACAAAGTTTCAGAATGAGGATTTGCCAATTTTGGATAGGGATAAGAGGAATTATCCTGTGAGCCTCCAAGTTTCTTAACCCAAGAAACTGCAGAGTTTTAATCATTAAGTGTATTCAAAATAAAGATTTCAGGTTTTTGGTCTAGAGGGAACCTAACGATGCCCAGCTACTAACTGGCTCTTGTAACCATTTTAATACAGTGCCATAGTGGTTAGTGCAATACTTTTCAAGTGCCAGGGTCACCAGTGAGGGTTCAATTCCCACTGCCGTCTGGAAGGAGTTTATACATTCTCCCCATGACTGCATGGGTTTCCTCCGGGTGCTCCGGTTTCCTCCCACAGTCCAAAGATGTAACGGTTGGTAGGTAAATTAGTCATTGCAAATTGTTCCGTGAGCAGGCTGGGATTAGATTGTGGGATTAATAGGCAGTGAGGACCAAAGGGCCAGAAGGGCATATTCTACAATGTATCTCTACAAAATAAAAATAAATCCAAAAAAAGCTGTTCCTAAAATGTTGAGTGTGTGTCTTCAGGCACTTGTACCTCCTTCCTGATGGTAGCAATGAGGAGAGGACGTGTCCTTGGTGGTGCAGGTTCTTAATGAATGACTCGGCCCTATTCTGATGCATCACCTTTCGAAGTTCCTCAATGATGGTGACGATCAGCTCGAACTGTCATCTGCAGCATATTCAAGGGTTCTTCCGAGACCACCTCTACACACATTGCTTAGGCCAGGGAAGAGTAATCATAGAATACAATCCTTGAAGATTTACCAGCCTTAATACAATGGATATTGTTAACATCCTGCATTATTTATTTATTTAGAGATACAGCACAGTAACAGGCCCATGTGACCAATTAACCTACTAACACCGCACATCTTTGGAATATGGGAGGAAACGAGAGCATCGAGAGGAAATCCACGTGGTCTTAGGGAAAATGTACAAAATCATTACAGGCGACGGTGGGAATTGAATCCAGGTTGCTGGCAATATAATACCATTACTCTAAATGCTATATCACTGGATACCGCTACTCAATCTCCTTATCACCTTCCTTGTCCAAGGTATTTCATGTGCCTCGGGGTGCTAAGGCAAACAGAGTGATAGGAAGTGGGACATTTATCTTTGAGTTACACAGAGAAATCCCATTCCACACAAATCTTCAATGAACAAGAGTCCCTGATTCATATTAGAGAAAGGTGGTCCTGGCAAAATAGCCAAATGCTTCTGTAGCCAGGGCATAGATTGATGAAGTAGTCAGCACCGTAACCACCTTCACCAAAAAGCTGGCCCGGCACTTCCATTGACTCAGGATGTTGGGGGGCAGGTGCATTGGTCGGGTGGGGGGGGGGGTGGTGGTGCACATCCTTCTGTTTACATCAATGGTGCTGAGGTCGAGAAAGTTGAGAGCTTCAAGTCTCTAGGAATGAACATTACCGATAGCTGGTCCTGATCCACCACTTTGATGTCAGGACCAGCACCTCTACTTCCTCAGGAGGCTGAAGAAATTTAGCACGTCCCCTTTGACCCTCACCCATTTTGATCGATGCAGCACGGTGAACATCCCATCCAGGAGTACCACTTGGCTTGGCATGGCAACTGCTTTCGTGAACCACAGGGAAATGCAGAGATTGTGGACATAACTCAGCTCATCACGGAAACCAGCATCACGGACTCTTCTGTACTTCTGGCTGTCTCGGTAAAGCAGCCAGCATTGTCACCCAGGACGTTCCCTCTCCTTACTCCTCTCCCTTCGGGCAGGAAGTGCTAAGTCGGAAAGTATGCACCACCAAGCTCAAGGTCAGCTTTTATCCTGCTGTTCTCAAGCTATTGAACGGTCTCCTAGCTTGATGAGAATGGACTCTTGAGCCAATAATCCACATTTTTTATGGAGTTGAACCTTATTGTCCGCTCTTTATTGTTAACTGTTTATCGTTTATTGTTTATAGTTCCCTGAAGGTGGAGTCTCATGTAGATAGGGTGGTGAAGAAGGCTTTTGGAACGCTGGCCTTTATAAATCAGAGCATTGAGTACAGAAGTTGGGATGTAATGTTAAAATTGTACAAGGCATTGGTAAGGCCAAATTTGGAATATTGTGTACAGTTCTGGTCACCGACTTATAGGAAAGATATCAATAAATTAGAGAGAATGCAGAGATGATTTACTAGGATGTTACCTGGGTTTCAGCAATTAAGTTACAGAGAAAGGTTGAACAAGTTAGGTCTCTATTTATTGGAGCGTAGAAGGTTGAGGGGGGATTTGATCGAGGTATTTAAAATTTTGAGAGGGATAGATAGAGTTGACGTGAATAGGCTGTTTCCATTGAGAGTAGGGGAGATTCAAACGAGAGGACATGATTTGAGAGTTAGGGGGCAGAAGTTTAAGGGAAACACGAGGGGGTATTTCTTTACTCAGAGAGTGATAGCTGTAGAAGTAGTCGAGGCCAGTTCAGTTGTGTCATGTAAGGTAAAATTGGATAGGTATATGGACAGGAAAGGAGTGGAGGGTTATGGGCTGAGTGCGGGTAGGTGGGACGAGGTGAGATTAAGAGTTCGGCACAGACTAGGAGGGCCAAGATGGCCTGTTTCCGTGCTGTGATTGTTATATGGTTATATGGTTAACTGTATCATGTCAGTTTGCAGTCTTGTATTGTTTTGCCTTGGTGTGATGAGATGATCTGTATGGACCACGTATAAAGCAAAGCTTTTCACTGTATTTCAGTACATTTGGCAATAATAAATTACACGCAGTGCTCATTTCACGAGATACAGGAGATAAAGTGGCCATTGATTGTATATTCATGGCCTTGTTCTGCTGGAGCCCATCCACCTCAAGGTTCGATGTGTTGTGGGTTCAGAGATGCCCTTCTGCATACCACTGTTGCAAGGTATTGTTATTTGAGTTACTGTCAGCTTGAACAAGTCTGGCCATTCTCCCCGATCTCACTCATTAACAAGGCATTCTCACCAACAGAACTGCTGCTCACTGGTTGTTTTTATTTTTCACACCAGCCCCTGTAAACTCTAGACACTGTTGTGCATGAAAGTCCAAGGATGTGAGCAGTTTCCAGGGCACTCAGACTATCCTCTCAGGTACCAACAATCATACCATAGGCAAAGTCATGCAGATCACTTCTTTCCCCATCCTGATGTTTGGTCTGAACAACAACTGAACGTCTTGACCATGTCTGCATGCTTTTTTGCATTAAATGGCTGCCACATGATGGGCTGATTAGATATTTGCATTAACGGGCAGGTGTACAAGCGCACCTGATAAAGTGGCCACTCACTGTAGTCTGCCAACTTAATTTTCCGTGTTTCCAACCTTCAATTTTTATTCAGAAACATTCACAGCTAAAGTTACCACCTGCATAAAATGCTTCTCTTTCTAAGTATGATATTCCTTCCTTAATACACATGGAAAATATTACAAAAAAGTAGCAAGCATATATTTATGTAGTGCTACAGCCAGGCAGAGCAATTGTCAGCAGTCTGTTCCAACTATGCTTTGTTACAATACACAGCAGAGATGCTGGCGTACATGAACATTGCTGCCTCTCTCAATTACAATCAAACTGAGACCCTCGCTGGAGAACACAGTGAACCACAATATTTAAATGCAGCACATTGATTGCGCTTCACCTTTCCCCACACAGGGATTGACTCGACATAGCCTTATGCGTTCTGGAGCGGACCAAGAGCCTGCGTGCACTCGTACACTGCGATGCATGTCTGTAGAAGCGGCAGAAGGCACCATAATGTTATGCTGTAAAGAAATATTATCAAAGACATCTCTGACAGCACAGATTACAGAGGGGACTTGTGTTCCCAAATGTTATTTTTATATTCTTATATGGAGCCAAACAAAGCTATCAAACTAGAATTGGATTGGCACTAGAGAGAAAATTCAGAGAGCTGTGGGGAAAGAGTAGGGAATGAAACCGGCTATATTGCTCTGTAGAGAACTGGAGGGGACTCGAGGGGTTGAATAGACATCTTCTATACTGTGGTGATTCTATGATATTTTCCACTTACTTTTTAAACAAGACAGTGTCTGTACAGTGGAACATTAAGATGGGAGTTGTTTTATGTATTTGCAGAACTTAATCTTCCTTAAGTACTTCTTCAATCAGTCTTATCTAAGTAAAGTACAGTAAATCAAAGTCAAAATAACTTTATTATCAATGCACATACATGTTACCAGATTGAGGTTCATTTCTTGCAGGCATTTATAGGAAAATAAAGAAATACAATAGAATTTCTGAAAATCTGTACATACTGAAAGCAAAGACTGACAACCAACCAAAGCGCAGAAGACATATCATGCAAATAAAAAGAACACTGAGAACATGAGTTGTAGAGACCTTGAAAATGAGTTTGTAGGTTTTGGAATCAGTTCAGTGTTGAGGTGAGTGAAGTTATCCCCGCTGGTTTATTGTGTACTGCAATGTACTGCTGCTGCAAAATTGACAGATTTCACAACATATGCCGGTGATATTAAACTTGATTGTGATTCAGGAGCCTGATGTTTGTAGGGTTCTAACTGCTCCACTGTGGTGTGGGACCTAAGGCTGCTGTACCTCCTTCCTGATGGTAGGAGAAGAAAGCAAGGCTTGGATGGTGGGGGTCCTTAATGATGAATGCTGCTTTCTTGGGGTAGTGCTCCCCACTATTGGGAGCATCTACAAGGACTATGTATGGAGATGAGACAGTTAGCCTCTGAGGAGAGACTGAGTCACCTAGGACTATACTTGCTGGAACTCGGAAGAATGAGAGGGGATCTTACAGAAGCATATACAATTATGAAATGGATAAGTGATTTGAAGCAGAGAAGTGTTTCCAATAGTATGTGAGGCTAGAACGGGTGAACATAGAGTCAGGATTCAGCTGCGTACACTTGGGACAGAGATGAGGAGAAACTGCTTTTCCCAGAGAGGAGTGAATCTGTGGAATTCTCTGCCTAGGAGATCAGTAGTGGCTACACCATTACATATATCTAAGGCACAGAGAGATTTTTGCATTGCCGGGGAAAGAAAAGTTATGAGGAAAGGGCAGGCAGATGAAGCTGAGCCCACAGCCAGATTAGCCATCATCGTACTGATCATACAGATGGCCTAATCCTGCTCCTATTTCTTTATGTTCTTATGTTCTCTCTGATGTGGTGACACAGATTCAGACAAAGTTAGCAGGGTATAAATAGGGCAAATGCAAGCATGCTTTTACCACTAAGGCTGGGCAAGACTACACTAGAGGTCGTGGGTTAAGAGTGAAAGATGAAATATGAGGGGGAAATTCTTCACTCAGAAGATGGTGAGAGTGGAATGAACTGCCAGTGGAAGTATTGGATGCAGGTTCGAGTTCAACTTTTTAGACCAGGCATTCCCAACCTTTTTATGCCATGGAGCCTTACCATTACCCGAGGGGTCTATGGACCCCAGGTTGGGAACCCCTGTTTTAGAGAGATTTGGATGAAACAAGGATGGGAGGGCTTGGGCCCTGGCGCAGCTTGATGGGACTAGGCAGAGTAGTTTGACATGGACTAATGGGCTGAAGGGCCTGTTTCTGAGCTGTTGTGTTCTTTGACTCTACATACAATGAATACAGCCGGCAGTGATGGGATCTCATTTGTAGTGATTCAATCACTTGTGGATTTATGCCATATAAATACCCCGTGCTAATACAGAGCATCATTATTGCCAAGCACTCTGCAAGCTACTGGGAAAATGCTTCCACACAGTGTGCCCTTGAAACTACTGAAACCAGTCTAACATTGGTGTTATTCAGTCACTTCATTGAATGCCACAGTTAAAGGAAACAACATGACAGAGAACAAGTTGGGATTTTTTCCAAATAATTTTTGCAGAATACATTGTTAGTTGGTAACTTAAGGAAAGAATTAACCCTGTCTTCGATATTTAATTTTCTACGCACTTCACGGCATATAAGGAATGCTGAAAGCTTTGCTTTTTAACAGGTGCCTGGAACTATGAAATGACTTTTGTTTGTGCTGCTGTCTGAGCTGGTACATATCGATAGAGAAGATGTGGAAAGGATTCTTCCTTTAGGGGGGAGGTGTCTATGACCAGAGGGTACAGCCCTCATATAGAGGGAGATCCGTTTAGAACAGAGATGCGGAGGAACTCCTTTAGCCAGAGAGTGGTAAATCTGTGGAATTTGTTACCACAGGTGGCTATGGAGGCCAAGTCATTGGGTACATTTAAGGCAGAGGTTGATAGATTCTTCATTAGTCAGGTGTTACGTACCCGTGGGTATCTTGTACTTGTCACGTGACAGTGGTGTTGAAGATATGCTGGACCTAAGGCAGTGGTCTAGTGATGGTGGAGTAACATCATTTTCCCACCAGTAGAGATCATGTGACAGGTTTTTTTTTACAGGGTATAAAAGGAGGACCCCTCCCTGTGAGGAGGGGCAGTTCGTGCCATTTTGACTCCATGCCACTGCGTGGTCCAATATTATGGTGCAGTTTGGTAGAAAGGTGGAGTTTTATTTAATGCCTGAAGTTTAAAAGGTCATTGCTGGCAGTTTCTTTATAACACTGACAGTTAAAAATCAGTGGAGAGTGAAGATCGGAGTTCAGGAGCTAAAAGATCGAGGGAAGTCGATTTTGACGGTGAAACAGGTTTGACCTTGTTTGATCCTCATTTGGAAGGAATTCATTGGCTGTCCCTCTGATAACCCCTGCAAATAATAGCAGAAAGGGTTGGGTACAGTTTTGTAAAGGAAAGGTCAGTGCCTTTAAGTCGTTTCATTTTCATCTTTGTAAATTCTCCGGGAAAAGTATAGTTCGACTGAGAACCACAACAACACGATGTGAAAGAGAATTTAAATCATCTAAAAAGTCTCTCCTTTAATGGACTGTAAGCATTTTGAACTTTTGCAGTACTACTTTGAAGAACTGTTTTTGCAACATCGCTTTAAGAACTGTTTTCGCTTTATTCCTTTAAGAACTGTTTAAGCTGCCACACAGCAGCTGATTTCCAGTTACGTTAGTTGTTTGTTTACTTTTGGGGGTTTGTTTTTCAGTGTTTAATAAATGTTTTATTTATTATTAAAAAAAACCCTGCCTCACTTATATATTTATTGTTGCTGAATCCGTAACACAGGACACAAAGGGATACAGTGAGAAAGCAAAGAGATTGAGGCTGAGAGGGAAAATTGGATCAGCCACGATGAAAAGGCAAAGCAGACTTGATGGGACAAATGGACTAATTCTGCTCTTATACCTTATAGTCTTATGTTCTTATTCTGGAAATTAAAGCATCAACATTAACATATGAGGAACGTTTGATGGCCCTGGACCAGTACTCACTGGAGTTTAGAAGATTAAGTGGGGCATCTCATTGAAACCTACTAAATGTTAAAAGGCCTAGATAGAGTGGATGTGGAGAAGTCTAGGATCAGAAGGCACTGCCTCAAAATAGAGATGAGGAGAAATTCCTTTAGCCAGAAAACAGTGAATCTGTGGAATTCATTGGGTATGCTTAAAGCAAAGTTTATTAGGTTCTTGATTAGTAATGGCATCAAAGCTTACAGGGAGGGGGCAGGAGAATTCTTCTAGTCATGAAGAGGATGCTAATAGACTTGAAAAGGATATAGATGGCTAGTGAAATGGATGGATGCTATCGATCAAATTTAATCCGGAAAAATGCTGTTACATTTTTTAAGAAGGAATCAACATTAATTAATTCTGAAAGGCAAATTGTTAAATTGGCTTACTATTACCACATATACTGAGATACAGTGAGAATCTTTGTTATTTATGCCAGCTCTACAGATCATTTCACTAAAACAGCGCATTGAGATTTACGAGGGAAAATAATAAAATTGCAGAATAAATTGTCACAGCTGCAGAAAAAATGCAGTACAGGCAGACAATAAGGTACAAGGTCATAACAAAGTAGTTGGTGAGGTCATACTGGGGGAGTGTTTCATGAGGTAAAAGCTGTTGATGAGCCTGGTTGTACATGCTTTGAGGCTTTTGTGTCTTCTGCTCAATGGGAGGGTGAGAAGAAAGAATGACTACAATGGTGGTGTCTTTAATGATAATGGCTGCTTTACAGAGGCAGTGAGAAGTGTAGACAGAGTTCATGGAGGAGATGGTTTCCATAATGTACTGCTCTATGTCCACAACTCTCTACAGTTTCATGTATTCTTTTAGTTCTCCTAATTTCCTTCTTAAGTGTTCTCTTGCATTTCCTATACACCTCAAGTACCTGACTTCTTGCAGTCTGGGAACACAGCAAAAGTGATTTCTGGGCATATAAGAGTGGGATAGATGGGCTTGTTGAGTGGTATTGCAACAACAATCTCACACAATGTATATAAGACCAAGGAATTGATTGTGGACTTCAGAAAGGTGAAGTTAGGAGAATCACACCAGTCCTCATTGAGGTGTTGGCAGTGAAAAGGATGAGTAGCTCCAGATTCTTGGGTGTCAACATCTCAGAGAACCTACTCCAGGCCCAACACGCTAATGAAATCAAAAAGAAGGCACATGACTAACTATATTTCTTTAGGAGTTTGAGGATACTTGGCATGTCATCAAAGGCTCTAGTAACTTTCTACTGATGCACCATGGAGAGAATCCTGACTAGCTGCATCACCATCTGAGAGGGAGGTGCCAATGCACAAGATCAGAGGGTTGTAGATTCACCCAGCTTCATCAGAGGCTCAAGCCAACCAACCGACGAGGACATCTTCAAAGGGCGATGCTTCAGGGAGGTGACATCCATCATGAAGAACACTCAGTATGTGTCCTCTTGATGCACCATCAATAACTCTCTGAGACATGAGGCGAAATATTGGCTTTTATTGACTGGAAGAAAGAACAAGCAGTAGTTGACCACCATACTACATCCTGGAGACTGAGGGCTGGGTTCAGGCCTCAATCACCTTTATACCAGGGTCAGTGGGAGGGGCCACAGGAGCAGTCAGCAGGTGGTGTGTCCAGACAGGTATATGTAGTCCACCACACCTCTTCTCATCACAACCATCAGGGAAGAGGTACAGGATCCTGAAGACCCGGATTCAATGTTTTTGGAAGATCTTCTTCCCCTCCACCATCAGATTTCAGAATGGTCCATGAACCCATGAAAAATACCCCACTGCTGCTCCTTCACACTGTCAGTTATTTTTTATTGCCATGTGTATCCAGAGATACCGGCCACGTGACAGATGCACTGCCACCTGGCTGGTCGGAGGACACACCACATGCCAATCAACATTTGGTCCCTCCCAACTAATCAATGCACACCTAAATTATTGGTCACCTTAATTGGATTATCTCGTCCAGCCCCATGCTATAAAAGGTGAGAGTTGTCCCTGGCTTGGTCTCTCTTACAGACCACCTCATTGGAGGTAAGTGCATTGATTTATGTTTGAGAAGGTCTATCGTTTGTCCTGGTAAGGGAGCTGTGGCTATCCAAGGTCAAGGGGCTAGCTGTTGTAGTGCTTTTCCCTTGTTCTTTGTGTAACCATACCCTGTCCCCACACCGCTTCCTGTGTATTGTAGTTTCTTGTGTTGACCCGACTTCCCCTTGTAAATAAATTCCTTATTATTAAAACTGTGTGTGTGCAGGCCTCTACTGTTGAGACTCAAAGAACATGTTCCATCACAACATTTGGCGCTGCGAGCAGGGTCTCATAGATTTTGGCTGGACACAAGCACAGGGGATAATGTTCTGGAATAAGGGGAAGAAAGCCAGAAGGCACCCAGGATAAGATCCCCGGGTGGGCTGATGAAAGGGAGGGATTTGAGAGTCTGGCCAGCAAGCTGGCAGACCAGGGAAAACTAGTGACTGGTCTGAGCAGTTAGAGCCCCTTGGAGAGAAGCTGGGCCATCATGTGGACTCCCTCCTGAAGGAATCAGGGTTCCCCAAAGCCAAGGAGAGTCCAAGGGGTGCCTTCTGGTTGTTTGCGTCCTTGCTGAGACGCCAGGTTAGAATTACTGATCACCTGCAGCACTTGTGTGGTCAGAAGGACAGGGAAATTGAAGACCTCGGTCAGCGTTGTTGCACACTGAAGGAAGCAGCACAGGCTGCCCAGGCCCAAGCCGATGACCTTGAAGTTAGGGGAACTGAACTTGCCTGTCGCCCCATAAAACTTCAGCAGGCCAGGGCAGCCCGTCGGTCTGGCTGGCAGCCGGACCTGTTAAAGATCCGAGCCTCAGTCCAGTGCGGCGACAAGCTGGACGCATGGCTGGGGGATGGGGACGAGGGGGTGCCCGAGGAACCAAGGTCCCACAACCACCCTTCCCCCTTCTCACCCGAGCTCCAACATGCCCGACCCATCACCACGCGGTCCCAGGTTCACCGCAGGGAGGAAGGGAATGAGGGGGAGACGAATGGACCTTCCCCTAGTCACTCGGAGACCCGGGACTTCTCCCCCAAGGAGCCTACCCAGTTGGCGGATGGCTACCGCCAATGACCAGGCGAGCACCTGGCCGCCTGGCTGCTCCGGCTGTGGGACGAGGGGGGCCCAACCTCAGCCTCTCCCATCAGAAGGCAAGCGCCCTGGGAAGCCTCTCTGACCAGCAGAGCATAAACAATGCGCTGTGGGTGCCACAAGCAGAGATCCACAACAGCACAATCCTGTGGGATCGGGTAGTGACCACGGTACGAGCTCGCTATCCCACACTTCTGGAGTGGGATCTACACAGGTGCCCGCAATGGGGTACGGTCAGTGAGGACACCCGGGTTATCAGGGAATGGGCACTGGTCAACGGCATCTATCAAGGTGCCTGTGACCATAATTTCCTTGAAAACACACGAGTGACCGGTGCCCTAGCGGGATACTTGGTCACTACCACACGCCCCAATCTGAAGTCGGTAATCCTGCCCCTCATGGCACCAGCTAGCAGTAGGACCATTCGGGATGTCATCATTCTCCTGGAGGGATTAGAATATATGCAGAGGGGGGCACCTACGCAGGTCCGGAAGACCAAGACAAGGGCCCTGGACACTATCCCTCTCAGATATACACACAGGCAGCTGTACACGGACTTGCTGCGAGCAGGGGTGGATCCCCACCCCCAACCTATATGCCCTGTGGAAGGAGCAATGCAGGGGGAAGAATGCTTACAAAAAGACCACCCACACCGAGCCACCCTCCGCGCCTCTCCTGCCCGAAACTGTCTTGAAGGCCCTCGAAGCAGAACTCAGACAGCTCATCAGGCAGGAAATGTCCCACCTCCACCAGCAAAGTGCCTCACCCCCAGCGTGGCAGCCCTCTTCCCCCCTCCCATAGGATGAAGGCCAGGGCCCCCGGCGCATTTGCTCTCAAACCCTTTCCCGCCCGGGGGACCTGAGGCCACATATACCCGTCGCAGTACATTGGGGAAAGGGAAACACACAGAGGTGCTTCCCTTGTCGACACAGGTGCCCAGCACACTAATATCCCAGGCAATCCTGCCTTATGGAGGGGTACGGATATGCAGATAGAGGGACTGGGGGCTCCCTGTTGCCAGCTAGGGAGGTCACCATTCGCCTTGCCATAGGCAACCATTCCCCCAGACGTGTACAAGTCCTTATTGCCTCCTCCCCGGAATGTATCCTCAGGATTAAAGTTTTAAAGGGACCAGTTCCTCCAGAACAACACCTCATGGGGCAATTGGTGGCTGTTTGGATCCCTAGGAGGGTGGTGGGCAACTGTCATTCACTGGCCCATCGCACTCATTCTTGTAATCATAGCCATTTCTATACTATGTTGTGCATGCCAGCTGATTAAGAGTGTCTCTGCCTTTACTTAGCTGCTCAAAATTGGTTATTTCTGGTATATGCGATTTTGTTTCACCCTCTTACGTGTGCTGGCTATGTGGTGCGTCTTCCGAGGGGTGGAGTGTATCCAGAGATACCGGCCACGTGACAGACGCACTGCCACCTGGCTGGTCGGAGGACACACCACATGCCAATCAACATTTGGTCCCTCCCAACTAATCAATGCACAGCTAAATTACTGGTCACCTTAATTGGATTATCTCTCCCAGCCCCATGCTATAAAAGGTGAGACATGTGCCTGGCTCACTCTCTCTTACAGACCACATCATTGGAGGTAAGTGCATTGATTTATGTTTGCGAAGGTCTATCTTTTGTCCTGGTAAGGGAGCCGCGGCTATCCAAGGGGGATAGCTGTCGTAGTGCTTTTCCCTTGTTCTTTGTTTTTTTAACCATACCCTGTCCCCACACCGCTTCCTGTGTATTGTAGTTGCTTGTGTTGACCCGACTTCCCCTTGTAAATAAATTCCTTATTATTAAAACTGTGTGTGTCCAGGCCTCTACTGTTGAGACTCAAAGAACCAGTTATTTTCCATCACAACACCATGGGACAAAGATTTTGACTATATCTCCTAACTAGGCTCCTGATAATTTTTTTAACTCTCTGTAAGATCATCCCTTAGTCTTCAATGCTTGAGTTTGAATAAACCTGATCTATACAGCCCATCATTCTTGGGAACATCCTAGTGAATCTCTTCTGCATTCTTTCCACTAATACCTTAGCTCTCCTGTTATGTGGTAACCAGAGCTGTAAACAATATTCTTAGAGGAATCTAACCAACTTATGTGACTGCAACTGGACATCCCAGCTCTAATATTCCATATCTCAGCTTTCTTTTCTTCTTTTCAGCATTTCTTGTGATGTGCCACCAGTAGCCAATGAGATATCCAAGCTTCCTGTTCCTCAAACAGAGGAGGTCATGGACTGACATATCAGAATGGGAATGGGAACTGGAATTATTACCAGGAAGTTCCATTTTTGCTGGATGGAGTGGAGGTGTTCAACTGCGATGTCCATGCCATTAGCTTGTAGACTACCTAGGTGGAATATGATGGATTCAAGAGATTCTGCAGATGCTGGAAATCCAGAGCAACATACACACAATGCTGGAGAAACATGGCAGGTCAGGCAGCATCTATGGAAATGAATAAACAGTTGGCGTTTTGGGCCAAGACCCTTCTTCAGGACTGAGAAGGAAGGGGAAGACACCAGAATAAAGAATTTTGAAGAGGGGAAGGAGGCTAGCTGGAAGGTGAAAGTTGAAGCCAGGCAAGATCAGGGGCTGGAGAAGAAGAAATCTGATAGGAGAGGAGAGTGGACTGTAGGGGAAAGGGAAGGAGGAGGTAATAGGCAGATAAGAAAAAGCAAAAGGCCAGAGTGGGGAATAGAGGAAGAGATGAGGGGGAGGGAAACATTTTTTACTGGAAGGAGAAATCAATATTCGTGCCTTCATGTTGGAGGGTACCTAGATGGAATATGAGGTGTTGCTCCTCCAACTGGAGAGTGAGCTCTTCTTGGCACAAGAGGAGGCCATGAACCAACATGTCAGAACGGGATTGGGATCAGAATTAAAATGTTTGGCCTCCAGGAAGTACCAGCAGCTCAGGCAGATTCGGTGAAGAGACAGAAACATTTCAACTGTAGGACCTATTGACATAGTAGGGCATCAACTGCTGAACTCTCTCCATAGGTATTCACTAATCTGTATTTTATATTTTTATTCCAAGTTTCCAAGGTCAGCGTTATTTTTCTTACAGGAAAACCTGAAAACGGTTGGAAAAAGAAAGACAAAGCTGCAACTAAAATCCAAACCCAGATAGATTTCTGTTGGTTAAGGTAATCATAAGATAATGTTACTGAGCAGAGAGCAGGCGTAAAGATACAAATCAGCTTCAAAATCAGTAGGTTGGGACATCTGCAGCTTTGTGGCAGCAGGACAGTGTAATACATAATATATGCTATAAATTACATTAAGAAATATCTACAAAAATAAAAATGTTATGCAAAAAAGGAGCAAAATATGGTGAGGTAGTGTTCTTGGGTTCAATGTCCATCCCAAAATCTGATGGCAGAGGGGAAGAAGCTGTTCCTAAAGCATTTGAGAGAGAGCCTTCATGCTCTTGTACCTCCTCCCTGATGGTAGTAATGAGGAGAGGGCATGTTGCTCTCTGATGGATGCTGCCTCTGTGAGGCTTTGTTCCTTCGAGCTGTCATCAGTTGTGGGGAGGCTAGTGCCCGAGATGGAGCAGTCCTGATGAAGGGTCTCGGCTTGAAATTCCAGCTGTTTACTCTTTCCATAGACACTGCCTGGCCTGCTGAGTTCCTCCAGCACTTTGTGTGTGTTGCTTTGGATTTCTGGCATCTGTGGATTTGCTCACGTTTTGTGGAGCAGGCTGTGCTTACATTTGATCTAATGGAACAAGCATAAGGGGATGAAGGGCACCAGATTTTACCTTCCCTCTCTTGTTGAAGTGATGCCCATGACTGTGTGGCAAGGCACAGCCCAAATGCCATCCATAAATTTGCTGATGACACAACCATTCACGGTAGAATCTCAGATGGAGATGAGAGGGCGTACAGAAGTCAGATATACCAGATGCTTGGGTGGTGTCGCAGCAACAATGTCGGTAAGATGAAAGAGCTGATTGTGGACTCCAGGAAGGGTAAGATGAGGGAACACACACCAATCCTCACAGAGGGATCAGAAGTGGAGAGAGTGAGCAATTTCAAGTTCCTGGGTGTTGAGGTCTCTGAGGACCTAACCTGGTCCCAACATATTGATGCAGTTATAAAGAAGACAAGACAGCTGCTATATTTCATTAGGAGTGTGAAAAGATTTGGTTTGTCACCTAAAACACTTGAAAACTTCTATAGATGTACCACGGAGAGCATTCTGACAGGGTGCATCACTGTCTGGTATGGTGGGGGTGGAGGGGAGCACTACAGCACAGGATTAAAAGAAGCTACAGAAGTCATAAAATTAGTCAGCTCCAGCTTGGGTACTGATGCACCATCAATAACTCTCGGAGACGTGAGGCGAGATATCGGCTTTTATTGGCTGGAAGAAAGAACAAGCAGTAATTGACCACCATGCTACATCCTGGAGACTGAGAGGCCGGGCTCAGGCCCCAATCGCCTTTATATCGGGGTCTGTGGGAGGAGCCACAGGAGCAGTCAGTGGTGGGGGGGGGGGGGGGTGCGTGTCCAGACAGGTATATGTAGTTCACCACAGGTACTAGCCTCCGTAGTATCCAGGACATTTTCAAGAAGCGATGACTCAGAAAAGCGGCGTCCATTACCAAGGACCACCGCCATCCAGGGCATGCCCTCTTCTCATTGTTACCATCAGGTAAGAGATACAGAAGCCTGAAGGCACACACTCAGTGATTCAGGAACAGCTTCCTCCCCTCTGCCATCCGATTCCTAAATAGATATTGAACCCGTGAACACTGCCTCACTTTATTTTTAATATCTATTATTTCTGTTTTTGCACTAATTTTAATCTATTTAATATACATACTGTATATATGCCTACTGTAATTTCTTCTCCTTCTATATTATCGTGTATTGCATTGTACCGCTGCTGCTAAGTTAACAAATTTCACAACGCATGCCGGTGATAATAAACCTGAGTCTGACTCTACACTGTGTGGCTCCTCAGTGGCGGAAAAGGGTTCGAGATCATCAGCTCAGCACCGTCGAACCCTTTGATGTGTGAATGAAGGAAAGTGGGTTTTGGCTTCAGGTTAGACCTGCCAAATTTCAGATTGTTTAATGCCTGCAATAAAAGAGCAAATTACCTCAAATTCGTTAGAACTGGAATGCTTTCTAAAATAATGAGAAGACTGAAGATGTCAATTGCTTCATATGAGGAAGTGTGTGCATATTTTTAAATGTTTCAATCGTTCCATTAGCTGGTTACTCTGATTAGTGGGACAGCAATTCTCTCCAATTTACATCATCCTTTTTATCTTAAACACTATCATAACTCGTGAAGGGAAACATACTCTGATTAAAAGGATCTTGGCAGGTGAAGCCTCTGCCGTGCTGCGTGTGTGCTTCAAGAGAAGATTCTCCACGATTTGTCAGACATTTTTCTTGTCTGAGATGCTAATTCTTCAGGAGTAGATATAATTAGAACTGATTCTAATGGTGTAAAATAGCATTTAACATTGATAAATCTTTCACCGAGTCAAAGGAATAATCCAGATGGCTGAATTATTACAAAGGTCTTTAAAAGATCAAGGTCACGTAGATGTAAGGTTTATCTCCATAAAAAAAAATTAATTGTCATTGTCTTTTACATTTTACTGCATAGAGAGAGATTTTCATTCCTAATATTCAGAAGGGGAAAGTTGGAACACTTTCAATCTCAGGACACCTTCCAATTGCTCTATAAACATGGTTGGCAATCAATTCATAAAGAGCAATGAGCAATTTTTGGATAATGATCTGACCCATTCCCCTAGTATCACTTCAAGAAGTATTAAAACCTTTGATGGGTCTCGCTTGACAGAAAGAGCAACTAATAGAATGGAAAATAATGTTCAGTAAGCCTTACGGGAATATAACGCAGTACCAGAAAAGTGTATGGAATGCACTGAGGCCCTTTGGCCCATCATATCTGTGCCAGCAGCAAATTTAACTCCTAAGGACAAATCTTGATTCCCAGTTCTCCGTCAGCCTTTCTGTAGTCTATTGCAAATTGAGTGTTTATCCAGCTGTTGTTTAAATGACAGTTTTTTTATTTGTATTAACCTTCCACACATCAAACTAAAAATGCTCAACAGGTCAGGCAGCCCCTGTGAAGAGAAAAGTCAAAGTTAGCTTTTCCAGCTTGATGGCCTGGTTCTGATTCTGTTTCAGTGTTTTTCTCTTTGGAGCAGAGCAGGATGAGAAATGTCTTGATAGAGGTGTACAAGATAGATGGAGAGGACATCCAGAGCCTTTTTAAAGGGCAGCAATAGATAAAAATGAGGGGCATAATTTTAAGATGATTAGAGGCAAGTATAGGTGTCTCTTTTACACAGCAAGTGGTATGCCCTGCCAGGGGTGGTTGTAGAGGCACATCAGGGACACACAAGAAATTCTTAGATAGGCCCATGGATAAGAGAAAAATGAGGGCTATGTGGGAGGGAAGTGTTAGATTGACCTTGAAGTAGGTTAAAAGGTCAGCACAACAATGAGCCGACAGGCCTGTACTGTGCTGTACTGCTCTGTTTTATGCTCTTTGATGGGTGCCATTTACAGATTGTCTCCAGTTTTTTTTTTACTTCAGGTTTTCAACAGCTGCAACATTTTTCTTTTGTTCTGGTAAGCGGCCTCAATGATTTAGATTGGAGACCACTCAGGCAGTGAGCTCCAGAAATACTCCTGGGAAATGAATATTTTCCTCATTCCTCCTACCATCTATCAGCAACTACACCACACCTAGCCACCCCCCTCTGTTAGGGAAAATAGACTCTCTGTCTTCACTTGATTGGGGAAGTGCAGAGAAGGTTCACGAGATTGGATCCTGGATTGAAGGGGCTGACCAATAAGGAAAGCCTCACCAGGCTGTGGCCTATTCTCATTAGTATTTAGAATAATGGGATGTGAACTAATATAATTTGAGGGGGATAGAAAGGCAGAGCTAAGAGGATGTTTCCCATTATGGAAATATTTAGAACTCAAGTCTATGATTTCAGGAAAAAGAATTGAAAATCTAAGACAGATCAGTAAGTATTTCTTCTTTCAAAGGATCATGAATCTCTGGAATTTTCTACCTCAGTTCATTTTCAATACTGGAGTCATGAAATATATACTCTGCAGAGCCCATCAGATATGAATTACAAGGGGCATCAAGGGTTTATGGAAGCGAGTGGATTAATTATTATGTTGAGTTCAAAATTGGATCAGCATTGATTTTATTGAATAGTACAGCAAACTTAAAGGGCTGATCAACCTACTCCTGCTCCTATTTCTCAGCTTCTGTAGACAGCTTGTCACAGAAAGCAGGGAGAGCAGGGATCTAAATAACTTACAAGTGCACGCACAGTGTGAAGACTGAAGAGCAGAAGGCATAGGTCCATTGCATCTGTTTCTGTCAAAGCTGATTTATTATCCTTCTCAACCCCATCCTCCTGCCTTCTCCCCATAATTTTTGATGCCCTTACTAATCAAGATCCTATCAACCTCTGTTTTAGGAAGCAATGCGATTGCAGCAGGACTTAGACAAATTGGAAGAATGGGCAAAAAGTGGCAGAAGGTATACAGTGTTGGGAAATGAATAACAACACACACAAAATGCTGGTGGAACACAGGCCAGGCAGCATCTATAGGGAGAAGCGCTGTTGACGTTTCGGGCCGAGACCCTTCATCAGGAATGAATGATAATGTGTTTTGGTAAAAGCAACAATAGTGCAGACTATTATCTAAATGGGGAGAATGTTGAAACATCAGAGGTGCAGAGGGACTTAGGAGAAACTCCCCTCGTGCAAGACTCCCAGTAGGTTCATTTACAGGTTGAGTTGGTGGTAAAGAAGACAAATGCAATGTTGGCATTTATTTCAAAGGGAATAGAATTTAAAAGCAAGGAGATTATGCTGGGCCCTACAAGACACTAGTCAAGCCACACTTGGGGTATTGTTAACAGTTTTGGGCCCCATATCTCAGAAAGGATGTGCTGTCATTGGAGAGAGTCCAGAGGAAGTTCACAAGGATGATTCTGGGAATGAAGGGGTTAACGTATGAGGAGTGTTTGGTAGCTTTGGGCCTGTACTTACTGGAATTTTAAAAAACTGGGGGAGGGGGGAAATCTCTTTGAAATCTACTGAATGTTGAAAGGACCAGATAGGGTGAATGTGGAGAGGATGTTTCCTCTGGTGGGTTTATCCAGAAATAGAGAGCACAGCCTCAAAATTGAGGGGTGACTTTTTAGAACAGTGGTAAGGAGGAATTTGTTTAGCTGGAGATAGGGCATCTGTGGAATGCTCTGCCACAGGCTGCGGTGGGGTTCAAGTCCGTGGGTATATTTAAGTTGGAAGTTGATCGTTTCCTGATCAGTCAGGGCATCAAAGGTTATGGCGAAGGCATACGGGGGTTGAGTGGGATCCGGGATCAGCCATGATGAAATGGTGGAGCAGACTCGATGGGCTGAATGGCCTAATTTTGCTCCTGTGTCTTACGGTCTTAAATATACCCAATGGCTTGTCCTCTACAGCCAGCTGTCTGTGGCAATAAATCGCACAGATTTGCCATTCTCTATCTAAAGAAATTGCTCTACATTTCTGTTCCCCTCTATTTGGAGGCTGTGCCCTTTGGTCCTAGACTCTCCCGCTATATCAAACATCCTCTCCACATCTACTCTACCTAGGACTTCCAATGTTCGATAGGTCTCAGTGAGATCCCTCCTCAGTCTTCTGAGTACACTTCACAGAGTGCACCGGCAACAACTGAACCAGGGTGCAGAGGAACCAACAAACTCCCAAGTTGAGATAGAAACAAGAGCCTATTCATCGAACTCCAACTGAACTTCAGTGGCTAGACTGAGACAAGTCATTCTCGAAACACACCCACACACAATGACCCCACCTTCAGAGAGCCCACTTTAATCACAGCAGACTGAAAAACCTGTGCCCGTCAAAATAAACTTGACCAGATTAAACAGAAAACACAAGGGCTTAACTACTCTAGATAAGACAACAATTAGCAAATACAGGTGCAATACAGTTGGGGCTCATGACAGTACCTCCCTCCCTGAGGCCAGCACCTGACAGCCCGCGGAGTCCTGGGGAACTCGAGACAAGGCTTGTAAATTCGAAACAGACCTGATGCTCTTGAGACAGGTCTAGAAAACTTGGGAACATTACATATCGTTAGGAAACATTGCATAGGGTATAACCCGGGAACATAGCATCAAAATTGGAAACCTGGAATAGTTGTTGGAAACCTGGAGGGCCATGGGAGAACTAGGAAACGTTGATGACCTTGAACATAGACTAGAGAAGCTCGGAACATGCTTGGTAGTGTGGAGGAGCAGAGGGATCTGGAGGTATATGTCCACAGATCCCTGAAAGTTGCCTCTCAGGTAGATAGGGTAGTTAAGAAAGTTTATGAGGTGTTAGCTTTCATAAGTCAAGGGATAGAGTTTAAGAGTCGCGATGTAATGATGTAGCTCTTTAAAACTCTGGTTAGGCCACACTTGGAGTACTGTGTCCAGTTCTGGTCGCCTCACTATAGGAAGGATGTGGAAGCATTGGAAAGGGTGCAGAGGAGATTTACCAGGATGTTGACTGGTTTAGGGAGTATGGATCATGATCAGAGATTAAGGGAGCTAGGGCTTTACTCTTTGGAGAGAAGGAGAATGAGAGGAGACATGATAGAGGTGTACAAGATATTAGAGGAATAGATAGAGTGGATAGACAGCGCCTCTTCCCCAGGGCACCACTGCTCAGTACAAGAGGACATGACTTTAAGGTAAGGGGAGGGAAGTTCAAGGGGGATATTAGAGGAAGGTTTTTCACTCAGAGTGGTTGGTGCGTGGAATGCACTGCCTGAGTCAGTGGTGGAGGCAGATACACTAGTGAAATTTAAGAGACTATTAGACAGGTATATGGAGGAATTTAAGGTGGGGGTTTATATAGGAGGCAGGGTTTGAGGGTCGGCACAACATTGTGGGCCGAAGGGCCTGTAATGTGCTGTACTATTCTATGTTCTATGTTAACATAGCATCGGGAAACTCAGAACGTAGGCTCAGGACAAGCACTGAGAATAGAAGGTACCCTCATCTCCAGCCGACCAATGTCCAGGCTGCCGGTGGACAACTACGGGATCCATTTATACTGACAAATAACTGAACCTCACCTTCTAATTGCTTTCCTCGATCTCTAATTGAAGTTATTCCGCTGTGTTCCGAATTTTAGATGTTGCATTAATCATCTCCAGCCCTTACTGTTTTTCCCAGAGTGGTGAACCTGTGGAATTCTCTGCCCAGGGAAGCAGTTGAGGCTTCTTCACTAAATATATTTAAGGAACAGTTAGACAGATTTTCACATAGAGGGGGAATTAAGGGTTATGGGGAAAAGGCAGATAGATGGAGCTGAGTTTACGGACAGATCAGCCATGATCTTATTGAATGATGGGGCAGGCTCGATGGGCCAAATGGCCTACTCCTGCTCCTATTTCTTACGTTCTTACACTACTCAACCATATAAAGAGGTCAAGGCAAGAGGTGGAGCAAGAACTGGGAAGCTGTACGCACCTACCAGCACACACAAAATGCTGGCGGAATGCATCGCCAGAGCGAAATAAGCATTTTATGTTTGAGGCCGAGACCTTTCATCAGGATGAAGGATCTTGGCCTGAACCATCAGCCATTTCAGATTTCAGATTCAGATTTATTTCTCACATGTACATCGAAACACACAATGAAATGTGTCACTTGCGTTAACAACCACCACACCCAAGGATGTGCTGGGGGCAGCCCGCAAGTGATGCTGCCCCTTCCAATGCCAATGTAGCATGCCCAACAATGCTCAGCAGAACAGAACATACCAAGCGACAACACTAGCCCTGTTCCTCCCTGCCCTCCATCCAACATACTTTCCTCCATATTTTATCTCCCTCCATAGATGTTACCTGACCCATTGAGTTTCTCCAGCATCTGAAGAATGGATAGTCCTCGTGACAGGTCTCAGTCTGAAACATCGATTGCCTATATCCCTCTGTAGATGCATTCCTCCAGCACTTCATGTGTGTGGTCAAGATTTCCAGCATCTACAAAATCTTTTGTATTTATGAAATAACTATTTCCTGGGCCATGTTAAAGTCATACCTTTTCACCCACATAGACAGAGATGACAAGGACACAAGTATTTTGACCTCCATCTTTAAGGGCCTTCAAAGTTCAAAGTAAACTTGTTATCAAAGTAAACATATTCCACCATATTCTACCCCGAGATTCACTTTCTTGCGGGCATTCACAGTAGATAGAAGCAACGAAAAACTCAACAGAGGCAAAGGTGAACAAACAACCAATGTGCAAAAGACAACAAATTGTGCAAATACAGAAAGAAAGAGTTATATTTGAATGCATGCAGCATAAGAAATAAATGGGTGATCTTGAAATTCAGCTACAGGTTGGCAAGTATGACTTTGTGGCCATTGCTGAAACTTGGCTAAAAGATGGCTGCCTTTGAGAACTGGACATGCAAGGATGTACAGTGTATCGAAAAGATAAGTTAGTAGGTAGAGGGGGTGGTGTGGCCCTGTGTACAGCAGAAAACAGAGAATGGGAATAAAGGGATCCTATTCTGGCTGGTTGCCAGTTACCAGTGAAGTTCCACAGGGGTTGGTGTTGGGACCGCTGCTTTTTACGATTTATGTCAATGATTTGGACTATGGGATTCATGGATTTGTGGCTAAATTTGCCGATGATACAAAAATAGGTGGAGGAGCGGGTCGTGTTGAGGAAACAGAGAGCCTGCAGAGAGACTTCGATAGTTTAGAAGAATGGGCAACGAAGTGGCAAATGGAATGCAATGTTGGAAAGGGTATCGTCGTGCACTTTGGTGGAAGAAACAAACGGGCAGACTATTATTTAGATGGGGAGAGAATTCAAAATGCAGAGATGCAAAGGGACTTGGGAGTCCTTGTGCAGGATTCCCTAAAGGTTAACCTCCAGGTTGAGTTGCTTGTGAAGAGGGCAAATGCAATGTTGGCATTCATTTCTAGAGGTATAGAGTATAACAGCAGGGATGTGATGTTGAGGCTCCATAAGGCACTCATGAGACCACACTTGGAATACTGTGTGCAGTTTTGGGCTCCTTATTTAAGAAAGGATGTGCTGACATTGGAGAGGGTTCAGAGAAGATTCACTAGAATGATTCAAAGAAATAAAAGTAATGAGGAAAGTCTGGCAGCTCTTGGGCTGTATTCCCTGGAGTTCAGGAGAATGAGTGGGGATCTCATAGAAACATTCCGACTGTTAAAAGGTCTGAACAGGTTAGATATGGCAAAGTTATTTCCCATGGTAGGGGATTCTAGGACAAGAAGGCACGACTTCAGGATTGAAGGACGTCCTTTTAGAACTGAGATGCGGAGAAATTACTTTAGTCAGAGGGTGGTAAATCTGTGGAATTTTTTGCCATGAACAGCTGTAAAGGCCAAGTCATTGAGTGTATTTAAGGCAGAGATAGATAGGTTTTTGATTAACCAGGGCATCAAAAGGTATGGGGAGAAGGCAGGGGAGTGGGGATGACTGGAAGAATTGGATCAGCCCATGACTTGATAGTGGAGCAGATGTCCTATATCTTATAGACTTATGGTCTAAATAATGCATAACTAATAAATATTGAGAACGTAAGTTCCCATCTGGGACCATGCCCGTTTCTCATAAATACCATCATGGGGAAGGTACAGGAGCCTGAAGGCCTACACTCAACATTGCAGGAATGGGTCCTTCCCCTCTGCCATCAGATTTCTGAACACTCCAAGAACACATGAGCACTAGCTTATTGTGTTTATGAATCCACATATCACTTGCACCTGCAAAGCAGGGGGACCACATTCAAATTCAACACCAAATTCAAGACTGTCTAATGTCATTTCCCACACGCTAGTGTAGAGGAGAACAAAATAATTATTATTCTGGACCCAACGCAGCATAAAAACACAACAAAGTCATCTGGGTCTGAGGCCTCCGCCAGTCAGAGTTGACCACGGATATTATGTCCTAGCCTGGGTAGTACGATATGGAGAGCAAGCTGTTGCCCATGTAGCAAGCTCCTCCTCTCCACGCATCTGATGAACTTAAAGGAAAGGCAGAGACCGATCAGTCTGATACAAGTAGCGTCGCAGGAGTTGCCAGTCAGCGTTGAACACAATGTAGGACTGCCTTAGGGACTCCAGCTCGGGACTTTTCCCTCGGCATTTACTCCTGACACCATCCCCCAGGTAGCGGAGGTTTGAGGTCCGAGTTTTCCTTCTCCTAGATGAGCTGCCAACCATGGCTGACAAGCCCCATCTGCCTGAAGCGATCGGTTTTAAGGCACCAGTAACCTGCCTTTGCCCCTTCTCCTGTCAGTAGAAAAGGTTCCGTCGGGCTTAGTAGCTAAGCCACACATGAAGGCCAGGAGCTGGACTTGGTTGTCAGAGGCTATTCGAGGTGCACACCATTGGGAGCAGTAAATAAGTAGTGGGAGCTTGTCCCCATTACCATCCCCGCTATAACAACCTTAAAGAACCAAAAAAAAAAAATTTTGCTGTTAAATCTTTGGTTTATTTTGAAATACAAGGCTAATTAACAATATTTGGTCATTTTGCTTTCTTGGAAAACTAGGAAGACTCAGTTGATACTGTTACAAAAGTAATTTCATTTGCTGTTTTTAATACATTCTTTATTTAACACACCTTTAAAGAAGTTTCTTCATTGCTCTGGTAGTTTATTTGTGCTCCTGGAGCTATCAACATCTTGTGTCAGTTCAATGCACTGAATCTGGAGCCCGCCCACTCTCTGACTGAGATTGTTATTAACACCTTTCAGCCAAATTTCTTTCTTCTGCTGCCGTGCTTTCATAGATGGAAAGATTCCACTTATTATTCTTGCCTCTCTCCATGGTCGTAATCGCATGAACAAGCCCAGACCACCTAAAGCATCTTCCTGGGAATAAACTAAAGAGCAAAATAATAATAAAAAAACACAGTAAATGTAACTATGTCCATAAAGTGACGCTAGGCACAGAAGTGTCTATACATGAGGTGACTGACAGGAAATGATAAAGTAGTAGTAGTTGGGGATGTGGAGGGGTGGATTCATGGGTGGAGCTGTTGATCAGCCTTACTGCATGGACAAAATAACTGTTCTTGAGTCTGGTGATCTTGGCATGTCTGCTACATAGCCTCCTCTCCGAGGGAAATGGAACAAACTTTCCAGCAGCAGGGTGGGTGGAATTCCTCATGATGTCACGGTCCCTTTTCTGGCATCTTTCTGTATGTATATCCTTGATGAGGGTAGGCTGGTGTGGGTGATACGTTGGGCAGTTTTGACTACCCGTTGTAGAGCCTTTTAGTCGACCGCAGTGCAGTTTCCATGCTGTGCAGTGATGCAGCTTGTTAAGATGCTCTCTACTGTGCTTCTGCAGAATGATGTGAGTAGAGATGTGCAATGCCTAGTGCTCTTCAGCCTCCTCAGAAAGTCGAGGCATTGGCTAGCTTTCCTGATTGCAAATAACGTCTTCTGGGACCATGAGAGATTGCGTGAGGTGTGAGCTGCTGGGAGTTGGAAACTTCTCATGCTTTCCACTGCTGAGCCTTCGATGCAAAGAGGGGTAAAGAAGAGAATTGTAAGCTTGTTGAGAATTAGAATAAGGACAGCAGAATTTCAGATGCGCTCATTTACAGAGGAAGCAAGCTCAGAGTCTGAAGGGAACAAACACAAAGATGGGGTTTTCAGCTGCAGCTGAGAAGGAGAGTAGTTCAGTAATCCAGAATACTACATGAGATTAATCTGCCAAGGCAGAGCAAGAGATCACAAAGTGAAAATGATAACATGCACCGATAAGATGGATACCTGGAGGTTCTTTCTCATGCAGAGAGTGATCAATAATTGTAATAGACTTCCTGGTAGAGTAGTGGAGACAAAAATCTTGGAGTCAGTTAAGAAACTATTAGGCACAGCAATAGAGGGAGGCAGCTGGTTCAGATGGACGTTTAAAATAAGCCCTCGTCCAAACTTACCTTGAGAGATGTATCCCCTCGATCCCAGTCCTGAATCTAAATTAGAATGGATTTTATTAAAATTGGATGGTCCATTGAGGGGATTGATTTTTTTCTCTTTGTTGCGTTTTTGCACTGGCCCAGGTGAGGAATGTTAGCAAAGGACCGTACCTATGGTTCGTGGGTTGTGGTTAACAGGCCATTGAGGGAATACAGAGTTTGTGCCTTGGTCCATAGGCCTGACCACTGCCTGAGGAGATGTATCCACTCGTGTCCCATTGGGAGCAACTTCACAGTCTGGGTCAGAACTAGATGATGACTCCCGGATCTCATGTTACAAAGGGGCTCCAACAGCCAACAAGCTGAAGTGCTATGTATCCCGTGACTGGAAACCGGAAGGTAAGGGTCTTCTAAAGGTGAGAGGTTGAAATCTAAACCCCATTTCTCCCAGAATCTGGCAAGACCCACGGCAGAGGAACCACATGGCCTCAGTTGTATGTCCCCATGCCTGTTTCCAGCTGCTCATGGGAGGAGACTCTGGAGTGCTGCGGGCTGGCCCGTCCCCTTGGTGCTGCCCTTCAGTGCTCGCTCGGTGAAGGAGAAGCTGGATTGCATTCATCTGAGGCTGCACTAACGCGCAACAATCGTACCACCATAGGCTTGTTCTTCCTGTCAACACCCCATGCGCCATCAATGCACAGAAAATAACACTCCGGGACTTGGGGCATATTATTATTTTTTGTGACTGTATAATTACTGCTACCATAACTATATGTGCCTTGTGCAACGTGTGACTTTTGGTACTGTGCTTTGCACCTTGGGCCCTGGAGGGGCACTGTTTTGTTTGTATTCACTGGTATTCATGTATGGTAGAATGGCAGTCAATCTTAAACTTGAACTTGAAGAGGTTTCTCTCCCAGAATGACCATCAGCCTCAAGGAACAAATAAACTGCTGATTGAACTCAACGGGTTGAACAGGATCCCGCGGCCTGGAGTTTGGTGGGGTCCCGTCACTGGTGACTCCTGGGGAGGATACTGCAGTTTGATCGGAAGTCCGGAAGTTGAGTCTGAGTCTGGAAGTCCACAGGGAAGTTGGAGGCCCAATGCCTGAGAGACTCCGAGTCCACCGGAAGCTGGAGGCCAGTCCTGAGGAGGAGGTGTGCATGTGGCTGTGAGTGGGTGGGTCAGAGGGAGGAGAGTGATGGCTTTGTTCTGCTGTACATCGTGGGAATGCTATGAATCTGTGGCGACACTTGCGGGCTGCCCTCAGCACATCGTTAGGTTGCGTAGCTTGCCAATGCCGCATTTCACTGCGTGCTGCAATATATGGTTGCGATTGGCATCCGTCTGTCTCGAAGGTCAGTTTGGGTGATGAGGAACATCATCACAAGCCTGGGAAAAAGATACGGAAATCCTGAGAGTCACCAGGATTCCCCTCTCGGCCTCACCAGTGTAGTCCACGGGCAAGCTTATGAAGCAATACATTTGGCAGCAGCTTGGCTGCAGGAGCTGCTGGAAGGATGTTCAATGACGCCCAGCTGCCTTAGGGGATCTACGCTGGATTTTCTGTCTGGATTTATTCCCGTAGCCTACGTCTCTCCCAATGCTACCCACAAGGGAGTGGCGCTATTTACCCATAGCAAGGGATCTGGTTCATGAGCACTAGGGCGGTCCACACACCAGTGCACCTGCACGCTATGTGTACGGGAGTCAGACCTCCTCCCCATCCTCTGTAGTTCAGCCTGAGTTCAAAAGGAGTTCAGTTTCCGTGTGTCGCCAGCGAGGAGGCACTGCATGAGGCTTGCTGTTGGAGAGATGATGTACTGACGGGGAGAGACTGACACATTCAGCTCTCCCTTTCACGAGACTGCTAGCCAGCGGTGGAAGCTGAAATCGAGAGTGTCAAGAACTCCCCTCTACCCTACCCCATTTGACATGTCACAACTACCATTTTAATACTATTTCAATATTTATGTGATAAATAAATCGAAATCTGAGCGTGAGACGAGAAAAAAAGTCAGAATCATTATTATTAGGGAGAGTCAACACAGCTTTGTGCGTGGTTGGTCATGTTTAACAAATCTGTTAGAGTTTTTTGAGGAGGTTACAAGGAAAGTGGATGAAGGGAAGGCAGTGGATGTTGTTTACATGTTCTTCAGTAAGGCCTCTGACAAGGTCCCGCATGGGAGGTTAGTTAGGAAGATTCAGTCACTAGGTATACATGGTGAGGTAATAAATTGGATTAGACATTGGCTCAATGGGAGAAGCCAGAGAGTGGTAGTGGAGGATTGCTTCTCTGAGTGGAGGCCTGTGACTAATGGTGTGCCTCAGGGATCAGTGCTGGGTCCATTGTTATTTGTCATCTATATCAATGATCTGGATGATAATGTGGTAAATTGGATCAGCAAATTTGCTGATGATACAAAGATTGGAGGTGTAGTGGACAGTGAGGAGGCTTTCAAAGCTTGCAGAGGGATTTGGACCAGTTGGAAAAATGGGCTGAAAAATGGCAGATGGAGTTTAGTGCAGACAAATGTGAGGTATTGCACTTTGGAAGGACAAACCAAGGTAGAACATACAAGGTAAATGGTAGGTGACTGAGGAGTGCAATAGAACAAAAGGATCTGGGAATACAGATACATAATTCCCTAAAAGCGGCGTCACAGGTAGATAGGGTAGTAAAAAGAGCTTTTGGTACATTGGCCTTTATAAATCAAAGTATTGAGTATAAGAGTTGGAATGTTATGGTGAGGTTGTGTAAGAATTTGGAGTATTGTGTGCAGTTTTTGTCACCTAATTACAGGAAGGATATTAATAAGGTTGAAAGAGTGTAGAGAAGGTTTACAAGGATGTTGCTGGGACTTGAGAAACTGAGTTACAGAGAAAGGTTGAATAGGTTAGGATTTTATTCCCTGGAGCGTAGAAGAATGAGGGGAGATTTGATAGTGGTATGTAAAATTCTGATGGGTATAGATAGAGTGAATGCAAGCAGGCTTTTTCCACTGAGGCCAGGGGAGTAAAAAACCAGAGGACATGGATTATGGGTGAAGGGGGAAAAGTTTAAAGGGAACATGGGGTGGGGGGCTTCTTCACACAGAGAGTGGTGGGAGTATGGAATGAGCTGCCAGATGAAGTGGTAAATGTGGGCTTGTGGCGACCCATTTCCTGGCACATCCGAACCGGCTCACAATTAGGTCGCCTACGGGGGTTTGCGAGCACAGAGCTTTGGAGCCTCTGCGCCACGGGGGACAGGTTGAGGGAGGCTTAAAAGTGAGGCTGAGGATTTCGAATAAAGTTTTTCCTTCGACTGCAGTTACCGACTCCGTGTCGTAATTTTAGCGCTGCGTGTAGCACACCGCTACAGGCTCACTTTTAACATTTAAGAAAAACTTGGACAGGTACATGGATGAGAGGGGTATGGAGGGATATGGTCCAGGTGCAGGTCAGTGGAACTAGGCAGAAAAATGATTCGGCACAGCTAAGAAAGGCCAAAGGGCTTGCTTCTTGTGCTGTAATGTTCTATAGTTCTATGGTTCTAATCAGAATCAGGTTTGTCATCACTGACACACAGTGCTGTACAAAAGTCTGAGGCACCCTCGCTTCTTACCTGATTTCAGATGGTATGAGCTCCACAGAAACCAGATCTCAACATCATCAAGGTTGTCTGGAATTACCTGGCGAGACAGAAGCAAGAGAGACAGCAAGTTCTGTCCAATGCTTGGAACAACCTACCAGCCACTGCACGACAGTGTAGCTGAGAGAATTGATGCACTCTTAAAGGCAAAAGGTGGTCACATCAAATACTGCTTTGATTTAGATTTTTACTATTTATTGCTCGTTATAGTAATTTTTTGATATTCAGAAACTTTTCATTTCATTATTTTGAAAGTGCCTTTGCTTTACATGTGCCTAAGAATTTTAGTTCAGTACTCTGCCATTAAATTTGTTGTTTTGTGGCAGCAGGGCGATAAATAAATAGATAGAGAAGTAAATAAATAAACAGATAGATAAAGCAAAAGAGGGGTCATGAGGTAGTGTTAAAGTGTTCATGGTCCATTCAGAAATCTGATGGTGGAGGGGAGGAAATTAATCCTAAAACGTTGAGTGTGTGTCTTCAGACTCCTGTACCTCCTCCCTGATGGCAGTAGTGAGAAGAGGGAATGAAATGTCAAAATTTCAGATTGAAACCCTGCATGGGGACTGAGAATTGAGAGGCAAGAAGGCCAGAGCAAATAGAGCAGGGGTGTTGAGACAGGAGCCAGAAGTGACTGGTGGACTGAGGGTGGGTGGGTGAATGCTGAAAGGTGCCAGGCAGATTGAGCTAGGTAGGAGAGTTGGGGAGGGTGGAGCTGAGAAATAGAGACAGGCAGAAAAAAACACAATAGAAGATAGTTC
Source organism: Hypanus sabinus (assembly GCF_030144855.1). NCBI lineage: Eukaryota > Metazoa > Chordata > Chondrichthyes > Myliobatiformes > Dasyatidae > Hypanus > Hypanus sabinus. Next base: position 18,151,583 of record NC_082716.1, on the reverse strand, counting down.
CAGGAGTGAAGGGTGGGAGGGGAGACTGAAGGTGGAGACTATAAGATATAGGAAGTGATTTAGGCCATTTGGCCCATCAAGTCTGCTCTGCCATTTCGTCGTGGCTGATTCAATTTTCCTCTCAGCCCCAATCTCCTGTCTTCTCCCCATATCCCTTCATGCAGTGACAAATCACAAATCTATCAACTTCTGCCTTAAATACACCTAAGAAGCTGGCCTCCACAGTGGTAACGAATTCCACAGATTCACCACTCCGCGGCTGAAGAAATTCTTCCTCATCTCCATTCTAAAAGGATGCCCCTCTGTTCTGAGGCTGTGTTCCCTGGTTTTACAGTCTCTCACCACAGGAAACATCCTCTCCACATCCACTCTATCAAGGCTTTTCAATACTTGATAAGTTTCAATTAGGTCACCCGTCATTCTTCTGAATGCCCGTGAGTGCAGGCCCTTACAGCTCACTAAATATTGACTATCAGCTGGTTTAAACTGAGTGACCCTCCTCTCCTTAAGCACAGAGATAATGAGAACACCATAAAAATGTTCAAAGCTTCCTTCTGGCCACTCAAGCTCTTTGCATTTTCATTCAGTGTAAAGTTTATTGTTGGTGTACAGTCAATGCAACCATTGATTTTGCTGACATTATACATAGTGATCTTAAGAATGCCTAACGATGCCTCCCACTATGTTTTATTGAACCAACTGCTGAGTCTTCAGAAGCTTACGTGCCCTCTGTATAATATCATCTTTCTTTAAACCATTATCCAATTTTTTGGCTCAGTTACATTGCGGCAAACAATTTGGACTGTTGCGATTGACTCCACAAAGGCTTGAGATGGACACTATGCTCTCAACAGGAAAATGTTCCATAGCTTTGCAGAATTATAAGGTGTATTTTTTTCCTTCTGCCTGTCTTCTTCCAACGCTCGTACTATTTAATATTTAAAATAATACATATTTAAATACTATAAATGCTTGTAATCATAAGTATAATTAAGTCATACTTAATCAACCCAGAGTACACCTAATGATACTTTAGGACAGAATTAACCCAATGTATCATTCCCACAGTGACACCATTTCCTCAGAACACACTCAGTGACCAGGGAACCAGTGACAAGGACATCAAGGGCTTGGACATCACAGAAGCTAAAATTTGATTATATTGAGCCCAACAAGTAAACCTCCTTAAAAGTTGCAGATGAGGAAGTAAGGAATTTGTATGTGACAACACAGAATACAGCATGTGGTAATACAAAATATATCACAGTTAATTCTATAACTTCAGATTACTTCATGCCCGTCTGTGATATTGGCTTGGCTTGCATCGTGTTTAGATTCCTTCCTTTATTCTTCTTTTCTGTCCATGCATGAAGAAGATGTCCAGCCTGACCTGCCGGGCACGTCTCCCTACTCTGCATTTTGCAGCTCCCACATCCCTTTGTCTAAGTTCTCACTCCATAACTGTTCCCAGTCACTCATTGACCAAATCAAGGATCAGGGAACAATTTTATTCACCGCACACATTTACATGTCTTAGGAATTTGCTGTGGTGTGATGGTCAGAGTGTGGCATGCAACAAAAAGAACAACATTCGAAAAATATTTTAAAAAATTATTATTTAATAATAAATATTTCAGCCATGATGAAATGGCGGAGCTGACTCAATGGGTCAAATGGGTCTAGTTCTATTCTATATCTTTTGGTCGTATAAATAATAAAGAATTATATATAAATAAAGTAACTAATACAATTTGAGATTTAAAGGATATAAGTAAATAAATATCAGCACATATTTACAGTGTAAACAGTATTATAAAAGTAGTTTAGAGTGCAGTGCAGTGACAGGGATAATACATTCAGTGGCCACTTTATTCAGTCATCTGTACACCTGCTCGTTAATGCAAATACCTAATCAGCCAATCATGTGGCAGCAACTCAAAGCATCAAAGCATGCAGACATGGTCAAGAGGTTCAGTTGTTGTTCAGACCAAACATCAGAATGGAAAAGGAATCTGATCTGGAATGTTATATTTGATATTGGAATGTTTGTTGGTGCCATAAAAGCTGCTGCCATAGAGAGCGTCCTCACATCAGCCATTGCCATCTGATTTGGTGCAGCGTCCTCTCGCGATGTACAAAACTGTCATGTCAGCAGGAAAGGCCATTGGCTGCTGTCTACCAGCACTGCAGGACTTGTGTGTGTCCAGGACAAAGAAGTGGGTGGGGAAAATCACTGCGGACGCTGCCCACCCTGCAAACAGCCTTCTTCTAAAGTTCTCTTCAAGGAATCACTGGAGGGCTATTGTAACAAAAGGGTCACACCATCTTAGAAGTTTCGTTCTTCAGGCAGTTAATCTGATTAATCATTCTAATACGAACCCTGTAACCATTTCTATCTGCCCTCAGTGGCCACTTTATTGGGTACAGGAAGTATCTAATAATGTGGCCATGGAGCATATTTCTGTAAGTTCATGGCCTTCTGCTGTAGTTTATTCTTTTCATTATTCAACATGTTGTGCATTCAGAGATGCTCTTCTGCACACCACAGTTGTAGTGCATGTTTACTTGAGTTACTGTCATCTTCCTGTCAGCTTGAACCAGTCTGGCCATTCTCCTCCGACCTCTCTCATTAACAAGGCATTTTTGCCCACAGAACTGTCACTCACCGGATTTTTTTTCTCTGTTTATCGCACCATTCTCTGAGAGCTCTAGAAACTATTGTGCTTGAAAATCCCAGGAGCTCAGCAGTCTCTGAGATCATCAAACCACCCCGTCTGGCACCAACAACCATCCCAAAGTCAAAGTCACGTAGATCACATTTCTTCCACATTCTGATGTTTGGTGTGAACAATAACTGAACCTCTTGACCATGTCTACATGCTTTTATGCAATGAGCTCATTGCCACATGACTGGTTGATTAGGTACTTGCCTTAATGAGCAGGTGTACAGATGTAGCTAATAAAATGACAACTGAGTATGTGTTCACACCAATTGCCTGGACATCCATTTGGTTTTCTGAAGTTTGGCCAAAGCTAGAACCGAATAGCAGCTTTAAATTTCTGGGGAAGCAGTCTCTGTATAAGGCAATGAAGCAAGATCCCGCCTGCCTGTTGCCGTGCTGGATGTTAGGATGTACAAGGCAGTTTTTGACACTCGTGGTGACTCTCGCACAGTGGGAGGACTCGTGGCTTCAGTACTGATGAGTTGTTAAAGGGATAGAACATGTGGAAAGGAGACTAATGTGGATGGAAAGGCTGAAAATCTGGGATAAGCACTGAGATGTAAATCATTGTCTGAAATTGCCAGTGCAGTTGTCAATCCCCAACTGAGTTCTGTTGAAATGTTTAGAATGAAGCATATGAAAAGCTGTTTTATTGCTGACCCGTGTCTCTGCGTCTTCCCCTAAATAAAAGATTATTGGATCTGTTTCAAATTCTCTTTTTAAAAAAAGTACATCCTGCTGTTAAACCTTTCAAAGAGGAAAATTTAATGCTACCAGCGCTTCACGCTGGCTTCCTTCCTTTCGTTATACTTGAGGTTTGGATCACAAGATGTAAGATTAAATTTTTAAGCTGTGTCGTTGATAAGAAAGGATGAAATCTTGGTGCTGGCTCTGATATACTGCAGACTTTTCCCAGGAGTGACAGTGACATTTTCTTGTCTCGCCTTCTGATTAATTGTACATTAACGTTGTATGAATGCAAAAGGTGAAGAAAAAAATCCTCAATTGTGTAGAAAGTCTGTCCAAAGATTCCTGGGAAGATAACCAAAGGTAAAATCGTATATTGCATCTTTTTTTGGGGAGGGGGGAATGTCTTGCTGGCTGTGGCTTTAGAAGAAAATGTAAAAGGAATTATACATTTCCTGATAAATGTTAAATTATGAAGAAATGGAGAAGCTGTTCCTTCATGCAAGATTACAGAAATCTATCTAAATTAGACTTTGCATTCACCTGCTAATATCAGTATGGAACTGGTGTGCAAGCCTTTCAAAACGATTTTCTCAAAGTTAGACTTAGTGTGCTCTGGGCATGCTATGTTAGCACTGGAAGCATAGCAACACTTGCCTAGCACAATGCTAGAGTCATTGAAAACTACAGCACAGAAACACGCCCTTGAGCCCATCTAGTCTGTGCTGATCCATTACTATGCCTTTTCCCATCGACCCGCATCCAAACCATAACTCTCCTTACCCCTCTCATCCATGTACCCACCCAAATTTCTCTTAAGTGTTGAAATCAAGCCCACATCCACCATTTGTGTTGGCAGCTCATTCCACACTCTGACCACCGATTGAGTGAAGCAGTTCCGTCTCATATTCCCCTTAAGCATTCCACCTTTCACCCTGATTTCTAGTTGTAGTCTCACACAACCTGGTGTCTGCTTGCTTTCAACCTATCTATACTACTCATAAGCTTGTATACATCTGTCAACTCTCCCTCAGTCTTCTGTGTTCCGGAGAATAAAGTCCCACCCTATTCAATCTTTCCCTAATACTCAGGTCCTCAAATCCTGGTGACATCCTTGTACATTTTCTCTGCACTCTTTCAATCTTATTTATATCTTCCCTGTGGACAGCTGGCCAAAACTGCACACAATACTGCAAATTAGTCCTCAAAAAACATCTCATACAATTTCAACATGACACCCCAACTCCTGTACTCATACATAGATTTGTGGAGATCAATGTGCCAAAAGCTTTCTTTACAACCCTCCCTACCTCTGGTGCCACTTTCAAGGAACTATATATCTGTATTCCCAGATCCCTCTGCACTACAGTGCCCTACCATTCACAACATGGGACCTAACATGGTTGCTTCTCCCAAAGTGCAATAGCTCACACTTGTGTCACACCATTGGCCATTTTTCTGGCTGACACAGATCCCACTGCAAGTTTTGATAGACTTCCACACAGTCCACTACACTGTCAATTCTGGTGTTATCTACAAATTTCCTGATCCAGTTTTCCACATTATTATCCATTTCGTTGATACAGGTGACAAACAACAATGGACTGGTCACTGCGACACTCCACTAGTCACAGGCCTCCATTTGGAGAGGCAACCATCGATTACACTCTCTGGCTTCTTCTGCAAAGCCAAAGTTTAATCCAATTTACTACCTCGTCTTGAATGCCAAGTGACCGAACCTTGACCAACCTCCCAAACGGGATCTTGTCAAATGTCTTGCTAAAGTCCCTGTGAACAACGTCTGTTGTCTTGCCTTCATCATCTTTCCTGGTAACTTCCTCGAAAATGTGTAAAAGTTTGGTTAGACACAACTTCCCAGGCACAAAACCATGTCGACTATCCCTAAGCAGTCCCTGTCTATCCAAATACCAGGGCCCTTAGAATACCATCCAATAGCTTTGCCACAACTGATACCAGGCTCACCAGCATGAAATCCCTAGCTTTATTCTTGGAGCCTTTCTTAAGCACCGGCTATTCCTCATCCTAAGGATGGTTTGAATATCTCTGCTAGGACACCTGCAATTTCTGCACTTGCCTTCTTCAGGGTCCGAGAACCACCTTGTCAAGCCCTGCTTCAAGACAGCAACCACCACCTCCTCTGTAATCTGTATAGGGTCTATGACCTCGCTACTATATTACCTCACATCTATAGACATTGTGTCCACCTCCCAAGTAAACACAGATGCAAGCTCCTCACTGAATGGATTTGATATTAACGATGTATTTCACTGTATGTTTTGGCGTACATGTGTCAATTAAAGCTAAACTTTATAAAACTTATTTTCTATAATCCTTGCTTGCTCCACACATAAATCCACACACATGATTTACCTTCCCAAATTTCCAGCTCAGATTTCCAGCGTTCAAAGCTTTCATTCTCCATTCATATCCTCCCATTTACCTGAATCATCTTATTGTTTTCCTCTGGTCTTAACTACATTCCATCACCTGAGTCATAAAGATGTACAGGTTTTAAACAGGCCCTTCAGTCCATCAATTCTGTACTGACTATCATGGCTATCTATGACAATCCCACTCGCCAGCATTAATTCCATAACCCTCTTTTTCAGGGGTCCCCAACCTTTTTATGCCATGGATCCTTACCTTTAACCAAGGGATCCGTGGAGCCCAGGTTGGCAACCCCTGCTCTATTGCCTAGGGAGAGAGGGTATGAAGAGGATGTTTCCAATATTGGGAGTGTCTAGGACCAGAGGGCACAGTATCAGAAGGATGAACCGAGATGAGGAGGAATTTCTTTAGACAGAGGAGGTGAATCTGTGGAGTTCATTGCCATTAAAGACTGTGGAGCCCGAGTCATTGGGTATATTTAAAGCAGAAGTTGACAGGTTCTTGATGAGTAAGGGTGTCAATGGTTATAGAAGGCAGGAAATGAGGTAGAAGGATAAATCAGCCACGGCAGCATGGCAGAGCAGACTGAATGGGCCAAATAGCCTAACTCTGCTCCTATATTTTACAGTTTTATGGTCAAGAGTTCAAGAATTACTTCTTGGTGTATCTGCCATGACAGATATTGACCCCTCTGAATTTTCCTCATTGCTCACTTTGCCTCGCATTTCATGGTTTAAAGGTTAGAGGTACACCTGCTTATTTGGAGGTCAGATTGTAGAAAGCTCCGCTGACTCCCTAATGCATTATGGGATGAACTGAAGAAACAAATTAACCACAGCAGAAGAATGTAGAAGGGTCTCAGCCAAAAATATCAACTGTTTGCTCTTTTCCATACTTGCTGCGTAGCCTGCTGAGATCCTTCAGTATTTTGTGTGTATTGGTTTGACTTCCAGCATTTTCACATTTTCTCTTGTTTGTAGATGAATGCAGAATATTCCCTCTTTGAACCATCATGATAGAGTCATAGAACAGTGCAGCACAGGAAAAGGCCTTTCAGCCCAACTTATCAGAGCTGGTTCTATTTGGCCAATATTCATCTCAACCTATCCTATCCATGAAGATGTCCAATTGTGTCTTTTAACCGTTGCATTTGTACTTCATCTACTTTCTCCAGCAGCTCATTCCATAAACCTATCTTCTGTGTGAAGAAATTGCCCCTCAGGCCCCTTTTTAATCTTTCCCTGCTCACCTTTCAATTTATGATTCTCTTTTCCTAGGTAAAGGACTGTGTGTATTCACATTATGGATGCCCCTTGTGATTTTATACACCTCTTTAGGGCTGCCCCTCAGTCTCAGCAAAATGTCCCGAGTAATGATTTAATCAGTTTCATCAGTATGCAAGACAAGCTTTTCCTTGTATCTTGGCCATGTGACAATATTAAGCTAATTGGAGAATCAATGAAAAAAAAAACCTGCAGACGCTGGAAGTGTGAAATAAAGACAGTTTGCTAGAAGTAGTCAGCAGGTTAATGGACCATCTATATGTTAAGAACTTGCTTTAATAGTTCAAATACCCTTCATCAGAACTGGGGAAAAAAGGAAAACATTCACTTTACGTTGCAGAGAGGGTGACAAAGGGACAGATAGGACAAAGGCAATATTTCTGCGGTCTGCGGTCAGAGTTGCCAAAGGGATGAGCTGTGTAGGTTCTTCTCAACAATTTTCCTTGCTTGCTCCATGCATAATTCCAGAATATAATAATTTACCATCCCAACATTGTAGCTCAAATGAGTTTTTTTTTCACTTCCTGCCCTTCAGGAATGAACTTCCATGATTTATTTGAGATTGGGCTTTGGCCTTGTGTATGTGCATCTAGCAGTATGTTGATCCGGAATATCAGCAGAATCTGCCAGAGTCTGCGGTATGGTGGAAGTATCTCTGGTACGTTGGTATTGATTAGGACAGGGACTCCCAGTCTTTTTTATGCCATGGACTCCTACCATTGACCAAGGAATCCATGAACCCCAGGTTGGAAACTCCTGGACTAGAGAAATATCTGCAAATCTGTGGTACTGATTAGGTGTATCCATAGTATAGTGATACTAACTAGAAGTATCTGTGGTATAGTGCAAGTATCTTCAGTGCAGTGGTGCAAATTAGAAGTATCTGCAGTATTAGGGTATCTGTACATATTGTAATACAGGAATCCACTCAGACCTTCTAGAGTACATGCTTATCCTAAGGAGGTTATGACCTCTTTACACTTCCAACCAATTTACAATTCAAGAATTAGTGCTTGTCTATTCTTGGGCCAAATGTCTAACTACATTGAAGACCATTGTATCACCTTGTCATTCTTATGAGCAATTGTTATTAATGGCTCAAGATAAAATATGCAAGATAAATGTAGTAGACTAATGATATTAAATAGTTATCTCTGCTGTTCAACCTGAGAATATTTATCTTTGCTTAAAAACGCTGCGAGCCCACCATTGGACTGGGCTGTAGAACTGCGACTTTGCTTGTAGTTTAACTTCCCTGTGCTTGCTTGTATTTTTATCTGGTCTCCTGTACGCAGGTGATTGATTCAGTGAGTTTTCCAGTGGTTGTAGTTGCTTCTATAATTTTCTGGAAAGCTCTTGGTTTCAGTATGTGTATCATATTACTTGAATCTGGCTATTTGGTTAGTTACCTGTTATCAATGTTTATCTCTAGTCTGGAATGAGAAGACCATGACTACTTTTTAGTCTCCTCTTTTGTCTGTTTCTCTCAACACTTCTTCTTTGCTCTTGCAACAAAGATTCAAAGGTTTAAACTAAATTTATTATCGAAGTTTGTATAGTGTAGAGGGCTGATGGACCTAGTTCGTGACCTAGGGTAGAAGGAATCAGTTTTAGAAAACCTAGTACATCTATTTTTCAATATAGTCCCCTCCTACATTTACACACTTAGTCCAGCGGTCGTGGAGCATACGGATCCTGGACCTCCAGAAAGTGTCCACAGCAGGGGTGATTGATAAGTTGAGTTATTAACTTCAAACTCCCTGCATTATCACTCAAAGAGTTGAACTGCACGTGCATGTAACGAGAGCATCTTGGACCTCCCAGTGGTACACAGCAGGAGTGATTGATAAGTTCGTGGCCTACAGTAGAAAGAGATGAGTTATACAGCTCTCATTACATGCACGTGCAGTTCAACTCTTTGAGTGAAAATGCAAAAATTTTAAGTTAATAATTCATCTCCTTCTACCTTAGGCCACAAACTTATCAATCACCCCCTGCTGTGGACCACTTCTGGAGGTCCAAGACGCCGACTTCTACAAAGAAGGGATCCGTATGCTCCATGACAGCTGGACTAAGTGTGTAAATGTAGGAGGGGACCATGCTGAAAAATAAATGTGCTAGGTTTTCTAAAATTGACTCTTTCAACCTTAGGCCATGAATTTATCAATCACCCCTTGTATATCACCATAGACTACCTACTCTGAGATTCATTTTCTTGCAGTCATTCAGAGTAGTACAGGGAAATACAATAGAATCAGTGAAAAAGTACACACAAAGACTGGCAAACAGCCAATGTGCAAAAGAAGACAAATTGTGTGTGTAAATAAATACATACAGTCACCATGGTCATTAAGTGCATGCCATATGACATGGGCGATCATGGTTTAAGACCATGATTGTTCTTGGCAAATTTTTCTCCAGAAGTGGTTTACTATTGCCTTCTGTGTCGTGTCTTTACAAGATGGGTGACCCCGGCTATTCAACACTCTTCAGAGATTGTCTGCCTGGCATCATTGGTTGCATAACCAGGACTTGTGATATGCACCAGTTGCTCATGCGACCATCTGCCACCTGCTCCCATGATTTCCTGTGACCCTGATTGGGGGCCAAGCAGGTGCTACACCTTGCCCAAGGGTGACCTACAGGCGAGCAGAGGGAAGGAGCACCTTACACCTCCTTTGGTGGAGACGTATCTCCACCCCCCACCTAACATACATACAGTACATACAGAAATCTTAAGTGCTAGGTCCTTCGATTGTGGAGTCTGTTCAGAGTTGAAGTGAGTGAGTTTATTCTTAATAAAATGGCTGTAAGCAACAGGTTTTATGCCTCATCTTGACTTCCAAAAAACCTTTGGATTGCAAAAGCATCAGGGTCCAACACCACATTAAGTCTGCCAATTTCTTTGTTAAATCTTCAGATTGTTGAATTTTGCAACGAAGGGAAGATTCTTGTAAATCTGCTGGCAAATGAATCTTGACTGTTTCTTTGAGCAACTATTTAATAATCTTCCTGCATATTCTCTTAAATTAACGGGAAACTGCAAATTTTAGTGGGAGAATAGCAATTACGAGAAAAATAACTCTACCATTTGTAATTGTGTGATCAAACATTAACTAAGAATAAGGTGTCTTGCAGTAGCATCACTTCAGTTGACTGGTAATGGTAAAAAGATTATACATTAACATCAAGGCTGTAAATATTTAACCATCTTACACCCCAAGCGCATTCATATTTAATAAGATTTCCATTGCAGAGAATAGAACTGAAAATAATGATGGTCGTTTAGCATCAGTATCCTTTTTCAAAATATTGCTTTGGTAAACAAAGTGTTTCTAGTTGGGCAGTGGCTCTTTAGAGAGCTAATTTAAGGTGAATAAATGAGGATCTAGTAAACACAATACAATGAAATCCCAAAGTTACCTGTTAGTGAAAATCAAGTGCCAATATAGTACGTCTACAGGGAAGAGAAAGCATTTCTTAAATTGGCTGGTACAGGATATGCACTAGTACCTTTAGGATGGACAGATGCCTATCATTTCTACCTTGGAAGGACTGCCTATGGGCTTCCTATTGTCTGCGTAGCAGGACAGTTGAGTTGGAACAGCTTTGGATTATCACGATTAGTCAGGCAGTTCTTTATATCAATGTTGTCAATATGCTACCTTTGAATCTGAAAAACTCTAATTAATTTTGCTCCTGTAATGAACCAAAAGCTAAACAGAAATAGATGGGAATCTATGCTAAAAAGTGCCTGTTTTATTTTTATTTTGTGTAGAAAGGCTAATGAGAAGGTTGTGTCTGGATCAGACTGCTGGAAGGCAGATCTGGGCAATGTCTATGTTCTTGGATTGCCTGTGGGTTTTCTTGGCATGTTAGAACAGACAAAATTCAGAATATCTTATATCTGCTACATTAGGTTTCAACACTCTGTTCTACAGTGCAGAGATTTTCATTAAAGATTCATTTACAATCGCAAAGTCCTCACAAGCTTTTTTGTCCAACCAAACAAAACATTAACTACGCTTTCACTAATAAACTTTAACTCCTCTCTTGATAACGTTTATCCCACCGTGAAAGCTCGGATCCTTTCCTTTGAATCCATGGTCAGTAATATTAGGTTTTTAGACCGATCTCTAGTTTTTGAACCTAGAATGAATTGGATGTTGTCAGGGAATAGGTTTTCCCTCAAAAAGACGGCGTCTATCATTAAGGACCCCCATGCCTTGTTCTCATCAGGAACAAGGTACAGGAGCCTGAAGGCACACACTGACGATTCAGGAACAGCTACTTCCCCTCAACCATCAGATTTCTGAATGGACAGTGAACCTATGGACACTATTTCACTACTTTTTTAGTTCTGGTTTGCACTTTTTAGCTAATTTAACTATTTATATACCTGTATATACTGTAATTCACTGTTTTCTCTCTATTATGTATTGTATCGTACTGCTACCGCAAAGTCAACAAATCTCATGACGTATGCCAGTGATATTAAATCTGATTCTGATTCTGATTTTTTTTAATTTTTATTTAGAAGTAACAGGCCCTCTTGGCCCAACAAGCCCCCAGCACCCAGTTACACCCATGTGACCAATTAACGTACTAATCCGTATGTCTTTGGAGCAAGCGGAAGCACCTGGAGGAAACCCACGCGGTCATAGGGAGAAAGTGCCAACTCCTTACAGACAGTGCCATTACTGAACCTGGGTCATTGGCACTGTACACTAACCACCACACTACCATGTCTCCCCAATAACTACAGCAAATATTAGAAATTATTATACTGTACGTTACTATGGTTTTACCTAAATACAACATTCACCTGGACACAGTAAGCAATTGAAGCTTTTTTAGCTGAATTACATAATCTTTTTTATGCCACATGCAACCAAGGTATTGTGAAAAACAATGTTTTCCTTCATTACAAAGGTGTATTGAGGTAACACAAGTGAAAACAAAAAAACAGAGTGAAAGTGCAGTGAAGGCAGACAGAAAACATCAAAGCCTGAAGCGTGATGGTATCGGGTTTGCTGGCCACAAAGTTCTAAACTCAAATGAAGACCTTATGCCTGATCTGATATAAATAGCCACGTACTCTGACTAAAGGGAGGTTATTCTGTAACTACCCTATCTTCAAAGACTACTTCACTTATATAACCATATAACATATAACAATTACAGCACAGAAACAGGCCATCTCGGCCCTTCTATTCCGTGCCGAACGCTTACTCTCACTTAGTCCCACTGGCCCACACTCAGCCCATAACCCTCCATTCCTTTCCTGTCCATATACCTAATAAACTTCCCTGTTTATTAGCCACGGCGAGTTTACCTGCCAATGCCCAGTATTCAAATTGTGGGTCTGCTCTCCCTACCAATGAGCAGATACTTCCAGCTAACAAAGTAGTTTAAAACACAGTTCAGTTATTTTCAGCGATACACATTTAAATCCACACAGCACATTTAAAACTCACAGTGGATTTCTATCTTAAACATGTTCCATTTACAAACCATTTCTAAAGCTCAAAGCATTTCTCAAACATAAACTATTTCTAAAACCCAAAGGATAAAGTACAAAGCACAAAGGATTTCTTAAGCTCAGAGGATTTCTCAAACACAAAGAATTTCCAAAACACAGGTACAATTCATATAAACTAAAAAGACAAACTCGCAATGCACAGGAACACATTGTCCATCACAGAAACCAAAGCTCGAGAAATGGATTCAAGTTCACAAGAATGGGTTCTAGTTTCTTCCATGTTTCTTTTTGATGTTCCTTGCCCCATTCCTAATAAACCTGGACTGCTCTCGTACCCTCTTTCTCCCACTTGGGAGACTTCACACGCACTTATTCTTCAGATATCCTTTTAACACAAGCAGCCTAAAAATATTTTTGAAGACATAGACCTCAACATAATGTTTACAGTTCATAGTTAATGCTGTAAAGCTAACTTCCTTGAGTACATAAATCCTTCTGTTATTGATATACTAAATGATATCATCCTTCTGTTATTGATATGCCAAATGATATTATCCATCTGTTCTGCAAACTTCCTTGAACTAAGCAACTTAAGAGTCTGCTTATCTGTTTGAAACAACCCAAACTAACCAACCCATGGTCACCAGCAGTAAGATAGGATGCTGGGTGCTAGCATCTGCTTTTACACAGAGCATCTGCAAAGTACAGAGCTTGTTTGCAAAGCTATTCTGTAGACAATACCTTAACTTCAAACTGATTACTGTTTCTATTTACATATTATGAACTGAAGACTTGACTTCCATTTACGATTAGAAATAAAACAATGCAGCATTAGTTGGAAGTTTACTTACATCTGTTTTTGATCTTACAACTGGCAGCTATGTTTAGAAAGCAAGTTTAGCAGGATCTCACAGGATAGTGAATATCCATCACAAAAGCAACTACTGCTAGGCTCAGCGACAGCTTCTATCCCACTGTTATTAGCTATCCCACGGTTCTCCAGTATGATCCTGTATGATGGATTCTTGACTTCACAACATATCTTGTTGTGACCTTTCATCATATTGAATGTCACACCGCACTTTCTATATATTTTCCTTTTAGTGGAATGATTTATGATGATGACATATGGAACAATGCTTTTCACTGTACACCACTACATGTGACAATAATAAGCCAATTAAATCTTCCAAGGAACCATTCAGCAGCAGGATAGAAGCTATCTTTGAACAGGTATATCTGGCTTTTGTATCTTCGACAAAGAAAGCCCAGCAGCACCTATACTTTCTCAGGAGTTTGTGAAGATTCAGGGTGACATCTAAAACTTTGACAAACTTCTGTAGATGTGCTGTGAGGAGTATATTGACTGGTTGCATATTGGTCTGGTATGGAAACACCAATGCACTTGAACGGAAGAGCCTACATGAAGTGGTGGATTTGACCCCGTCCATCACAGGTAAAGTGCTCCCCACCATTGAGCACATCTACATGGAGCACCGTCGTTGGAAGACTGCATCCATCATTAAGGATCCCCACCATCCAGGCCATGCTCTCTCCCTGCTGCTGCCATCAGGAACAAGGTAGAGGAGTCCCAGGATCCACTCTGCCAGGTCCTGGAACAGCTATTACCCTTCAAACATCAGGTTCCTGAACCAGAGGGTATAACTTCACTCTCTTCAACACTGAACTGTCCCCACAACAGAAGGACTCATGATCAAGAATTCTTCATCTCATGTTCTTGATGTTTATTGCTTACTTATTATAATTATGATGTTTGTTTTTTCCTCTTTTCGTATTAACAGTTCATTGTATTCTACACATTGGTTGTTTGTCGCATGTACAATTTTTCATTCATTCTATAGGCTTTCTTTGTACTTACTGTGAATGCCCACAAGAAAATGAATCTCCGGGTTGAATATGGTGACATACATGTACTTTGATAATAAATTTACTTTGAGCTCCGAACTTTGCTCAATGGGAGAGGTAGAAGAGAGAATGTCTGGGGTGGGTGGGGTCTTTGATAACATTGTCTGCATTACTGGGGCAATGCTGCTTTTTGTTGTGTTTCAATTAAATACATTTTTGCCCAGCATAAACCAGATTTGCTTTCATATTTTGAGCATAAAATCATAAACACAGTCTTAAATCAAAGAACTTTAGGTACTAAACATTACCAAAAAGATATCAAGTGGAAGAATTGTCCTTATTTTTAAGAGTGGTAATATTTTGCAATTCTTGAACATTCCTTGGGCTGGTGTTTCTGCTGTTTTCAGAGGAATTTTATACAGCTTCTCACATCGGATCCCAATGCTCACCAACAGAGCAGCATGGTTCACTTTGTCAAATTTATTTACAGTTAGCACTCAGTTAATCATGTGTGGATGAGAACTGTGTTGCTAGAAAAAAAATGTACTTTGATACCTGCCGTTTCTTCAATGCTTAAAGAAAAATCAATTTCAAATTAAAATCAGTATCAGACCTTGTAAACAGTCTCTGCCTCAGCATACATACATCCTTTGGCCAAGAAAACATAGACCTAGTTTATTCGTTGATACCTGCTGGACGTGCTCGGAGAGGATCACAAGGAGACAGTAGTAGTACGATCACCCGAGTCGATTCTGATGTTCTCCTAAGGGGCCATTTATTGGTGGCTCCTTATTCAGGCATCTGTAGGTTCTGATCAGGGATCCACATATCCTGGTGCAGTGTGGGTAAGAGTAAGTGGTGGCTGGGGTTAATGGCTGGGTCTTTTGGTTGTTCAGTCTCTCCTTGTTCTCTGGTTGTGGTGGATTAACGGAGAATCCCTGTGTGTGACTTTGCCGATACATGAGCATCCACCACTCAATCCTTGACAGATCAGGGTCCTGTGCCATGGAATACAAGGTGACTGGGGACCCTTCACTGCTGCAGCCTTCCTCCTGCTTACTGCCCTTGTGATGTGTCATCATCTTCCACCAGCTCCACCATTGAGCTCTTGGCTGGAATAATCCAACCTTCCCCTTGATGGTCCGTAATTGGGAAAAGTATCGTCCCTAGCCACAACTGCTCAACAGCTCATCAGAGACAAGCGGACTCAGGTGTCTGTGATTTCTGCACTCACGGCTGCCGTCCACGAGCTTACTGTGAACAGCCTGCATCATCTGACAGCCATTAATGTTCTCGCCAGCTCAGTTCAGCAGCCTCCGGCCGCCTCAGTCCCACTCCCAGCATCTCGCAGATCCTCCTTTTCTACTGCCCCGACAATCTCTGCTGCTAACGCTCCGGTGATCTGGGGAACAGAAGCAGAGGTGAGGGCCGTCCAACAATCAAATCCAGGCCCAGATGGGGGACCTCCAACCAGCTGTTTGTCCCTGCTGCGGTGCATTCCAAAGTGTTGGAATGGGGTCACTCCTCCTATCCGGCTGGACATCCGGGAATTCAACGGAGTCAAGAGTTTATAGAGACAATTTTGGTGGCCATCTATGTCCCAGGATGGCCACGACTTTGTATCTGCGCTCGGAACAAGACATCTTGCCAGCATCCTGCAGGTCTGCTATGTCCACTGCCTGTGCCCCGCTGCCCCCAGTCCCACCTCTCAGTAGATTTCATCACTGGTCTGCCCCCGTCTAATGGAACCACCACCATTTTGGTTGTTGTGGATCAATTTTCCAAGGCTGCCCGCTTCATTGCCCTCCCCGAGCTCCTATCGGCTCGTGAGACTGCCACGCTCATGCTTCAACATGTGTTCAGTCTCCATGGCTTTTCTCAAGACGTAGTGTCAGATCATGAACCACAGTTCACTTCCCGCTTTTGGAAGGCTTTCAGCTCTCCTGTAGGATCCACGGCCAGCCTCTTGTCTGGCTTCCACCCCAATCTAATGGTTAGACTGAGAGAGTGATCCAGGAGTTGGAGACAACCCTGACAGCGCAGTCTTGCCTCTTCCAGCCCCACGAACTGGAGCTCCCAATTGGAATTGGTTTGGGCAGAGATCACCCACGATAACCTCCAGTCGTCCTCCGCTGGTATGTCTCCCTTTGAATGCCAGAAGGGATTCCAGCCCCCTCCTTTCCCTGATCAGGAGATCGACGTAGGAGTTCCTGCTGCTGAGCAGCTGATCCAGCGCTACAAGCGCATCTGGAGACGAGCCAGGGCTTCTCTGCTGCGCGCCCAGAAACAGCATTCCCGGCAGGCTGATTGGCTCCGTCGACGGGTAAGGCCATTCAAGCCAGGGGAGGAGGTCTGGTTGGCATCGCGGGATCTTCCCCTGAAAGTCGAGAACCGGAAATTGGCGCCGCACTACCTGGGACCGTTTGCAGTGGAAACGACTGTAAACAAGGTGTCCTATAGATTGCATCTACCAGCACCACTAAGATCCACCCAGTATTCCACGTTTCCCAGCTCAAGCCGGTTACTACCTCCCCTTTGGCCCCAGTCACCCCACCTCCCCCTCCTCCCTGCCTGGTAGATGGTTCTCTTGTCTATACTGGCATCTCGCCGGGTACGTGGTAAGGTCCAGTACCTTGTGGACTGGGAAGGGTACGGTCCAGAAGAACATACTTGTATCCTGGCAAAGGACAAGTCGCTGCTCCGGGACTTCCAGCAGCCACAGGTCTGTGGCGCCTCAGGGTCTCCGCTTAGAGAGGGGGCCCTGTCACAACCACGGATTGGGCAGCGCAGTAGATATGGCAATTGCACTTGTGAATTTGCATGTGTCAACTAATTATTATTTTATCATGATAGTATTTAACTCCATACTTATCATCGCAGTACTTGTCGAGACTTGGACAGAGCATAGCAACGCTTCTCTGCCTGTTTGCATTCACCCTTCCCTGAGATACTGACTTTCCAATTGACTGGCTCTGAAGACTAGCAGTGTTCACTTAATATTCAGATGTTCTTTTCAGCCGCAGTGTAGGCTTCGTGTTCCTTTTGAGAGTTAACGGCCCTTTTTGTCCTAGCATTTATTGTTATTATTAAAGTCTGTGAACTATCGACCTGCTTCAGTGTCTCTCACTCTGCACTTGGGCCATATCCAAACCTGGTGACAGTATGGCGTTGTGGGCATCACTGAGTCGAGGCTGAAAGAAGGCCATAGTTGGGAGTTTAACATCAAAGGATATACTTTGTATGAAAAGGACAGGCAGGAAGGCATAGGCAGTGGTGTGGTTCTGTTGGTAAGAGATGGAATTACATCTTTAGAAAGAGGTGACATAGGGTCAGAGAATGTTGAATCTTTGTGGGTGGAGTTAAGAAACTGCAAGGGTTAAAAAACCATTATGGGAATCATATAGGCTTCCAAGTAGTAGCCAAGATGTGGGGCTGAGATTGCAAAGGGAGCTGAAAGGGCATGTAATGAGGGTGGTGGTGGCATCCGTCGGTCTCGAGAGACCATGGATCTGCGCCTGGAGTTTCCAGGGAGCAGGTCTGGGCAGGGTTGTATGGGAGACCGGCAGTTCCCCAAGCTGCAGGCCTTCCCCTCTCCACGCCACCGATGTTGTCCAAGGGAAGGGCACTAGGACCCATGCAGCTTGGCACTGGTGACATCGCAGAGCAATGTGCTGTTAAGTGCCTTGCTCAAGGGTACAAACATGCTGCCTCAGCTGATGCTTGAACCAGTGACCTGCAGGTTACTAGTCTGATGCCGTGCCCACTAGGCCACACGCCAACAATGAGGGTAGTGTCACATTTGTAATGGGGGACTTCAATATGCAAAGGGCTTGGGAAAGTCAGATTGGAGTCTGATTGCAAGAGAGGGAAATTGCTAAATGTCTACAAGATGGCTTTTTTTAGAGCAGCTTGTGCATGAGCCTACTGGGGAAAGGCTATTGCAGATTGGGTGTTTTGTAGTTAGTCAGCTTAATGTCAAGGAACACTCAGGAGGCGGTGATCGTAATATGATTGAATTCATACTGCAGTTTGAAAGGGAGAAGCACAAGTCACCAGTACCAGTATGGCAGTGGAATAAAGGGAATTTCCGAGGCACGAGAGAGGAGCTTGCCCAGGTGGATTGGAGGAGGATACTGGCGGGGATGATGGCTGGAGTTTCTGGGAATAATTCACAAAGCGCAGTATAGATATGTCCCACAGAGGAGGAAGTTCTCAAATGGCAGGGGTAGGCAACCGTGGCTGACAAAGGAAGCCTTGGACTGCATAAAAACCAAGGAAAGGGCATATATGGTAGCAAAAGTGAGAGGAAAAGTTGGATGATTGGAAAGCTTTTAACGTTCAGCAAAAGGCAACTTAACAAAGGCTATAAGAAGGGAAAAGATGAAATATGAAGCCAAACTAGCCGATAATATAAACCAGGATACTAAGTATTTTCAGTTACATAAAGAATAAAAGGGAGGTGACAGTTGATATTGGACTACTGGAAAATGATGCTGGTGAGGTAGTAATGGGGGCAAAGAAATGGCAGATGAACTTAATAAGTACTTTGCTTCAGTCTTTTCTGTAGAAGACACTAGCAGTGTGCCACGGGTCCGTGAGTGTCAGGGAGCAGGAGTGACTGCTGTTGCTATTACAAAGGAAAAAGTGCTAGGCAAACTGAAAGATCTTAAAGCTAGATAAATCACCAGGATCAGATGGGCTACATCCCAGAGTCCTGAGAGAGGTTGCTGAAGAGATAACAGATGCATCAGTCATGATCTTTCAAGAATCACTTGATCCTGGCATTGTCATGGAGGACTGAAAAATTGAAATATTTCTCCACTCTTTAAGAATGGAGGAAGACAAAAGACAGTTCACCTAACCTCAGTGGTTGGGAAAATGTTGTAGTCCATTATTAAGGATGAGGTACCAGGGTAGTTGGTGATTAATGAAAAAAATAAGACAAATTCAGCATGGTTTCTGTGAAGGGAAATCTTGCCTGACAAATCTGCTAGAATTCTTCGAGGAAGTAACAAGCAGTGTGGACAAAGGAGAGGCAGTGGATGTTATTTACTTAGACTTTCAGAAGGCATTTGATAAGATGCCTCACATGAGGCTGCTTAACAAAATAAAATCCTATGGTGTTGCAGGAAAGATACTGGTACGCACAGCGGAATGGCTGACAGGCAGGAGGCAGTGAGTGGGAATAAAGGGGGCCTTTTCTGGTTGGCTGCCAGTGACTAGTGGTGTTCCTCAGGGGTCAGTATTGGGAATGTTATTTTCACATTTAAATTGTGGAATTGATGGCTTTGTGACAAAGTTTGTGGTGGATAGGTGGAGGAGTAGGTAGTGCTGAAGAAGCAATGAGATTGCAGTAGGACTTAACTTGGAAAATGGGCAAAAGGGTGGCAGATGGAATACAGTGTTGGGAAGTGTATGATAATACATTTTGGTAAAAGGAACAATAGTGCGGACTATTATCCAAATGGAGAGAAAACTCAAGCATCGGAGCTGCAGGGGGACTTAGGAGACCTCGTGCAAGAGTCCCAGAAGGTTAATTCACAGGTTGAGTCTGTGGTAAAGAAGGCAAATGCAATGCTGGCATTTATTTCAAGGGGAATAGAATATAAAAGCAAGGAGATAATGCTGAGGTTTTATAAGACACTGGTCAGGCCGCACTTGGAGTATAGTTTTGGGTCCCTTATCTCAGAAAGGATGTATTGGCATTGGAGAGAGTCCAGAGGAGGTTCATGAGAATGATTCCAGGAATGAAGGGGTTAACACATGATGCACCATCAATAACTCTGTGAGACGGGAGGCGAACGATAAGCTTTTATGAGCAGCAGATGTGACCACAACATCTTGGAGGCTGAGGGAGGAGCAGTGCCTCCAATCGCCTTTATACAGGGGTCTGTGGGAGGAGCTACAGGAGCAGTCAGCAGAGGGGCGTGTCCCGACAGGTATACACATAGTTCACCACAACATATGAGGAGCATTTGGCAGCTTTGGGCCTGTACTCACTGGAATCTCAAGGAATGCGGGGGATCTCATTGAAACCTACTGAATGTTGAAAGGATTAGAAGGGTGGATGTGGAGAGGATGGTCCCTCTGGTGGGATATGCAGAACATAGAGAGCACAGCCTCAAAATTGATGGGCAACCTTTTAGAACAGAAGTCAAGAGGATTTTTTTTTTTAGCCAAAGAGTAGTGAATCTGTGAAATGCTTGGCCACAGATTGCAGTGGAGGCCAAGTATATTTAAAGCGGAGGTTGATTCCTGATTAGTCGGGCCATCAAGGGATATGGTGAGAGGGCAGCTGTATGGAGTTGACTGCGATCCAAGGATCAGGTATGATAAAATGGCGGAGCACACTCAACGGGCTGAATGGTCTCATTCTACTCCTATGTCTTATAGTCTTAAGTGTCACCCACAAGAGCTTCAAACCCTAACCCTGCCAGAGAAAACCACCTTCATAATTTGGCTTCATTGACTGGTCACTAGATAAAATGATTTTGCTTTATGTTACATCTCAATCCAATCCATTGACCTGAAAAAAACGGGTGGAAAACTAATCAAGCATAATTCAGTAAAAGCCTCACTATGAGCAGGTTGGAGCTGGGAGACTGGAAATGGGAGGCGCATTATGTCTGGAAAAGCCTTCATGATCCCTCTGACTCTCCATTGGCTTAAAACCTTTGTTATTAGCACTCATTGAAAATGCCACATCCATCTACAGGATGTAAGGACACAGTCTGGCTCAGAATGTTGCCATTTGCATGATGGGTGCTTTATTGCTCTTTCTCTGTGCAGTAGTTACAATCCCTCTTCTTGGTAATAAAGTTCTTCAGGTTTCTTGCATTGTGGCTGTCTATAAGCAAGAGGGTATAATTTATATTTCCTTTGATAATTAATGTACTTGATTTGATTTGAGTTTAAAACTGTTTTTAAAGGTGCTGTTATTAGTCAAATTATCCTCCTTTAGCAGACTGAAGCTCTATCATAAGTTTATTTGACTTAGTTTCAAATCATACATTTAACCAGTTGGACTATGAATGGGGAACTTCCATCCCAGTTTTGCTGGGATTTCGAAAAGCTTGTCATGCTAGCAAATGGGTCTGGATTTCGAAGTGTAGGAGTAGTCATTATTTTGAGGGAAAACAAGCATTTTCACGGAGCAAGCGGCAAACGGGGGACGGGGGGGTAGGCGATGGAACTAGCTGTTATTCTTTGTCAGGGACTGAATGACTAAATTGTGGGGCCCTTCTGAACACAGTGACAAATCTGCTGGGGTTGCACTGAAACGCAAGCTAACACAAAAAAAAACAGGCAGGCAGCCGGACATATTAAATGGAAGATCGCCAACAGTGAAACCTTGAAGAATGAAGCATTCTAAAAAAAGAGTGGGGAAGCAGGGGACATGGTGGGGTAGGGGGTGGTGCAGAGATTGGGAGGAAGGGAAATTTGAGTTGTGTCAGGTAGAAAACTAGGTGTAGGTTTTTAAGGCAGTGAACCGGAATGCAACAAACAGTACGTTGGAAGAACTCAGGGTTCGTGCGGGGAAAATAAATTGTCAATGTTTCAGGTCAAAACTCTGCATGGAATGAGCAGATGGTCAGGATAGAGAGGAAAGGGAGAGTGGTGAGACAGGGAATCTGCAGTCACCATAATCCAGAGTACTCTTCCTGAAATAGTGAGATTAAAGAGATTAGCAAAATTTTGCTATACATTAAGAACTCAAAGGACTGTAGGTCTAAACAATCAGTGAGTTGCTCGCTGGCAGAGATAATGAAGGAGCTGTGCAACATGCTGCTGCCTGAGTCGATGGAGGCTTACAGTCAAGTAGTGAGTGGCTGTCATGATTGTTTTTCTTAGAATCGTGAGACCCCTTTGGTCATTGCTAATCTGGTAGGCTTCAAGTTCTGTTTGTTGATTTATTGGATGAGAGCAGGGGTGGATGGTGGGGGAGCTGCCTGGCCTCGGCTGTAGTGAGAACTAGGCCTCAAACCATGGTGTCACCTGTAGCGAGAACTAGGCCTCAATCCACTGTGTCACTTGTTTGCAGCCACTCGGAGTGAGGGGACGAAGCCATTGTGCTTCACCAGGGGGTGGGGGGTGTTGTGGTGTCCAGAATGGATTTGGTGCTGCCCTGCCAGGGTTTCTCTTGGTAGAAGACAAGCTCTGTTGTGGCTGACTGCTGATTTGCTTGGCAAATGGACTTGGAGTTCCAAGCCGCTGTGGAGGTGTCTGAGCTGGAGTGCTCCACTGGGGGCAGTGTCGCACAGTTGTGGTCAACTGGTTTCATATGGACGGAGGGATCTGGACTATATACGTACATAGCATTTTGTGTGTGTTGCTCAAGACATGGTGTTGCCTGGCAGGTGTCGGGGCCAGTGCGCTCTGTTGTGGTTAACAGATGAACTCAATGGGCTGGGGGTTCTGGACTACATGCATGCATATTCTGTGTTTTTATATTTTACTGACATTCTATATGAGTTTGCTGTCTTGTATGTGCGAGAACTGCTCCTCAAGCCACAGTATTTCCAGGAGTAGGGGACTGGGGAGCACTGGGGCTGGTGTGCTCCACCAGGGTCAGCGTCCAATCTCCAGTCCCGAGTCACTGCTGGCCACATTGTTCGCTCTGCAGGAGATGGGCTCTACTGCTGTTTATAAACTCGAGCTTTGGAACTCTTTTATTCCGTGATTGTGAATCCATTTCTGCTTGTTATCTTGCGTGTGCTGTGCTGTGTGTGATTGTTGGTGCTGTGTTCTTCACTTTGACCCCGTAGTTACGCTGTCTCGTTCAACTGTATTCATGAGTATTCATGTACAGTTGAGTGACAACTAAGTTTGAATTGAATTAGCTTTACTTGTCGCTTGTACATTGAAGTGTACAGTGAAACGTGTTGTCCACGTCAATGAGCAACACAGTCTGAGGACGCACTGGGGGCAGCCCGGAAATTCCGCCAAGCTACTGGTGCTAACATAGCAAGCCCACAATTTACCACCGTACCCTGTACATCTTGTGGAGTGTGGGAGGAAACTGGAGCACCTAGAGGAACGCTAAACTTTCCCAGGGAGAACATATAAATTCTTTACAGATAGCAGCAGGAATGGAACCCCGATCACTGTGGTTGATGTAGCTTCAAAAGGAGGTCAGATGGAGAAGGTGCTGAGGAAATGGGGGGAATTGAACAAGTCTTGAAAAGAGCTAGCAAAGTTATAATTGACCAAGGTTAAAGCTGATCTATACTCCTGTGTTGCATCTACACCGTAGGTACCGTGTACCCTACACCGTATCGGTGATGCACACCTCCCCAAAAAAGTAACTCACGTGTCGCGGCAATGCAGACCGCAGCAACTGTGATTGGTCCACTTGGTAGCATCGCATTTCCTCCTACGCATTTCCGGTTGCTTCTTCTCCGACTTTTCTGTACACTGATGTGGAATAGATGAACCAAATTGTCAAATCTACCTGCCGACATGTGAAAATGTTTGAAATGCATTTTCTCGTCCACATCTCTCACGAAGAAACTCAACACAGTGGCAAAGAAACCCCACCGAACTAGCATTTTGGTGCACATCAACGCACGCTCGCTCCAGTGTAGAGCCAACGCAGAAGTGAAAATCAGGCCTACGGCGTAGCCCATACACACAACCATAAATCAGCCTTTATTCTTCTGTCGTGTCTGAGATTGAACCTTGAAATGTGTTGGCGCATGGCCAAGTGGTTAAGGCATTCGTCTAGTTAACTGAAGGTCGTTAGTTCAAGCCTTGGCTGAGGCTGTGTGTGTGTCTTTGAGCAAGGCACTAAACCACACATTGCTCTGCGCCAACACCGGTGCCAAGCTGTATCGGTCCTAATGCCCTTCCCTTGGACAACATCGGTGTAGAGAGGGGAGACCTGCAGCTTGGGCAACTGCCGGTCTTCCATTAAAAAAAAACCTTGCCCTGGAAACTTTCCAAGGTGCAAATCCATGGTCTATTGAGACTAATGGAGGCCTACCTACCTGAACCTTGAACAAATCAATTATTATTTATTTGGCGGGATCCCACTGATCTTTTTATTGGGATTATTATTGGGATTTACAGAATAATTCTTATAGAAAAGATTAAAAAATAAAATGTGACAGCTTTGTGGATAAGTGTGTGAATGGAAAAAAAATTGCAGTGAAAGACAGGGAGAGGTGATGGTATTGGGTCAATTTGAATGCACAGGGCCAGCATGGACCTGATGGGTCTCAAGAGCTATAATTTTTCTGTGTTCCATGTCATTCTTACAGTGTAACATCACTAGGAGTATCTCACTTTGGCCAATCAAGGCATCACGGGCAACTTAAGTGAGCACTAAGCAATGATGCCCAGTTTAGTTAACTTCAGCAACAGAAAAGTAAGTCTTGCATGAGGAGACAAGGAAGCAGAAAATGGCGGTAGATGGATGAAGCTTGAGATAAATGGACTCTCAAAGAGCTGAAGTATCAATGGGAAGTCAGAGCTAAAAGTGTTAGGGGCAGAATGGAGCTCATGTGCACCTGGAAGAGCTAAGGTAGGGTAATGCCAAAGCAAACTTGAAAGGGCAGCACGCAGCCCTAGTGGACCTGCGAGGGATGCAGCAGGATCATATACGGTAGGAGAGTGGACCTGAGGGCAGCACGGAGAGGGATATGTCAGGATCATCCGGACCTGAACAGGTGGAAAAGGGCTTAAAGTGCATTTGAAAGTAACGCAGCAGGATGGAGCTTAAGGGTTACGGCAGTGTGGTGCCTGTGAACCTGAAGGGGCAAAGTTATGAATAGCTGGTAAAGCAATACTGCAGAGTCAAACTCATGCAGACCTGAATGGGCAAACCAGGATGAGCCCTTAAACAACACTGCAGGATCAAGCTCACGTGGACCGAACCAGTGAAGGCACTATAGTGTTTTAACACACCTGAACGTGGTAACACCAGCATCAAACTCATGCGGGCTGGCAAGGAAGACCACTGGATGGAACATAATGTGTGTAAAGTTTCAGTTAAGTGGACTCTCAAAGAACTAAAGCATCAGTGAGCAGGCCAAGCTAAAAGAGTGAAGGCAGAAAGGAGCTCATGTGGAGCTGAAACAGTAAAGGCAGGAGAGGGCTAAAGCTTAACTGAGAGGCAGGGTGCAGCCTAAGGAGACCTGAGAGGGGTGGGGAGAAAGGGGCAAAGCAAGGCCTCAGGGTGAGCTGATACGAACATAAGGTACTGAAGACCCAGTGTGCCAATTTGGGTGAAGCATCAAGGAACAATGCCTTAAAAAGTCAGGATCCATTATGAAAGACCCCCATCATCCAGGACATGCCTTCTCCTCAATGCTAGCTTCAGGGAGGGAGTACAGAAGCCTGAAGGCACACACTCAGTGATTCAGAAATGGCTTTCTCCCCTCTGCCATCGAATTTCTGACAGGACATTGAATCCTCACTCTTTTTTCTCTTTTTTTGTGATATTTATTTAAGTGTTTTAATAAATATATACCTACTGCAGCTTACAGTTTTTATTATGTATTATTATTTATGTAATGTATTGTACTGCTGCTACATAACAACAAATTTCATGACATATGCCTGTGATTGAAACTATGTTCGGATATGGCCCAAGTACGGAGCGGAGTACTACACTGAAGTGGGCCGATAGTTAACAGACTTTGAAGCGAATTACCTTCTTAAAATCGAGTTACCTTCTTAAATTTCCACTTGCTAACACTGTTAAATAAAGATTTTGTTCTTAAAGGTATTATGAAATTCCACAATCTTTTTTTGATATTAATCCCAAAACTTGTCCTAAGGCAATTTTTTATCTAAAACCTCCATATATTTAGTAAAAGTCACCAACAGATGCAACATCATCTGCAAATTTGGTTGAGTGAACTCAGCCTTTTTTCCTTGTAGTGACAGAGGTTGAGAGGTGACCTGATAGAGATGTACAAGATGATGAGAGGCATTGATCGTGTGGTTAGTCAGAGGCTTTTCCCCAGGGCTGGAATGGCTAGCATGAGAGGGCACAGTTTTAAGGTGTTTGGAAGTAGATACAGAGGAGATGTCAGGGCTAAGTTTCTTACACAGAGAGGTGTGTGCGTGGAATGGGCTGCTGGCAACTGTGGTGGAGGCGAATACAAAAGGGCCTTTTCAGAGTCTCCTGGACAGGTACATGGAGCTCAGAAAAATAGAGGGCAATGGGTAACCCTAGGTAGTTTCTAAGATATGGACATGCTCAGCACAGCTTTGTGGGCTGAAGGGCCTGTATTGTGCTGTAAGTTTTCTCTGTTTCTATGTAAATGCAAGAGCCATACAAAATGAAACCAACATTTTTCAGTGAAAATCACTCTCCTTCCTTTGTATCGTACATAATACAATCAGTCAAGGCTTTCAAAAATTTGGCAGGGGGTTGGTAACCGGAGTGATAGTGCTGAGGATGAGGTAGATGGTTTACAGAGGCAGTGTGTAGTGAGACTGCTAGCAAGCAGAGGCTGGTAATAGGACAAAATTGCAATGTTAAAGGGAGAAATGGGAGAAAACAAAACTAAAAGTGCTGTATTTGAATGCGCATAATACATGGGATAAGGTAGATGAACTTGCAGCACAGTTGCAGATTGGCAGGTATGACGTTGTGGGCATCACTGAATCAAGGCTGGAAGATAATTATAACTGGGAGCTTAATATCCAAGGATACATGTTGTATCGAAAGGACAAGCAGGTAGGCAGAGAGGATGGCGTGGCCCTGTTGATAAAAAATGAAATCAGATCATTAGAAAGAGCCAGCTGTAAGATTGGGTTTGATTCCTGCCGCTGCCTGTAAGGAGTTTATATGTTCTGCCCGTTACTGTGTGAGTTTCCTCCTGGTGCTCCCATTTCGAAGACGTATGATCAGGGTTAGTGAGTTACAAGCAGGGTGACATTTGCAAGCTGCCAGGAAAGATCCTCACTGATTTGATTTGACGCAAACAATGCATTTCTCTGCATATTTCGATGTACGTGTGACAAACAAAGCTAATTTTTCTAAGAGTAGAGGGCCACCAGGCAGTGGTCAGCACATAATGTCCTGCAGGTACTGCAGGAGAAGGACGAGATGGACACAGTGGGGTGGTTCCCTGAGCAGACTGTCCAGTTCATCTGGCAAAAGGCCTCATCGCCAGACCTCACCAACAGGCACCGAGACCTCGCCTGGCTGGCGGTGAGAGGGGCCCTCCCAGTCAGATCCCTCCTGTATGCCCGGAACGTCGTCTCCATACCCCACTGCTCACGGGAGGACTGCAGTGAGGAGGAGTCGGTGACCCACCTCTTTGCACACTGTGGGTTTGCGGAAAAGGTGTGGAGGAGGATGGAAGGGGCTGTGTCGATGTTCATCCCCAGCAGCTGCGTAACAGAGGACTCTCTGATCTACGGGCTGTTCCCGGGGACGCACACGGAGACCAACATCCGGTGCTGCTGGCAGATCATCAACTCGGTCAAGGACGCTCTTTGGTCGGCCGAAACTTGATGGTCTACCAGCACACGGAGATGTCCGTGAGGGAATACTGCCGACTGGCACATTCTTGGCTGCAGGAGTACGTGATGAGGGACGCACTCAAACTCGGTGCAGCCACCGCAAGGGCCCGGTGGGGAAGGACCACGGTTTAGGGTTCTTCTCCCACAGGAGTGGGAGGGGTCAGATGGGAGGGAGTTTACCCCTCAGCAATGGTGAGTAAAGATGGAACAACAGAATGCCACGTGAGTAGCAAAAAGGGTGGAAATGTATAGAATATAGTGGAAACGTCTGTAAAGTACCGAGAGTCATTGAATGGTACATAATTTTATTTTTGAATAAAGTATATCTTGTTAATAAAAAAATTCTAAGTTTTTACCTTTGTAGTAATTTGCAGGGTTATGGGAAAGGAGCAGGAGACTCGAGCAGACAACTCTGAGAGGGCTAAGTGGCCTTCTTTTCTGCAACAGTCACTTATTCGATTGCATGATGCTTTTGTCAAAAGGGTTCTGGGAAGGCTCAAGCCTGTTTATTGTTCTGAACTTGGAGTTAGACCAGATGAATGAGTATTAACAGGTCAACGGTGTATTCTTCTCTCTCTATGCCCACCTGCTCATGATTTTAAAAGGAAAAGTGTCAAAGAAACATGAACTTAATTCTTAAGGTACAAAACAGAATCTCCTCTGAAACAATAGATGCTTTAAGAAAAAAATGCAGAGAGGATGAGCATTGCATTTATATATCTCTTGACAGCTAGTATAACAAAAATGAACAGGGAGGAAAATCAATGCAGCAGACGATATTGATTTATAAGTAAATGAGAACACAAAGGAATAAGAGGGAATTATTAAAGCTCCACTCCTCATCCTGATACATCTGCCATTTTCATCCAAGAGCCCAGGATGAGGGAGTTGAGTTTATACTGTATAATTTATTCACCAGCCAATCACAACACAGGGATAAGGTGACATAAAGAACGTGAACTTTAATGGGTTTTAATTGTTAATTTATTTAGAAGAGATATTTTACTGGCGAAGTAAAGTGGAGTCTGGCACGCATTACCTGACAACAAATGTCACGCAGCACAAATTGAATTGTGGCGCAGGCGGCAGAGTACCTCATCAGGGTGGAGCGGGAACAATGTACCTTTCACACTTGTCACTGAGCAAAGATGCAGAAGCAAAATCTTCTGGAGGCTAGAAATCTGTGGCACAACAAAAAATACTCAGCAAGTCAGGTGGTGCCCGCAAACTTGTGAATTTTCTGCGCTTGATCCAAAGCCTCTGCGAATTTATCCGATGGTAGTGGTGGGGGAGAACCCCTCGTGGCGGATGCCACGTAAATGTGCTCGGGGGCGTGGAGCACTTTGCCGGGGGCGGACCGGGCTGGGTCCGCGAATTTCTGCAGGCTTTTCCATTCCCGGGAATTGGCGTTTCCATACCAGGCTGCGATACAGCCAGTCGGGACACTCTCCACTGTGTACCTATAGATGTTTGCACAAACTTCTACGCGACGTGCTCGCCCCCGGACGGGTCCTTACAAATGATAACTCCGCGGGATTTAAAGTCGCTGGCCCGCTCCACCTCCGATCCTATAAGGAGAACGGGCTCGTGAACCCCCTATTTCTTCCTCCTGTTGCCAACAAACATCTCCTTGGTTTTGCTGAGAGTGTGTTGCTGCGGCTCCATTCAGCCGGTTCTCCCTTCTAAATGCTGATTCGTCACAAACTTTGACTTGGCCACGCTTGTCCTCCTTGAAACCCTCATCATCATGAAAATTGGGGACTTTCTTTCCCATACTTGAAGCTCCTCAATAAGATATCAGTGATGAGGTACCGCTTATCAAAGGCATGAAAATCCTTTCTAATCTGCCTGTGGTCTTGAGACCACATTATTCTAGTTGAGTACCCTTCCACACCCAGCCAATTAGAAGTACACTCACCTCACTACGTTTGTATGAAGATAGAGAACCTCTTGTTTCTTTAAACAGCTCCTACACTGTCATACCTGAGGAAACCTTAGGGGCAGATGATAGCATAGCAGTTAGGATAACAGTTTGCAATGCAGGTTCGATTCCCGGCGCTGTCTGTAATGAGTTTGTATGTTCTACCCATTACCACGTGGGTTTCCTCCAGGAGCTGCATTTTGGGGTGGTAGGGTAATGTAATGCTGTCACAATGCCAGCGGCCTGGGTTTAATTACCACCGATGTCTGAAAGGAGACTGGACGTTCTCCATGTGGCCACATTGATTTCCTCTGGGTGCTCCGGTCTCGTCCCACGTTCCAAAGACGTACTGGTTAGTAGGTTAATTAGCCACATGGATGTAATGGGCAGTGTGCGCTTGTTGGGCCAGAAGGACCTGTTACTGTGTTCTGTCTCTAAATCTCTAAACTTGCCTTAACCCAATCCCACTTCCTTCTCTCTACCAACAGTGTCCCATACCCACTGATGCTGTACCGCATCTCTGAACCTTAAGTGTAATTCATCACGGCAAAAGGAGCTTTTGTCCTCTTCTCTGCACAATCAGTAGCCGCCTGCGGGTACATTGCTGCTCTCCTCTGCCGACCCGGCTCATCATCGCCCAACATGGCTCAGTTACCTCAAGACCTCCCAGCCGGGAGTCCACCCACCAGTCGAGCCGTGTTTGTTCACAGTGCTGCTGTCAGTCCCAGACTTCAACCAGCTCCTGTTCATCCATGACTCTAATATCCAGTCTCGCAGCACTACAGTTCAAAAAATACCCATCACTCTGTACAATCCCAGCTCTTTGCATTCACCCATTTGTGAATCCCCAGATTTAATTGATTTATACTATCAGTCAGAATGCCATCATATGATCTAACTTTTGGAATTCTCTCCCTTCACCTGTTCAGTCCTCTCAGTATTATTTGTTTACTTTTCTATTATTTACGCTTTGTCCTCTTTTGCACATTGGTTGTCGGTCTTTATTTATGTATAGTTTTTCATAAATTCTTTATTTTTCTGTAATTGCCTGACATATATGGTATGTACTTTGATAGTACATTTACTTTGACTTTGTTTTTAAAATATACTCCTTGAAGCTTAATCATTAACCAAGCTTTTAATGAATGTCATAGTCATAGTTCAGAAACAGGCCCTTAGGCCTATCTAGTCCATGCCAACCTGTTTTCCTGCCTAGTCCTGATTACTGCACCCAAACAAGAGTCTTCCATACCCCTCCCTTCCATGTAAGTGTCTGAATGTCTCTTAAACATTGCAGTTGAACCCTCTTCCACCATTTTCACTGGAAGCTCGTTCCATGCTCTCACCACCAAAAAGAGGGAGTGAAGATCTCCCTCAACTTCCCTTTAAACATTTCATCTTTCACCATAAATCTACAGTACATGCACTTTTCACCTCCTATTGATTTCTTTCTCCTGCATTTTTGCTGCTGATTTATGAAATCATTTTGTAACATGACATATACCACTCGTCCACTAGACCTGCTGCGACTTGTCAATCATAAATCT
Organism: Hypanus sabinus; assembly: GCF_030144855.1. NCBI lineage: Eukaryota > Metazoa > Chordata > Chondrichthyes > Myliobatiformes > Dasyatidae > Hypanus > Hypanus sabinus. The sequence goes on along the minus strand of NC_082716.1, from coordinate 18,120,186 downwards.
GAAAATCTGAGCAGCATAGATATGGTTACCACGAGGCTAGTACCCCTGTTGCAAAACAAAATAGCCTACATCTACGTAACGTTAACTATTTTGAGAAATTCTCTTCAGATTATCTCAAATTGAAGAGTTTGGATTATTGTTCCTAATTCTTTCCCATGTGGATTTGAACTTCGATCTAATCTAAATTGAAAGGCCTAGATAGAGTGGATGTTGGAAAGGAGTTTCCTGTAGTGGGGGAGCTCAGGTTCAGAGGGTACATCCTCAGAGTAGAGAGACATCCATTTAAAACAGAGACGTGGAGGAACTCCTTCAGCTTGATAGTAGGGAATCTGTGGAAGTTATTGTTCCATAGTCATTGATTGAGGGTGAAAGGTGAGATTATTTAAGGGGAACTTGAAGGGGAACTGCTTCACTCAGTGGATGGCCCGAAAGTGAAACGTGCTGCTGACGCAAGTGGTGGATGTGGGGTTGATTTCAATATTTAAAAGAAATTTGGATAGGTACTTTGATGGGAGGGGTGTGGAGGGCTATGGTTGATGAAACTAGGCAGAATAATGGTTCAGCATGGACTGAAGGGCCCGTTTCTGTACTGTGGTGCTCCACAACTCTATGATTCGATGTCTGCAGTTGGGAGGGATTCAAGCAGTGGGTCACCGACAAAAAGAGCAAAGTTTACAGCTCAGCAGAGAAACCATCTGGGAGCAAATAACTTTCAGTGACAGAAAATACAGTGCGTTACTCTATGTACATATATTGCATCATCTTAAAAATCTGACAATTCTGTCAGCATAAAGGTGGCAGCCTGTTATTGGATCCTGATGCTCTGAGATACAAAGGTTCTTTGTAAATTAAGAACGAGGCATAAAACGATCATCTTATTGAGCGTTGCAAGAATAAAGAAAACAAAGAGGGAAGGAAGAACGAAGAATGAGCAGAGAGAAAAAGAGAGTGTGAATAAATATGGTCTGGTCTTCTTAGACCAGACAGCTGATTCCGTTAACATTTCAACAGTTAGCAGTTAACCAAATAAATAGATAGATTCAAATAATGTGACACCTGCCATTCCCCTTCTGACATGTCAGTCCATGACCTCCTCTTCTGTCAAGTTGAAGCCACCCTCAGGGTGGAGGAGCAACACCATATATTCCATCTGGGCGGCCTCCAACCTGATAGCATGAATATTCATTTCTCCTTCCAGTTAAGAAAAATTCCCTCTCCTTCCTCTCTTCTTCTTTTCCCCACATTGGCCTTTTACCTCTTTTTGCCTGTCTACCACCATCCCTTGGGTCCCCTCTTCCCTCTCTTTCTCCTATGACCCACTCTCCTCCCCAGTCCTTGAACTTTCCCACTTGGCTTCTCCTGTCACCATCCAGCTTTCCTCCTTCCCCTCCCCCTTCCATTTATTCTGGTGTCTTTCCTTTTCCTTTCCAGTCCTGAAGAAGTGACTTGGCTGAAAACGTTGACTGTTTATTCCTTTCCGTAGATGCTGCCTGACCTGCTGAGCTCCTCCAGCGTTTTGTGTGTGTTGCTCTGGATTTATGGTGTTTATGGAATCCTACAGTTGTTGTTCTTCATTCTTTCACAGAGCACAGGATCAATCTGAAAGCCTCTATGCGTAACTCACAAATAACTATATTAATTATTCACTTTAAATGTTTGGCAAGGGTAGTTTTGTAATGAAACATCTTCTTCAGATTAGCGACCAGCAATGGCAGGACCAGTCTGGCTATAAATCTTCATAGTGCTGTCGGTCACAAAGGCTCCAAGTTACTTCGATCTAACCTGTTTCACTTTGAAGTCCTTCGATTCTGTGTACTTCAGGCTTCTGCTCAGCATCTCATGATTCACCATTTGAGCTGAGTAAAGTTGGCTGAGCCCGGTTAGTTGGGGAGCAGCAGTGGAAAGCAATCTTGAGGTCTTGCCAGAGGTGCTTGATTGGGTTAAGGTCAGGACTCGGACCAGGCCACTCAAGGACATCGACTTTTTTCCATTTGAAGCCACTCCATTGTTACTCTGACAGTGTGCTTTAGGTTGTTGTCCTGCTGAAAGACAAACTTCTCCCCAGTTTAAGCTTTCTGGCAGAAGCTAGCACATTTTGAGCCAGGATCTCTCTGCATTTAGCAGCATTCATCTTCCCATCAATCCTGACCAGATTTCCAGACCCTGCTGCTGAAAAGCATCAGCACAGCACGATGCTACCTCCACCACACTTTGCAGTAAGGATGGTGTTATTTGGCTGATGCACAGTATTAAATTTATGCTCTATGTACCGTTTGGTGTTGAGGCCAAAAAGTTCCACTTTAGTCTCATCCAACCATAAGATCTTCTTCCACATCTTCTCGGTGTTTTCTAAATGACACTTTGCAAAGTCTTTACAGTCAAGGATATGCATTTTTTTCAGTCAGGGCCTCTTCCTTGCCACTCTTCCATAGATACCCTTTCTGTGCAAGACATTAGAGATTGTGGAGCCATGAACTTCATCTCCAGTTAGAACCACTGACTTCTGCAGCTCACTCAGAGAGACAGTTGGGGTCACAGTAGTCTCTCTTACAAGTGCCATTCTTTCTGGTGACTAAGTTTAGATGGGCAGCCCGACCTAGGCATATTTTCTCACTTTTTCACGATGGGCTGCACTGAGCTCTGAGGTATGTTCAGTACCTTTGAGATGGTCTTGTACCCTCCCCCCAGATTTGTGCTTCTCTATTATCATTTCTCTGACTTGCCTTGAATGCTCTTTTGTCTCCATTTTGATTTGGTCTGTTGAAAATCTACCGTGCTGTTGGACCTTACCGAGAGAGGGGGTATTTACTCAGGTGATCCTCCAATCACCTACATCAACAAATTGGGTGAGTTGGGTAGGTTAAATACAGTATTGCAGCTGAGGAAAGTTTGTGTAGTAATTACAAAGGGGATGAATACTTCTTCAGCTTCACAATTTTGTTTTTTAACTTTTAGTATATAGTTGACAGGTTTTGGATTTTTTCTTTTGATTTGATATGATTCATACTGTTTCATAGATTATTTCAAAAAATCATACTTCAATGTATTTCAGATTTAGAAAATGAGAGTAAAATGTGTAAATATTTTTTCAAGGCACTATAAATATAAAAGCGATTCTATAAACTTAATGTATGTATTTCTCTTCACTCAAATGTCGCATCTATCTTTTAAACTCAGCATCTTTTAGATAATCTACCTGGCATTCTAAAGTTCATTGTTAATTCTTTGAACACAGTGAAAGTTTATGAAATAGATGGTACTTGCATTTTGATTAGGGACCTCAGCCCATGACCTCAGGAATTAATCAGCCTGGGCTGTTCGTTGTCTCGCACTGTGTAGACAATTTGGCATTGTGACATAATTAAGTGGCATTCCGCTGCATTAAGTGTGATTTATTATGCCAGCAAGTGGCTGCAAACACTAAGAATGTGGATAGAAAACTTTGTCAGACTTGGTGTGAGTCATTAATTTGTCAGTGGTTTTCCACTGATGTTGGCATGGAGGATCACCGCTTATAAATAGCTACAATTTCCAAATTAATAGCCACAGCAGTTAAAACCAGATAACGTTTCACTTCCTATTTAGTTATGTGTTTGTGTGAGGGTGTGTTTTGCTGTTGTGTTGTTGTTCGTGCTGCTTGCGTTGTACTGCTGAATACAGTGGGCATTCCTGGTTGGTGCTAGAATGCGTGGCATCACTTGTGGGCTGCCCATTGCACATCCTCAGCTTATTAACACAAAAGACGCATTTTGCTGTATGTTTCAATGTACATGGGATAGATAAATCTGAATCTGAAAATATACCTATTACTTAATAAACACATCTTCTCAAAGTTAAATGCTGCAAAATATGTACCTCAGAACACGTTAGCCAAAAATAGCTGCATTTTCAAACATCCTCATTTGTGACACATTTCACCGATGAATTACATTGCCTGGTGCTTCCACGGTAGAATTGTAGCTATGGTGCCCTCTACCTGCTGATTGAGGGATTGCACCACATACTGGCGGCTCACAGAGTCTCATAGTTGCATTGGAGAAATAGAAAGAGGAGAGCTGGCGGAACTCTCAGTGGGTCAGGCAGCATCTGCGGGGGGAAGCAGACAGTCGGCACTTCAGGTTGAGACCCTTCATCTGGAGCGGAAAGAAGGAGTGGACCCAACCAGTACAAGAATGGGTGGAGCAATAGGTATAAAGTGATAGGTGGATCAACTCCCCTTTTTCCTGTCCTAATGAACCCAAAATACGTTGACATAGGTGCAGTCTGACCTGCTGACTTTCTGCAGCATTGTGTGTGTGGTGCATTAGATTTCCAGCATCTGCAGTCTCTCTTATGTCTCACCATAGGTATTGATCTTGGTAAAATATAATATGCTTTGTTTTATTATTGTCCATTGTACATGAAAAACTCTGTTTTGCAAGCCATACAGTATGAAAAAAGACCCTTCAGCCTATTTGCCCATACTAACCAAAGAGCTTAACTGAGCTAGTCCCACTCACCTGCATTTAGCCCATATCCCCCTGGAACTCCAGAACTTTCAGTAAGAGGGTGGTGCGCTTGGATGCAGCAACTTCTACGGGATCAACAAGAGCTGTTACTGTCTTTTTTAAACATGTTGTTCACAATCGCCAGACCCTGCTGGACATTAAGTACTGCAGCCCTATCCCATCAGCGAGCTGCTCATCGGCAGAGAAACTGAATTAACTGGATGGTGCAGACCATAATGCTGCCTGCAACAGAGAGGTATTAGTGCATGAAGGAGGTGTGCAGTCTAACTGCGAGCGGTTGTCTTAGTTGCTTTACTTGTGATCGCAGGACCCAGTTGGACGTTGGTGGTGTGGAATGTTGCAAGTCCAATTCATTGGTTTATCGGTGAATAGTGGGGGTGGGCAACGGGGGAGCTGCGTGGCCTGTCATAGCGAGGACTAGGCCGCAAGCCGCAGTTGTTTGCTCCACCGGAGTACCGGGGCAGTATGGTGCAGCGTTCACACTGGAGATGTTGCTGCCCCCTAGTGTTTACTTGGCAGAAAACAAGCTGCATTGTGTCCAACGGCAGGCTGCTGCAATGTTCATGGCTCAGGGACTTGGACTGTATTGTGTTGTGTTTGACTGTATTTTATATGAGCTTGCTGTTTGTTATATGTGCTATGTGTGACTGTTGGGACTGTGTTTTTTGCACATTGGCCCTGGAGTAACGCTGTTACATTTGATGTATTTGTGGATATTCATGTACAGTGGAACAACAATTAAACTTGAATTTGACCTTCACTAGTCAAAGTAAAATTATTATCAAAGTATGAACACGGTACCATATACTACCTTGAGGTTCGCTCTCTTGCAGGAATTCACAGTAAAGCAAAGAAATATAATAGAATCAATGAAAAAGTGGGCATATAAATAAAAATAAATAAACAAACTAACACTGAAAACATCAGTTGTGGAGTCCTGGAAAGTGAGACCCTGCATTGTGGAATCAGTTCAGTATTGTGGAGAGTGAAGTTATCAATGCCAGTTCAGAAGCTGATGGTGGTAGGGTGATAACTGTTCCTGAACCCGGTGGTGTGGGACCTAAGGCTCCTGTACATCCTTCTTGATGGCTCAACGAGAAGAAAGCATGGCCTGGATGGTGGGGGTCCTTGATGATGGAGAGGCTTTCTTGTGGCAGCGCTCTTTGTAAGTGTACTCAGTGGCGGGGAGGGCTTTGCCCGTGATGGACCATGTTGTACCTAGCACGTTCTGCAGACTTTTCCACTCCTGGGCATTAGTGTTTCCATACTAGGCCATGATGCAACCACTCAGGACACTCTCCACTGTGCATCTGTAAAAATTTTACATGACATGCCAAATCTTCGCAAAGTTCTAAGAAAGTAGAGGCATGTTGTGCCTTCTTTGCAATAGTATTTATATGCTGGATTTTTCTGTTCCTGGGCATAAATGTTTCCAAACCAGGCCAAGGTGCAACCATTTAGGATAGTGTCCAGTCTTTGATCTAAATGTCTTTTAAATGTTGTATTTGTACCTGCCCCTATGACTTCCTTTGCTTACTCATTCTATATATCCACCACTATCTGTGTGAAAAACGCTCCCCCACCACATGTACCCTTTAAATCTTTCCTCTCTCAGCTTAAACCCATCTCCTCTGGAGAGATGACACCAAAATGCCAACTGTCCATTTCCCTCCCTCACCTGCTGAGTTCCTCCTTCATTTGCCTGCTCCCCTTATTGTCGTTGATCCTCACTGAATCAGCTTAAGTCATCTAAAACAAAATTCTGCCTAGGACAGATCTTGTTCGGCACTCTTGGGACATGTAAAGAGCATGATGTAAATTAAAACTGTTGCTTTGTTTACTAATGTTCACTCACTGGGAATTGGTCCAAGTGGATGTGTTGCTGTGTTGCTGTGTGAACTAAAAATACTTCGTCAAAATTAAAAAACCAACAAATATCAAGGATCAACTTTATTTGCTATATATATTTGCTGTGGTGTGTTGGCATTAAATGCAACAAAAACCAACAAAATTCAACAATTATACACAAGCGTTACATATATTAAATAAATTTTGAAGTATCAATATGGTATTAACTGTGCATGACTACTTAAATACAGTACCAGGGTGCATTTACAATACAAACAGCTTTATAAAAAGTAGTTTAATGTGTTTACAGTACAGTGTAGCAATTGAGGTAATAGAGGGGATTGTGAGAAGCTAACTAAAACTAGGTTTATTGCCCAGGGGAAGAAACTTTTAAGATGCCGTGAAGCTTTTGTCTTAATAGCCCACTTAATCACACTTAATGTCATATTCTTGATCAATATGCAAAAAAAAATTTCCTGTTTATGGAAAGAAAGACGATACAGCATGAAGCTACCCTTTGGGTGAAATGATCATAATCTCCCTCATTCTCATGCTTAAATAGCCTGCTGAATATCTGTGAGATTTGATGAAAATTGATTACTGTACTTCATTGAAGTTCTAGAGGCACCAGGGAAGATGAAATGTGTATATTCTTGTACCTGTCAGCATTTATTCAAAGAACATTGAACACGGCATAGTACAGGCCCTTCAGCCCACAATATCGTGCCAAACTTCTAACCTACTCCAAGATCGCTCCAACACTTCCCGCCCACACAACCCTGTATATTTCTTTCATCCATTTGTCTAAGAGTCTCTCAAGTGTCCCTAATGTATCTGCTTCTACCACCACCCCTGTCAACACCTTCCATGCACCTACCACACTCGGTGTAAAAAACCCAGCCCTGACATCACCTCTGTGATTTTGTCCAATCACCTTAAAAATATGCTCTCTTGTATTAACCATTGCCATCTTGGGAAAAAGGGGATGGCCCCCCATTCTATCTATGCTTATTATCTGATGCATCTCTCTCAGTTCACCTATTGTCCTTCTTCTATCCAAAGAGAAAAGCCTTGGCTTGCTCAACCTTTCCTCATAAGACACACTCTCTAATCGAGGTATCCTGCTAAATCTCTGCACCCTCTGCAACGCTTCCACATCCTTCCGGCAATAATAAAGAACTGAACTCAAGTCCATATGACCTACACCCTAACTCAGAGTCCCACTGCAGAGATGAATACAGTTTGAAACACTCAGCTTAGGCAGTAATGAAGAAGCTAAAGCTCCCCATTCCGCTTGCTCTGCTCAATATGCTGCATATTCCTCAGCCAAAATCTTCTCATCAAACTCAGTGTTGTCAGTGGGACATTTACTTTATTTCTCTTGTCTGATCTTGGGAATAAGGTGTAAAAAGAAATTGGCTCCTCTCAGGAAGTTACTAGCAACTATTCACAAGTTTGGTCAGTGTATAAATGTGGCCTTATAATGAAGCCTAACAGCACTTCACCAAGGTTTATTGCAAATGGATTTGTTAGAGCATTTTCTGCAAGAGTCACAGGAGAATCTTCAGAACATAAACACAAGAATGTCTGCAGATGCTGCAAGTACAAAGCAACACACACAACATGCTGGAGGAACACAGCAGGTCAGGTTGCATCTAACGAAATAGCAAACATTTCGGGTGGAGACCCTTCTTCAGGACTGGAATGAAAGGGAGAGATCGCCAAAATAAAAAGGTGGGGGAAGAGAAGGAGGATAACTAGAAGATGATAGGTGAAGCCAAATGGGTGAGAAAGGTAAAGGGCTGGAGAGTAAAGAACCTTATAGGAGAGGAAAGTGGACCATTGGAGAAAGGAAAGGAGGAGGAGACCCAGGGGAAGGTGATAGGCAGGTATCTTTGAGAACTTAACCTGGCCCCGACATTTCAATGCAGCTATAAAGAAGGCAAGATAGCAGCTATATTTCACTAGGAGCATGAAGAGATTTGATTTGTCACCTAAAGCACTTGAAAACTTCTATAGATGTGCCGGGGAGAGCATTCTAACTAGCTGCATTGAAGTAAGCTGCAGAGATCTGTTAAATTAGCCAGCTCGGTCATTAGCCTCTGTAGTAGCCAAGATATCTTCAAGAAGCGGAGTCTCAAAAAGGCAGTGTCCATCATTAAGAACTCCTATTACCGAGGGCATGCCCTCTTCTCATTGATAGGAGGTAGAGAAGCCTGAAGGCACTCACTCAGTGATTCAGGAACAGCTTCTTCCCCTCTGACAGTTTTTTTCCTATATTTATCACATCTTGCATTGTATTGCAGCTGAAAAATGAACAAATTTCACGTCATGGGCCGGTAATATTAAACCTGATTCTGATTCTGTGAAGAGAGGCCAGAGTGGAGAATAAAGAGTCCATCACAAACAAGAGAAAGTCTGCAGATGCTGGAAATCCGAGCAACACACACAAAATGCTGGAGGATCTCAACAGGCCAGGCAACATCTATGGGGAAGAGTAAACATCAATGTTTTGGGCCGAGACCCTTCGGCAGGACCGGACTGAGATGCAATGATGCAGACCAAGACCCTTCATGAATGTCAACTACTTATTTTCCACCACAGATGCTGCCTGACCTGCTGAGTTTTGTGTTTGTTGTACAGAGCAGGGGATGAGCACACAGCAGCCAGCATGTGACAAAATGTCACATGCTCACTGGTCCACGTAATGGCCAATGTCCAACGCCATCTTTGCCTCTGTCTGAAGCAACATCATTTTAGCCTTATTGAGGCAGCCTACATGGGCAATGCTGAGAAGGTCTGTATTTATCTGCCAGTGCTAATTACCCTCAAGAAGACGGCAAAGAGCCCTCTCCTTGTGGGGCTGGTGCTGGTTATTTATGTTTTTATATTTTAGAGAAACAGCACATTAGTGAGCCTGTGCCACCCATTGGCACCCATTTGACCTACTAACCTGTACTTCGTTCAAATATAGAAGGAAATTAAAGCACCCAGAGGAAACCCACACAGTCATGAGGGGAACGTAAAAACTCCTGACAAACAGCAATTAACTCCGGGTCGCTGGCACTGTGCAACTGTGCTGCCCTGTTTTGTAAGTTGTAGCAAGTTCCAAACGGATTCACAGGGATATGTATGTTGGTTTGTTTATTTTTATGTTGTATATCGAAGTTCAAATGTAAATGCTAAGAACTCTGTAATGAAAAGTTGTTAATCTGCAGGTAAGAACAATCTGTCTCCAAAGGTCAAACAATCATCTAACCACCAGCTCCTACATGTTCTGGCCAAATTCTACTTCATCTTGGAGCAGATTATAACCCAAATCTCAGTGGAACCCCATTGCAGACTGAAGAAATACCACCTCCTAGATCTTCGGTCCACCACTTAAGGAAACTGTCGGGCATGGGAAGACATCATGAAGATGGAAAGGGCTGCAGAAATTAAGGATGTTCTCCATGTCTATTCAATGTAAAAGGGGATGTAATGAGGTAAAGCTTTAGTGCATCTCAACAGTTATCAGGCTAGAGTGACAGCTCATTAACTCATCTCGGACTTCCAGGCAGATCCAGATGCCAATTGTAACCAACGTTTCGATGACAAGTGCCACCATCTTCATCAAGGACAATGCCTAGGCAGGTCTGGTTCGGTGATGTATATACTCAGCTCCTGTCAGCTGTCCCTCCTGATTGGTTAGTCCTCAACCAATTAGGTTTCCGCGGTCCCACCTTGTTTAAAACCATATTCCAGTTCTTAGTTAGAGCCAAACCTTTGTCTTTGTTGAAATTCTTATTTCAATGGCTTCCTTCACCAGGTGATCCCACAGCAGTTCTGTGCCATCAAAGTCAATCCTATGACAACATTGAATGATGTGTAAATATCAGAAGAATATCACCAGACTCCACATCTTTCAATTTACCGAAGATACTCAAATCCACCGACCTTTCTCAAACTACTCCAACTTTCAAGTTCAATTGTGCTCTGTTGTTAGCAGTGAGAGGTGTGAGGGGAATAGTGGAGTGTGTGAGTCGATTAGTGAAGTTGGTAGGACGCCCTCGGGCTTGGTATAGCAACTGCTTTGCTGATGACTGCAAGAAACTGCAGGGAGTTGTGGACACAGCTCAGCACATCACAGGAACCCATTTTCCCCCTATGGACTCTGTCTATGTTTCTCGTTGCCTCAGTACCAGTCAGGATAATCAAAGATTTCCCCCCCCCCCCATCCCTCCAGGGCAAAAGATACAAAAGTGTGAACATATCACCAGACCCAAGGACAGTTTCTATCCCACTGTTACCTGACTTAAATGGATCTCGTGTATGAGAAGAATGTAGAACATAGAACATAGAAATCTACAGCACATTACAGGCCTTTCAGCCCACAACATTGTACTGACCATGTAACCTACTCTAGAAACTGCCTGGAATTTCCCTAATGCATAGCCCTCTATTTTCTAAGCTCCATGTACCTATCTAAGAGGATCTTAAAAGACCTTATTGTATCCACTTCCACCACCACGGCCGGCAGTACATTCCATGCACCCACCACTCTCTGTGCGAGAAACTTACCCTGACATCCTCTCCGTACTTATTTCCAAGCACCTTAAAACTCTGCCCCCTTTATAATCCATTTCAGCCCTGGGAGAAAGCCTCTGGCTATCCACATGATCAATGTCCCTTATCATAAGGTACGTCCTCTAATGCAGGCAACATCCTTGTAAATCTCCTCTGCATTCTCTCTATAGTATCCACATCCTTCCTGTAGTGAGGTGACCAGAACTGAACACAGTACTCCAAGTGGGATCTGACCAAGGTCTTATATAACTGTAACATTACCTTATGACTTTTGAACAATCCCATGAATGCCAACACACAATACGCCTTCTTAACAACACTGTCAACCTACACAGCAGCTTTGAGTGTCCTATGGATACAGACCCCAACATCTCTCAGATCTTCCACATTGCCAAGAGTCTTACCATTAATATTATATTCTGCCTTCAAATTTGACCTACCAAAATGAACCAGCTCGTACTTATTTGGGTTGAAGCCCAATCTGCCACTTCTCAGCCCAGTTTTGCATCCTATCACAACCCTCCAGACTATCCACAACACCCCCAACCTTTGTGTCATCAGCAAACTTACTAACCCACCCTTCTACTTCTAATTCCAGGACATTTATAAAAATCACCAAGTGGAGGGGACCCAGAACAGATCCCTGCAGAACACCACTGTTCACTGTCCTCCATCCGGAGTACAAATATCTACAAAGGTCAATTGGCTTGCCTTCTGTGGGCAAGTCAATTCTGGAGCCACAAAGCAAGGTCTCCCTGGATCCCAATCTTCCTTACTTTCTGAAGGAGTCTGGGATGGGGGTCAAATGTCTTACTGAAATCCATATACACTACATCTACTGCTCTACCTTCAGCAATGTGTTTTGTTAAAATGGATTATCGGCCTCACAATCTATGTTGGTCCTGGCTTTAATGTTGTGGTACCTCTTCCTAGATGGTAGCAGCAGGACCAACATACCTGTCTTTGTAAATGTCCTGAATCATGTGAAGTTCACAACCACAGATGCACTGGGCTGTCCGCACCACTCTCTGCAGAGTCCTGCAATTAAGGGAGGTACAGTTTCCATACCAGGCAGTGATGCAGCCAATCGGGACGCTCTCAATTGTGCCCCTGTCGAAAGTTCTTGGGATTTTGGGGCCCACACCAAACAACCTCAACTGTCTGAGGTGAAATGGGCGCTGTTGTGCCTTTTTCACCACACAGCTGGTGTGTACAGACCACGTGAGGTCCTCGGTGATGTGGATGCTGAGGAACTTGAAGCTGTTTACCCTCTCAAACCCAGATCCATTGATGTTACAATGCCATTTACATTTCCTGACTTAATGTACATAATTTGGTGGAATACACTAGCTGGACCCACCATTCTGCCCAGGGGTTGTATAGTGCTGAATGCAGGTAATCGTTGTGCACCTGACTTGCCCCTGTCCTGCTGACTGCTTCAAAAAGCAGCTAACGTGCAGACTCTGTAAGTTGCAGGTCAGATCAGTGTGATATGGCACAATGAGAATCTTCTACTATGAAACCTCGTTTGAGCTTTGCAATACCTGATTCTTTAATCGAATAATCTATTATACCTGATTTGAGATTCAGCTGCTTAGTTAAGTCCAAACTTCACTAGTTAGGGGATTGAGTTCAAGAACTGTGAGGTAATGTCACAGCTCTATAAAACCCTGCTTAGACCACACATGGAATATTGTATTCAGTTCTGGTCCCCTCATTATGGGAAGGGTGTGGAAGCTTTAAAGAGACTGTAGAGGAGAGTTAGCAGGATGCTGACAGGTTGAGATGGTATGACTTGTGAAGATAGGTTCAATGAGCTAGGGTTTTTTTCTTTGGAATGAAGAGAGATGAGAGGTGACTTGATGGAGATGTACAGGGCGATAAAAGCATAACCAGAGACCTTTACCCCAGGGAACAGATGGTTTATACGACAGGTTATTTGGAAGAAAGTACAGTCAGAGGTAAGTTCTTTACACAGTGAGTGGTGGATGCATGGAACTCCCTGCTACAGGTGATGGAAGAGGCAAATACATTAGGGTATATAAGAAACTCTTAGATAGGCACATGGATGATAGAAAAATGGAGGGTTAGGTGGGAGGACAGGGCTAGATTGACCTTTGAGGTTAAAAGGTCTGCATAACATCATGGGCCAAAGGGCCTGTACTGTGCTGTAATGTTCTATGTTTCATTTTCAGCTATTTTTCAAAACTTCAAATGAGTTGTTGTTTTTTTTTGTTTTCAAAGCATTCCAATAAACTAATAACAAGAGTTACCAGTCAACACTGGGGAACTTGGGGATTCCAGTTCTGGATTTACTCCCAGAGCCTTCCCTGTGAGTGGGTAGAGCTACAAGACAGCAGGGGTTTGAAATCAGAGATTTCTTTCTCCTAGATGACCTGCCAACCAGGGCCAATGCGCCCCATCTACCTTAAGTGTCTGGCTGTAAGGCACCAGTAACCCACCTTTACCCCTTCTCCTGATGGTAGAAATGTTTCCACTGGGCTTAGTAGCTAAGCCACACATGAAGGCTAGGAGCTGGACTTGATTGTCAGAGGCTATTTGAAATGCAGCCATTGGAAACATTTACTAGGTAGTGGGAGAGTATCCCCGTTACCACCCCTGGCTATGACAACCTTAAGGAACCAGCCATTCAAAAGACAGATGAGAGGGTCCTGGGCTTCACGCTATTGTATTAGGTAGTATCAGCTGAGCCTCCAGCACCCGGATGCCCACAACCAATGGAGATCCAGGGAATTGCAGGTGAAATTTGCGCTCTTTGAGAGCTAGGTCAGTATCCTCCAGGCTCAAGTACTTATCAACATACATAATTTGGCAAAGGACCATGGACAGATTGTACCATGGGAATGTCTTTCCTTCAGAAGTTGGCACAGATGAGAGAATTAGGAATGGGGTCCCTGAGTAGATCTAGATGTCATGCTGATCATTTCTGCAAGATTATCATTTATTATTTAACTAGTTTACTGCTTTTATCAGCTTTATTCAGCTAAACAGCTTTGAGCAAACTGTATCCTTTATGAAAATATTTACCATGTTACAATCAATCACCATAAATCCATTACATGCTAATTTCAGATGCTGTAAAGATTATTACAAACGTAAGTAGAACAGTGGGAATAAGGACGTGGCATAGAAATTAAACTACTATTATGTGCCTGTCTTCGTGCAAAGTATAAAAACCTGACTGAAATACATGAGAACCAAGATATCAACAAGAATAAGGAACTGGGGAAATAGGTACTAACTAAAAACAAAAGTAGTGGGTTTAAGTGTTGATAAATCCCAAGACCTAATGATCTATGTGCTGGAGTTATGAAAGACCATAAGACATAGGAGCAAAGTTAGGCTATTCAGCCAATCAAGTCTGTTCTGCTATTCATGGCAGACTTATTATCCCTCTCAATCTCATTCTCCCGCCTTCTCCCCATAATCTTCGACATCCTTACTAATCAAGAACCTATCAGTCTTCGCTTTAATTATACTCAATCACTTGGTCTGCACATCCGACTGTGGCAGTAAAAGCAGCTCTTATAGTGAAGTTAATCATCTTGCACAATGCTATCAATTTCAGAAATGCTCCTGTGGAATTGAGAGCTAATGTGATTCCATTACTTACTAAAGGAGGGAAGGAAATTGCTGGAATCTCTAATAGAATAACCAGTCTCATTTGGTGCAGCATCCTCTCACGCTATACAAAAACACTACAGCAAACTATCAGGTCAGCAGGAAAGGTCACTGGTCTACCATTTTGTGTCCAGAATAAAGAAGTGGGCAGGAAAAATCATTGTAGCCACTGCCCACCCTGCAAACAGCATTTTTCAAAAATTCCCTTTGGAAAAGCAGTATAGGGCTATTAAAAGAAAAAACTACACCATCTTAAAAGTATCTTCATTCAGGCAGTTAATCTGATCAACCATTCTAGTTAGCCCCCTCCCACCTTGTCTATTATCCTTGCCACTGCAGTGTTGTAAGTACTTTAAATCACTTTTTATAATGCTGCTACATACTGATGTTTACTTATGAATATTTTATTCCATATGTGACTTTTAACCTCTAACTTCATAAACTTTTATTTTTATGTAATTCTTTGTTATTACTGAATGGTGTTTCTGTTTTATGTCACACCCTGACCAACACATTGCAGCCAGTTTCTAATATGTGTAAATACATACAGCAACAAGGTTGATCTTTTATAAGAACTATGGGAGTTTGTCAGCAAGAAATCATGTAATCATCTTTGATAGATTTTTGAAGATGGGACTTGATAAGCACAACTCTGCCAATATGGCATAATGAGATTTTTGGATGAATCCAAATATGCTTAAGTCCCATTTATGAAGTTCGTTATCAAGCGTATGAGTCAGGGCTAGTTTCTGACATGGATTGAGAATTAGTTACAAAACAGAATACAAAGGGTAGGAACACACACAAAATGCTGGTGGAATGCAGCAGGCCAGGTAGCATCTATAGGAAGTTGCACAGTCGACGTTTTGGGCCGAGATCCTTCGGCAGGACTAACTCTACAGTCGACGTTTCGGCCCAAAGGGTCTCGGCCTGAAATGTCAACTGTACTTCCTACAGACGCTGCCTGGCCTGCTGCATTCCACCAGCATTTTGTGTGTTGCTTGAATTTCCAGCATCTGCGAATTTCGTGTTTACAAAGGGTAGGAATGAATTTCCATAGGGTTACTCGCTGTAAATTTTGAGGCACCCCATAAATCAATGCTTGGGTCCCAGCTACAGGATGAATTCAAATCAATCCCAGTTTAAAACTTTTAATTGCATATTTAAAATTATATTGCTGCTTTAAAACACTGGTTAGGTCAGATTTGGAAAACCACATTCAATTCTGGTTGTGGTTTACCATGATGCTGCTAGCATCAGCTGGCGTGCACTGTAAGGGCAAACTTGGGATGTTTGCTCTTCGGTGTTGGAGGCTGAACATAGACTTGACATAGGGTTATAAAATTATGAGAGGCACACAGTGCTGTACGTTTCTCCCTGAGTAGAAACATCCAACACCAGAAGACATGCATTGAAGATGACTGGAGAACATCCAAAAGAGATATGCAAGGTAGTTTTTTTTTAAAGAGTGGCAGGTGCCTGTAATGTATTACCAGGGGTGGCAGAAGAAAATATAAGAGGTGATTAAAAAGCTCTGATGCAGATACTGGAATAGGGACCATGTGCAGGCAGAAGGGATTAGAATAATAGCTTTTGGCTTAATTTGTTCAGCACAACATCATGGGCCAAAGGACTTTCCTATGCTGTACCATTCTGTTTTATCTGCACAAAATGCCTGCTAGCTTGATCATCACTGTAAATGAGTTTCAATGGATCCACAAAGCAAATCTGAATGAACAAAAAAGTCAGCCAGTAGTGATTATCAGTAAACTGACACTTAAAGAGCAAACCTTTCATATTTCTATCGTTCAAACCAATTGATCATTCCCAGCTTCCCAAGCTGGGGCTTTGTTTAGGGCGGGGGTCAGCAACCCGCGGCTCCGGAGCCACATGTGGCTCTTTTACGTCTGTGCTGCGGCTCCCTGTTGCTTTGGGAAATAATTGGTTGTGGCGACCCTTTTCCTGGCACATCTGAACCGACTCACTATTAGATAGCCTACGGGGGTTTGCGAGCACAGCTTTGGAGCCTCTGCGCCATGGGGGGCAGGTTGAGGGAGGCTTAAAAGTGAGGCTGAAGATTTCGAATAAAGTTTTTTCCTTCGACTGCAGTTACCGACTCCGTGTCGTAATTTTAGCGCTGCGTGTAGCACACCGCTACATGGTCAGTATTTAATTAAAATGTATTTTATGTTAGTTTGTTAGTTTTTGAAATGTAATTCTAAATTTGAAGATTATGGTGATCTTGTACAATCTAAATAAGACGTTGTGGCGACCCATTTCCTGACACATCCGAACCGGCTCACAATTAGCCAGCGCTCAGGCTAAGGGAGATAGCCTACGGGGGTTTGTGAGTACGTGCCTTTTGCAGCATCCGCACCCATGGGGGGCGGGTTGAGGGAGGCTTAAAAGCAAGGCTGTTTAGTTCGAATAAAGCTATCTTTGACTGCAGTTTACTGACTGCGTGTAGCAACCGCTACAACGTGTTTTTATCGCTGGCTGTCCAGAGGGGAGGTGCTGAAACGCTTTGTCGCGTGTCTGGAAGAAGAGAAAACTTTCCTGGGCAGCAAAGGGCTCACCTTTCCTGAGCTGGAACAGCCAGAGTGGCTGGAAAAGCTACACTTCATGGTAGACATGACAGCGCACCTGAACACGCTGAACACAGCTCTTCAACGGGGTAAGAACGTACAGCCCTGCACATGTTGGAGGATGTTTTGGCATTCGAGCGCAAGTTGACGTTGCTTGCCAGAGATTTACAGAAAGACACATTGTCTCACTTCCCCAATTTGAGAGAGTTCAAACAAGGTCACGACATGATAAATTCGGAGTATTTACATTCTGCAATCATTGCAATGCAAACATCGTTTGGGAAACGCTTCTGTGAGTTCAGAGAGGAAAAAAACACATTATCCTTCCCGGTCACTCCCCTAAGCATCGATCCATCCCTACTGAATACGACTGCATTGTCAGGTGTGAGTCAACCTGAACAAGTATGATAAATATTTTAATTGCCTATTATTTTACGTATATTCATATGTTTTCATTGTTCAGTGAAATAGTCCTTTTATTTTTCAGGTTGACAGCTGGCTGACGTTATTTTTGGTTTGCTGCTGGCGGCAAATTTAAGTTTGGCGTTTTTCATAAATACAAGAAGGACTCAAATAGACGTTGAGTATTTTACTTAAAAGTAACCTTCAACCCAACGTCTTTTTTTCGGAGTTCAAAATGTTTTTGTTGCATGCAGAAATGTAATTTCGTTTTCTCTGCAGGAGTTCATCAATTTCATAAATGCAACACATTATAGTTTGTTTATACATAGCATAAAGGCAAAACAAAACGTTGTATGCAGTGTTATTTCATTTTAAATGTCAAACGGGTTTTGCGGCTCCCAGTGTTTTCTTTTCTGTGGGAAACGGGTCCAAGTGGCTCTTTCAGTGGTAAAGGTTGCTGACCCCTGGTTTAGGGGAACACTCAGCAGGACCATCAAAACTTTGCTAATGTTTCAGCGAGACATTCAGTGGAAGATTAAAATCATTAAATCTATTTGTGCAAACTCTAATCATGTGTGCTTGCATACTTTTACAAAGATGAGACTTTACTTAGATGCCTGTATAAAGACTAACTTTATGTAATTAGATTGATGAAATGCAACATCCGCACTGACTCCTGACAAACTCTGGGCCATGGAACCTTCCGGATGGTACAGAGAATGTTAAGCCACACACAGAACCCCATGTAAACAGCAGAAGGAGCACATCAGCTCACATACCACCCACTGCCTCCTGTACCATAGAGAGCATCCTGACTGGTTGCATCACTGCCTGGAAACACCTCCACAATCTCTTCAGACACCTCTTTCAGAACCCCTGGGGTGTATCTGGTCCAGATGACTTATCTACCTTCAGACCCTTCAGTTTCCTAAGAACATCTTCCCTAGAAATGGCAACTTCACACTTTTGCCCCGATACTCTCAAACTTTCGGCATACTGCTTCCAGAGTGAAAAAGAATGCTTATTCAGTTCATCTGCCATTTCCGTGTCTCCCATACTACCTCTCTAGCATAATTTTCCAATGGTCCAATACCTATTTTCACCTTTTTTACACTTTGTATATCTGAAGAAACTTTCGGTATCTTCTTTAATATTATTGGCTAGCTTACCTTCATATCTCATCCTTTCCTTCTTAATGACCTTTTTATTGCCTTTTTATTTTAAAAGCTTCCCAATCCTCTAACTTTCCACTAATTTTTGCTCTATTATTGCCCTCTTTGGCTTTTATGTTGGCTTTGACTTTTCTTGCCAGTGAAGAAAAGGCTGCATCTTATGAATTGCTCCCAGAAATTCTAGCCATTGTTGCTCTAGCATCATTCCTGCTAGTGTTCCTTTCCAATTAATTTTGGCCAGTTCCTCTCTTAATGCCTCTGCAGTTCCCTTTACTCCACTGTAATAGTAATACATTTGACTTTAGCTTCTCCTTCTCAAATTGTCAAATGAATTCTCTCATATTATGATCATTTGTCTCCTAAAGGTTTCTTTACCTTAAGCTCTCTGATTCATGGCACAGCACCCAAACCAGAAAAACTGACCCCCTAGTGGGCTTAAGCACCGGCTGCTCTAGAAAGCCATCTTATAGGTACTCTGTTAATTCCCCCTCTTGGGATCCAACACCAACCTAATTTTCCCAGTTGTATTGAAATCCCCTATGACTATCATATCATCGCCCTTTTGAATGGATTTTCTATCTCCTGTTGTAATTTGTAGGCCACATCTTAACTACGGTTTGGGCGTCTGTATATAACTCCCATCAAGGTCTTTTTACCCTTGCAGTTCTTTAGCTCTACTCACGACTCAACACTGCTGATCCTGTGTTACCACTTTCTAACCATGCCATCCCTATGCCTACCTACCTGTCCTTTCAATACAATGTGCATGTTTGGACATTAAGCTCCCAGCTATGATTCAGTGATGCCCATAATGCCAATCTGTAAGCAGTGCTACGAATTCATCTACCTTATTCTGTGCATTCAAACTTAACACCTTCAGTCCTGTGTTCACCCTTTTCAATTTTGTCAGCCTTTTACGTTGCAACTCATCCGGTTGAGTGCAATTTTGCCGTAACAGCCCATCCTTGCTAGCAATTCACTACACCATGCCTGTTTGTAATTAACTACCTCATCTTCAGTACCATCTCTCCAGTTCCCATGCCGCTGCAAAATTAGTTTGAACAGTCCCAGACAGCTCTAGCAAGCCTGCCTGCAAGGATACTGGTCCCACTCAGGCTCAGTCATAACCAGTTCCATTTCTCGTACTCAGACATTCAGACACTGGAACAGTAATTGCTGAGTACTTTAAAAAGTTTTCAGAGACTGAGATTATCTGCAAATTTGACTATCACATTGATACTTAAGAAAAAAATTAATTTTTTGTGGTGACGAACATGGTATGACAGTACCACAAAGCAATAAGGGGAACAAATTTCAGAAGTCAGAGGTGCAAAGGGACTTGGGGAGTCCATCTGAAGGATTCCCTAAAGGTCAACTTGCCTTTTGAGTTGGTGGTAAAGAAGGGAATGGTAGTGCTGTGGTTAGCACAATGCTTTACAGTACTGGTGACCCAGGTTCAATTCCCAATGCTGCCTCTAAGAAGTTTATGTTCTCCATGACTGCATGGGTTTCCTCTGGGTGCGTCCCACAATCCAAAGACGTAGGTTAATTGGTCATTGTAAATTGTCCCATGATTAGGCTAAGATTAAATTGGGGAATTATAAGGCAGCACAGCTCAAAGGGGCTATTCTGCACTGTTACCTCACTCAATAAATACAATTCAGCATTAATTTTGAGGGGACTAGAATATAAAAGAAAGAATGCAATGCTGAGGCTTTGTAAGGCATTGGTCAGACTGCACTCAGTACTGTTAACATGTTTGGGGCCTCTTATCTGGGAAGGGACATGCTGACAGTGGGGTGGGTCCAGAGGAGACTCATGGGGTTGAGCAGCATTGGATGGCTCCAGGCCTGAACTCACAGGAGTTTAGAAGAATGAGAGTGAATCTCATTGAAGCCTGAATATTGAAAGGCCTGGAGTAGATATGGAGATTATTATGGGGAGTCCGTAACTAGAGGGAAAGCCTCAGAAAGCAACTATGTCTCTTTAGAAGACGAGTAAGAATTCCTTTACCCAGAAGGGAGTGAATCTGTGGAATTCATTGCTACATAAAGCTGTGAAGGCCACGAGGTCAGTAGATTGATTAGGGTGTGAAAGGTTACGCTGAGAATGCTGGAGAACGGAGTTGAGAGGGATAATATATCAGTCATTATCAAATTACAATGTTGATGGGCCAAATGGCCTAATTCTGCTCCATGTCTTATGATTAGAGGATAAAAATGGATAAATGACTTGTGTTATATTAAGTGTTAAGGTTACAGGTAGAAAGGAGATGAGGGGGAGAAGTAAATCAGCCATGATCAAATGGCAAAGCAGACTTTTATAGGTCAAATTGCTCAATTCTGTTCCTGTTTTATAAGAATTCAGGATCGAATTCAGTTTTATCAACATATAGCATAAACATGAACCAATTTTTAAAATAGGCACTGTTCAACATTCATTAATGATCCCCTTTTGTTGTAAAAATTGTTCCAAGGGTTTAGGATCATGCCCACCTGCTTATCAGCTCATTCCATAAGTTCTTATCCACTTAGATATAATCCACAATATGCTAAAAACCTTGGTCTAACTGATCCCTAAATTTTCAACACTGAAATAAATAAACTCACCATTCCTATGATTATGTATGCACCCAAATTAACCATGTATTTAGGGCAAATTTTCAGCGGTGCTAAGAAAAAAACTGGAAGCTAATTTTGGTTTAAATAATTTGTATGAGAACCCAAGGGTATGATCAGTCAGTTTGCAGTGGTTACAAAAATTAGTAGTGTCCTAATGAAGGTTTCAAGTTAAGTAGAGTGGGGGCAGCTGGAATTTAAAGCTGCACATGTAAGGTGATTCCCTTTGGGAGTTGTGACACATAATCAATGGCAGAAGCCTTAAGAGCATTGACATACAGGCAGACCTTGGAGTGCAAGTCCAATTTTGATAGCAGCAACACAGTTGGACACAGTAACAAAAACAAAAATAGATGGTATGCTTGGACTGAGATACTCAGTACAAGGCTGGGTGCACTGTGCTACTGTTGTACAAAGCATGTTTAGACCACATTTGGGGTATTGTGTACAGTGCTAGTCACACACTGCAAGAAAGACGTGATAGCAAGAGAGAGTGCAGATATTCACCATGATATTGCCTGTTGTAAGGAGAAGTTGGGTAGGCCAAGATTATCATCACTGAAATACAGGCGGTTGAGGAGTGGCCTTGCAGATTTACAAACCTGAGGGACATGGGGCAGAGATTTTTCCTTGTTAGAAAAGACTAGAACTACAGGAAACAGGCTTAAAGGTGAAGAGAGAAATTTTAACAGATATGAGAGGCAAGTTCTACCCTACACCCCAACCCCCACAAGTTGGGGAACATTTGGAATGAACTATCAGAGATGGTTGTACAGGACATACATTTAAAGAATGGCAATTAGACAGGTACTTGAATAGGAAAGGAACAGGGACACAGGAAAATGGGATTAGTGCAGAAGGTGAGCATAGTTGAGGTGAGACCAGAAGGGCCTGTTTAGTTGCTGTACATTTCTATGATGCTAACCCAGTTCAGCCTGTAAAGTCATGAATTAACATTTACACTTTCTTCCAGTTTTAATTAGTGCTAACTTGTTTACAAACCAACAGATTACATATCTGTGTGTATTACTCTAAATTTTCAGCATTTGCGGAATCTCGTATTTAAGATTATGTATCTAAAATTTTTTATTCCCATTAATAGCATACAACAGGCTTCACATCAGTGAAAAGATGATTAAGCCAAGCTTTCACTTTACAATGTGGGAAAACAAGCAAAACCTTCTTAATGTGAATCAGTAGCTAAGCAACAAATGTATTCCAAATGATTACAATAAGAGATTTTAAGAAAAAAATTGCATTGCCTCCTTGCCTTTCTAAACTATGCAACAATAAGCCAGGTTTCTAACAAGTTTCTAAACACTTGATGCACCAAAATGCAGAAATTCTTTAAAAGACACATTGTTCCATGTTTGAAAACCTATTCGAACATCTTTTCAATTACATTTTAAGTATTTCCTCCAATAATACATGGTTCTTTATGGAAAACTAATCACTAATCTGTTAACAAAAACAAAACATTAATAGACTTCAGAGAAAGCATTGTGATTACAAATTAGCCAAGGCATATCAAACCATCAAAACAACGCTTGTGAGGATAGTGGGGAAGCATCTTTCTCATTACTGCTGCACTTTCATAGAACCAGAATGAAGTTGCTACTGGTCAGCAGGCTCCCCCATCTCCGCTTCATTTCCCTCTTTCACTGGTGCCTGGTCATTTGGTTCATCTGCCTGGTATTCTTCCTCCTCTTGTTTCTCCTCCTCTTTCTCCTCCTTCTGCTGCTGCTGTTCAAGCTCTTGCTGCTGCTCCTGTTGCTGTTCCTGCTGTTGTTGCTGCAGCTGCTCTTGCGGATTTTCAAAAGGATTCTCACCCTATACACAAAGTTTAAAAAAGCCACAATATGACAAAGTCATAGGCTTCTACATATGCTAAAGACAGATTGGGC
This sequence comes from Hypanus sabinus, assembly GCF_030144855.1. NCBI lineage: Eukaryota > Metazoa > Chordata > Chondrichthyes > Myliobatiformes > Dasyatidae > Hypanus > Hypanus sabinus. The sequence continues at coordinate 18,096,941 of NC_082716.1, read as the reverse complement.
TGGACTAAGCCAAACATGCTGTTCTCCTGTAAGTGAATTTCCAACCTAAGCAAGCTTAATCCAATAGCCATATGATCCAGTCACTATTGGTGATGAACATAACCTCAACCAGAAAAGATATGGTATCCCCACCATCGCAAGTGAAGTTTCCCAATGGCCTTCAATGTGGACAGACACTGATTCAGCAGCTAATGGGAGTACACCAGGCAATTCTTAATCTTTCTTATCCAATTTTACAGATTGTTCTGGGGTTTCTGATCAAAACAAGGACTCTGTGGGGCATTTCAATACCATTGTCAGTGGAATAGAACATTGCCAGGCAAGCTGCTGAAGGGGTCTAGGCTGAAGCATAAATTAACCCAAGCTAGTATCTGATTAGCCTATGAAACAACTCCCAATTTTAGCACAAGTCCTTGCGAAGGACTTTGAAGGATAGTTAGTCGAAAGAGATGCATAGAGCTATTTAAGCAAGTAGATGAAAGAGCAGGGGATAGAGGGATGTAGACTACACTAGCTACACTGTCATTTTGGTCTGCATAAACACGGTGTGCTTAAACCAATTACTCAGTAGCCATAAAATAGATTGTAATATTTGCAGAAAATGTGAAATTCACCAGCACATTCACTTCTGCAAGCCTTAACATTAAATGAGATTAACTGTTGAGGAAACATTTGTCTGACTAGCAAATATACAACCACCTTTTTATCATTACTAGGCCAAAATCCTAAAACTGACTTTGCACCATTATTGGGAACAATGAACCCCTGAATGTGGCTTGATAGTCAAGGGAACAGAGGTACCAACAATCTTCTGCAGTTACATGAATAGAAAATAACAGACAATAGCAGTATCACCCACCATATTACAAAAATAATTAAGAGGTCCTACTTGTTATTACAGCAAAACTTACCTTAAGGAAGAGCTCAAATTTAGCCTTTACAGTTGGGTTGTTCAGCATGCTACTGGCTGTGAGGAGACTCTCCCTTCTAACTTGGTCATGATAATTCTGAAATAAAGGAAAATCAGCACTGAAAAAGTGACACAGGTTAAAAAAACTCTACCTGCACTTGAAACTTGAATGGTTATTGAGCAAAATTCTTAGAAGCACAGGCCATAATAAACTTAAGATTTAGCTTTAAATTACTCTAGTCTGGGCTATATACTAACATGCAAATAAAGCTTTATCCTTCAGACTAGTTTCTGCTCAACTGCTGTGGATTCCTGACCAAATAAAAGTAATTATTTTTAAAACATTTACAAACTTTCCCATCATCTTACCCTACATGTCCATTAAAGTGCTTTGTTTCTCCAAGCAAAATTAAGACTTCATTTCCCCCCACTATTTAAAACTAGTATATGATTTGCCACACAACGAACATTTACAAATCAACCCAATCTGCCTTTTTGACTATGAAAATTTAAAATAAGACTGAAAATATTTTAGGGATTTATTTTTATAGCTCTTAATTATGGGACCGAATACAATTAATTTTATCAAGGGGAAATATATACCTTCTTGCTATTGATATGTTCATTAGACTTCAAATGCTGCTGTACAGAGTGAAAGAGGCAAGGAATATAGGTGTTGCAGACAGCACACTGAACAGTTTCAACCTTTTTCATTTGATCATCTGAAGAAACACCTTAAAAACAAAGCAGAATCATTTTTTAATAAAGCAGTAAGTACTAAGTAATGCAACTAGAATACTTGAATTTCAAATGGATTTGGAAATTGTAAGGTCATTGAAGTACTGGAATCTGTCCTATAAAAGTACTCTGACCATGCTATGGACTGGAATATGAATATGGAATTCCAGCAGCTACAAGTAAATAGAGATGATTGTCAAAGCCAGGATGGTGTGCGCTTTGAACTTTTAGGATGAGCTGTCAAGAGTAGCTTAGGTGAGTAACTGTGATATGGTCCTCAATGCATCGAGTATCGTGAATATGCACATGGAAAGAAATTCAGAGCATTTTGCATTCAACTTCGGTTTTTTTTTTATACGCCAGGGAAGGTGACCCACAAAGGGAAATTGTGGAGAACAACATTATTTTAACTGAGTCTTTATTAACTATAAAAAGAAACTAAACATGTAAAATATACCTGATTACTTGTACACATTAGAATAATACCAAACATCTAAAAGCAGTTCAAAGGCACTTTGACAGCATTGGGCTCTGGATGGTAGCAAACATTTCCAACTAACATGGCTCCATGAAAATTATTATTTTAAAGTTGTGCCAGTTTGGCTCAAAAAGACCATAGGAGACAACAAACTCTGATAACTGTGTTTTAACATGAAGTTCAGTATTACGGAAATTTCCATGACATGTTCTCTCTGCAGCCATTTTTTTTATTCAGAATCAATGGAAGGTTATGTTCAAAGCTGTTCTGCAGTTACTCGGTCACTTGCGTTGCAGGAGTGCACATTCAAGTGCAGGACTTAGCAGGCCACAGGGGCCTGGTATGACCGTACACAGTGCTGAGATCATGCCACAGTATTGGAGATCCCATTCACATTACAAGGACTGATGCCAAACATAAAAAACTTATTCACTGACAATGTTGACCAAGTAATATACACTCCCATTTCCTCCTATTAGCAACTTTGCTGGTCTATAGCCTCTACTTAGATTGGCGCCAAATGCCTCCATGTCCCATATCCTTACCACCCAGACACTTAACAGATTAGCAAGAACATGGAGATAATGGTCCGGATCTACACTGACCAAACCACCACAATGGCAGTATTTTCATTAGAATTCAACAGGCAAGTCAACTTGCATTAGAATTGCTTGGGGTTAATCATTACTGCTCATCACTAGGATTTTAAAGCTTTGCTCTTGGGCTTGATTACAAAGATCCAATATGTAGCTTACCCATCAAAACATCCTTGGAAAGCTTCTGTGCCGGCTCCTTTTGTTCCTGCTGTTGCAGTTGTTTACGAGCTGCAATTTTCTTATTCTTGTTCACCATAGATGCCTAATACAAATATTGTTTTAAAAGTTAGAGATTTAGTTAAAAGGTCATGATAACAAATTTGAAGTTAGCAATGGGAAAGATTAATAGTCACTAGACCCAGTCCTCTGGCTTCACACTCATTTTTACTGTATTAAGTGCCCTCTCTTTCACACAAGTATAACCACATTCAGATTAAGTGGTAACACAGCCTCTGGAAAATAAAAACTATGGACTTGAATACCATAGGCAGTGTACACCTCAGTCAATACTAAGTGCTGCACTCCAAGATGCCCTTCAAATCTGGATCACATTACATTAATCCTGTAAATATCAATGAACCAATCAAAGAATAAGCTGCTGGTACGTTGGTCAAAATTCTATCCAGTCACACCACTAAAACATCCAAGTGGTCTAAACATTTTGGTAGAATTATGTACATACAAAAAAAATCAGAGGGTGTTTTACAAATCATTCCAATTCTACAATTACATTACTGACATAATTTTCAAGGCTCAATGGACAGGGTCAATTTACACAGTAAACTACAGCTTTTAACACTGAAGGAACAAATGCCACAGGCTGGACTTCTTCCACACAGATGACCATAAAGAGCTCCAAAGTAAAAATATCTGTAATTACACTGCTTAGTATCCAAGCAGTACTCTAGCCCTTCAGAACAGAGTAAAAGCACTGAACAAGACTTTCAGTAACATTTATATCCAAAGAAGAATTTTATTGGAAGACTATCTTAGATGAATAATGAATATCAAGAAACATTAATTCACTGGGTTATGTGAAACAGAATACAAAAACTCTAACTTAGCCAAATCCCAGGAAGTAATTAAAAAGGCCCTTCAAGCCACTCTGCCCAGCAACCTGCAATTTAACCCTAGCCTAATCATGGTGGGACGATTTGCAGTGGCGTCTACCAACCAGTACACCTTTGGACTGTGGGAGGAAACTGGAACACCTGGAGAAAACCCACGCAGTCACAGGGAGAACATACAAACACCTTACAGACAGCAGCAGTCTTGTGGTAGGGGTCAGCTACGAGAATTGTACTACTTAGACCCAAGCCAGAAGTTATGGTTTTAGAGGGTTAGGCACAATGGCCACTTCAAATAAGAGCATGATCCAACACTAATCTCTCAGAGATGAAGGAATGTAGCAAATCACCATTCAAAACAGGAAGAGCCAACAAACAAAAAGAATAACTTAATTATTTCACTGTTACTTGTCAAAACATGACTTCAGTGACACTGGAAAGTGTTGAAATGTACTACACAAATATACGCCCTAAACTTTTCAAGACAGTACATCTGTGCATGCTTAATTGTGCTAATCAATAATCAACTTTCATTCCACACAAGGTGTTGAACTAAGTTCCAGTGTGATAGGAGAATCATAGCTAATACACAAGCCACAAAGTTGAACATATAAGTTTGTGCTGAAACAAACTTAATGGCACCAAAACTGAATTTTATAAATACTAGCTTTTATCTTCAATTCTAAATGCTTTCAAAGAGGAATAACCTACATGAAGAAAATCTGCAGCTCCTTTGTCAAACTGAATGTTCTTTGCAATGAAATCCAGAGTTTCTTTATGGTATGGAGTTTCCAGGTGAGCCTCAATCTCTTGCTCCTCCGTAGTTCGAAACTTACAAAGGGAGCATGTAAATGCATTCCTAAAAAAAAAAGAAATTCTTTTCAGTTACACAACTTGGACAAAAATTTCCAGATCCTATAAATGATTGGTTGTAGATCAATTTGAAGGAAGAGGAAGTTTGTGCTTCCTATTCCTCAGTAGATTCTAATGCTTTTCTGGCTACATCCAGCCAAAATCTAGCTCTGGTTCACTATATTTTAGAAAATCTCAATGTCATGTACTCAAATACAGTTCATTAAAAAATGCAATATCTAAACTTTGAAAAGCTTTGTAATCAGTCCTCATCTGGTAACTTCAGGGTTTAATTTGTCTTTGATTGAAACAGAAGAGAGTGGAAGGGAGGGTTAGCAAGTCTGTAGATGACACAAAGGCTGGTAGAATTGCTGATAATGTAGGTTGTCATAGATTACAATGGGACATTGACATGACGCAGAGCTAAACTGAGAAGTGGCAAATGGATTTCAACTTGTAAATGTGTGAAGTGAATCACTTTAGAAGTTTGAATCTCAATGCAGTATATAGGATTATTGGCAAGATTCTTAGTAGTGTGAAGGAACAGAAGGATGTTAGGGCCCATGTCCATATATACCTTAAAGTTGCTACGCAGGTTGATTTTATAGATGAGTACAAGATGATGAGGGGAATAGATTAAGAGGCTGCTGGAGACTTTTCCCAGGGTAAAAATGGTTGATATGAGGGGGCATAATACTAAGGTGATTAGAGGAAAGGATGGGGAGTGTCAGAGTTAAGAGTTTGCTTCATATACACAGTGGTAGGTGAATGGAACACCCTCCTGGGACTGGTGGTAGAGGCAGATACACTAGAGGCATTCAACAAACTCTTAGGTTGTTCAAAAAAAAAATGGACGGTTATGTAGGAGGGAAGAGTTAGATTGATCTTAAGAGTAGGATAAAAGGTCAGCACATTGTGGGCCAAAGGGCCTGTACTCTGCTGTAATGTTTTATGTTCTTAACTCTCTCTGACACTTGCTTGCTGGTCACTACCTTCACTGTTTTTGACATCAAATTTCTCCAAGTCTTGACATTATCACTTTTATACTCTCTTCATTTTATTTCTCTGCAGGAGCTGCCTGGAATATTTCTGTACACACTGCAGTTATTCCAGTGTTGTTTCATTTTACCTTTACAACATTTAAGGACAAGCAGATGTAGTTTAACCTGCAACGAACTAGTGCTCACCACATCCACTCTCAACTTCAGGCAGTTAAACATACTGCTTAATTTTCAAAAATACATACTGACCAAAAGCAATTTCTTTATTATAGTTAAATTGTATTTGTTAAAATATATAATTAGTATTCAACTTTCCACATTTCAGGAAGTACAACAGGGCTGATTATTTTTTGGAAGTTAAATAGAAAGGACAAGAAATAACAAATTCACCTACAAATATGCAAACATGACTCTTGGAAAATGTATTCTTCATTTCCCCTAGTGCTTTCAGTAATAAATTCCAAAAACCCTCAGTTCATGAAATACAATATACTTTTAGTAATATTTCTAAAAATTCAATTTTCAAATCTAAATGTATTCACTCATACAATGTAATGTTTCAACTTAAGTACAGCTTTGACTAGCGGTTAATCCGATCATCAGAAGTTTGGAGCAGAGGAGACTTCAATCAGGTCCACCACCCAAGGATAAAAAAGGCAGTGTAATAAATATTTGGCTAATCAGTGTTTGGGATTAATTAGCACGAGCAAATTAAAGGAATGCAGGGGCAAACACAGCAGACAACCTCTTGAGTGGACCTACAGTGGTGATCTTAGGGCTTTAGCTCTTTGAGGCTTCACTCAAAGAAAGCAAAGGAAAGGAAAGCAAGTTTTTTTTCCCCCTTCTCTTCTTTATATTTTCTCCAGGTAGGTAGGTACAGGCAGGATAGCGCAAAATTCCACTTGCAGGCTGTGGGAAGGCAGGGAGACCTCCAGTATCCCTGACCACAACTGCCAGAAGTGCATCCAGCTGCAGCTTCTAACAAACCGAGTTAAGTTGGAGGTGGAACTGGATGAACTCAGGATGATTTGGGAAGCTGAAGGCCTGTGTCCTGCACCTTGATGCAATTACCTTTCTATATATCCTATGTTTCAACCCTTCAGCCTCCCAAATGGTCCTGAGTTCATCCATTTCCAAAGGTGCAGGACACAGGCAACTGGGTGACAGGAAGGGGAAAGGGGTGAAGGAGCCAGTTCAGAGTACCCCTGTGGCCATGCCCTTCAACAGGTGTATCACTTGAGATGCTGCCAGGGAAGGGGTTGGGGGAGAATGACCCAAGAGAGGAAAGTCACTGTGGTCGGGTATCTCTTGCACTCAGTCTGCCTCTGTGATTCAGGCAGGAAGGGGAAAGAAGAGGCGTGCTGTGGTGATGGAGGAGTTGTTAGCAATAACAAAATTCCCAGAAGGCATGTTGCCTCCTGGATGAGACATCTTAGATCGAGTCCTCGACCTTCTTAAGTGGGAAGGCAAACAGCCAGAAGTTGTGATCCATGTAGGTATCAATGACATGGGTAGGACGAGTGACGAGATTCTGCATAGGGAGTTCAGGGATTCAGGCACAGGATATATCTCTTAACAAGTAAGAAATATTCCAAAGGAAAGATGACACAACCATGGCTAACAAGAGAAGTCAAAGCCAATATAAAAGCCAAAGAGAAGCAATATAATTGAGCAAAGATTAGTGAGAAGAGGATTGGGAAGCTTTGGAATATGAAAGCTAGCCAGCCAATAACATAAGTATATTATTATATAATATATTATTATAATAAGTACCAACAGTTTCTTCAGATACATAAAGTGTAAAAGAGGTGAGAGTGGATATTGGACCACTGAAAAACGTTATCAGAGAGGTAGTAATAGGGAGGGACAACAAAATATTGGACAAATTGAGTAAGTATTTTACATCAGTCTTCACTGTGGAAGACGCTGGCAGTATGGTGGAAGTTCCATGTGTTGGGGGCATGAAGTACATGAATGTAATGCTCAGTCATTATAAGGCACTGATGATGCCTAACCTTGAGGATTATGAACAGTTTTGGGCCCCTCATCTAAGAAAAGATGTGCTGGCATTGGAGAGGGTTCAGAGGAGGTTCACAAGGATTCCAGGAATGAAAGAGTCACCATACGAGGAACATTTGATGTCTGTGGCCCTGAACTCTCTGGAATTTAGAAGGATGAGGGTGGATCTCATTGAAACCTTTCAAATGTTGAAAGGCCTAGACAAACTAGATGTGGAAAGGATGCTACCCAAGGTGGGGGAAGTCTAGGATAAGAGGGCACATAAAGGGGGTCCATTTAAAACAGAGATGCAGAGAAATTTCTTTTGCCAGAGGGTGGTGAATTTGTGGAATTTATTACCACAGGCAGCTGTGGAGGCCAGTTCATTGGGTGTACTTAAGGTCGAGATTGATAGGTTCTTGATTGGACACAGAATCAAAGGTTATGGAGAGAAGGCCAGGGAGTGGGGTTGAGGAGTAGAAAAAATGATCAGCCACAATTGAATGATGGAGCACACTCTGTAGGCCAAATGACCTAATTCTGCTCCTATGTCTTACGGCATAATGGTCCAAGTGCGTGAAGTTAAAATTAGACAGAAACTGAAATGTCTGAAGGTAGATAAGTCACCTGGACCAAATGGTGTACATGCCAAAGTTTTGAAAAAGATGGCTGAAGTGATTGTGGAGGCGTTAGTAATGGTTTTTTCAAGAATCACTAGATTCTGGAATGGTTCCAGAAGACTGGAAAATTGCAAATGTCATTCCACTCTTCAAGAAGGAAGAGAATTGAAGAAAGTATAGGCTAGGTAGTCTGGCCTCGGTGGTTGGGAGATGCTAGAGTCGATTAAGGATGGGTCTCAGTGTACTTGATGGCTTTGTTGCAAAGTTTGCAGATGTTATGAAGTTAGCTGGAGGGCAGGTAGTTTTGAGGAAGAGGAAGGACTTCGACATCTTAGGAGAATGGTTAAAAAAATGGCAGATGAAATACAGTATCAGGAAGTGTATGGTCACCACTTTGGTAGAAGAAATAAAAGGGTTGACTATTTCATAAATGGAAAGAAAATACAAAAAGCAGATGCAAAGGGACTTGGGAGTTTGTGTGCAGGATTCCCCGAAGGTTAGTATGCATGTTGAGTCAGTATAGTGAGGAAGGCAAATGTGATATTAGTATTAATTTCAAGTAGACTAGAATATAAAAGCAAGGATGTAATGTTGAATCTTTATAAAGCACTAGTAAGGCCCCATATGGGAGTATTATGTGCAGCTTTGGGTCCTTTATCTTAGGAAGGATGGGAAACTGGAGAGGGTACAAAGGAGATTCACGAAAATGATTACTGGATTGAGTGAATTGTTATATGAAGAGTGTCTGACTCTGGGCCAGTATTCAGTAGAATTCAGAAGAATGAGGGGTGACCTAATTGAAAACTATCAAACGGTGAGAGGCCTTGATGGAGTGCATGTGGAGGGGATGTTTCCTATGCTTTTAGATACTTTACTGATCCCAAAAGGAAATTAGTGTCACAGCAGCATTACAAGTACACAGATATAAATATTAGAAGTTGACAGAATAAAAAACAAGTTACCACATATAGTCTAACCAGGGGTGGTGGGAGGGGTAGTCTTCACTTCTCCAGCTATAGGTTGACTCATACAGACTATGGTGAGAGAGAATGAGACCACAGGACACAGCCTCAGAATAGAGCGGCAATCCTTTAGAACAGAGATGCGGAGGAATTTCTTTAGCCACACAGTGGCGAATTCGTGAAATTCTTAGCCACAGGCAGCTGTGGAGGCTAAGACTATGTATATTTAAGGCAGAAGTTGATTATTTTCTTGATGATAAGGGCATGAAGGGACATGGGAAGAAAGCAGGAGATTGGAGCTGAGAGGAAAATTGAAACAGCCATGATGAAATGGCAGAGCACAGACTTGATGGGCCAAATGGCCTATTCTGCTCCTCTATCTTATGGTCTTAAAAGGTTGTTATTTTTCTAAAAATGGGTTCTGTAGCATTTACACATACCGGTAATCCTCTCCATACTTTTCAGTGTTCTTCTCACGCCTGCGGCGTTGCTTCTCTCTTCTTGCCTCAAGTTTCTTTTTCTCCTCTTCATCTTCAGTATCAGGTTTCTTTTTACCTTAATTAGAATAATTTATTTCTTTGAAAACTCTCTGTAGGAAAACTAAGTGACTGCGTACATTAGGAAAAGACTCAAACCAACTTACCCTCATTTTTGTCAAAGCATTCATATGCATCTGGTTCATATGCATCTTTAGTAAAATCTTCGTCCTTCAGTTCCTGATCTGTACCTGATGCAGGAGTCTGTAAACAGTAATTTAAAAATCTTAATGTTGAGAATTGTTATGAAATTTATTAAACTGCTATTCAAATATTAACACAAAATGCTGGAGGTACTCAGCAGGCCAGGCAGCATCCATGTACAGCTTGCAAGGTTAAGTCCCAGGAGGGAGATCAATGGAGATGGTGTTGCATAGGGAGCGATCCCTGTGGAAAGCAGAAATGGGGAAAGGGGAGGAGGGAAACCACCAAACACATCTTTCCTCCCACCTCCCCCCCCAACTTTCTGCCTATGCGACTCCTTGTCCATTTGACCTTCCCCACTGATCTCCCTCCTGACACTTAACCTTGCAAGTGGAACAGGTGCTACACCTCCTCCCTCACCACCATTCAGAGCCTCAAACAGTCCTTCCAGGTGAGGTGACACTTCACCTGAGTTTGTTGGGGTCATCTACTGTGTTCAGTGCTCCTGGTTTGGCCTCCTGTATATCGATGAGACCCGACATAGATTGGGAGACTGCTTCACTGAGCATCAATGCTCCGTCCGCCAGAACAAGTGAGATATCCTAGTGGCCACTCATTTTAACTCCATTTCCCATTCCGCTACGTCCATCTATGGCCTCCTCCACTGTCGCCACACTAAGGTTGAAGGAACACCACCTTGTATTCCATTTGGGTAGCTTCCAACCTGATGGCATGAATATTGATTTTTCAGATTTCCAGACTCTCGCCTTCACAATTTCCCATCACCCCCCCCCCCCCAGTGTCCGTCCATCGCCTCCAGTTGGTGCTTTTCCCCACCCCTCTTTTTTTTCTTTCTTCCCTGGCCTTCTGTCTCTTTCATCAATTTCCTAGCTCTTTACTCCATCCTTCCCCCCTCCAAGTTTCACTTATTACCTTTCACCTCTCCCCCCCACCCACCTTTTAAATCTACTCCTCAGCCTTTTTCTCCAGTCCTGCAGTAAAGCTTCAGCCCAATATGTCAACTGTGCTTTTCTCCATAGTTGCTGCCTGGGCCTGCTGAGTTCCTCCAGCATTTTGTGTGTGTTGCTCAGACTTCCAGCATCTGGAGATTTTCTCTTATTTGTGATTCAAATATTAAACTTTAATAATGTCACAGGAAAACAAATATTTGATAATATGGTGACTGGTAATATTTACACAATAAGAGTTGGTGGATTCTTCATAATTATTCCAAAAACACAAAGGACATTACTGTGCAGTTTTCAGATTGATACCTTATATTATAAACATTCAGTTTACCGAAGATGCCCTACTGGAATGTTGATTACAGACTAAGTGATATTTAAATGTTATTAAAAGAATATCTAAAATTAAAGCAACACGTACAAGCTGGAGGAACTCAGCAGGCCGGGCAGCATCCGTAGAAACAAGCAGTCAATGTTGACTGCTCGTTTCCACGGATGCTGCCCCACCCACTGAGTTCCTCCAGCTTGTTGTACGTGTTGCTTTGACCCCAGCATCTGCAGTGTACTTTGTATCTAAAATTTAAGATTTTATCACCCGCATCTTTGATACCTTAGATTCTCCATTGTTAGCCTGGTTAGCTGCCTTGGCTGCTGAAATTAAAGAAAATACAATTTCATTTAATTGCAACTACCACATACAAAAATAAATTCGAGTATACATGTTAAATTTTAAAAAAATCATAGTCAATGAGTCACTAAGTTTTAGATTTATTGCATGCCTCTAATTAGTCTCAATAAAGTGACAATAAGCAACTGACTTTCAATCCCCATGAATCAATCATCAGCTGGGAAAAATGCTGAAAAGCATTTAACTTAAAGAGGCATCAGTTAGTGCTGCGAAGTTCAGTTCTAACCTTTGGAACAGTATTGAGTTTCGATGCTATTAATGGCCATATGGATTCCTCCTGGACTCTCAAATCCCAAGGTCATGCTTGTAGATTACACATTGGTGATGACCTTTAATGTAGGTGGTTGACAGGAGAATCAGGGAGGAACTCAAGAGCTCCCAGAGGGAGTAGGTTACAGGCCAGTGAGTGAAATGGGACTACTTTGTTGGAAGCCAGCATAACTACAACTGTGGTCAAGTTGGCACCTGCGTACAACATTCCTTCAGTCGACATCTCCTGGATAGAGCATGAAACCAAACATTTCACTTCGTTTGTCTTTTATATTTGTTTTTAGTCTTGAATGTGATTCTGGAACTGTTCCGAGTCTGTGATTTGCAGTCTGGAGATCATTTGAAGACGTGCAGTATGTGCGAACCTCATAGCAGGCAGGCTGCAGGACAGGGCACAAGCCCACGTTCGACCTCATTTCGCAGATTAAAGTGACAAGCAGGAATGAAACACCAAAGCGAATGTGGAAGGTGAGTACCGGCTGCCTGCATTTTGATTGCTGGTGGGATTGTTAGCTGTTGGTGAGCGAAAGGCCTGCAGCTACGCCCAGAGACTGTTACCCTAGATTTCTGCAATTTGGATATGGTCTTGCACTATAGACTCCACACCTGCCCCCCGCCCAGTTTTAATATCCTGTGTTTTTCACCTGATCTTTCTCATTTTTTGTGTGCAGCAGTGGGAGACTTGGGGGGGGGGTTAAGGTGCCTATTCCATTTTTGTGTGAGGAGGGATGGGGGTGGGGGTCAATGATCATGCTGCTGTGCTTTTCTTTTCTGGTTTCACGGCTATCTGGAGAAAAAGAACTTCAGATTTGGAGACTTTGATAATAAATGAACCTTTGAACCAATAGGTGAGAAAACCTGAAACAGCAAGTTGAAAAGAATAATTGAAGAGTGCTCCCAGGCTGTCAAAGAACTCTGTGATTTACTCTATTGAATTCCACAAACTGCAATTACCGTATGTAAGCAGCATGGAGAATGAGCATGTGGATGAAGTAAACCAACAAGAGTAGGCCACTTGGCTGCACTTGCCAGTTTTCCCTTTCATTGAGTTCAGGGTTGATATTATACCTCTACTTTGTTTAATTTCAATTTCTTATTATTTACTTTCAATTTCTGTTGTATGCTTAGTGACCAAGCTTCCAGACATCCAAAGATTCACCAAGCCCTTAAGTTTCCTTGCATCTGTCCTAAATCGCCAAAATGCATCCGCCATCAGATTTCTGAATGGACAATCAAACCATGAACACTACCTCAGTATTTCTTTTCTCTCCTTTTGCAGTACTTATTTGATATTTTTAATATAGTTATTACTGTAATTTATAGTTTTTATTATGTAGTGTAATGTACTGTTGCCACAAAACAAAATCCACCATGTATGCCAAAAGATACTGATTCATTATTTTGAGACCGACCCCCTGAAGCAATACACTTTTGTTTCCTCCTCAAAGCCCACGTCTCCTGGCTCAGAATCAAACTTGGTTATAGGTCACACAATCCATCCGTTTAGTCACTGTTACAGACCGCATCCACTTTCCAACTGTGCAACATTCCAGTGTCCTCTAGCCTGATATTACCCATGTGCCCATTACATTATCCTCAATCTAGCCCAGAATATATTCAATTTAAATAACTTCCTCTCAAAGGCATTCTGAAACCCCAAATGCATCACCAATTGGCTTGTTCTTTTCTGATAAAAAGGAAAACACTGGATAATGTCAAGTGTGATTTTCTTGTCATAAATCCCTATTAACCCTGCCAAATCCAATTATTTTGGAAGTCTTCTTACTTCTTCCTCAATTATATTTTTCCAGTGGAAACCTATTAAAAGATGAAAGTATAGAACTGGTGATACACGTTATAGCTACAATAATGGTTGAAATATTCTATAGTTGTGCCTTTCAAACACAGGACAAGTTTTGGGGGTTAGTGGATGGATCACTTGCTACTCATAGTCAATAGTGACTCTTTTAACAACATATGCAGGGGGAACTGCTGAAAAACTGAAATTCAAGTTGAGGAGAACTTCATAGAATGCATCCATGATGGTTTTCTTGAGAAGTATGTTAGTGAACCTACATGGGAAAATGCTATCTTAGATCTAGTCCTGTGCAATGAGACAGGTAAGATTAATGATCTTGTAGTCAGGGATCCTCTTGTAAAGAATGATCATAGTATGACTGAATTTCGCATTCAGATGGAGGATGAAATAGTTAGATCTAAAACTAGTGTATTATGCTTGAACAAGGGAGACTGCAACGGGATGAGTGAGGAGTTGGCTAATGTGGATTGGGAGCATGGGCTATTTGGTAGGACAGTTGAGGAACAGTGGAATACTTTCAAAGAGATTTTTCACAGTGCTCAACAAAAGTATATTCCAGTCAAAAGTACAGGCAGTAAGTGTGGGGTGATCCAGCTTTGGATAACTAAGGAAATATAGTATCAAATTAAAAGCTGATGTGTACAAAGTCACAATGAGTAGTGGGAGACTGGAGGATTGGGGGAACTTTAAAAAGCAACAAAGAACAACTAATCAAGAATTAAGGAAAGGGAAGATAAGAGCATGAAAGTAAATTAGCACAAAATATAAAAACAGATAGCAGAAGTTTTTATAAATACATAAAGCGGAAGAGGGTGGCTAGTCAACATAGGTCCCTTGGAAGACCAGAAGGGGAAATTGATATTGGGTGATAAGGAAATGACTGAGGCATTGAACAACTATGTTGTGCCGGTCTTCACAGTGGAGGGTATGTCTAACATGCCAAAGAATGATGTTATGGATGAAATGGGAAGTGAGGACCTCAATAAAATCACTGTCAATAAAGAGATAGTGATGAGCAAACTAGATGGCCCAAAGGTAGGTAATTCCCCAGTCCTGATGGGATGCATCCCAGGGTGCTGAGGGAATTGGCGGAAGTTATAGTAGACGCGTTGGTAATCATTTACCAAAACTCTCTAGACTCTGGACAGGTCCTGGCGAATTGGAAGACAGCAAATATCATGCCACTTTTTTAAAAAAGGATGTCAGCAAAAGACAGGCAGCTTCAGGCCAGTTAGCTTAACATCTGTAGTTGGGAAAATTCTTGAAGCTGTCATTAAGGAAGAAATAGCAAAATATTTAGAAAGGAGTGGTTCCATTAGACAGATGCAGAATGCATTCAGAAAGGGCAGGTCCTGTTTGACAAATTTACTGGAGTTCCTTGAGGACATAATGAGTGCAGTGGATAGAGGGGAACAGGTGGATGTCATATACTTGGATTTCTAGAAGGCGTATGATAAGGTGCCACACAAGAGACTTATAAATAAGATACGGATGCATGGAGTTGGAGGAAGTGTATTGGCATGGATAGTGAATTGGTTAACCAATAGAAGGCAGAGAATTGGTATAAATAGGTGGTTCTCCGGTTGGCAGTCTGTGGTGTCACAGGGGTCAGTGTAGGCCCGCAGCTGTTTACTGTTTACATTGATGATTTGGAAGAGGGAACTCAGTGTAACATAGCAAATTTTGCTGATGACACTAAAGCGAGTGGAAGAGCAAATTCTATAGAGGCTGTGGAGAGTCTGCTGAGGGATATAGGTAAAGTGAGTGGGCCAAGGTCTGGCAGATGGAATACAACATTGGTAAATGCGAGATCATCCACTTTGGAAGGAATAATAGAAGAGCAGATTATTATTTAAATAGTGACACTGCAGCATCCTGTTGTGCAGAGGGACTTGGGAGTGCTTGTTCATGAATCGCAAAAAGTTGGCTTGCAGGTACAAGAAATTATTAAGAAGGCAAACAGGATGTTGGCCTTCATTGCTAGAGGGATTGAGTTCAAGAGCAGGGAGGTCGTGCTGCAACTATACAGGGTACTGGTGAGGCCGCACCTGGAGTACTGTGTGCAGTTCTCGTCTCCATACTTGAAGAAGGATATACTGGCTTTGGAGGCAGTGCAGAGGAGGTTCACCGGGTTGATTCCAGAGATGAAGAGGTTAACCTATGAGGAGAGATTGAGTCACCTGGGACTATACTCTCTGGAATTCAGAGGAATGAGAGGGGAACTTATAGAAACATACAAAATTTTGAAAGGGATAAGGTAGAAGTAGGAAAGTTGTTTCCATTGGTAGGCAAGACTAGAACTAGGGGACATTGCCTCAAGATTCAGGGGAGAAGATATAGGACTCAGATGAGGAGAAACTGTTTTTCCCCAGAGAGCGGTGAATCTGTGGAATTTTCTGCCCAGGGAAACAGTTGAGGCTTCTTTACTACATATATTTAAGATACAGTTAAGACATTTTTACATAGTAAAGGAATTAAGGGTTATGGGGAAAAGGCAGGTAGATGGAGCTGAGTTTACCGACAGACCAGATGGCCTACCCCTGCCCCTATTTCTTATGTTTAAGTTGAGTGGTGCTGCCAGTGGCAAATGATTACAGAACGTGTGGCATCCTTAATGATGCCACGCCAGCATGGTGTCCAAACTTCTCCACAGTTGTAAAGGGAAATACTTGTAGCACTATCTAACAACTAACTTTTAAAAGTAACAAATTCACACCATTATCCAGGTAGCTACGCAAGGAAATCAAACACACTCATTTTCAACCTCAATAATCTACAACACTATCCTGGGCAATCCCTGTTCATGTTCTAACCCCAAGATGAACCATCTCCAATGACTCCATTTTATAGAAACCACCTATGGCATCAAAATTACATCATGAAAAATCAATACTGTTTTCCCAAATGTTATCCAAAAATGTCAAATTCAAAACAACTTAATGATATTCAGAGTAAAATTAAACTAATTAACATTAACTACTGATCTTTCTCAGTTACAAGATCTCAGATTTAGTTCTTGGAAATAACCTCAAAACAAGAATTCTTTTCAGCCAAGTGGAACACAAGTACTTACCAGCCGCTTTGAGTATTTTTTCAGCAGCTGCCAGTTTCTGTTTCTTTATTGCAGCTTTGTTGATTTGTATCCCTTTCCTTTTCATGCCTCGTCCAAAATTTGACGCAAACCCACCTCTGTTGTATGACTGATTATGCCCAGATCTTGAGTACATATCTACATCTGACAGCTGTAATGTATTTTAAAAGCAAGTATAAATTGTTACTACATTGGTCTCAAAAATATCTAGATTTTCTTCTAGCCTGCATCGTTAGGGCTCAGCGTCAAAGCCCAAATCTAAAGTTAATATTCAAAAAGTTCCAGGCCACGGACTGACAAACCTCATCTCACAGTAACAAAGTCAATGGGTTAATTTTTGCCTAATTTCTATAAATCATATTAGGAACTGTTTACTACCAATTATCTGGGATTCACCTACCTTCCCTGAACTGCAGAAGATCCAAGTCCTCATTTATTTTTGGAAAAACGCAGGCTTCTGCATCCCATACTAAAAACTATTATGGAGTAAATATTGTTTTCTTCCATCTCCATGCTACACAATTACAATATTGATGTCTTAATTAATTTGGAAAGCTGGCTAAAAATTTGCTAACCGAAAAAGACCATTTCACTGATTTTGAAATGAAACATTCAAAAGCACTCCCCTACAGAACCAAGGAATCTACCATGTTCTTCAATGCCCTTGAATCACTATAGAACTGGTGGTTATTCTAATAAGTATTGAAGCAACAATAGCTGCAATGGCTCCTGATCCAACAATTCCAAACAGAAAAGTCTGGGGAAAATTGTGGGAATTAAAAAAAAAATGGATGCACTTGAAATGTACCTCTATTTATAAAGTTAACTGCATTCAAGAATTGTGCTTTTATCCCCTAGAACAATTTTGAAGCAACAAAGAGAATCTGCAAAACTAATGCAGAAGCATTATCCTAATAAATTTTCCAAAAAAAGGAAAATTTCTACTGCACAATAAATATGAGCTTTTTTTTATATTGCAGCACATGGACGATGCTCCAGAGGACAATTACAAACCCCACTGCAAACTTAAGCAAAAATCCTATCATCTTTAGTTTTCCCAATGTCACCTCTCTGGTAGTGACCAACAACTTTTGTATAGTTCCAGCTATAAGCAATTCAGAACAGGAAACTGCTTGTTCCGCTTTGTTTCAAGAGACAGTCAGAGTGAAAGTGGATAAAATAGGAATTAACAGCACTGAAAATGTATTGAGTATTAGTTATAGAAACATGTACATGATTGTGTGGGATGGCACACTTTAATACATGATAAAAATAACCAATGTCTGCACCAATGTGAAGATTTTCAATGTCCTGAATTGCTAAAGATATTTTAAACTTCAAACTCCCCATTTTTTTTTATGAATTACTCAACACAGCCCTGCTAAGTTGCATTAAAGTTATCTGATAAGGCTATAATTTCACAAGTATCAAGGAAAGTCTGAAAATGTTCCTTCAAAAATTCATAATTTATGTTGAAGACTTTCTATCAATATCACTAGGGCTTCTAGTACATTTTGTAACTAAATATATTGGGTATTTCATTGTTTGTATGGCTCCAATAGTAAACAATATAAAATTGTGCAGCTTCAAGTAGTAGAATTTGCTACTGAGAAAGAATAAGCATTTAATGAATTAGATTCTTGTAACCAGTGTATCAACAGGAAGTGAAGTCTCCCTCAACTTTAAAAAAAAACTATTTCAAAGACAAACTACTACTCAATTAAATTTGCCTACAGGTATTTCTGGCTCATCAATACCACCCAATTACATAAACCAAGTCTCTTCTGAGTTGGAACAATGAGCCTTCCAGATCTGCAGAAAGATTGACGATCACAGGCTACGAGTGCATGCAAAGACTCCATTCATGAAAACACAACCTATTACATTGAATTGTAAGCACTTGGAATGTGGACACTTATTTGATCACCTACTTTTCCACCTTTAGAATCTAGATTCATTATAAATTCTGAGTAATGGAATGGATATACCATCTGGGTATAAAATTCATTTATCGAACTTGGCTGAGACTGCTCAAACTAAACAGTCAAAAGTGAACCATCAACATTTTGGCAAATTCATTTTCCAATGGACAGCTAACTGAAGCAGGAAATGTTACCTGTACAAAAGGTGCCCTTTGAACACAAATAGGCAAGACTAGATGTGATAGATGTTGCAGCAGTGGCCAAAATATTTGTAAAGAGTGTACAAAGAGTGTAAAGAGTGTACAAAGGTGACTGAAAAGGGGTAATTTTCCCACTAATTAGAACACAGCTTCATGGTGTGGCCAGAATCATTACAGCATGAATAGTCTAATGTGTCAATCATAATTAATCAATTACCACTGGAACAACATTCCACAATGCACCAAAACGTCCCAGTTGAAATATTGAACTTCCCCAAAATTACAAGTTCGTATTGAGAATCTGCTCTCCATAGGACCCTTTCATTAAATAAATACATGAATCACAGACATGCCAAAATTGTATTAATTGCCCAAGATAACAGATGTTCAAAGCATATTGTGTATATATCTAAACTCTTAACAGTTAATGTGCTTCTGATAGTTTCCTCCTAAAGCTGTTGTCCCTAAATGTTTTTGTTTTGTAGAAAAATCCACTTTCAAAATCGAAATTCCTATCAGATCCAAGTGAATATAAAATGTAAACGTGTACAAGATTGAACTGTTAAGTCAACTCAAATAGTCATTTAAATAGTTATTTAAAACCAGCAAACAGATTTTCCTTCACTGGCTTCAGGATGAGACTTCTCTCCTCACTCTAAGCAATTAGCTATGAAATCAAAGCAAGTCAAAACAGTAACACGGAAGGAAAGCAGGGTATCAAATCACACCTTATATTTTAACTTGCACACACAGTGAACACAAGTTTTGTTTTTAACCTTGGAAGTTAAGCAGCAAATTGAGTACAACACCAATAACTGACTTCATCAAAAGGGTACATATTTTCAACAAGGTTTGGAGGCACCAGATTGCCTAATCTGAGCAGGCTCCTCCTGAGCAAATAAGGCTTTGTATCAGCACTTGGCCTTTCCATTGAGAGATAAGACATTAACAAGTCTTAAAAATTGTGCTGAACGCAGCACAATTTTGAAAGGTGTCTGACCAACAGCTGTGAATGAATGTAGTAGCCAAAATCAATTATGTCCACCTGCAATCATGTCCTCTGTTTCTCTGGTGAGAATGTTGGTGAGTTGGCCAGCAATACTTAAATTGCCTCACATATGCCAAGCTCTTTACTTAATAGCAGAGTTTGGTTGGAAGGAAAATTTAATAACTCAACATTATCAGAACAGCACCTTGTAGTTGAATTATTTCAATCTTAAACCAAAATTTGTAGATGTTTGGGAAAGAAAAAACATTCAGCAGTTTCCCAGTTTTAAAAATGAGTACAAATTAACACCTACTATTAACAAAAGTTTACATGAATTTTAAATACCAACTATACTAAAGCAACCATTGTAGCTCACGTGGAACACTTATTTTCTCCCACTAGCAAAATAATGCTAGTGATCAGAAATTGTATCCTTTTAAAAAAAAAAGCTGACAAGGGAATAGAATCTCAAA
The DNA here is from genome assembly GCF_030144855.1 of Hypanus sabinus. Taxonomy (NCBI): domain Eukaryota; kingdom Metazoa; phylum Chordata; class Chondrichthyes; order Myliobatiformes; family Dasyatidae; genus Hypanus; species Hypanus sabinus. Next base: position 18,076,623 of record NC_082716.1, on the reverse strand, counting down.
GATTCTGTACTTACTTCTCTGCCTCGACCTCTGCCTCCTCCTTGTCCTCCCATCATCGAAAAGGATCCGCCTCCATATTCGTTGCCAGAATAACCAAGCATTCCCCTCCCCCGAGAGCCTACAGATGAAGGCTTCGAAAGGAGTGAAGAAAAGCTGTTGTAGGAAGAGTAACTTCCTCTTCCCGTATCCGAATCAGCCCACACCCTAGGCATTGAACTTGAATGTGTGTAGGTGTCATCCCAGTTAGACCTGCCATTATCATATAATCGGCTCTGGCTTCTACCTTCATAAGGGTCAAGGTATTGATCACCGAAATTCCTGTAGGAGCTCTCGGATCGATCAGGATAGCTATCCCCAAAGCGACTTCGTCCTGGTTCATGTAAATCGTAGCCAGATCTATACAGATCACGGCCATCCAGAGCAGACCTGGAGTCATGCGACTCATAAGGTCCAAACCTGGAAAAGTTGCACAGTAAGGAAACCGGTAAAGTTACCAGTGACATACAGTATAATAAAACCAGAACAAAACACTATTACCTGCTAAAAAGGGTTCAAATATTCATTCCCTTTTTCGTAGGTATATTCTTGTTTATGTATGTATAAATTATATACAGCATTAGTTAAATTAAATGTATTTTGAAAATAAGTTTTCAAACTCAACAAAAAGATGTTACTTTGCCATTAGTGATTTGAGAATAAGGTTACAATTTTATAAAATTACTGGCAAAGATACAAGAATTATAATATTCTGCATAAATGAGTTACTTTGGATTGAAATTACCAGTGAATAAAATTGTGCAGCCAATATTCAAAGTAGGCTACTTCATGGAAGTTGCCACTTTCCTATCATTTTAAGATACGAGAGTGAAAACTTATTTACAGTATGTTAAAGCATTTCACTAAAATATTAAACCCTACCTAGAATATGAAAGCAGTTTCAGTTAGCAATAATAAGCAGCCAACTTTAACAATTGTCTGAGCTACTTACAGATTATGCAAATTATTAGTTAACTAAATTGTTATTTTTTTTTAAAGATGATTTGCATCTTTTAATTGTATCTAGAGAGCATTTTTCTTTTTATCTTGTAGTAGCGATGTTAAACCAATTAGCTTTCATATCCACAGCCTCTTAGCATGGAGATTTCCAACAGCTTGGAAGCTGACAGGGAATGGGTCTCCATAATCATCAGTATGCTTACATGCAATAGAAATTCAACTTCTTAAAAAAATAACTGAACAGTAGACATTACAATCTGTTTAGACAACTCAGATTTCAGCCCAGTATCTTCTCAACTGAAGTTGTAAGGCATTTTTTTGCACCTGGTATAGATGCAGCAGTTGAACATCCCCAAGCATAATTATGCTCTGAGATACCCATTTCTGCCCTAGTTTCAAGAAAATTCAATTATAACAGTCAAGCTCCACCCACCCGCAGAACAAAAGGAATTTTGAACATTTATAATTCCTTTAACATGTAAGCATACAAATTATAACATACATCCTACATAAAACTGCAAATACTAATGGCTATTACAGCCATAGTACTAGAATAAGGCTCTCAACATTCAGATGGGATTTAAGAATCAATAAACCAATACGAAGTGAGAATTTGTAGTACCTAATATACCCTCAATTCAAGCAACAATGTTTGGTAATCTCTACAATCCTGACTGAACAAACCCCTCTTTCCAATATTAAAAACTATTCCCACAATTTCCTTTTTGTCAGAATGATTATTAAATGACCAATGTTTTCAGAATTCTTATGTGATGTGGTTTTGTGTCTATAGAAACAAATTTAAAGGAATAAACCATTTTTCTTTTGTCACCAGGCTAAGTTACATTTGGGACTGATTTCCACTGATGAACTTCTAAAGTTCCCAGTGTTTAGAAATCTCAAACTGCAATTGCCATGAAGGATTGAGCAAAACCAAACCTTCTGGCTCATTAGGTGAAAAGCAATGCTTGGGAATAGGTATAAATACTTAACTCAAAATGTTTGAGTCAGATGTCTATATGAAACAGTCCACAAATTAAAAAGGCTTTTCTCACAATAACCTTTTTAATAATGCATTTTTAAAGTTCCTTAGAATATTTTGTTATTTATCTTCTTAAATGTACCACTCAATGTCCATCCCACCTCCCAATGCAAAAGAAAATATTCATCTTCTACGCTAAAACACATCCAATTCTGGCAAGATATTGTGCCTGCCGCTACTGGGGTTTTACCTAAAGAGGACAATCTTTCAAAGCTCAGTGGAGAGAGAAATGGTTTTACTGCACAAATAAATTTTCAACAGGTTTAATTAGCAGCTTTGTTGCAGATCAAGTATTAATTAGCAATAGAAAGCAGGCCAACACAATTTGACTCAGAATTTCAAATTCCATAACTCGGCAGTATTATTTCAAGATAACCTGCCTGGTTATGTTACCACTGGTACTGACATATTAATTCATAAGCAAAATGCTATAAAGACTAGAAACAAGTCTAAATATAGAGAATGAGTTACTAAGTGTATTTCACCTACCTCTCATTCCTATTAGAATAGGATTCCTGGTAAGACCTGGAGCTCCCATAAGAGCTTCGATCGTAGTCACCACTCATCATACCTTTAATGGAGGAAAAGAAAGTTACCTTTCAGCTGAACTCTCAGATAAATGAATGCTCACATTCAATAATTATTGAAGAATTTATCGAACCATCATTCACTGGTAGCATTCAAAGAGAAATGACAGCAGGCAGATGTATGCTTGGCATTAAGCCAGAAGGGAGACAAAATGATCTAAGTACATGCAACTAACCGACAGGGAGAGCTAGATTGGCCGAATGAACATTTCCCATTTCCATTTTCTCTGTATTAAAGCTTAAGTATTCATCTTCACTCTCCCATCTTGTTAGTTCTGTGAGTAAATATAGAACAAAAGGCAGTACTTGGTCATACAGGTAAGTCCAACATCTGTTCTCAATTTGAGACAGACTGGTAGTGGGTGGGAATAATATATCCACCAATTTACGCAAACACTAAGCATAAAAGGATGTGTTGTGCTGCCACTTGGTCAGATTTCAATGCTCATTTGTGAAGGTACAAATGGAACAGTCACAAATCCTGACCCACAGGACAACAGTTTGAAAAATAAGTTTGAAAACAAACAAGCATACCCAAAACTCAGGCAATTAACAATGAAAGTTCATTGTGAAATATGGATACTGCAACAAAAGCTGCAGACCTACAGTGGAGACCTAATCAAAATTGTAGCTTTCTCCTGCATCTCAGGCAGAGAATACACACCAACACTTTTGCAACTGCTAATTGCTTACATCACTCATATAGCAAGCAATCCACAGTTCCTAGCTCCTATGCCCCACAAATTAAGACATATACTTTTTCCTTGTTGGATGCAGTTAAGTTTAATACAACTGAAATATATAAGAAATGACATCCTGCCTTCCTTCGCAGGTATTAATTCCCCTAAAAGCTCTACTCCAACCCCTTGATTTATCAAAATTTTACCCACTCAACCATCATTTAATAGATTTAACAATAAATTACTGCTTACGCTTTTCATAACAGGAATTTATCTTGCTACTAAAGAGCGAGTTAGGCATTTAGAAATAGTGTTTGCCCAATTCAAAAAGACAGCAATGAAGGCAGAGGTATAGCAGTAAAAAACACAAGAGATTCTACAAATGCTGGAAATCCAGAGCAATAAACAAAATGCTGGAGGAACTCAGCAAGTCAGGCTGAGTGCTATAGTGCAGCTAGCAGTGAGAAAATACTGATTCAATGCTACAAGACAACCTTCAAAGTTTCAGATCTTAACAAGATTGGCTAATTACGTATCCCAAGAATATTTTAAGATAGTACTTTCAGCAGTCTTCCGCCAAAAGATGTGCTCAATTGATATTTGGTTATGACGTACTCCACTGTGTCAACTTCATTAGATTTCCACTCTCAAATTCTAGGTGATATTCTATCAGCAATTCAAACTAAATGAGTCTGTAATTAGTTTATAGAGCAGACGCTAAGTAGCTTGAGCTCTACTTTTTTAATAAAAACAATAAAGTGCAAATCATTTGGCAAGTTACCAACGCCAAGCATCTCAAATCACAAGTGCAAAATTATTTTATTTTATAAAAAAGGCCAATGCCAATTAGAAGTCAAGTACAAATCATAAGAAAGTTTTTTTTTAAAAAAACAAGAATCCTAAAAGTTCAAAAGCACGATGATATGTAAATAGAGGAACAATCAGGAATTTTGGCCGACAAAATTCTTTCAGGACTGAACCGGATGAATGCACACAAGATGGAGCAGCTAAGTAGTGGTTAGCACAATGTTTGACAGTACCAGCGGCCCAGATTCAATTCCTGCTGCTGCCTATAAAGAGTTTCTATTTTCTCCCTGTGGGTTTCCTCCCATCTCCAGTCCAAAAACATATTTGTTGGTAGGTTAATTGGGCACTGTAAATTATCTTGAGTAGGCCAGTATTAAACCAGGGTTGGGTGGTGTTGTTCGAAGGGCTGGAAAAGCCTATTCCACGCAGCTTGCATCTCAATAAATAAAACAAGCCCCATTCTTCCTTGCCACCAACACACTCTAACCCCAAGACAGCCCATGTTCTTTGGCCTCCAGGTGACAGAGACGCCCTGAAATTGGGCTTTCAACTAACCCGACAGCCATTGGTATACAAGAACTACAGATCACTGAAAATGACTGCCATCATATCTAACATGAAACATTATAATGTAACAGAGTAATTTTTAAACTTTCAAACACCCAATCAATTTTACTTAAGTAAATATCAAGACAGCTGTGGCAACACAGATGTTCTTGTCAGTAAAGATAATGCACAAATCAAGATAATTTTCCAGTGCTACTCCCATTGATGCCACTTAGCCATTCAGATCCCACCTGATTTCCAGTTATCCCGGCTGTTCCAATTGCTGCTGGTACCACTGTTGAACCATTCCGATCCACCTGCCAAAGAAAATACAAATAATTGTATTGCCAAATTTAAGGTATGATGATTTCTCTATTTACAAAAAGGAAGAAATCCTGGTTTATGCTTCTCTAAGTAAAGCATTATGAACTAAAAAGGCTACACAAAATGCAATACAGACTGTTTCTACAGTACTGTGCAAAAGTCTAAGGCAGATATATAAAACAACATTGCCAAAGACTTTTGTACTGGACTGTATTTGTTAATATGGCACAGATAGTGAACTTGTAAATCGGGTGACAACACACGAAGCTGGGAATACCTTGGGAGTAGTGCAGTATAGGTGGCAGAGAAGAAATGCCAGGGGCAGATGACGACGCGGGTGCAGACACACTCAGCCCTGAGACACCAGGTTCTTCCTGTCTCCTCCACTCTCCCTTCTACCTTTTCCCAACTGTGGTTCCACTCTCAGTCCAAAATAGAGACCCATATCAGAATCAGGTTTATCATCTCTCACGTCATGATTTATTCTCTTTTGCAGCAGTACAGTGCAGTACATGAAATTACTACAGTACTGTGTATGTGACAACCCATGCATTCTTTGGAATACTTAAAACCTGGAAGTGATGAATTACTATAAATTCAATAGAAATGCACAAAAAAATATTGGCTGGCATTGTAGATGAGATCTATCACCTGCCTTGTTTCATCATATTCCAGTGCAGATCCTGACCTTTCCTGTGTTTGAAGTGTACAAACACAAGTTAGTTGTTTGAGGAGGGAGAATAGACAAGGCAACCAAAGTTCTCTCTGAATTACCATATTAGAATGCTCTGTCCAATTCCAACTCTCTCCAGTGTTCTCAGCTCAAAAAGGACAAGCAGCACAATGAAGCTTGCATTTTCATGCTTTAAAAAACTTTATTTACCCACCAAATCTAGAGCTGATTATTTGTCTCTCCATTGAAACTTTACTTCTGATAGTTTGTCCATGATGTGTACCCATTACCCAAATCCCTGACAAGTAACTGATTTTTAATCCCCCAATGACAACTTCTGAAATCAAGTTGAATTTCTGTTCATAGTTTTGTTACACTTCCATCACTGTAACTGCTCCCTACCCAAAACAAGTTTTCCACACCCTAGCTTCAGCAAATATACACACATCTTAAAGGAAGTTTGCGAAAGTTATTTAAAATACTCAATAAGCAACACCTTATTGTGCTTCTTCCCAATACACTGTTGTTCAACATTAAGACTGAAACTACAAGATGTCAAAGAAATTTAACAGGCCAGAATCTATTGATGGTTTGTGGACTACTGTACTATCATTTTGTCTATTTATACAAATCAATTTAAAAAGCTAATTTTCCTACTTAAATACTAAAACAATAATATTCCCCCAGATATACACAGTCACAATGAAAGAACTGTCAAGCTTAAACACTGACAATATGAAAAATCTGGAGAGTCTGAAAATGCCAATAGAGAGCAGCAGCACTTCCAATCACATTCTCCACTACAACGAGCATAGAAATCATACAACGAACATCTGAACAGATGTTTCCAATAATGAAGCAGAGTCTTCTGCCAGCTTGTGAGCCATGTCCCTCTATATTTATCTGTCTAAGAGACTATCAGAAATGTTTCTATCACAGGCAGCTTTTCCCAGTGTAGAAGAGATTTGTCTTGAACAACTTTTAATTTTCTCTCACCTTAAAAGTATGTTATCCAGCTTTTAAGCATTTTTACCCTGGGAAGACCCTGACCACCTACTGTATCTATACCTCTCTTAATCTGTTCTATATAAACTTATCAGTTCTTCCCTCAGCCTCCAATGCTCGACAGCAAACAACTGGTATGCCCAGCTTCTCATTGCTCATACACTTCAATCCTCCTGGTAAACCTCTTCGGTTCTTCTTTTTCATTATTTATTTTTGTAACTATGCCGTGCATTTCAGATATCCAGCATCCATCGCTTCTTAAGCAGTTAGAATAGGATTATGCAGTAACACACAATCCCTTGACACTAGGCTGTTTTGAAAATGAACCTGTGGCTGGTCTGTTTAGGATCTTGGTTTCATCATGTAACAGACACACAGTGACAAAGAACTTGAAGGAAGTCAGTACTCATCAACTTAAAATTGATCACGAAACAGAATAATATAGTAGCTACACTTGCTTCCACGTTGACACTGAAAAATCAAAGCATTCATTTTTGAAGAAAATTCACCACTTACAACAAACACTAGATGGAGCTCAAGTGGTTGGAAAGTTATCAATTTAGAGACCCTGCTTAATGTTGAGGGTGCGTTCCTTGGGGGTGGTGTGCTATGTAAATCAGCGATGTGCATAGTCATTATAACATTACATATATGGACATGTGTCTGATTTTTTTTAAAAAAAATCAAACCTGAGATATGATATTATTTTATGTACAGACAGTAATTCGTGAAGTAACAGACAAATAGGCCTAGCCTGTACATCAGTGGAGCAGAGCAGCAACACACTGCAGTAGCAGCAGAGGGAAGTAGGTGGTGGTTGCATCTCAGAGGAGGGATCAGGCTGATGAAGCAGTTCTCGTTAGCAGGAAATCATAATGAGAATACCTCTCTTAACCTTGTTGCTTCGCTCCTAGTCAGGGTCATTATCCATGAACTGGTCCATGATCTGTGCGATCATGGTGATGCTAGTGCTGAGGAATTTTGTGGTGAGATTTCTTACTGGTGTTTCCTCTTCTCCATCCTTGTCCTCAGATTCACCCAGGATACATTGCTCTGCCAGTTCTCAAAGCTCTTTGTTACTAAGGCATTCCATGAGACTGCAGTAACTCTTCAACATCGCCATCATTAACATCCTCTAATCCTGCTTCATTGGCCAGTTCAACGACATTTTGAATGGTTATGCCTGAAACCCTAGGAGTTTCACATTCGCGCTGTTTTTCCTAGACTTCTTAGATGTACTACCCTCACTGGAAGTTGAAGGCAGTATTCCAGACATTATGAAAAAAAGGAATAAATTTGTGAGAGAGCAAGAATTTTCACACACACGGGGGAGGCAGAGCACGAACTAATACCTGATTGGCTGTGAGCCCCTCACAGCCAATGTAAAGCGCTCTCATTGCCTGGTTAAATATGTACTGTAATGGCAGCCACTCTTGAGAAGGCTTAAGTGTTGTTTAGAATGAATTTTTGTCACAGTTAAAATTTCAATAAAGAATTGAATAACCGTGTTGTAAAGAATCAGCGCCATGCGGGGTAGTATTATGTGGGGTCTGAGCATATTAGTGTTCACTTTTGAAACCAAATGCAACCACAGGACTTTTACTGATAATACTTTAAAAACAGAAGCTTAAAGTTGTTACCAGCACCTTTTTAGGTTATAACTTTCTGGGGAAAATCATTAACTGACATGAATTCTAACTAGTCCTGGAATTCAAGGCCGAAGTGAGTTTTTACTGGAGTTCTAAGCCATAAGTTACTCTTTAATAAACTGTCCCTTAAAATCTACTGCACAGCTGTTTCACTTGAATATCAAAAGAGATATTAATCGTGGAGACATTACAAACTTTCATACTTTATATAATGCTTAAAAAGTTATTGATGACTACTTTTGTTGTCTCTGGCTCAGATAATCCCTGAATATGATTGCTCTGGAAACTTGAACAGCTAGACCAGGTGAAGTATCTTGAACCAATACGTCAACCGTCCATTTCCTTCCACAGATGCTGCCTGATTGCCAAGTTCCTCCTGCACTTTGTGCATCATTGCAGACTTCAGCATCCACATGTCTCTATGGTGAGATCATTGTTACCAAGCACCAGCAGGTTTTTCAAATTGACACTAGGAATTAAAAGGCTCAATTTTTAGCTCTTCATAGGAAGTTTTGAGGTCAGTGCCAATTGGTGATATTTTGCCAATGTTTTAATGGCAGCTTCTTCCCCTCTGCCATCAGATTTCTTGAATGGTCCATGGCCCCATAAACACTACTTCACTATTCCTCTTTTTATTGTAAAATATGGTGACATTTTGTGTCTTACATTGTACTGCTGCCACATAACAAATTTTAAGACATATGTCAATAACAAACTTGATTCTGATGATAGGTTGTCATACTCTTCCAATCAAATTACCAAACATAAACTCAGCCCACAATGTCAACCCTACTCCTCTCCATAGATGTTGCCTGACCTGCTGAGTTCTTCCAACATTTTTTTGTGAGTTACTGTGGAGTTCCAGCATCTGCAGAATCTCATGTTCAAATTGAAAAAAAGGATCCAAGCTCTCCTAAGGAGCCAAGCTGGAAAAAATATGACTTTCAGACAAAGGAGTAGCAATTACTAACAGACTGCTTGATCAAAGGAGGAAAAATATCTTTACCAGGAGGGAAGGAGAAAGACAAGATTTTGGGAGTTCAAAAACAGCAGATTTTGCTGATAAGAAGCACAAGAACCCAGGAGTATGGTGAAGCAAGATAAAATCATGATGGGGTTGCTCTTTTGCATGCAAAAGTTACCTTCTTCCAGTTATTTGGGCTTTGCTGTAGGTACAATAGCAATACATTATAACCTAAGAAACATTAAACCAAATCTAACAACATTGCCTCATAAAATGTAAACTTAAGTATAGCTTTGAAAAGTGATAACCAGTTTAAATTACCAATTACATTAAATTTCAAAACATTTTAATTTCAAAAGTATTTGTTTCTGAAATTGTAAGCAACTGGAAATAGTCAGAGCCCTACAGCACAGAAACAGGCCCGTCAGCCCATCCAGTCCATGTTTAACTGTTATTTGCCTATTCCCATTGACCCACATCTGGACCACAGCCCTCCATACCTTCCTATTTATATACATATTCAAACTTCTCAACCATTTATGCTGGCAGCTTGTTTTACACTGTCACCACCCTGAGTAAAGATGTTCCCACTCAAGTTCCTCTTACAAATTTTACCTTTCACTTTTAACTTATGATCTCTAGTTCTAGTCTCAACTAATTTCATTGTACAAAGCATGTTTCTCCTCAATACTGTATACCTCTACCATGTCTCCTCTCATTCTCATAAACTCCTGAGAAAAAAGTACTAACTCATTCAACATATCCCTGTAACTCAGATCCTCAAGTCCTTGCAACATCCTTGTAAATTCCCTCTGCATTCTTTTAATCTTATGAAGATCTTTCCTGTAGGTAGGTGAGCAGAACTGCACAGAATATTTCAAACCTGGCCCCATCAACATATTTTACAACTCCTATACAACATCCCAACTCCTAAACCCGCTGCTCTGATTTATGGCCAATGTGCCAAAGCCCTCTTTATGACCCTGTGATGCCACATTCAATCAATGATGGACCTAAATTCCAAGGTACATCTGTTCTATCACACTCCTCAGTGCCTGACCGTTCACTGTGTGTGTCCTCCCAAAGTGCAACACCTCAGACTTGGCTGCATTAAACATAGACATTTACAACCCATTACAGGCGCTTCAGCCCACAATGTTGTGCTGACCATGTAACTTACTTTAGAGACTGCCTAGAATTTCCCTAGCACATTGCCCTCTATCTTTCTAAGTTCCATGTATCTAAGAGACTTTTAAAAGTCCCTATTGTATCCGCTTCCACCACCACTGGCAGTGCATTCCACACACCCACCACTGTGTGAAAAAACTCTCATCTGATATCCCCTCAGTAACTATTTCCTTGAAACTATGCCCCCCTGTGTTAGCCATTCAGCCCTGGGAAAAGGCCTCTGGCTATCCACTCCATCAATTCTGCCATTTTCCCTAGCTGGTTCAGATTATGCTGCCAGCTTTAACAGCCTATTTGCTGTCCACCACACCACCAACCTTGGTGTCATCTGAGAATTTGCTAATCCAGTTTACCACATTATCTAAATCATTAACATAGATTTCAAACAATAAACCCAACAGTGATATCTGCAGCACATCATTAGTCACAGGCAGAGGCAACCATCCAGTACTACGCTCTGGCTTCTCCTGCTAAACCTACGTTGAATCTAATTTACTTTTTCATCCTGAATGCCAAGTGACTGAACCTTCAGGATCAGCATCCCATGTGGGATGTAGACAACGATGACTGCCTTACCTTCATCAACTTTCCTAGTATCATGGAGAAAATTTTTTATGAAATCACACAATGACCTACCACTCACAATGCCACATTGTATAAATACATCTTTTCCCAAACACTGAATCTAAACTCAACTGTAATAAAAGCAAACAAAACCAGCTCAATGCTGACTGGAGGATGCACACTCTCATTATAGCCACCTATTTCCCCAACTACTCTAGCTTTTCCCTACATTCCAAAGGTGTGTGCATTACAAAGTTAATTGACTATTTAGACATTCCAAGTGTAGGTGAAGTGTAGAAGAATCAAAGTGGTGCGTGAGAGACTGCGCTACAACTAGCATAGTCTTGATAAGCCAAATAGTCTCATTGTGTTGTGAGAAATTGAGGGCCAACAATTCATATTTCCAAATCGAAAGATATGTTTGAACATTTAGAGGCAGGTTAATAGCTAAATTGTGACAAAGGATGATACTGGGAACACAATTCTATACCTTTACGCCCCACTTAAATTCAACAATGTTTTAAGTATTTTATCCATATTTTGTCCGATACTTCCCCTTAACAAGAACTGTTTAACAAAGCAACAAAGGAGAGAGAGAGAGAGAGAGAAAGAGAGAGAGAAAAAGCAATCACCTGAGGCCGGTGGTTCCATTGCACGCATTTAATGTGATTTGGGGCAGCTGCAGACTGAATTCTTCATGGGAGATTTATTTCCCTCTAGATACATGCAAGCAGGCACCGAATAAGAAAACAAGCCTCTGCCGGAGGGGATGGCGTGCGCTGAGATAGAAGCAGAAGGGAGGAAGAGCCGGTACGGGATTTCACCTCGTAACCGATCGCCTGGACGGGGGAGGGGGGATGAGAGGCCGACGGCCATTTTAAAGCAGGAGGGCGGCCCCGCCCGGCCAGATGGAAGGGGTCGATCGTCCATCGCAACTGCTTGGCCCACTCACACCCACATGGAGAGGGGCGAGGGGCAAGGTGGAGGCCAGTCGCCCGCAGTGGAGAAGGCGGCCCTGGGTCCCCGTGGCACCACGCGGCCTAGTGCTCAGAAAAGAAAATGGAGGAAGGTGACGAGACGGCCGCCGTGCCTCGTCTCCCCCTCTTTTTCCCCCTCCCCGTGCCTACTTTACCTCGTAGCCCGTCCGAATCGGTGGAACTCCAGCCCCGGTTCGAGGCTCTCATGCCGTCGTTGTCGCTCATACCCCAGTTGCGGTTGCTGCCTCTTAGGCCGTCCATGGCTGTCATTCTGTGGTCGCTGCTGCTGCGGCTCGATGACTGGCGCCTCCCCCCGTGGTCCGCCACGCTAATCGTTCCGTCGCACGGCGAGGGGCCGGCTTTCAGAGGCTGGCTGCCACCTCCCGGAGCCCAGAGATTTCATCAAAACACCTCATTAATTTATTTGTGTGTGTGAAAGCTGCTGCTATCTTACAGAGTCCGGTGGGGAAATCTTTTTAATATGTCACCCCAGTCAGCTGCATGAACGGCAATGGTGCCGCTGCACAAAACCACACACAAAATGCGTTAACGCTACTGAATATATTGATCAAATGACATTTAGGGAGATTTGCTTTGCTTTTTCTATATAATTAAAGTTTTTTTCCAAAAAATATGCTCTGCCCAATTGGTTCCAAACCCCATGCCCTGAAAGCTATTTCTTGTCTGAACGTTTTGAAATTGAATATTCAGTCTGAATTTACTACCCTATTTTATTCAAAGTAAAACACTTTAAAGTAATTAATTTCCTTTATTGTATCGACGATTATCCAGTGAAATCTAATTTTTTTTCGGCTGGTGACAAAGGGATGAAAGTTAAGATTGCACCACCTTGTATATTTCAACATTGTATTTTATTTGAGTCGGGGTAAAAGTCATCTTTACCCGTCAAATAATACAACTGCAAAATAAATAATTTTCACTGTGGTAACAACTACTAATTTTTGATCCAAATGTTTCTCTGGCTAGTTTGGAGATTCAAACTAGAGGACATGATTTGAGAGTTAGGGGGCAGAAGTTTAAGGGAAACACGAGGGGGTATTTCTTTACTCAAAGAGTGATAGCTGTGTGGAATGAGCTTCCTGTAGAAGTAGTAGAGGCCAGTTCAGTTGTGTCATTTAAGGTAAAATTGGATAGGTATATGGACAGGAAAGGAGTGGAGGGTTATGGGCTGAGTGCGGGTAGGTGGGACTAGGTGAGATTAAGGGTTTGGCACGGACTAGGAGGGCCAAGATGGCCTGTTTCCGTGCTGTGATTGTTATATGGTTATATGGTAGAATGTACTCTAATGCTCCAAGCTGGACCAGAGCAACATGCCATGCTACACAGGTACTTGCGCTATATTATAAGTTTTCTGTGACTGCATGTTTTCCGCTTTCGTAACTATATGTGCTGTATGCATTATGTGTTGTGTTGTGGTGGTATCGTTTTTGCACCTTGGCCCTGAAGGTACAGTTTCGTTTGGCCATATGTATATGGTTGAATGACAATTAAACTTGTAATTGGGACATTATATATTGTTAAGAGCACTATACAAATACATCATTGTTAAAGATTATGAAAAACATGATATTCTTAGGAAATCTTGTGAGGATAAGGTCTTACAGGGATAAGAATGACTCGCGTCACCAATCCTAAATTGTAGGTTCTCACAGGCTCTATCACAGGTAGCGTAGGGATCGTATTTTACAAGATGGGTGTGGTTTTGAAGGTCGCGTTCTCCTGCCATTTAATTGCTTATAAAAATAGCATGTTTACTGCTATATGGTGTGTTCTATGCACCCAATCCTTCCTTCATAATATAAAACTGAGGAATAGGTTAATGATGTCCCAAGATAATGTTTTGTCATAATTTATATCCACTTGTGAGATCTTAACAGTCCCAAGAGTCTGCAGATGAATCTGAAGCAACAAACAACCTGACGGAGGACCGCAGCGTGTCAGATAGCATCAGTGTTGGGAAAGAAATGGTTGACATTTCATATTGGAAATCTTTCTATTGGACTTAGGAGCACATCTCACTAGTGATGTGGCCCTGCCAAGAACCTTTAGTACTCCAGAGCATCAGCCTACATTTTTATACTCGTTTGTAATCACAAACGCCTGAAATCACAATTTGTAATTTTTAAGTGAGGAAACCGTCAGATGAGCTACAGTGACAACAACTATTTAAACAGAATGCAGAAGACTGAATTCAAACTAAGTATTAAGAAATGTATTCACATGGCCTTCTATTTAGCTGCAACTCAGAAAATATATTTCTTTCAAGGCAGTCAGCCTAATGGGCCACTACTGATATGTAAAAATAATTAGCACATTTAAGTAGAATCTACATCATTCATATTTTAAAGTACATGCTGAATACTAGAAACAAAGAGAGGCAATTTACAGAATTTGCTTTTACACCCGTGTTTTGTCTGTGTTGTTACGTTATTTTTCTTATATTAAATAAGCCTCAGAATATGTCAGCAAATCCAGTAAGTGGTGTCAAAAATGTATTTATAATTATAAACTGCTATTAGTGTAGCAATCTCAATTTAGATTAATGAACACTGAGCTGAACTGAATATACCTGGACTCTTTCGATTTTGTGTTTTGTATTCTGTGTTTTTCTTTCTTTTTTTTTGCTGCTTGCATGTGGGGGAGGGATTGATGGATCGATGCTTTTCTTTAAACAGGTTCCATGGTTCTCTTTGTTTCGTGGCTGCTTGTGGGGTAGACAAATCTCAGGATTGAATACTGCAATCTTGAAAATACACAAAGGAATTAGTCAATAATTATTCCATGCATTCCTAGTCATCTAATTTTTTAATAACATTATCCACCACAAATTTAAATTATGTTATTGTAATTTCAAAGGTTATATTAATTTTTAAATTAAATATTTTTTAATAAATTTCAATGTAAACTGTTGCAATATTTGCAATATTTTTCAATGTTTACATTATGAATGTCTAAAGATAAACAGTGCAAACATCTTGGATACAAACATTTATTCATGTCCTATTTTAAGAAAAAATGGCTTGCCTTTATTCCTGAGCCATAGGGCAATAATATTACAATTATCTCATTATGCAGTACAGTAATCACAACTTCACTAAATATCCACTAAATGAAAGAAAGTGGACAAATTAACCAGGAGCAGCACTTCAAGCTGTAACATAGCCTTGTTCAAAGTTCCATAGATCACATTTTAATCATGCACTCAAATAGAATTATTTATAAACTGCTATTAGTGTAATTATTCCAATTTACCCAGAATTGTAAAAGTGGGGTCTTGTGCTTTAAGGAGATTTTATCAAATGAAATCTCTCTCCCTAAATTTTCCTAAGAGATCAGAACCACAAATGAAGCTGCTATTTTCGTAATTTTTTTTTAGCTCATACACTGGAAAGCTCTCCCAGAATCAGATTATTTTAAATTGTAATTGAGAAAGGGCAGTATCACCACTTAACAGAACAGTTTACACAGACAGTTCTTGGAATCACAATCTGGCATGAATTGATATTTTGTAAAATCACACTCAGTATTAATCGTGCTGAAAACCACTTGATCATTTGCAAGATTACTGGCTGAAAATCGACATGGCACAGCATTTTGTGGTGAATTAACGCTGGCTCTGGTGGCAGTAGTATTATTGTAGTGGCTTATTAACTGAGTCTATAGATGGCATTAGTTGATACCTCAGACCTTAGTCAATTTAAACTAGGCTTGTCTATTTGGATGCAGAACAGATCTGAATTTCTTTAGAAAAATTGAGCAACAGAATTGGAGAAAAGTTCCCTAAATAACAAAAAATTGTTGTATAAATAACACATTTCTTACATGAACAAAGCTGAATAATTATCATAAACGAGATTTGACAAAACCTAGTAATTAACTTTAACAAAAAGAATGTAAGAGTCCTGGAAATCTACATTTTGTTGGCAGAATCTCAGAAGGTGATGAGAAGGCATACAGGAGCGAGACAGATTAACTAGTTGAGTGGTGTCGCAGCAACAATCTTGCACTCATCAGTAGGACCAAAGAATTGATAGTGGACTTCAGAAGGGGTAAGACGAGGGAACACACACCTGTCCTCATAGGGGGATCAGAAGTGGAAAGAGTGAGCAGCCTCAAGTTCCTGGGTGTCAATATTTCTGAGGGTCTATCCCAACGTATTGATGCAGTTATGAAGAAGGCATGATTGCAGCTATATTTCATTAGGAGTTTGAGGAGTTATGGTATGTCACCAAAAACACTCACAAATTTCTACAGATGTTCCATGAAGCGCATTCTAACTGGCTTCATCACCATCTGGTATGGGGAGAGGGCACTGCAGCAGATTGAATTAAGCTGCAGAAACTTGTAAACTCAGTCAGCTCCTGGACATCTTCAAGAAGTGATGCCCCAAAAAGATGTCATCCATCATTAAGGACTCCCATCACCCAGAACATGCCCTATTGTCATTGCTACCATCAGGGAGGAGTTACAAGAGCCTGAAGGCACGCACTCAACGATTCAGGAACAGCTTCTTCCCCTCTTGCTGTCAGGTTTCTGAATGGACTTTGAACCCATAAATATGCCTCACTACTTTTTTGCACTATTTATTTACCTTTGTAATTATATATATATATATATATATATATATATATATCTTACTGTAATTCAGTTATTGTTACATATTGCAATATACAGCTGCCGCATAACAAAAAATTTCATGATATATGTCGGAGATATTAAAACTAATTCTGAAAAGCACAGCAAAGTTGCAGAAAAGTGATCTCAACAAAAAGTTACTGGAACAAATGAGATTTTTAAAAACCTAGGTATTTCTTTCTTTGATACAAAAGAATGCAAAATAAAATATAAGTTTTTTTAACATTATGAACCGTCTTGAAAGGTAAGTAAGTGAAAAAAAAATTCACTGGATTGACAATTTGACACATGGGGTTTTGTAAAGTTAAAGAAATATTTTCATGCTGAAGTAATGTAAGATGCTTTAACATAATTTAATATGTTAATAAAAAGAGAATTTTATCTATATATCTGGAGGAAGATTTCAGCAATACAAAAGAAAAATAGGTAACTCAAATTTTTGCAGAGAAAAATGGTTTCACTAAGCACTATATGGTCTCTAATGATTCCAATTTTCTTTAATAAACTATGTGCTACTACATTGGTTGATCACATAATGTAAAATCAAGGATCAACTTTATTTGCCATACACATTTACCTGTATTAGGAATTTGCTGCAGTGTGTTGGCACCGCATGTAGCAAAAAATAACAATGTTCAACAATTATAAAGGGTTACATAAAAAAATAAACCTAGAAGTATAGATATGGAATATAATGTGTGTATAGTAGTCTGGAAGTCAAGACCTGTTATCGGAGCCAAGTCTATGAACCTGAGTCCACTGGGGCGGCCAAAGCCCAAGTTCGTGTTTGTTGGAGGCCTCTCCAGGCGCTTAAGGACTGTGTATGTGCACGGTATTGGAAGGGAGGAACGGAACTTGGTTTTTGCTGTTGATGTTTTGTTGCTTGATGCGTTCTGTGTTGTTCTGCCATGCATTGTGGGCATGCTATGTTTGCATTGGAATGTGTGGTGACACTTGCGGGGTGCCCCCAGCACACTTAACACAAACAACACATTTCACTGTGTTTCAATGTACACGTGACAAAGAAATTTGAATCTTGGATAAATACATAAATACCAGCATACAGTATATTTACAATTTTTAGCAGCATTATAAAAAGTGTTTACAGTGTAGTGATTCGGGTAATAGAGGAAAGTGGGGAAAGGCTAACTGTAATGGTTGATCAGATTAACAGCCCAGGGGGAAGATACTTTTAAAATAGTATTCAGATTTTGTTTTAATAGCCCTATAGCGCTTTTCAGATGGGAACTTTAGGAAAAGGTTGTTTGTTGAGTGGGTGGTGTCTGCAGTGTCCTAGACACGTACAGGTCCTGCAGTGCTTGTAGACAGCAGCCAAATACTTTTTCTGCTGACCTGACAGCTTGCTGTAGTTTTTATATATTGTGAGACACCGCTGCACCAAACCGAACCAGGGTGATGTGAAGATATATTATCTTGTGCTTCATTTTCTTACAGGCATTCACAGTAGAACAGAGTCTCCTCCACAATCTCCATCAGCACAAGTGCACCACAAGCTGTGTGCTTAGTCTCCTGCTCTACTTGCTTTATGTGTATGACTGTGAAGTTGAACAGTTTCAATGCCATATTTAAGTTTGCTGACAACACTGACACAGGCCAAATGAAAAGTGATTAACAGATCAGCATACAGGAGGGAGACTGAAAATCTGGCTGAATGATGCCACAACAACCACTCATTCAATGTCAGCAAGACCAAGGAGATGATTGTTGACTTCAGAAGGAGGAAACTAGAGGTCCATGAGCTGGTCCTTATAGGGAGATTAGAGGTTATGAGAGTCAGCAGCTTAAAATTCTTCAGTACTATCCTTCAGAGGATATGTCCTGGCTAAAGCATCTAAGAGCCATTGTGAAGAAAGCATGGCAGTGCCTCAACTTCTTTAGAAGTTTGCGAAGTTTCAGCTTGACATCTAAAACTTTGACAAACTTTCACAGATGTTTAGTGGAGAGTATATTGGCTGGTTGCATCACAGCCAGGTATGGAAACACCAATGTCCTTGAACAGAAAACCCTACACAAAGTAATGGATGTGGCCCTGTCCATCATGGGAAAAGCCCTCCTCAGCATTGAGTATGACTACACAGAATGCTGTCACAGGAAAGCAACATGAATCATCAAGGACCCCCACCATCCATGCTCTCTTCTCACTGCTGCCATCAGGAAGAAGGTACAGGAGCCTCAGAACCCACAGCACCAGGTTCAGGAACAGTTATTACCCCTCATCCATGAGAGTCTTGAACCAGTGGTGATAACTGAAGCACTGTTCATCACTGAACTGTCCCCATAACCTATGGACTCACTTTCAAGGACTCTTCATCTCATGTTCTCAATATTTATTGCTCATTTATTTATTATTATTTTTCTTTTGTGTTTGTTTTCTTTTGCATATTTGCTGTTTGACCGTCCTGTTGGGTGCAGTCTTTCATAGATTGTATCGTAAAAGAACATGAAAAAGAACCTCAGGGTTCAATATGTTGACATATATGTATAGTACTTTGATGATAAAATTTATTTTGATCTTTGAAAAACTGAAAATATTATGTATTTTCACAAACACTAAAGATTTCACAGTTTGTCTTACATGAGATTTTTTTCTCTATGTACAATTAGCGTGCCAACTCCAGCTAAACCAGCACTTTAGAATCGACTTATCCCATAAAACATTCTCTCCATTTTGTGGCAAGCCTTAGGTCTGTACTTTGGGATAATGCCCTAAATCAGCCTTTCTCAACCTTTTTGCTCTGGAGGAACCGTTGAAATAATTTTCAGGTCTCAGGAAACTGCTGCATAAAAATTATATCTACAGCTCGCAGTACATTAGAGTGATCAGTAAGTTGTAGATATAATGATCCAAAAATAATTGTCCGCTCTTGAGCAGAGAATGAATTTTTAACCAACCTTTTTTGAAAAAAAGGTAGCTAAGCTTGGTTTACATTTCTTTTTTCCTTATTATTTATTTATTAATTTTTTAGAAAATTACAAAGAATAAATGTAATAATAAAATAGTAAGAGAGAGAAAAATAATATTAACCCTCCCCCCCTTAACCCTTGTCTAAACCCTTGTCTTACATTTCTTAAAACTAATCTCTCTCTCTTTCAAAAAATTTTAAAAATTCATAAGGAAAACGAAATAAGCTTCTGCTAAATAACTCATAAGTCAAAATAGGATTTAATTTTTCTAAAGCTAGGCTCAGTAGATTTAATTTAACTAAAAGTTGTAAATTGATTTTAATTAATGCTATTTACAACATGAAAATTTATTGACAATGTTGAACTGTGAAGTTACTAAAAACCACAGTTCTTCCAAGACAGATTATTTGTTTCCAGATTGAAGACAGAACATTAAATATATCTTGGCCTTTGCTTGTTTCATGCAGCTCTTTGCAACAGAAAAAGTTTTATTGAATTTCACCATCATTTACAAATCTTACAAATCCTATATGACATTTATTGGTGAAATCTGTTGAATCGTCAACCTAGATAGAGAGGCTGTTATTGTTTTCAGCTTATCACACAAAACCTCTTCAGCATGATGTGACATGTCATCAATACATCAATTTATTGTACTGTTTGAGAGTGAACCCTTTTAAATTTCATGTACTGCATCTTGTCCTTGCATTTTACCTACTATAATTTTACCTGCTGGTGTTATTAGGTTCTAACCAACTGTGTGACTTTTCCTTTTCTGGGTAATAAGTTCTGCTACTAAATAAATTGCTTCCTGAACACATTTACTGACTGTGACTTTATTAACAAAGCTTTACTCTGTTTGCTTTGAGATTCCAATAGCCGTTTAAAATAATCTGCATTTTTATGTGTCATATGGCAGTGTCTTTTTAAGTGTCTAGTTAAGTGTCTTTTCAGTTTTGTTGGAGCCATTGCTACATGTGTAAGTTGTTTGCCACAGACCAGGACAACGTGGATCACCTGTCCATGGAAAACCATTGATAAGTAGCTTTCATTGTAAAGGCGGACTTTTGTTCTGTCCATTGTTGCACTACTGAAGTGAAATGACTCAGAAGATTGTACTGTCAGACATGTCTGTAAAACACAGGGGTTAATAAAAAGCGAAATGAGAAAACCACAAAAAATACGAAAACTTCTCAAAGCAATTCACTTCTAACCTACACAATCCACCTTTTGCAAAGTTTACAACGACAGCAAAATGGTAGGCCAGCAGCTGAATCGCAGCACGTGAATATCCCTTTAGAATGAAAATTTCCCTCCGGTTTTCTACTACGCCAGCAGAATTTGTTCACTCTGTGCGTCAGGGAAGTTGGGGAGGTAATTCAGGAGGGAGGGACTGACTTCACAGCCCAAGTTGGGCGAGTCAATTCAATGATCAGAAAACACACTTCACACTCAGCAGCCTACTGTCCACCCCTCCGTGCAATACAGCTCTTGCCAATTATCAGCCCACCATTCACCCTTCCGTGCAATATAGCTCTCGCCAATTATCAGTCCACCGACCACCCCTCCATGCAATACAGCTCTCGCCAATTATCAGCCCACCGTCCACCCCTCCATGCAATACAGCTCTCACCAATTATCAGCCCACCGTCCACCCCTCCATGCAATACAGCTCTCACCAATTATCAGCCCACCGTCCACCCCTCCATGCAATACAGCTCTCGCCAATTATCAGCCCACCGTCCATCCCTCCATGCAATACAGCTCTCACCAATTATCAGCCCACTGTCCACCCCTCCATGCAATACAGCTCTCCCCAATTATCAGTCCACCGTCCAACCCTCCATGCAATATAGCTCTCCCCAATTATCAGTCCACCGTCCAACCCTCCATGCAATACAGTGCACCTCATCAGCCTACTATCCTCCCCTCTGTGCAGTTCAGTGCTCCTCATCAACCTACCGTCTTCCTCTCTGTGCAGTACAGTATTAATGTTGGTCTCCCCTATCTCGCATCAAAAACTGAGAATGGCCTAATCCAAATAAACATGGTCCAGCTGCATGCTGCCACACACTGGGCTGAAAGACCTCGAATGAGATCGCTAACAGGGCTGCTCAGCCACTACCCACCACTGTGAGCACTAGCATTGCGCGGTTCAAAAACTGATGCTTTTTTTTAAATCACAATCTCTCGCGGAACCCCTTTTGAGAATCCTTGCCTTAAATGCATATATTGGCAATTCTCAGCTTTTTCGAGGAATACAATCTCTTCTAAATACTCCCCTCCATGCTCGGCAGCTTTTTTTGTGAGCATTTTTACGTTTTGAGATGTGTATCTAACTGCAATAAAAGTACAAGTAAATTTAAGTAGTAGTTTGAAAAATTATCCTGGGTGAATTTTTTAAAACACAAGGATATATTTGAACACTATACACACCCGATGTTATAAAATGCTCCAAAATTGATTGTTTATTTATTTAGAAATACAACAAGAAAGGGGTCCTTCCAGCCCATTGAGCCACACCACCCAGCAACCCACCTATTTAACCCTGGCTTAATCACAGGAAAGTTAAAATGGCCAATTAATCTACTAACTGGTACGTCTTTGGAATATAGGAGAAAACCGGTGCACTTTAAGGAAACTCACGCGTTCACGGGGAAGGCATACAAACTTCTTACAGACACTCTGTACTCCAATGCCCTGAGCTGTAATAGTGTTGCTTTAACTGCTATGCCACTGTGGCAGCCCTTTTAAAGACAGTATTGAAATATATTTGCAGTTCACTTAGATTCTCTGTTTATAAATTCTTCTCTGACTTCATATGGCAGCGTGTTGAAAACATCCTCTTCCACATTCAGCTGATTTCCCTTCAGACACTGACACTTCCCCAGTTCAGGTGGCAAATACTGCAGTTTGTTCCCTTTTAGCTCTAGCTGTCGCAGCTGTATCAGATTTTTCACCTTGGGTGGAATGTATGTCAAAAGATTATGTGAAAGTATTAGCACTCGAAGCTTTGTACAATAAAACAATTCCAAGGGTAATTCAGACACTTGGTTACTCTCAATATTGAAGTAATGAAGATCCGCCAGTCGTTCTATCTCAGGAGGAATGCGTGTAATGTTGTTATGACCAACATCCAGATGCTGTAGCCTAGTGAGCTTAAACAGATTGGATGGAAGAAAACTAATGTTGTTGTTTGTTAAATACAGCATTTCAAGTGAGCTAGCTTTGGCAATGTACACTGGAATCTGTGCAATTTTGTTGTAATGAAGCTTCAACGTGGTGAGTTTGCGAAGATGTTGGAAACTAGCCAACTCTTCTAAGGTCCTCAAGTTGTTGTCTTTGAGATCTAATTCTTGGAGATTGCTCAGGCTAAATATGGCACTTGGGATTTGCTCCAGATCACAGCTGTATAGTTTTAAAACGGACAAGCAAAGCATCTTTCGAAGGCTATTGAGAGTGGTGAACCTTTTGCCCTGATTGTCAATAGTTAGGTGCTGAAGATGGTGGGCAACATCAATGACTGCTGCAGGTATTTTGGTGACATTTGATTTTAAATGTAAAGATCTAAGCCGTTCTAAGTCACAAAATGACTGCAGGACTAGAGAAGATTTGTTGTCAATTAACAAGTTGCCTTCAAGATACAATACACGAAGATTCTTAAGGCAATACATCCATTGTGGTATTTCATAAGCATTTGCAAACCGTACTCTCAAAATGGTTATTGTATCTTTTAAAAATGCAAGTGCTCGGTTTTCTACTTTTATTGTACAGTTGTACACCCACAGTTCTTGAAGTGAGGTTTGCTGTGAGATGGCTGCACTAATTGAGATGTCTTTAATAAATTCAAGCTTTAATACTTCCAGGTTATAAATATCATAAACACTGTTAGGAATACCAGGCAGCAAGAAGAGATGCAATTCAATTTTATTGTCTTCATTAGTAACTATACGTTGCTGAAGCTTCTCATGTGTCCATTCGTAACTCAAGTTCAGTTGGCGGAGCTTGTTTTCACTGACGTCAGAGAGAAAGACGGCAAACTTCCTGGCATACAATTTATCATACTGGTCAATAAGGTGCAGCAAAAATGCAAAGTCATTCTTCACATCTGGAATATCATCAATCCCAGTTTCTTCTCGGACATATGCAAAAGAATATTCCTTAAGTTTGAAGTAAAAAATCCAGTACAATGTGTAGATGCACGTTATAAAATAAATGAAGATAACCACGACATACACAATGGACAACATCCTGAATATCCTCCAAAGGCCATGGATGCAGAAAAATTCTGTGAAGCCTGTAATATGAATTTTGTCTACACAGTGGACAATATGTTTCATTTGAGGTATCCGAGTTACGAAGTAAGCTAGGATGAAAATTGTTTGAACGCAACGTAAAACAGTTTGTCTTATGTACATCATATAAAGAATATGACCTTCTTCAGTGTGAAGACGAAACTTTTTGACCTTTTCAAACAACGCCTTTGCTTGTTCTCCTTCTTTTTTGTCCAAGATTTTCACTGCGGCATGGCCATAAACACCGCCCCCAACTGTCTTGAAAGTCTTAGATGGAGGCTTGCACAGAGAGGCTTGCGGTTCATTCTCACAGATTTTGTTGTTACTGATTTCTTTGTCTCCCAACAAGAGGGCCGTTTCAGAAGATTGTTGATGGTTTAAAGAGCAAGGTATAGATGGTTCATTTGATAAAACTGTTCTTTGTGGAATCTGTAGATCAGAATCCTCATAAACAGTTTCTGAAAGTGCCTTAGTGGTCCACTGGGAATCTAAACATTTCCCTAGGATTGATATGAAGTGTTCAATTTTGGAACTTGTTCCTGGAAATTTGAACCAGAAGTTACTGCTTATCAAGAATATAAGTGTGTGAATGATAGCAATGTAAGGGAAATACTTGGAATACCACTGGATTGCATGATCATAACAATACTGATCCATTAAATTGTACTGTTCACGGTCTAGGTCAGTCTTAAATCCAGAATGGAAACTATTTAATTTACGACCTTTAAGAGCACTTTTGTTCCATTGCATGGTAGTCATCAAGAAACCTTCCGGCACAGGTACACAGATGATCTTGTCTGTTGATATCTGCTGAAATACAGAGAAGAATTTTATCATAATGAAAATACATCATTAAAAGACCAAATGCCTCGCCTTCCATTTCGCTGATAAAGAATATGACATCAACAAATAAATTTTAAAGGCTCACTTATAGAAATCACAAATGCACACAATTGCATTTCTCCTCGACACTGGCAAGACCAAGCATACACTAGGCAACTGTCTTGCAGAGCAATCTGTACTCTGTCCAAAATGGTCATCTTGACCTTCAGTTGCATTTCACTGCAGCATCGTCTTCCATGCTGAACTCTCAGTCTTCAGCCTTTCCCATTGCCACTGTAAAGCACAATGCAAACCAGAAAAGCGCCCCATATTTTGCTTGGGTAACCAACAGCTAAATAGTACAAACATAGGAATTAGGTCATTCAGCCCATTGAGTCTGCTCTGCCATTCCATCTTGGCTGATTTATTATTCTTCTTAATCCCATTCTCCTGCCTTCTCCCTGTAACCTTTGACAGTCTTACTAATCAGGAATGCATTAACCTCCATTTCAAATACACCCAAAGACCTGGCCTCCACAGCTGTGTGTGGCAATAAATTCCACAGATTCACCACCCTCTTGCTAAAAGATTGCTCCTCATCTCTGTTCTAAAGGGACATCCTTCTATTCTGAGTCTACGCACTCTGATCCTCCCCCACTACAGGAAGCATCCACTCCACATTCACTCTATCTAGGCCTTTCAATATTAGATTGGTTTCAATAAGATCCCCCCTCACTCTTCTAAGCTTCAGTGAGTACAGGCCTAGAGCCGTCATGTTCCTCCCCTGCCTGGTTCCATCTGCCCGTTACCCGCATACTTATCTATATGGGTTTATATTCTATGGCTCACCATTCCTATTCTCTCTCTCACTTGGTTTTCATATACCCATCATCCTTCTATTTTTTGGTTCTACCTATAACCTACCAGCTTCTGGCCTACCCCCCCACTTAGTTCTTTTGTTTTTTATTTCACTTTCATGTTCCTACCTATCACCCAGCAGCCTGTTTCAACACTCCCAATTCCACCCCCCCCCGACTCCATCTAACCATCATCTTTTCCCCTCATTGTGTTCTATTTATCACCCCTCCCTCTCACTACTATGTATTGGCTATCTTCCCTGAGCATTCTCAGTTCTGATACAGGGTCCCAACCTTACTTTCGGCTCCACACAAGGCACTGAGTTCTTCCAGGAGTTTATGTTTTGCTCCATATTCTAACATCTTCAGACCCTTATGTCAATTTTTGGCAAGTTGTGAGCAAGTATTTAAATTTGATGACATTCAGTACATTACAGAGAAAAAAAATCACTCTGCATAAAGGTAACACAATATAGAAGAACATTAATGTTTATACAAATATAGATTGCATTTATTACACTAGATTGGTCTCTTCATGGTCCACCGACCAGACCCATTGCCACAGTGCCAGCCTCCATGGACTGATCTTCAGGAGGTGGAAAGCTGAGAAAGTTGACCATCCACACCCAAAAATTAGGTGGCAGGTAATGCAAAGTGAGACCCTGGGGGAGTGATGCTGTCAAAAGCATATGAACTGTTTTTGTGTACCTCTGATAATCAGAAACATTTAAAAAACAATGCAAATCACCTTAAATAACTAGATAAAGGCGATGATGATTGTGGTGAATAGTGGATTTCAGGAGACATCCCCCCGTTATGTCCCCCCTCACAGTCCTCAGCAGCCCTGTGTCCACCGTGGAGCACTTCAGGTTCCTGGGAACCACCATCTCTCAGGATCTGAAGTGGGAGCAGAACATCAGCTCCATCCTGAAGAAGGCCCAGCAGCGGATGTATTTCCTGCGGCTCTTGAGGAAATATGGTCTGCCTCAGGAATTGCTGCTGCAGTTCTACACTGCAGTCATTGAGTCTGTCCTGTGCACCTCCATCACTGTGTGGTTTGGAGCCGCCACCAAGCAGGATAGAACCAGACTACAGCGCACAGTGAGGACTGCCGAGCGCATCATTGGAGCCTCCCTGCCCTCTACTGTGGACCTGTGCTCTTCCAGGTTGAAGAAGAGGGTGGGGAACATCATAAAGGACTCTTTCCATCCTGTGCACGGACTGTTTGAACTGCTTCCGTCTGGTAGGCGCTTCAGATCCCTCCAGACTAAGACTAATAGGCACTGGAGAAGTTTTTTCCTTACTGCAGTCACTTTGCTGAACAGTTAACTGCTGGTTAACTGTCGGCTAACTATTACTTGGATTGCACTACCTGTATGTATAATCTTTATTTTCATTTATACTTATCATTATTATTGTTATGAGCAGAGAGACAACATCTGCCGGAAGTAAATTCCTTGTATGTGCACAGGTACTTGGCAATTAAAGTCTGATTCTGATTCTGATTCTGATTCTGATATACCTGTCTGGACACGCCCCCTGCTGACTGCTCCTATGACTCCTCCCACAGACCCTGGTATAAAGGCGATCAAGGCCTGAGCCCGGCCTCTCAGTCTCCAGGATGTAGTATGGTGGTCACTCACTGCTTGTTCCTTCTTCCAGTCAATGAAAGCCGATATCTCACCTTTACGTCTCAGAGTGAGTTATTGATGGTGCATGAATGATAAAATAAGAAGTATGAAGAATTAGGTAAAACATGAAATTACATTAGCATTATTCTCTGGGTGAACATTTGTCTTCCAATGAATGGAGTTACTAGCCTTCCTTCACATAAAGCTAAAGGTTTGATGTATATCATTGCTCTGTGACTAAGATTGGGAGGAAGCCAAATAAGCAGCAGAAGGCAAGATGTACCAGGATCTCTCCTTCAGCTCATCTTGAAATTCTGTATTTGGCCAGGCGTGTGTGAGGTGCATTGAGGCCCAAAGGGTTGACAGTTAATAGTTAAATGTCTATCAGTTTGATTCAGCCCTATATGACAACACTGATCTATATTTTCATTTGAAAGATCTCATTGGGATCTTTTATAACACTGGAATCATTTCTGTTGGTAGTTGTTTAAACTGAATCACACCAACCAAAGAGGTATTAGCATAGAGCATTTCAGGGCATTCCAGGCACAAACCACACTCAAAATTATGCTAGCCTTAACAGAGGCTGGGAACCTGGGAGCAACACTACTCCCAGTATCTGAAGAGAACCTGTTCATCAGGTGCAAGGATGTATGTGATACAAATAGCCTTTATCCTGTTTCTGTGCTATGGACATCACCTGAATGAACTTCCATTTCATTTGGAGATTCAAAATCCATAGAGAAAGTTCTCCAAAGAAAGGTAATATTTATGGAGTGTGGCTGCAATCCTGGTAACTGGTTACAATTAACTTTTCTTTACTCAGGTTTTACCTTGGTCTGTGAATTCAAAATAAATTTCAACCATTCGTATTTCCAAGTATAAATGCTGCTGGAGAAAACATGCTCAAATGGCCAATCAGGCAAACCAAGCAAATACGGTTTCCCAAAAGTGCAGTAAAATCTGTGCATTTTCATAATCAGAAACAGAGGCTTTATTTGGTCCAACTGTCTTCAAATTGACTGGGAAACGAGGCTACAGGTGCTGGAATCTGGAGCAACAAGGGCTGTTCAGTCTTTGCTTCAGTCCTGATGTAGGGCAGCCTAAATTACCAACAACTCCTTTTAGATATTGTCAATACTTTGGGTTGAAACCCTGGGTTAAAACTGAAACGTTCTCCTCACAGATGCTGCTCAACTAGCTGAGCTCCAGCAGCAGACTGTTGTTCCATTTTAAATAATTTCCTGTCATGCAGATGCATGCATAGTCACACATTTGTCACAATTTTACTCAAATTCTCTTGCCCCATCATTGAAATGTTCCCACAATCAATGGACTCACTTTCAAGGACTTTTCATCTCATGTTTTTGATCTTTATTGGTTATTATTTATTATTATTTCTTTCTTTTTGCATTTGCACAGTTTGTGTCTTTAGCACACTGGATGAATGCCCAAGTTGGTGCGGTCTTTCATTAATTCTGTTATGGTTATTGTCCTATAGATTTATTGAGTTTGCCTACAAGAAAATTAATCTCTGTTGTTGTATATGTACTTCAATTATAAACTTACTTTGAACTTTAATAAACTAAATTGAGAAGTATTGATCATTCCAAACAAAACAGTACCTGTAACGTGCCTCCATAAACTGCAACCATAAGCATCAAAATGGTTAAGTAATCTGTGAAAACATCCCACCACGGCTTTAAGATTTTAAATGTTGCTCGTTGATCTCCAAAATATTTTAGCTCAACCACCGAAAACATATCTAAAGAAACAAAAAAATGCTATTTGTACAAATTACTTTCATAAAATAGTTTGTTCTAAGACCGGTGGTGTTTAACTCGTTTTGTAAGGATCATTGGAAAGGCTGTATTTGAACACTTTGAGCTAATCTGTTAAAGATTTGGATACTAGGAATTGGAGCTTCAAGCTACAAAGTGACTCAGAACTAATTTTAGTTTGAAACAAAGAGGATTAGTGAATGAGACTAGACCTTGAAGTGCTGAATAGAAAGGAGAATGCAGTCATAAACGGTCATTTAACTTAAGACTGGAAATCCTGTTCTGTCAGCATGATAAAACCCAGGTAAGATCTAAGAACAGGAATCTCTTTCCTTCGTCTCAAATCACTAATAAGGAGAACAGATTCCCAGCTAACTGCTCAATGGAAGACGTGTGTCTTGTGGATGCGGCCCAATGAACAATCCGATTCCTTGTTGGTGTCACTGACTGAAGTGCATGGGAGATTGTAATATCAAGATGGCAGCATATGCTGCTGTCGATAAAAGGCTTAAGTCAGTTGAACTGCAGATCGTAACATCGAAACAGTGAGCTGTTAGTCTCCTTCTCGTCTGTTGTAGGAGTAATATCTCTCTCCCCCTCTCTCTCGGGGAGGAGGAGAGGGGGGCAGGGAGGGAGAGAAGGAGGAGAGAGACAGGGAGAGAGAGAGACCAATGACCAATTACCCTACCAACCAGTATGTCTTTGGACTGTGGGAGGAAACCGGAGCATCTGGAGGAAACCCATGCAGTCACAATGAGAAATTACAAACTCCTTACAGGCAGCAGTGGGAAATGAACTCGGGTCGCTGGTACTAACCACGGCATTGTGCTAACCACTATGCAACTGTGCCTGCTGAGTTCCTCCAGCATTTTGTGTGTGTTACCTAGACCCTCCTGGTTGCTTTTAATTTCTAGCCGGCTCCAAATTACTTGTACTTGTCTTCCTTATCACCTACTCAAACTGCAGGGGATTTCATGCTCAAGGACTCCCAAGTCCC
The DNA here is from genome assembly GCF_030144855.1 of Hypanus sabinus. Taxonomy (NCBI): domain Eukaryota; kingdom Metazoa; phylum Chordata; class Chondrichthyes; order Myliobatiformes; family Dasyatidae; genus Hypanus; species Hypanus sabinus. The sequence goes on along the minus strand of NC_082716.1, from coordinate 18,046,657 downwards.
TTTTCACTTCCAATTTCTGAATGTCAAAAATAGTCTATGCCTTTACAGCACACAAAAATTGCTGGAAGAACTCAGCAGGCCAGGCAGCATCTATGGAAAAGAGTATAGTCGACGTTTTGGGCCGAAACTCTTCAGCAGGACTGGAGTAAAAGAACTGAGGACTTGATTTAAAAAGGTGAGGGAGGGGAGAGAGGTGAGAGGTGAAACCTGAAAGGAAAGGGGTGTAGTAAAGAGCTGGGAAGTTGATTGGTGAAGGAGACAGAAGACCATGGAAGAAAGAAAAAGGGCAGAGGACCATGGCCTTCTGTCTCTTTCACCAATCAACCTCCCAGCTTTTTACTTCATCCCTCCCCTCCAGGTTTCGCCTATTGCCTGATGTTTCTCTCTCCCCCTCACACCCCCCCCCCCCCAACCTTTGAAATCTAACCCTCACCTTTCCGGTCCTGCCGAAGGGTTTGGTCCGAAACATCGACTGCACGCTTCTCCGTAGATGCTGCCTGGCCTGCTGAGTACCTTCAACATTTTGTGCGTGTTGCTCAGATTTCCAGCATCTGCAGATTTCCCCTTGTTTGTGAGTCTATGCTTTTTATTTCTTTTACAAAGGGCATGGCCATGCACTTCCCTACACTATATTCTATATGCCACTTCTTAGCCCATTCTCCTAATCTGTCTAAGTCCCTGCTCCCTCCACACTACCTGCCCTTACACCTTCCTTTAGATATGTCTATGTGTGTGTGTGTGTATCACACAAATTAAATTATATAGTATTAATATTTTAATATATTGGGTTTCTATACAAAATGAGGGCGAGGCTTTGTAATTTAATTCTCCTTTAATTCATACCAGGGAGTTGCTGCTTTCTGATCCTTCACATAGTGTTTTGTTTCCCTGACGCGCCCCGTGTGCTCACTCCTTACCTGCAGCCGCGGGCTCGCTCCCAGCCCACTGAGGAACCGTTAAACGCGCACGCGGGCGCGCGCGCCCCCGCGGCAGGCGCGTCTGATCGCACGCCTGTCCCCGCGCGCCGCAGAGCGTGTGCCTGGCAACCAGGGGTTGTGATGACTTGAGAGAAGGCGGCGCCATCTTTGTTGCAGTCAAGGGGCGTTCTGAGCCTGGAGATCTGGCAGTGGATGCAAGCCAGGGCGTTATCTTTTCCGCAACTGGGGATAATGCAAGACAATATTGACCTGTAATACCTAGTACTGTAGAATGTTATCGCACAGCAAGAGGCCAAATTATCCCACGTCCCACAGTCATGCATCACAGTAGCAGATTCCTCAGTCCATGCCAATCATCTGGCACCCATCTGCACTAATCCTATTTTATCTCCCCACATTCCCTTCAATTTTTAATTTTTATTTAGAGATACAGCGCAGAACAGCCCCTACTGGTTCAACAAGCCATATTGCGCAGCAACCTTCCTATTAACCCTAGCCGAATCACAGAACAATTTATTAGGCATCCGTTAGTCTCGAGAGACCATGGATTTGCACCTTAGCCTGGGCAGGGTTGTATCGGAGACTGGCAGTTGCCCATGCTGCAAGTCTCCCCTCTCCATGCCACCAGTGTTGTCCAGGGGAAGGGCAAGGGCTGTTACAGCTTGGCACCAGTGTCATCGCAGAGCAATGTGTGGTTAAGTGCCTTGCTCGAGAATTAATGCAACCTTCTCAAGAATCAACACACTGCCTTAGCTGAGGCTTGAACTAGCGACCTTCAAATCACTAGACCAATGTCTTAACCACTTGGCCATGCACCAACACAGAACAATTTATAATGACCAATTTACATACTAACTGGTACACCTTTAGATTGTGGGAGGAAACCGGAGTACCCGGAGGTAACCCATGTGTTTACGGTAGGAAGGTACAAAGTTCTTACAGAGGCCGCAGAAAATGAAATGTGAATTCCAGTCCCGAGCTATAATGGTGTGCTATCTGCTACGCTATGACATAATCCTAAATAGCACCCCCCTACCCCAACACCAAGTCTTGCCATTTATCCATAAACTAGGGACAATTTAGATTGGCCAATTAACCTATCAACTCATCCATCTTTGTGATATGGGGAGAAAACTGGAACCAAAACAGTCACAAGGAGACTGTGGAAGCTGCACTGGAGCTCACTGGAAATGTAGAGCAGCAGGTTTTCTGGCAGTGCGTCTGTGTCACCGCATTGTCCTGTTTCCTTTCTACAGGCCTTAACATCTATTAGAAAGGGAGAAGGACAAACTTCTACAAAAGCCTGGTATGGAAACACCAATGCCTTTGAATGGAAAAGCCTACAAAAAGTAGTGGATACACCCCAGTCCATCCCCATTATTGAGCACATCTACAAGGAGCGCTGTCACGGGAAAGCAGCATCCAACATCAAGGACCACCACCATCCAGGCCATGCTCTCTCCTTGCTGCTACCATCAGGAAGAAGGTACAGGAGCCTCAGGCCCCACTCCAGCTTCAGGAACAATTATTACTTCTCATCCATCAGGCTGTAGTACCAGAGGGGATAACTTCACTTGCCCCCAACACTGAACTGTTCCCACAACCTATGGACTCCCTTTCAAGGAATCTTCATCTCACATTTTTGATGTTTATTGCTTATCTTTTATTACTATTTTGCTTTTTTAATTTGTTGTTTCTTTGCGTTTTCTGTGACTGCCTGCAAGTAAATGAATAAATTTACTTTGAACTTTGTGTTTTCAACATCTCTTCAACCAAGACTGTATCTTTGACCTGAGTGTTCTTGACTCCACACCGCAGCACACAGCCTGCCACAGCACCTCCCCACCCACCAGCTCAGCAAAACCTAGAAAATATCACCCAAAAGTTGAAATGAACAAGGTTTCTGAGGCAGTTCATATCCCCACCCCTAGAGATAACTAAAACATCAAACTTCGGACATGAAGTTGTAACTTTATCTCCTATGCATTGAAGCAGAGAATGTGGCAACAATTAAAAAGTGTCCTAATAGAGAAGGGGCTGAATCAGAATCAGGTTTTTATATCACTAACATATGTTGTGAAATTTGCTGTTTGCAACAGCAGTACAATGAAATACATAATAAACTATAAATTTCAGTAAGAAATTACTTATTTCTTAATATGTAATGATGGAGGAAAACTTCTTCGGCAGATAAAATGGATGACACTTGACCACTAGGTGTTCCAATTTGGGGGGAACAGGAGTGAGACAGGATGCCACGTAATGGGACTGCCATAGGCATGTCTTATTGTAGTATTATGGAGTTTCTTTGCAGCTGCCACAGGGAAAGTTAATGGAAGAATCCTCACCATCTGCCTCTCCCCAGAGGCTGAAGAGTTTCACCCAAATCTGCAATGCACATTCCTCTCACCAAAGGGAACAATGGCCAGGAACTTCATCTTGTATCAAGCCAGAGATAAATGCATATGGTTTTTATTGATCTCAGATGTTTTACTCGTTCAGTCATGGAGCAGCCTTTTAAAAGTGGTCCATTGTACATTTGCTGCATGAGGATATCAAAGCATTATTCTAATCCTTGGGTGCAGAACCAAACCAAACCAGAACTGACTATATACACTCAATGGGCACTTTATTAGGTACCTCCTTTTGCTGCTGTAGCCCATCCTCTTCGAGGTTTGACGTGTTGTGCATTCAGAGATGCTCTTCTGCCCACCGCTGTTGTAACATGTGGTTATTTGAGTTACTGTCGCCTTCCTGTCAGCTTGAACCAGTCTGGCCATTCTCCTCTGACCTCTCTCGTTAACAAGGCATTTTCACCCACAGAACTGTCACTCACTGGATGTTATTTTTTGTTTCACACACCATTTCTCTGTAAACTCTAGAGGCTGTTGTGCATCCAGGAGATCAGCAGCTTCTGAGATCCTCAACCCACTGATCATTCCCAACTCAAAGTCACTTAAATCACATTTCTTCCCCATTCTGACATTTGGTCTGAACAAGAACTGAACATCTTGACCATGTCCACATGCTACAATGGATTGAGTTGCTGTCATGTGATTGGTTGATTAGATACTTGCATTAACAAGCAGTTGTACACGGATACCAAATAAAGTGGGAAGAGGCCCTTTAGCCCAACTTGTTTCTGTTACCCAATATGCCCATCTAAACTGTTTGACCATTTGCCCATGTTTGGCCCATTTTCCTCTCCACCTTTCCTACCTAAGTACCTGTCCAAATGTCTTTTAAACCTTGGTATTGTACCTGCCTCATCTACTTCCTCAATCCCATGTACACACCTCCTTCTATGTGAAGTTGCCCCAAAGATCACTTTTAAATCATTCTCTTCTCACCTGTGCTCTCTACTTTTTGATTTGCCTGGGAAAAACAGACGGTGTACATTCACCCGCCATGCTTCTATACACCTCTGTGAGGTCATCCCTCTGCCTCCTATGCACTGAGGAATAAAGTCCTACCTATCCAACCTCCCCCTCTAATAGAGGCCCCTCAAGTCCTGGCAACATTCTCAGAAATCTTAAATGATTAACAAGTCATCTGTTTTTGATCAATGGCATTGTTTGTGCAATTCAAACAGAGATTTATTTATCACAAGTACATAGAAACATAACTGTGCCATAGACGCTCCCAAGCCTGGCTACTAAAGGAGGAGGGTCGGGCATGGGGAGATCTTCTTCCCTCATAAGGTGTTGAGAGAGTGAAATGAACAACCCATCCTGTAAAATCCCAGGGCCTCAGAAATGCCAACAGAAGCTCCAAAGACCTCGAACCTGGGAGAGGAAGGATCTTCAAAGATGGGCTACACATGGAAATAATTGAAACATTGGTCCAGGACAGGGGACTGATGATCTGCAGTTGGCATCCTATGCCCCAGTAGGGGTGATGGGCTTCAGAAAAAAATACTGAAATATACAGTGAAATGCATTGTCTGTGTAAACAACCAACGCACCCATATATAGCCACAAACAAGAGAAAATCTTCAGCTGTGGAAATCCAAGCAACACACACAAAATACTGCAGGAACTCAGCAGGCCAGGCAGCATCTACAGAAAAAAGTACACTCGATGTTTTGGGCCGAGACTGTTTGGCAGGACTGGTGAAGGTCTTGCCCCAAAAGGTCAACTGTGCTTGTTTCCCATAGGCGCTGCCTGGCCTTCTGAGTTCCCCCAGCATTTTGTATTTGTTACACCCATATACAGTATTTTGTTGCTTGCGGATTATGTCGTGCTGTCCTGTGTGTTGTTCAGCCAAGCATTCTGGGCATGGACGTTTGGCAACACTTTCAGCCTTCCCCCAGTGCATTCTTAGATTCTGTTGGTTGTTAATGCAAATGATGCATTTCACTAAATGCATCATGTACACGTAATAAATAAAATTACTCTGAAAGAATCTGCATCTGTAATTACTATGCGGGAGCCAGTTGCACGTTTTGCAAGTTGCTTTTTGCTTATTTAATTGTGTCTAATATGCTCTTACACGCAGTGAAGAAAAAGACCCATTACTATTGTAACAGCCTGAAGAATATTGGTACTTACCACTTATTCATAAAAGCGAAGCCAGCTGAATTATTTGCCTCTCAGTGGTCACAATTTATTTTTCTGGTAGTGGGGGAGAGGAGGGCAATAGGAGTAGGCAAAAAACTTAATTATAAAAATTATGTCGGTCTAATTAAAAACCATCTTGCAAAAAGAATGGAGGCAGGGCAGAGGCAATTGGGAGAACCCAGCGAGAGGTATATGATTATAACTTGTTTCCTATTGACATATGTACCATCACTGAAATTAGAACTGGACTAAGACCATAAGACTATAAGACATGGAAGCAGCATTAAGTAATTCAGCCCATCAAGTCTGCTTGCCATTCCATCATGGCTGGTTGATTATCCCTCTCACTTCTTCCCCTCTGCCATCTGATTCCTGAATGGACTTTGAAGTTTTGGACACTACCTCACTTTTTTAATATACAGTATTTCTGTTTTTGCACATTTTTAAAATAATCTATTCAATGTATGTAATTTACTTGTTTATTTACTAATAATCTCTCTGCTGGATTATGTTTTGCATTGAACCGCTGCTGCTAAGTTAACAAATTTCACGTCACCTGCCGGTGCTAATAAACCTGACTCTGATTCTGATTCCCCATGAATTAGTTTATTATTGTCACATGTACCAAGGTACAATGAAAAGCTTGTTTTGCATACACATCAAATCATTACATGGTACATCGAGGTAGATCAAGGTACAACAATAAAATGCAGGATAAAGTGTAATCGCCACAGAGAAAGTACAAGATCATAACAAGGTAGATTGCAAGGTTAAGAGTCCAACTTATCATAGTAGAAAACTATTTAATAGTCTCATAATGGCAGCGTAGAAGCTGTCCTTGAGCCCGGTGCTGTGACCTTTCAGGCTTTTGTATCTTCTGCCCAGTGGAAGAGGGGAGAAAAGAGAATATCCAGAGAGGGTGTGCTCTTTGGCTTTGCTGATTGCTTTACTGATGCAGCAAGAAGTATAGACAAAGTTCGATGAAACAATGAAAAGTTTTTGTATGCATACCATCGTGCTGAACACAGGTATTAATAAATTAGTATTAGTAAAAAGAAAAACAGAATATAGAATAAGTGTGTAAATGGAAGATAAATGCAATGTTAGCACTCATTTTGAGAGGAATTGAATATGGAATGTTGACGCTTTGTAAGGCACTGGTCAGACCACACTTGGGGTATTGTGAGCAGTTTTGGGCTCCTTTACTAAGAAAAGACATGCTGGCATTGGAGAGGGTCCAGAGGAGGTTCACAGGAATGATTCTGGGAATGAAAATGTTCTCATATGAGGAGGATCCGGGAATGAAAGTGTTCTTGTATGAGACCTGCTGAAGGGTCTCAGCCCAAAACTTCGACTGTACTCTTTTTTTGTAGATGCTGTCTGGCCTGCTGTGTTCCTCCAGCATTTTGTACAAAGGCCACTCTGGGCCTGTACTTGCTGGAATTTAGAAGAATGAGGATCTCATTGAAACCTATTGAATTTTGAAAGGCCTAGATGGAGTGGATGTGGAGAGGATGTTTCCTATAGTTTAAGAGTTTAAGACCAGATGGCAGAGTTTCAGAGTAGAGGGGCATCCATTTAGAACAGAGATGTAGAGGAATTTCTTTAGTCAGAGGGTAGAGAACCTGTGGAATCATTGCCACAGACAATTGTCGAGGCCAAGTCAGTGACTATACTTAAAGCAGCAGTTGATAATTTCTTGATTAGTCAGGCTTTAAAGACTACAGGGAAGGCAAGAGAATGAGGTTTAGGGGGGCATAATCAGCCATAATGGGATGGTGGAGCAGGTACAATGGGTCAAATGGTCTAATTCTGCTCCTGCATCTTATGGCCTTTTTAGTTACAGAAAAAGTACAGTGCAGGTGAATTGCCTGTAAATAAATAAGCAAACAAATTAATTAATTCAATTAAATAAGGTGCAAGGGCCACAATGAGGTGGACTGGGAGAACAAGTTCATCTTTAGCATATGCAAGGTTCACCACCAAGTAAAACACCATCCTCAAATGAAAATATGTTACAATTCTTCATCGTTGCTATGTCCAAGTTGGGGGATTCCCCAATACCACTATGAGAGTTCACCATCGTCTTCTCAAGAACAATTAAGGTTGGGCATAAATGCGGGTCTAGCCAGTGAGTCCCACACCCTATAAATTAATTGTCTGGACAGTAAACCAATTATTTCTACTCAATGTTATCATTCATCTTCTGATAGCATAGCAGTTAGCATAATACTTTACAGTGCCAGCAACAGGGGTTCAATTCCCGCTGCTGTCTGTAAGGAGTTCGCGCATTCTCTCTGTGATGATGTGGGTTTCCTCCGGGTGCTCTGGTTTCCTCCCACATTGCAAAGACGTACAGGTTAGTAGGTTAATTGGTCACAGAGGCAGCACTGTGTTCATTGGGCCAGAAAGGTCTGTACCTGTGCTATATCTCTAAATAAAATAAATAAGTCATAAAAAGAAAAATGCTTTTTTGGAAGTGCAACATATTCCACCCGCCCCACCCCATAAAAATGCTACAAGTCACGTGTATCAAAATGGAACCTACATGTAGCATTTTATGGGGGCAGAACATCTCACTTTCAATATTACTGTAGCAATGTTCAAAACAGGCTGCAAGGTTTTATAAGAGTCATAGAAGAGTACAGAACAGAAACAGGCCCTTCGACCCACGCAGTCTGTGCTGAACCAATATTCTGCCTAGTGCCACTGACCTGCACCTGGACGATCCAAAGCTTTCTATACCCCACTCATCCATTTATCTATCCAAATTTCTCTTAAATGTTGAAATCAACCCTGTGTGCACCATTTATGCTGGCATCTCATTTCACATTCTCACCACTTTCTGAGTGAAGAGGTTCCCTTTATGTTCCTCATAAACTTTTCACCTTTCATCCTGAACCCATGACCTCTAGTTCTATTCTCACCCAACCTCACTAGAAAAGAAAGGCCGGCTTGCATTTACTCCATCTATACCCTTCATCATTTTGTATTCCTTTATCAAATCTCCCCTCAAGTCTTCTACATTCTAGGGAATAAAGTCCTAACCTATTCAGCCTTTCCTTATAACTCAGATTCTCAAGTCCCGGCAACATCCTTGTAAATTTTTTCTGCATTCTTTTAGACTTGTTTACATCTTTCCTGTAGGTAGATGACCAAAATTGCACACAATCATCCAAATTCGGCCTCACCAACATCTTATACAACTTTAACAGAACATCCCAACTCCTGTACTCAATACATTGATTGATAAAGGCCAATGTGCCAAAAGTTTTCTTTATGACCCTAGCCATCTGGATACCACTTCCAAGGAATAATGAATCTGTATTCCCCGGTCCTTCGTTCTACCACACTCCTCAGTGCCCTGCTGCTCACCGTGTAAGGACTCCTTTCAAAGTGTGACAGCTCACATTTGTCTCATTAAATTCCAGCTGGTCCTGCTCCCATTGCAAGCTTTGATAGAGCTATCCACTACACCCCCAATCTTGGTTTCACCTGGAAATTTGTTGACTCTCTTAACCACATTATCATCCAGATCAATGATATAGATGGCAAACTACAATGGTCACATCCCTGTAGCACTCTACAAGTCACTGACCTCCATTTGGAGAGGCAACCATCTACAACCACTCTGGCTTCTTCCGCAAAGCCAATGTCGGATCCAATTTACTACCTCATCTTAAATGCCAAGCAACTGAACCTTGACCAGTCTCCTATGCAGGACTTTGTCAAAGGTCTTGCTAAAATCCATGCAGACAACATCTTTTGCCTTACCTTCTTCAACTTTCCTGGTAACTTCCTCAAAGAACTCTATAACATTGGTTAGACACAACTTACCATGCACAAGGCCATGTTGACCATCCCTAATCAGTCCCTGTCTATCCAAATGCTTATATATCAGGTCCCTTAGAATAACTGCCAATAACTTTCCCAATAGGGATATAAGGCTCACCAGCCTATAATTTCCTAGTTTATTCTTAGAGTCTTTCATAAACAATGGAATAACTCTAGCTATCCTCCAACCCTCAAGCACCTCACCTGTGGCTAAGGATATTTTAAATATCTCTGCTAGGGCCCTTGCAGTTTCTGCACTTGCCAGCCAGAGTCCAAGGGCCCTGGGGATTTATCCACCCTAATTTACCTCAAGACAGAAAACTCCTCCTCTGTGATCTGTATAGGGTCAATGATTTCACTGCTGCGTTGGCTCACATCTATAAACTCTGTTTGTCCATCTCCCAAGTAAGTACAGATGCAAAAAGTCCATTTGAGATCTACACAATTTCTTTCAGCTCCATGCATAAATTACCACTCTGATCTTCCAGGGGACTCATTTTGTTCTTGCTATCCTTTTGTTCTTAATAATATCTGTAGAAGAGCTCCTTCACCTTGTCTGCTAGAGCAAACTCATGTCTTCTTTTGCCCTATCTGATTTCCTTATTAAAACAAAGATCATGAAGATGAACACTTCCAACCTCCAACCAGTAATCATCAATAATCAGCAAGTGGAAGAGGTAGATGAGTTCAGGTACCTTGGGAGTAAAGTCAGCACTGATGGAGATAGGGGTAAGGACTTATTAGCAAGACTATCTAAAGCAAATCAAGCTTTTGGCAGTCTCAATGCAGTTTGGAAATCCACACAACTCAAACTTAACACCAAAATCAGAACTTTTAAAAGCAACATCCTAAGTGTGCTACTTTATGAAAGTGAATGTTGGAAGACGACAAAAGACATCTGCAAGAAACTTGACACGTTCCAGACAAAATGTCTATGATGTATCACAAAGATCTTCTGGCCTGAGAAAATCAGAAACCCAGACTTGCTTGCATCTTGCAATATGGAATCAATCTCAGCTTGTGTGAAAAGAAGGCGATGGAGATAGCTGGGCCATGTATTGAGAATGCCAAATGATCAACTAGCAAAAGTAGCACTACAGTGGACTCCACAGGGAAAGCAAAGTAGGGGCAGGCCCAAAGTGATATGGCGAAGATCTGTGGAAGCAGAACTGAAAGAAGTAGGCATGAACTGGGTAACGGCGAGCAGCAGAGAGAAAGACCGGCAGAAATGGAAGACCCTTCTGGAGGCCCCATGTGCCACCTAGGCACTGGGTTCAGACGACGACGATTTCCTTCTTAAGTGTTCTCTTGCATTTCTTATACTCCATAAGCACCTCATTTGTTCCTACCTGCTTATACCTGCTATGCATCTACTTCTTTTTCTTAATCAGGGCCTCAACATATCTGAAACCAGGCTCCATAAACATGTTATCCTTGCTTTTTATTCTAACAGGAACATAAAAACTCTCAAAATTTCACCTTTGAGGGCCTCCCATTTATCAAGTACACCTTTGTCAGAAAACAACCTGTTCCAATTCACACTTGCCAGATCCCACCCTGTCTCATCCCCTAATAGGAGTTCTGGTATTACACTCTTTCCAGTTGGGACTTCTATGTACTGATTTAGGAAACTTTCTGAACGCATTTGACAAACTCTTTCCCATCCAGCCCTTTTACTGTATGGGTGTCACAGGCAATATGTGGAAAGTTAAAATTATCTACTATCACAATCTTACATTCCTTGCACCAGTCTGCACTCTCTCTACAAACTTGCTTCTCTGAATTCCATGGACTTTGACAAGGTCCTGCATAGGAGACTGGTCAAGGTTCAGTCACTTGGCCTTCAAGATGAGGTAGTAAATTGGCTTTGCAGAAGAAGCCAGAATGGTTGTAGATGGTTGCCTCTCCAAATGGAGGTCTGTGACTTGTAGAGTGCTACAGGGATGTGCCCATTGTAGTTTGTCATCTATATCATTGATCTGGATGATAATGTGGTTAAGAGAGTCAACAAATTTGCAGGTGAAACCAAAAGATTGGGTTGTTGTATCACACTCTTTCCAGTTGGGACTTCAGATTTAGGTAACTTTCCTGAACACATTTGACAGACTCTTTCCCATCCAGCCCTTTTACTGTATGGGCGTCACAGACAATATGTAGAAAGTTAAAATTACCTACTATTGCAATCTTATGTTCCTTGCACCAGTCTGTGCTCACTCTACAAATTTGCTTCTCTAAATTCCATGGACTGTTGGGTGGTCTATAATATAATCCCATTAATGTGGTCATACCTTACTTATTCCTCAGTTCTACCCATAAAGCCTCACTGGATGAGCTCTCCAGTCTGAACACTGCCATGGCACTATCTCCACTAATAATGTCACCTCTCCCCCTTTAATCTCTCCCACTTTATCATGTCAAAAACAATGGAACCCTGGAACATTGAGCTGCTGTCCTGCCACTCCTGCAACCAGGTCTCACTAATGGCTACAATACCATTATCCTACATGGTAATTCATGCCCTGAACTAATCTACCTTTTCTACGTAGTCCCTGCATTGGCATATATGGAGCTCAGAATATTAGGTTCACCAGGCTCAACCTTTTTCTTCCTGACTTTGTCTGAGGTCCTAACATCTGCCTCTACAACCTCTCCACTAACTGTTCTGGCACTCTGGTTCCTATCCCCCTGCAACTCCAGTTGAAACCCACCATTGAGCATTAACAAACCTTCCCTCTAGAATATTAGCCCCCTCCAGTTCAGGTGCAAACCATCTCTGTACATGTCCCACCTTCCCTGGAAGAGAGTCCAATGATCCAAAAATCTTATGCCCTCCCTCCTACACCAACTCCTTAACTACATATTAAACTGTATAATCATCTTAGTTTTATCCTCACTAGCATTAGTTCTGGCCTCAATTGTACATGGCAAGGCTAGCAATCTTGAGACCATGACCCTGGATTTCCTGCCCTTTAACTTAGCACCTAATTCCATGAATTCACTTTGCAGGATCTTATCACCCATCCTACCCATGGCAACAACGTGGACCATAACCTCTGCCTACTCACCCTTCCATTTAAGTATTCTGTGGACTTGATCCTGACTCTAGCACCCAGGAGGCGACAAACCATCCAGGAATCTCAATCTCATCCACAGAACCTGCTTTCTGAAGTTCTTATGGTCTTTAAAAATTAAAAATTCTTCCCTAGTGCTCCAGTTTCCTCCCACAGTACAAAGACTGTGGTTAAAGTGGATTGGTTAATTGGTCATTGTAAATTGTCCCATGATTAGGTTAGGGTTAATCGGAGTTGTGGGATTGCTGGGGCAGTATGGCTTGAGAGGCTAGTTAGACCTGCTCCACACTGTATCGCTAAACAAATACTTAAAAGCATTTTGCAAATAAATGTCCACTTCAATGGCACATTTACAAACATGTTCAGGAGGAATGATTTAGAAAAAAATATATAGAAAAAGGTAAATAAAAAGTCATTTGAATTGGTTTGACCTTTAATCTCAGAAACAAGAACATTTTGATTAAGTTCATGAAAGAACTTGATTAAGTTCATGGAAGACTATGGTTTATATGTGGGTTGATGGGACTAGGCGAAATATCAGTTCAGCATGGACCAGATGGGATGAAGGGCTTGCTTCCATTCTTTAGGGCTCTGTGACACTATTCTCAGTAGTCACATTATTAGGCACACCTACTCATTAATGCAAATATCTAATCAGCCAATCATGTGGCAGCAACTCAATGCACAAAAGCATGCAGACATGGCCAAGAGGTTCAGTTGTTGTTCAAACCAAACATCAGAATGGAAGAGAAATGTGATCTAAGTGACTTTGACCAGGGAATGATTGGTAGGTTGAGGATCTCAGAAACTGATTTTCTGGGATTTTCACGCACAACAATCTCTAGAGTTTACAGAGAATGGTGGGAAAAACAAAAAAAAACCCATGAGTGGCAGCACTGAGGTTGAAAGAGGTCAGAGGAGAATGGCCAGACTGGTTCAAGCAGACAAGGTGACAGGAAATCAAATAACCACACATTACAACAGTGAGGAGCAGAAGAGCATCTCTGAATGGACAGCACATCAAACTGAAGTGAATGAGCTGAACAGCAGAAGACCACAAACATACACTCAGTGACCACCTGTACCTAATAGGGTGTCCATGACTATATTTTTCATCAAAAAAAAGGTTGTTTTTTTTAAAAGTGATACAGCTTCCCTCCACCAAATCCTACAAGCTATTTCCATTTTAATGGGACCTACATGTGAAATCATTGGAAAGGGAACTGTAGCAATAGTCAAAGCAGGTTCCAAGGTTTCATGGACCTCAGAAATTAAAGCAGATCGCAAACTAAATGCCCACCTCAATGGAAAGTTCACAGGTGGCATAGAGAAAATTATGTAAGAAAAGGTAAACAGTCATTTGAATTAACTTGACTTTTAAACAGAATTATAGAAGCAAGAAACGTTTCGATAAGTGCACGGCTGAGAGGAGTCTGAGTGGCTATGGTCCACGTGTGGGTTGATGAGACTGGGCAGAATATCAGTTTGGCATGGAACAGATGAGCTGAATGGCCTATTTCTGTGCTGTAGTGTTTTATGACTCTATGTCAATGTACTATTATCTTGTGGTTCTTGATTTAAAATTCAAGAAAATTAAAAGCCACGAACACAAAATGCTGGAGGAAATCAACAGGTCAGGCAGCATCTACGGAAATGAATAAACAGTCAACATTTTAGGCTACAAAATGCTGGAGGAACTCAGCAGGTTAGGCAACATCTACGGAAATGAACATACACCTTTACACAAGATCACAGTAACAAAATGGGCTGACTAAATGGGGCAGTCTCAAGAATAATAGTCAAAAGAGGCAATACCTCATGGAACAATTTGCAACTATTGAGTGTACTGTTCATGGTTCAGAAGGCTTGCCCCAGGGTCGGCACGTTTGCGGTACGTATGCCCTGGAGCTTAGAAGAATGAGCGTACACCTTTGCGAAGCCGGCAACATTCTTTTAGGACTAAATAGAATGAATGCAGAGATGGTGCGGTATCTAAGTGTAGTGATTGCACAACGCTATACAGAGCCAGCAACCCAGGTCCAATTCCTGCTGCTGTCTGTAAGGAGTTTGCATGGTCTCCCTGTGACTGCATGGGTTTCCTTCCACGGCCTAAAGGCATACTAGTTGGTAGGTTAATTGGTCACTGCAAATTGTCCCATGATTAGGCTAGGGTTAAACTGGGCGGGGGGGGGGGGGGCTTGCTGGGTGGCATTTCTCCATAGGCTGGGAGGGCCTATTCCACACTGTATCTCAATAAAAAAAATTATGTTTCCCGACTGAAAAGTGTGAAGTGATACATTTTGTTAGACTGAACATGAAGGCAGGGTACAAAGTTAATGGCACGATTAATAACAATGTGGACCAACAAGTGGGATCTTTGGATCCACATTCATAGACCCCTCGAAGTTGCCCCACAAGTTGATTGAGAAGTTAATAAGTGTGTTAGCTTTCATTAGTCAGTGTAGTGATCTCCATGAAGTAATGAGCTCTCAAACTCTGGTCGGACTGCACTTGGAGTGCATTGTGTTCGGTTCTGGTTGCCTCATTATAGGAAGGATGTGGAAGATTTAGAGAGGCTGCAGAGGAGATTTACCCAGTTGCTGCCTGGATTAGAGAGCATGTCTTGAGGCAAACTAGGGCACTTCTTTTTGAAGCGAAGGAAGATGAGAGATAGTTTGATAGAGCTGTATGGATTATTATGAGAGGCATAGATAGAGTGGAATACCAGCACTTTTAACCCAGGCTGGCAATAGCCAGTACCGATGGGCTTCTGTTTAATGTGAGTGAAGGAGAGTTTAGGGGAGATTTGTGAGGTAGGTTTGTGTTTTTTTACAGTTAGTGGAAGATGCTTGGAATGCACTACCAGGGTTAGTAATAGAGGCTGATACAATAGCGACATTTAAGAGACTCTTAGATAGACACATGAATGGAAGAAAAGTGTAGGTTTATGGGCTACATAGGCGGGAAAGGTTAGATTAGTAGGTTTATTTAGGTCTGCACAACATCGAGGACCGAATGGCCTCTACTGTGTTGTACCATTAGAATCATAGAAAAGTGCGGCACAGAAACAAGCACTTCAGCCATCTAGTCTTTGCCGAACCACTTAAACTGCCTACTCCCATCAACCTGCACCGGAACCATAGCCCTACTATCCATGAACCTATCCAAACTTCTCTTAAATGTTAAAATCGCACTCACATGCACCACTTACACTGGCAGCTTGTTCCACACTCTCACAATCCAGAGTGAAGAAGTTTCCCCTCATGTTCCCCCTAAACTTTTCACTTTTCCTCCTTACCCCATGACCTCTGGTTGTAGTCTCACCCAACTTCAGTGGAAAAAGCCTGCTTGCATTTAATCTATCGATACCCTTTATAATTTTGTATACCTCTATCAAATCTCCTCTTAATCTTCTATATTCCATGGAATAAAGTCTTAACCTATTCAATCATTCCTTATAACTCAGTCCTCCAGTCAAGGCACCATTCTTGAGAAATAAATGTTCTACGATTTATGTTCTTGTTAACACTTTCTTTAAACGGTGGAATTTTAAAATGGAACAAAATCTTCACAATACTGAGAAAAAATGTAATTTCAAGCATTTTTGATTAGATCACACTTCTGGGCAACCCCCTAAGTTGGGTACAGACAATGTCAAGTCTGTGGATTCAAAAACTTGGATTCAACGTGGTTTAATTCATTAATTATAGCATCACATCTGCACCAGAGGGCAGTCATGTCCCATGCAACAACATTGTTTAAGTGAATGAACATGAGGCGCCTTTTATCATATTCTGAAACCACAATGCCTGTTACAAGTTAACAGTGCATCGCCATTTTGAGCACCAAATTTTGCCTTAAAACCAACAAGGCAGTGAAATTAAACAACACTATATTAAAGAAATATTGGCTTTGAGAAACAAAACCTGAAATGATTGACAGGCATGTGAGATGGAGACCAGCATTTTTCAAGTCACTTACGTCATAAGTTATTTTGTCAGAGTTGTTACAAAATACATGCTTCAGGCAACCATGAAGAATCTCTGCAGCAGCAAAATTAAAAAAATACATTTTACAATACAGAAAAGTGATTAAGTAGATTATCATCTTAATAGAGTTACACTCAGATTATTAAAAGACGCCTCAGAAAAATAGAATGTATTTGCATAATTAAAACTGCTAATGTTATACACTTAAAATGTATTTTGTCTGTACTGCTCATTTTAACATAGTTTTAAAAATCACTGCTATTCAATTTACCCTGGGAAATAAATCTCGGACTAAAGTTGGACTTTCTACGTTTTCCCATCTTTGATCCATAATCGCCTGCTGAGTAGCACAGAGTTAAAAGTTGTCAAGATGCTGTCTTGTATGTGGCATGTTAAAATGAAGTCATCCATCCGTTAATGTATACTGGAATGCAATGCACTTAACCCAGCATTCATATGTCTCCTTCCAACCCAAAAATCAAAATTTCTCAGCATCATTACCAACTGAGAGAGAAAATCTTCAGTGCTTGAAAATTTAATTTTGTTTTCATTGCATATGGCACAGATAGAACTGGACTCTGATATCTGCAGCAGAGGAATTCTATGTCCACTCACAGAACTATCAACTATTCACAAAGTTCTCCGGCCAACTTATCAGAGGAAACTTTCAGCACCTTTTCATTCAAACCCTGGAGCTGATTCTGACAACAGGGATGGAATCATTGAGTGCAGGATGTCCCTCCAAGATAAATAGTATCCCCTAGCACAGTAATTTCATCCAATTTAATCGTTTCCAAAATGCAGGTTTTTTTTAACTACAGCCCGCCTGAAGTTTCACAAACATGAGAAAATCCACAGAAGCTGGAAACCCAAAGCTAGGCCCACAGAATGCTGGAGGAGCTCAGCAGGTCATCCAGCATCTGTGGAAAAGAGTGAACAGTCGACGTTTCAGGCTGAGACCTTTCATCAAGCGTCTAGGCCTGAAACGTTAACTGTTTACTCTTCTGTTTAGATGCTGCCTGACCTGCTGAGTTCCTCCAGCACTGTGTGTGTGTTACACCGGCAGTTTGATGTCTTCTGGCCTTGAGGCAGCTGTGTGCAAGTAATTGTCTACAGGTAAGTTCAGGGTGCATCCAGATAACTGTGAATGTTTGAAAAGGAAAAGGGTAGAGTCACATGACCAGTTCTAATCACGGGGCTACATTTTGAGCACTAAAATTCATTTCTGTAGAAGTTGACACAGTCGTTGCTTTATTTTTATTTTAGACTGTTGACTTTTCCCCCTCATTCGACAGCACTGATATAATCTACTTACGAATTACATCATGCTTGTTGCATTAAGAATCCTTGCAGTGAACTTTTCAACTGCCAGTTGCCTGTGTGCATTATAAAACACACTCATTGGCTGTGAAGCATTTTGGGATACCCTGAAGAAATGAAACAGGCCGTAAGCTGTTAAACTGCAAACTGTTAACAGGCTGTATACTGTAAATACTGTCTCTTTTACACCACAGCTCTGAAGTATAGCAGGAGGATCGAGGTATGTGTTATGTACAACTTCAAGTGACTATTCCACCTCTACATCCTCGTCTTGACACGATCAACCCTTCTTGCACAATGCCCATAGAGTCACTGTAGTAGGCTTCCATAAATTTTGAGTGGTGGTTGACTCTGCCATTGTAAGAAGCAGAGGGATGGTGAGGTCACTCTTAAGCACATGAACCACTCCACTTGGATGACGATGACATACTCAATATCATGTTCTTGTTCTCAAGAAGATGTGAACTACGACTCTCAGTTTTGTTGTTGTTTGTGATCTTCCTCTGCAGGGTCAGAGTATTTTTCATTGAATAAACGGACAACTAGGCTAAGCTATCTGTTAGGTATTAATATTTCTGGATTCAAATGTAATTTGGGCAAATACCAGTGCCCCTAATTTTAATGTTTCACTTGCCAACTTAAGATATCTTCTCCTAGCTAGGAGAGATGTTTACTTGGAGAATAACATGGTACAATTTCGGGTCTTTGTTATAGGACAGATGCAACTACTGATAGTAGTGGAGGACTGCCAAGACTTACTCCAGAGCAAAACATTTAGAGAACTTCCCTTGAACTAGGGGTTCCCAACCTTTTTTTATGCCATGTACCCCTAACCATTAACCCAAGGGTCTGTGGACCCCAGGCTGGGGAACCCCTGCCTTACCCAATGATATCCACTCATCTAGGAAAAGGCTAGTGGATACTGCTCAGTGCTAGAATGCTGAGGTTCTCCTCGCAGTCTTGGAAATATGTCAACTTTCTTTGTTTTTCTTAACTCTAAACTATGGGACCCCCTGTCTACAGTATTGTGGGAATACCTTTACCAGAACAACTACAAATGTTTAAGGAGGCAGCACATTGCCAACTACCCAATTATAGTCCATATGACATAGTAGCAGAATTAGGCAGGCCATTTGGCCCTTTGATTCTGTTCCACTATTCAATCATGGCTGATTTATCATCATCATTACCAGAGCTGAGCAATAAATAAGGTGTCAACCCTTGGGATACAATAAACCACAAAACATATTATCTGAACTAGGCCATTCAGCCCATTGAGGTTGCTCCGCCATTCCATCGCAGCTGATTCTCTGGCCTTCTCCTCATAACCTTTGACAATCTTATGCATTAAATACCTATCGACCCCAACTTTAAATATACCCAATGACTTGGTCTTCGCAGCTATCAGTGGCACTGAATTCCTTAGATTCACTACCTCCAGCTAACAAAATTCCTCCTCATTTCTGTTCTAAAGGGGAACACTTCTATTCTGAGGTTACACTCTATGGTCCTAGACTCACCCTAGCATTATCTATATCCATGAATTAAAAACATGGGTGCAGGTAGATCATGAGCTGAACGTGGAAAGGGAAAGCAGTCAGTATTCTTGCTTCCATGTCAGCCCTCAGCAAAAAGGGTAACTACACTCACTTGCCCATCTATTGATATGTTCCCCCAGCCAACTAACTTTAAGGACTCATTATCTCAAGTTCTCATTATTTATTGCTATTTGTTTAAATTTGCATTTGCAGAGTTTATTGTTTTCTGTACTTTTCACTGATCCTGTTATAGTTAATATTTTATGTATTTGTTGAGTATGTCCACAAGAAAATGAATCAGAGTTATATCTGGTGATATATATGTACTTCGGTAATAAATTTACTTGAAGTTTGAGCCCTTTCCCCAGGTCACCTACTGCCTGTGGTTGGAACGACGCTGGTATAATGTGTGACTTCCTTGGGATGTATGGAAGGACTGTGTCATGCTTTATCCAAGGTTTTCACTTGTGAAAGTCAACTTCTGAAATGACTGGAGAAGGGATTATTTGCCAATTGAAAATAGGAAGCAAAGGGAAGGTTACACTCCATAAACAAACATACTATAAAAGTCCCTCTCGCTACAATTGTAACCCCCTCCCTCCCTTGCTTCCTTCTTTAATGTGAGTCCCAGCAGCTCAAGAGACTAATTACTTCGAGGTAGGTTTGTAGTCTTTTATTTAGAAAGATTTGAAATTGGTGCTAGAAGTTAGAGTCTGTACAGTCTATGCACATTGCTTGGAGCCTGGGACTCCCCCCTCCATAAGTACAAAATAAAGACAGGTATTGTGGTAGCACAGACACATAATTGTGGGTTAATATCTGACAGAGCAACCTTCTGATCAGAACTGTGCTATTAAAAGAGCATTCAAGGTGCCCGAAGGGAGGTAAACGTCAGGAATCTGAAATACACTGGCACTGCACTTGCAGAGATCCCGTATTGGCTGCCTCTACATCAGAGGTCCATCATTTGGAGAGGGCACAGAGAGAACAATTCATCTACTCTTCAACAGAAACTGCCCCTCCAAATGCTGAGAATAAATTAAAATTAAATTCATTTAACAAAGTTACATGAAGAAATATTCAGTCGGCGACAGACTTGTATAAGATAACCAGCGACCAACAGTTAATTAATTGGTTACAATTGATTACAATGATTTCAGAGGTTTTTCAGGGAATAAAACTATCATTGTTATCTAGTTGCCTTGTTTAAGTACCTTGTTCTATTTAATACATTTTGTTTTCAAGTTAACAAGCAAGCAAACATTCAGTTCCAAAGCTGCGATATATGCTTTGCTCAATACTTTATATTCCTGTGCCAAAAGTTGTGTTTGAGTTGAAGTCTTGATTGATGAGATCCTTGACTTCAGGTGGCAGTGTATCAAAGAGATGATCCTCGACAATCAGCCCGCTTTTCTTCAGAAGACGACAGTGGACTAACTCTGCCGGAAGCCTGTCGAGGCAGTTTCCCTTCACCTCCAGCTGAGTTAACTGCACGAGCTGACAGATCTTGTCTGAAATGGAAGTGATACAGTTTTGCCCCATGTTCAAGGCTCTCAACTTTGTACACTTAAAAAGCTGCTTTGGCAAGAATTCCACTCGGTTCCCTGTCATTGCGAACTGCTGCAAATTCTGGAGGGAGGCGATCTCGGCCGGAATGATGGTGATGGAGTTGTGGCTTATGTCTAGCATTCGGAGCTTCTGCAGCGTGAAGAGAGCCGCTGGCAGTGACTCCAGTTTGTTGTGGGAAAGGTAAAGCAGCTCCAGGTTTTTCACCAGGCTGATGGAGGATGGGATGGTGATGATTTTATTGTGCCACAGCTTCAGGCAGGTCAGACGCTTCAGGTGCTGGAAGCTAATCACCTCTTCAATGCTGCGAATGTTGTTGGACTTCAAGTCAAGTTCCTGTAGGTTGGACAGACTGAAGATGGCGTGAGGAATGCGTTCTAACTCGCAGTTATGCAGCTCCAGCTCAGTGAGATTGATCATCTTCTTCAAGCTGTTCAATACTAAGAGCTTGGTCCCATCATTGTGAACCAGCAGTGCAGTGAGGTGGGGAGCAACGTCAGTGACATTTGATGGGACTTTGGTTAGATTACTCTTCAAGTGCAAGATCTTAAGGTGCTTCAGCTCCCTCAGTGACTCCAGAGCTATCATTTTATTGTTTTCTGAGTTTAGGTTACCAACCAGGTGGAGTTCACGTAGGTTTCTAAGCAAGTAGACCCAGGTGGGAATCTCTGCCACGTCGGTGAACTTAATGTGTAGGTACCTAAGGTGGTCCCGGAGGAAACTGAAGGCGGTCTGCTCCACTTTAGCCGGGCAGTGGTAAAGGTGCAGCTCTAGAAGGTTGACCATCTGGGAAATCTTGGCAGGAATCTTGGCTTCAGGGATCAGCTCCAGCTTCAGTACCTCCAGCTCGGTCATGTCAAACACAGCGTCAGGCACCCCCGATAACATGAAGAGGTGCAGCTCCTGTTTCTCCTGAGGGTTGCGAGAGACGTGCTGCTTGAGTTTCTCATATGTCCATTCGTGGTTCAGACTGAGCTCGCGCAGCTTGTTCTCACTCACTTCAGACAGGAAAACCCCAAACCGCTTGGAGTAAAGCTGGTCGTACTGATCGACCATGTGCAGTAGAAAGGCAAAGTCATTTTTAACATCTGGAATATCACTAAAGCTACTTTCTTCACGGACTTTTTCAAATGAATACTCCTTTAAAGGCCTCCTGAACAGCCAAAACAAAGTATAAAGGCAAACTAGTCCATAAACACATATTAGTGTAACGTAACTAATTAGTAATTTCCGTAGCATAAATGCCATGTTGTGCGTACAATGAAACTGTGTATATCCAGTCAAATGCTCTATCTCTGGTTTACAGACATGGCTAAAGCTTATAGAAGTCATAAAATTAAGTGTATAGCACAAAATAAACATTAATTTCACTGTCTTTATGACTGTCTGGACCACATAGAGTTTATATATCAAATCACTGTCTTCCACATGGGCACGGAACTTACGAACTTTCTCAAAAAGGGCTTTCGCCTGTTCCCCATCTTTCTTGTCCAAAATAGTCATGCTGGGGACTTCAAAGACAGGCTTCTCTGTTGAAAATTTGGGTCCAATTCTTGATATCGTGGGCGTACTGGAACTGGGGCTTTCTTCTTCGCTGCCGGTTGACAAATGCTTTGCAACCGAGGACTTAAAGAGTTGCTTGTTCTCCTCTGAGTCCTCGCACGCTGTTTCGGAGAGCGCTTTAGTAGTCCAAGGAGACTCGAAGCATTTTCCTAATATAGAAACAAAATGTTCGATCTTTGAACTGGTTTTGGGGTACTTGAACCAGAAGTTGCTGCTGACCATGAGGATGAGGGTGTGAATCAGTGCAAGGTAGGGGAAATACTTAGAATACCAAGGCAAGGCCACGTGATAGCACATCTGATTGATGAAGATATATTGCTGGTATTCCAGGTTAGTTGGCCGGCCGGAGTTTAGAGGGGACCTTGAGGTGGAGCCTGCAGGTGTCGTAGATGGAAAGGAGGTACTCGGAGAGATGGTGTTCCCCACATTGGAAGTCGGAGATGTTGTTGCTGGACTTCCACCTTCTGCATACTGAGAGAAAACAGGAAGACATACAACTTGATCTTTGGTTAGCTGCATGGTGCCTGCAAATATAGCAACCATCAGCATTACGATGGCTAAGTAGTCCATGAACACATCCCACCATGGCTTCAGGATTCGATAAGTTGCCTGGATATCATTGAGGGATGCAACTTCTGTGAGGGTAAACATTCCTGTAAAATAGAAGAAAAATAATTACAAATGGAGCAAGTGGAAGTTATTTCTGAAAGTCAGCCTATTCCACCCTCACAGTTTACAGGATATTTGTACCATTCAGAAACAAGGCAGAAGGTATATACACTGTAGATCCGAAGAATGAGAGATGGTCTTAATGAAACGTAAAATTCTGCAGGAGCAAGGGAAAACAGAGCTTGACTCAGCAAGAAGCTGAGAAAATGTCAGCCTTTGCAGGATTCTCAAACCTAGAGGACTATGCTTCAAAGGTTGCTGATTTAAGAAGCAGATGAGGAAATATTTCCTCAGTTTCTGAATGTTTGAAAATACCCTACACCAGTGACTGGAATCACTGAATACATTTAAGGATAAAATAAACCATAAGGCATAGGTGCATCCTTAGGTCATTTGGCCCATCGAGTCTGCTCTGCCTTTCCACGAGGGCTGATTTTTTAACCCTTTGAATCCCATTCTCCAGCCTTTCCCCATAACTCTTTTCCTCATAAATCAAGAACCGATTAGCATCCAATTTAAATATACCCAATGACTTAGCCTCTACAGTCGCCTGTGGCAATTAATTCCACAGATTTACCAGCTTCTGGCTAAAAGGAAATCCTCCTCATTTCTGTTCTAAAGGGCACCTTTGTATCCTGAGGCTGTGTCCTCTGGCCGTAGGCTCCCTCCTATTGGAAACATCCTCCCCACATCCACTCTATCTCAGCCCTTTATTTATTTTTTTTTATAGATACATTTTTAAGTCAATAGAAAGATATGGAGTACAGATGGGGAATTGGACAAATTGGATCAGATGGGACTGTACTGAATGGTGCAGTGAGTTCTGGGGATCTCAAGATCTACTCCATATGTAATCCAATGTGGTTACCAATTCTCACAGCTCTCTGCTGAGAATGTGGACAGTAGTGCTATTTATAAAATGGTTCTATTTACAAAAGGCAAGGTTATTAGGCAATCTTCCCTCCAATTTGTAATAACCAATGTGCCCAAAAATCTTGCACTGTGCGTTTTTTTTGCCCACTGTATAATTTCTTCAATATAAATAAGCCAGTTCTAAAATCTGCAGGTAAATCACTGCAAACTCCACTGTGGAAGAAAATTAAATTTTGTTGTTGAGCTTGACTAGTTAAGTATCGCCCAAGATTTGGCTCACGAGGGTGACAAGATAAGACGCAGACTCTGTCTTGCTTGTGTTAGCTAACAATAGATTATACCGATAATTGCTGACCTTTGAGAAGCAAAGTGACTTACAGCCTGCTCGTCTCATGCTAATAATAAGATATTGCTAATCTTTGTCTGAGTCTATCTGGCTAATAGGGGGAGTGAATGTGGATATGCAGTTCCAATTTTGTGTACCGTACAGAAACATTAGTAGATTGGCTGATACCTAACAAGTGCTTTTTGAAATCACTGACCAAGAATGTTTAGCTGTTCACTACTGCGTAACATTTACTGTATAAATTTAAGATCTAACCTGACATTGGTAGAGTCTTGAAATGGTTCTCTGTGATCACCTATTAAGGGGTTAACCGTATATCAATGGCTGTGTTTTTATTTGTTTGATTACAGGGTAGTCTCTCAGAGTAAATTGGTGACTGCATTCTCTTATAGTAAATTGGTGAAGAAATTCTTCCACATCCACGTTGTCAACACCATCCACATCAGGAAATGTGATTGTGTATGATTGTGAAATATTCTTAACATGTTAACAGGTTAGGGGCTGACAACCTTTTCTGTGCAGCTTAAATTGCTTTGTGTGTTAGTAGCAAAAGATGTGTGCACACACACATGGGCACAACTTAGAGGAAACATTGATGTTAGGGATCTGGAAGGCCACTGACACATAAGAAACTGCAATCCAGAAAGAGCTCGGCAAGAGCTAACTCTGCCAATATTTCAGAAAGTAGTAAACTGGTTACAATTACGATTATGTCAAATTTTATATATAAAAAGCAGAAATGCTTGAAATATCCAGTAGGTCAGGCAGCATCTGTGGAAAAAGTAGAAGCAATGCTTCAGATAGTTAGCTTTTCATCAGAATAATAAAAGGGTAAGATCAGCATTTCTTCCCAAAGCCCCACTAAGTAGAGAGGCAAGGAAATTTACATGGAATTTAGGAAGATTCTAATTTGAAACAAATACTTGGAGAAAACAAATTTATAATAACATTTAGTTTCCATTGCAATTACATAATACACTCGAGAAGTTCTACAGATGCCAGAAATCCAAAAGCAACACACACAAAATGCGGGAGGAACTCACCAGGTCAGGCAGCATCTATGGAAATGAATGAACAGTTGATGTTTTGGGGCTGAGATCTTTCATCAGGACTGGAAGGGAAGAGGGAAGACGCCAGGTGAGGGAAGGGGAAGGAAGCTAGCAAGAAGGTAATAGGTGAAGCCCGGTGGGTAGGAAAGGTAAAAGGCAGGAGAGGAAGGAATTTGATAGGAGATGCCAGTAGACCATAGGAGAAAGGGGAAGGGGGTGGAGGGAGTCCACAGTGGGGGAACAGAAGAGGGGCGGGGGAGGGGAAGAAGAAATCCATTCCATTATGTTGGACAGAATATAAGGTGTTGCTCCTCCACCCTGAAGGTGGCCTCAGTATAGCACAAGAGGAGTCTATGGACAGACATGTTGGAATGGGAATGGGAATTAAAATGTTTGGCCATTGTTTAATTCTACTTTTGGTGGATGGAGTGGAGATGCTTGACGTAGCAGACCCCCGATTTTCGATGTATTTCAACGATGTAGGAGAGGCCACATCGGAAGCACTGGACACAATGGACAACCCCAGCAGATTTACAGCTGAAGTGTTGATTCACCTGAAAGTATTGTTTGGGGCCATGAATGGATTTGAGGGAGGAGGTGAATGAGCAGCTGTAGCATTTTGGCTGCTTGGAGGGATATGTGCTGGGACTGAGACTAACGGGGAGGGTTGACCGGACAAGGGAATCATGAAGGCAGTGATCTCTGTGGAAAGCGGTAGGGGGCAGATTGGAGGTAAAGATATGTTTCATGGTAGGGTCCCTTTGGAAATTGCAGAGGATGGTGTGTTGAATGAGGAGGCCGTTGGCTCATGTCTCTGCCCTCGGAGAGGGACCCAATGCACTCTGAGATTTATGGATTAGACTGTAGTTCATATTGGCCTCTTTCAGTTCTGTGTCTTTTTTCGTGTTCTTGCCAATTCTTTCTGTTACTGATTTGTGGGCGGAAGTTTACATAATCTATTAGTTTTTGTGGAAGGGAGGGTTTGGGGTCTGCGAGTTTCTGTTTCATTTTATTTTTGTGTCGGGGGGAGAATTGAGGTCTTTCTATCAACTATTTCTATGGTTTTCTGTATTTTATGGCCATCTGGAGAAGACAAGTCTCAGAGCTGTATTCTGCATATGTACTCTGATAATAAAATGAAAGGAACTATTGCTGTTAAGCTGGTGGAAAGATGGGGTGAGTGCAGATGTTCAGGAAACGGAGGAGATGAGGTGAGGGCAGCATCAGTGGTGGAGAAAGGGCAATCCTATTCTTTGAAGGAAGAAGACATCTCTAATGTCTTGGAAAGAAGAGCTGCACCCTGCAACAGATGCAGCAGAGATAAAGGAACTGAGGAAAGGGAAGAAGATTCCCCCCCCACCCCCACAGGAGACAGGGTAGGAAGAGGTATAGTCAAGATCACTGAGCGGATCAGTAGGTTTATAAAAGATGTCAGAAGGAGGCAGAGAGATCGAGAAAAGGGAGGGTGGTGACAGAAATGGACCAAAGGAATTCAAGGGCAGGGTGGAAATTGAAGGCAAAGTTGAAGAATTTGACACATTCAGCATGGGTACATGAGCAGCACCGATGGAGTTGTCAATGCAGTGTAGGAAGAGTTGGGAGCATTACCAGAGAAGGTTTGGAACATGGACTGGTAAAGGGAGTTAACAAAAAGGCAGGCATAGCTGAAACCCATGTGAGTGCCCATTGCTACCCCTTGAGTCTGAAGAAAGTGGGAGGATTAATACACTCACAGCCATTTCTGATTTTGGAATCTAAGCCAACATGTAATCTGAACTGGAATAAATACTTGCATAAAAAGACCTTGTAAAAGAAAAGAAAAAGTGCGATCAAGATGAGAATATTTAGGGCAGCCCTGGTGCTAACTTTCTGTCAGTACTTCAATAAGCCTTGAATGAAGAGAAACAGTTTGAACTTCCATATGCCTGAAAGCAGAAACCATGCAGAAAGGACTAAACTGACATTCAACTTGCACAAAGTACAAGTTCTGAGAAAAGAGAGTTTTAATCCTCGAGAAAATAAATGAAATCAACTGCTTTATTGGAAGATGTCATTCCTGTCAGTAATTACATTAAACATTTTCTTTTTTTGTTCTAATTGTGTTCTTTCTTGCAAAATTGGTTCAATTTATGCTTATTTTGCAAATGCTGCTAATCTGATGCTGTGTGCCCGTGATGTTGCAAGTATGTTTTTCACTACACCTATGCATACACAAGATCACAAGAGAAATGGAGCAGAATTAGGCCATTTGGCCCATCAAGGCTGCTCCACCACTTCATCATGGCTGACCACGTTTTCTCTCAGCCCCAATATTCTGCCCTCTGCTCATAAGCATTCATGCCCTGTACTTGTGCACTTGACAATAAACGCAACTTGGATTTTGAGGAAAAGTACAACGCACTGACAGATATTACTAATGCACCATTGGAACATCTTCTCAATGTCCACTCAGTCTAGGCCTTCCAACTTAGATTAGATCCAAATCCAAATCCACGTGGGGAAGTATTATGAGCAATAATCCAAATTCTTCCATTTGAGATAATCTGAGGAGAATAGTTAACTAGTTAAAATAGTTAAATTTACAAGATTCATGAAGAGGGTAGGTAACAACATCAATATACAGAAGTTGCTGCTGCTCAGATTCTCAGGTTTATAATTGACAAGTCACTGCAGGTCGAGTGGACGAGTGGTATATGCCATGTTACTGAATGATTTCATAAATCAGCAAAAATGTGGGAGAAAGGAATCTGCTGGAGGTGGAAAGTAGCAGTGAGGAGTCTGAAACTTGCTGGAAAACATGAAAAAAATACATGGAAAACTATTTTAAAGGCCATTTACTACAAGGTTATTGACCATAAACTGGAAGTAGTGCTATCCAGACAGTTGGATGAATTAGCCAGTATATATGATGCTGGCCAAATGGTCTCCTTCAACATTTTATAGCTCTACGGAGACTGAAGTTCTGGTGAACTTGCAATGCTCAGGAAGGGCAGCGAGAACAAACTAAAGAATTACAGGCTGGTGAGTCTGACTTCTGTTGTAGGGAAGTTACTGGAGGGAATTCTGAGGGACGAGACCTACAATCATTTTGATAGTCAAAGCCTGATCAGGAATAGGCAACATGGCTTTGTGGGGAGTCATAACTGACAAATCTTTTGAGCTTTTTAAAGAGATAACTAAGGAGGTAGATCAAGCTAGGGCATCGTATGTATGCTGAAGGCATGTTCAATTCACAGATTCAAAGTACATTTATTATCAAAGTGTGTATGCAGTATACAACCCTGAGATTTGTCTTCCCATAGACAACCACGAAACAAAGGCAACCATGGAACCCCTTCAAAGAAAAACATTAAATTCGTTACCTGTGGTGACATCATGTGCAATGATGTGCCAGTACATGATTGGACAGAGCACTGAGTATGCGTGGGATTGCTAGAATGTTCCAGCACACAGATGGGTTAAAACATGTTTGTTTACTACTGTAAATAAAAGTTCTCTAATTCTTCCAGAATATGATTCTTCATTGTTAACCCACAGTATGTTTACACAGAAGTAACAGAACATGGTGTCAGGAGTGGCTTTGGAAGAATAATATGGGAGAATCGAGAATTGAAGATAATCGGAAAAAAAGAAAAAGGTTCGAACTGTAAACGGTAAAATGGAAGGGTTACAACCCCCACCAAAACTTCAGCTGACTGGCAAATGTAGCTGAGAATTGGAGGATATTCAAGCAACAGTTTGAATTGTACTTATCGGCGATCAATTATGAAGAAAAATTGGAAAAAACAAAATCTGCGTTTCTGCTCCATGTAATCGGGAACGACATAGTAGAGGTTTATAATAATTTTGTCTTTGAAGATGGAGATAATTTCAATTTAAAGTCAATAATGGACAGATTTGAAGTATTTTGCATACCCAAGCATAAATTAACATATGAGCGATATAAATTCTTCACGTCCGCAGAGAGCCGCTGAAACAATTGATCAGTATGCCACTGAGATAAGAAAGCGTAGCAGAACATGCGAGTTTGGATTGCTCACGGACTCTCTCATTAAAGAGAGACTTGTTTGTGGCTCTGATAATGCTCTGAGAGAAAGGTTGTTGAGAGAGCAAGATTTAAATTTTGAAAAAGCTTTGTTGCTTTGCAAAGCTTCTGAGACCGTGACATTGCAGGCTGAAGAGCTTTTTGTCGAAAACTGCAATGTAAATGCTGTAAAAAAGCGCAGCTACATCAAGAAATATAATATGTCAACGAAACTGACAGAGAGCAAGACGACATTGGACGCGGGAACATTGTCCAAATCAATGTCCCACATATGGCAAAATTTGCAACGGCTGCGGTAAGATTAATTATTTTTCATGCTGTTGTAAAAGTAGGAAGAAGGAAAATAAAATGAAACAAGTAAATGCTGTGCTTGAAGATGTGCTTTGTGAAAATAAAGTAAGAATGACTGGACTATTCCGCTGCAAGTGAATCAAAACTATATTCTGTTTAAACTGGATACTGGAGTCCAAGTAAATGTTCTTGCAGAATCTGAGTTCAATGCTTTAAAGCCAAGACTGAAGTTACATCAGACAAATATAAAAGTGACTGGGTATTCAGGTGCAGACATTCCAGTTAAAGGAACATGTGTGGCAAAGGTGTCACACAAAAATATTGTGCATATGCTTTCATTTGTGGTCGTGCCAAAAAATGTACAGTCAGTTCTGGGTTTATTTGCCTGTGAAAGACTTAATTTGGGGAAAAGAATTTTAGTCCTGGATAGTGACACAGAGTCAGAATACAGGGACTTGATGAAAGAGTATGAAGACTTGTTTAAAGGGCTTGTTTGTCTTCCAGCAGAGCACACGATTAAAATTGACAACACAGTGCAACCCGTAACACATCCATGCAGAAAAGTACCTCTTGCATTACATCATCAACTGAAAACAGAGCTAGACAGAATGGAAAGGCTAGGAGTCGATGAACCAACTGAATGGGTCAACTCACTTGTCATTGTTAATAAGAAAAATGGAAAACGGAGTATTTGTTTAGATCCAAGAGACTTGAATCGGGCCATTAAAAGGGAACATTTCAAATTGCCCACTCGTGAAGAAATTACAGAGTTTGCTAATGGAAAGTATTTTAGTAAATTAGGTGCATCCTCCAGATTCTGGCAACTCAAATTAGATGAACCAAGTTCAAAATTGTGTACCTTTAACACACCTTTTGCCAGATACTGTTTTCTCAGGCTTCCTTTTGGAACTGCACAGGCTCCTGAAGTGCACCATAACACCATTCACATGTTATATGAGCACATGGAGAGCGTAGATACATCCATGGATGATATTATTATTTGGGGATTGACTAAGCAAGAGTATGACACCAGGCTCAGACAAATCTTTGAGGCAACACGCAAGGCTAACCTGAAATTGAATAAAGACAAATGTCAGCTAGGAGTGACTGAACTTACATTTGTGGGTGATATCATCAGCGATGAGGGTGTGCGTCCTGATCCATTGAAGGTTTCTGCTATTGAGAACATGCCAAGACTGCAATGTAAAAAGGATGTTCATAGGTTTATGGGAATGGATAGCTATATGGGAAAATTTATACCCAATCTCTCGGAACAGCTTGCTCCATTGAGGCAGCTAACAGAAAAGAAAAATAGACGGAGCTGGAATCATGAACAGGAGAAGGCATGGCAAAATCTCAAGAAAGTGCTCACTAAAGAACCTCTGTTGAAATTCTATGATGCTGAGAGACCCATCATAATCACATGAGATGCATCTCAAGCGGGCTTAGGGGCAGTGTTACTCCAAGAACATGATCAGGAATGGCTACCAGTGGTACATGCATCTCGTTCATTATCTGATCCAGAAACAAGGTATGCCCAAATTGAAAAAGAATTGCTCAGCATTATGTTTGCTTGTGAGAGATTTTATCAGTTTGTGTCAGGGCAACCTATTGATGTTGAAACCGATCATAAGCTGTTGATTGCATTGTTTAACAAATCTTAAAGCCACTGTCCTTTGCAAATTCAGCGAATGATGATCAAATTGCAAAGATATGCTTTAAATGTGTCATACAAACCTGGAAAATTCATGTACACGGCTGACACACTTACCAGAGCTGTGGATCCAACAACAAAAGACAGTCACAGGAACGTTATTGATGTTCAGGTATTCATTGATATGGTTATAGAAACTGTACCTGTTGCTCCCAAAATGTTGGAACTGCTGAGACAGAGAAGGACTAAATTCTCAATCAGGTAATTACAAGTGGTGATGGATGGCCAGATAATAGGCATGACTGTACTTCAGTCGTACAAGATTATTGGAACCACAGATCAGAACTGTCTGTTGTGGATGGGATATTGTACAAAGGTAGTAGAATTGTAATACCTAACAGTCTCCATAAAGAAATGCTTGATAACATTCATGAAGACCTCCTAGGCATTGAAAAATGTAAGGGGGGGGGCACGGGAAGTGGCCCAGGATAAATCAAGAGATTGCAGAATTGGTGTCTTCTTGTCAAATATGCCTTAAATACCAAACAACCCTAAGGAGCCACTGCATCCACATCCTAGTCCTCAGAGACCTTATCAGGAGGTAGGCATTCGTATATTTGTAACTGACAACAAGGATTATCTATTAATAACAGATTACTACTCATCGTATCCTGAAGTGTGTGGTTTGAGCAGAACAACAGCAGAGAATGTAATTACATGCATGAAATCAGATTTTTCCAGACATGGTGTACCTGATGAAGTTTTCACAGACAATGGTCCACAGTTCAGTAGCGAATGCATGAAACATTTTGCTCATGAATGGGGCTTTGTTCATACAACATCTAGTCAATTTTCCCTCAGTCTAATAGATTAGTTGAGAATTCAGTAGGAATTGTCAAGAAACTGATGCTCAAAACAAAAGATAGTGCAAGTGATTTTTATAAAGCTTTGTTAGCCTACTGAAGTACTCCACTTGAATGTGGATTTTCACCTGCTCAGCTCTTGATGGGGCAACGTTTGAGATCTAATCTGCCAATGGATGAGAGACTACTGAGAACAGAGGAAGCTGAACAAGGGAAAAGATGGAAAGATGAACAAAAAGCAAAGCAGAAAATATACTTTGATAGACGTTGTCGTCCATTAGCTGAACTGCATCAGAGAGATGAAGTAAGAATACAAGACAAAGTGAGCACATGGACACAGAAAGCTACAGGACTTGAAGTACAACCCAGATTATACATGGTCCAAACAGAGGAGGGAGCAGTGGTACGAAGAAATCGCAAAGACCTCAAGAAAGGGCCTACTTCAGAGATTCAGTTAACAGATGCAGATGAGACAAAACTTGTAAATAATAACAAGGAAACACAAGATTTGTGTGTACCATTCAGGAGGTCTACTCGTGTCCGTAAACCCACAGAGAGACTGATAGAGACTTGCTGAATTATGTATTTGCTTTGATTAACTTTGTTAATTGATTTTCTTTTTAAGGAAAAGAAGATGTGGTGATATCACGTGTAATGGTGTGCCAGTATGTGATTAGGCAGAGCACTGAGCATGCGCAGGATTGCCAGAATGTTCCAGCACGTGGCTGGGTTAAGACGTGTTTTGTTTATTACTGTAAATATAAGTTCTATAATTCTTCCAGAATATGATTCTTCATTGTTAACCCACGATACGTTTAAACAGAAGTAACGTAACAGTTACCCACCAAAAAAAAACAAATCACGTAAACGGCAAAAAGAGAGTGAAAAGCACAGGATAAAAAACATCAAACCACAAAGTCATCGAAACAGTCCAGGAGTGTTCAGTTCAATCTAGCACTGCGTCTGCTTGGACTTCAGTAAGGCCTTGATAAGATGGCTGATTTAGAAGATTAATGAATTTCAACTTAGGTAAGTATGAGATGACATATATTGGTCTGATGAATGCTATGGAACAGCGGGAGTTGGGAATGCTAGCGTGGTGAGGAAGTCATTTAGCATGCAGACCTTCATCAGTTAGGGCAGCGAGTTTAGGAGAAACCCTTGTCGTGGTTTGGAGGCTTGCATGCCTCAGTGACCCAGAGAGCTGTGTTGGCTGGAGTCAAACAGATCAAAGGGTAGATGGCAGACCGAGAGTGGTCCACTGGTATTCCAGGTTCAGGATCAGCTAACAATCCTGACCTGTAAAACAAAAGTGCCACTAAACAGCAATGAAGAATCTTTCTACATCTGTGCACGGCAGTACTCCTGAGTGTCCATCCTGAACTATGTGAGTGACAGTAGAAAAAACCGAGAGGAAGCTACTGACACAATAAAGGAAGCCCTGAACATCTTCGTTGCTGCATTAAATACCAGCACTATAATGGGCAGTAGAGAATTATGCAAATCACTGGTGAAAATTTGGTCACCCTGTCAAGCTGGAGAGGATGGAGAAGAGATGAACAAAGATACTCCCTGGACTAGAGGGTCTGAATTATAGGGAGAGGCTGGCCATGGGCAGCTTTATTCTTTGGAGTACAGAAGTATGAGAGGTGGGCTCAACGTTGTTTATAAAATAAGGAGTATGGATGTTGGACAGTCATTGTCTTCTCCCAGGGACAGGGAGACCAAAACAAGAGGGCACAGATACAAGAGGAGAGTGACTTAAGGGAGACCTGAGAATTAACTTCTTTAGAGAGTAGCGAGACAGGTACAAATGCAATATTTAAGAGGCATGGAAGGGAATGGCTTCGAGTGTAATGAGTCAAGTGCCAGCAACTGGGAGTAGGATGGTGGATACTGTGGTCAGGCTGTACTAGTTGGGCTGAAGAGACTTTCCACGTTATACCAAAATCAATCTAATCTTTCCTTCCCACATAACTCTCCATTTCCATCTGTTTCTTCTCCATCAGATTGTTGTCTGAGCTGCCCGGGTTTCCAGCATCTCCTGTTTTCATTCTGTGATTATCAGTCCTTGCTCCTGTGGGCACCTCTGAAAACTTCTCACATCTTCCCTCCAGAGAAAGACTCTACCTGGCAAATCAGTGGAACTGCCATCTAAAAAGAGACTGCAGTTCTTCAGTGAACCTTTGCTGATGCTGTTCTGTAACTTTCACTCGAATGGCAAAATGAAAGATAAGAGGACCTGTTTTGGAATCACTTTTGTACAATGCAGCAATGTGACAGAATGGCTTTTTAGAGCAGCTCGTGGTTGAGCCCATTTGAGGTTCAGCTATCCTGGATTGGACGTTGTGCAATGAACCAGAATTGATTTAGAAAGCTCAAGGCAAAAGAACCCGGGGCAAGTGATCATAATATGACTGAATTCACCCTGAAATTTGAGAAGGAAAAGCTAAAGTCAGATGTATGAGTATTACAGTGGAGTAAAGGGAATTACAGAGCTATAAGAGAGCAGCTGGCCAGAATGGACTGGAAAAGAACACTGGCAGAGCAGCAATGGCTGGAATTTCTGGAAGCAATTTAGAAGGCACAAGATATATACATCCCAAAGAGGAAGCAGTACTGTCATGGAAAGATGAAACAACCGTAGCTAAGAAGACAAGTCAATGCCAACATAAAAGCCAAAGAGAGGGTATATAATTGTGCAAAAATTAGTGGGAAGTTAGAGGAATGGGAAGCTTTTAAAAACCAACAGAAGGCAACTAAATACTCATTAAAGGAGGTAAAGATGGAATACAAAAGTTGCTAGCCAATAATATTAAAGAGGATACCAAAAGTTTCTTCAGACACACAAAGTGTAAAAAAAGAGCCTAGACTGCTGGAAAATGATGCTGGAGAGGTAGTAATGGGGGACAATGAAATAGCAGACGAACCGAATAAGTATTTTCAATCAATCTTCACTGTGGAACACATTAGCAGTATGGTGGAAGTTCCAGGCATCAGGGAGCATGAAGGTGTGAAGTTAACATTACTAGAGGGGAGGTTCTTGGGAAACTGAAAGGTTGAAGGGACACAAGTCAACTGGACCAGATGGTGTACAACCCAAAGTTCTGAAAGAGGCTGCTAAAGAGATTGTGGAGGCACTAGGAATGATCTTTCAAGAATCACTAAAAAGCAAATAGGCATAGGATCCAAGGGGACATTGCTTTGTGGATCCAGAACTGGCTTGTCCACAGAAAGCAAGGAGTAGTTGTAGAGGGTCATATTCTACATGGAGGTCGGTCACCAGTGGTGTGCCTCAGGGATCTGTTCTGGGACCCTTACTATTAATGATTTTTATAAATAACCTGGATGAGGAAATGGAGGGATGTGTTAGTAAGTTTGCTGATGACACAAAGGTTGGAGGTGTTGTGGATAGTGTGGAGGGTTGTCAGAGGTTACAGCAGGACATTGATAGGATGCAAAACTGGGCTGAGAAGTGGCAGATGGAGTTCAACCCAGATAAGTGTGAGGTGGTTCATTTTGGTAGGTCAAATATGGTGGCAGAATATAGTATTAATGGTAAGACTCTTGGCAGTGTGGAGGATCAGAGGGATCTTGGGGTCCGAGTCCATAGGACGCTCAAAGCAGCTGCGCAGGTTGACTCTGTGGTTAAGAAGGTGTATGGTGTATTGGTCTTCATCAATCATGGAATTGAATTTAGGAGCCAAGAGGTAATGTTGCAGCTCTATAGGACCCTGATCAGACCCCACTTGGAGTACTGTGCTCAGTTCTGGTCGCCTTACTACAAGAAAAATGTGGAAGCCATAGAAAGGGTGCACAGGAGATTTACAAGGATGTTGCCTGGATTGGGGAGTGTGCCTTATGAATAGCACTCAGCCTTTTCTCCTTAGAGCGAAGGAGGATGAGAGATGACCCGATAGAGGGATACAAGATGATGAGAGGCATTGATTGTGTGGATAGTCAGAGGGTTTTTCCCGGGGCTGAAATGGCTGCCACAAGAGGACACGGGTTTAAGGTATTGGGGAGTAGGTACAGAGTAGAAGTCAGGGGTAAGTTTTTTACTCAGAGAGCAGTGAGTGCGTGGAATGGGCTGTCAGCAACAGTGGTGGAGGTGGATATGAAAGGGTCTTTTAAGAGCCTTTAGACAGGTACATGGAGCTTAGCAAAATAGAGGGCTATAGGTAAGCCTAGTAATTTCTGAGGTAGGGACATGTTCGGCACAACTTTGTGGGCCGAAGGGCCTGTATTGTGCTGTAGGTTTTCTATGTTTCTAGAAGACTGGTAAATTGCAAGTGTCACTCCACTCTTCATGAAGGGAGAGAGGTCGAAGAAAGGAAACTATGGGCCAATTAGTCAGTGGTTGGGAAGATGTTGGGAGTCATTATTAATGATGAAGTCTCAGGGTACTTGGAGGAATGTGATAAAATTGGCTGTAGTCAGCATGGTTTCCTCAAGGAAAAATCTCGTCTGACAAATTGTTGAAATTCTTTGAAGTTACAAGCAGGATAGACGAAGGAGAATTGAATGATGTTGTCTACGTGGATTTTCAGAAGTCCTTTGACAAGGTGCCACAGATGAGGCTGCTTAACAAGCTACAAGCCCAGGGTATTACAGGAAAGATTCTAGCATGGATAAAGCAGTAACTCACTGGCAGGAGGCAAAGATTGGGAATAAAGGGAGCCCTTTCTGATTGGCTGCTGGTGTTGGGAACGATTCTTTTTACGTTATATGGCAATGATTTGGAGGATGGAATTGATGACTTTGTTGCAAAGTTTGCAGAGGATACAGACAGAAGGCTAGGTAGTTCTGAGGAAGTACAGAGGCTACGGAAGAACTTAGACAGATTAGGAGAAGACAGTGTTGAGAAGTGTATGGTCATGCACTTTGGTAGAAGAAATAAATGGGCTGACTATTTCCTAAATGGAGAGAAAATACAAAAAACCAAGGTGCAAAAGGACTTGGGAGTCCTCGTGCAGGATTGTCTAAAGGTTCATTTGCAGGTTGAGTCTGTGGTGAGGAAGGCAAATGCAATGTTAGCGTTCATTTCAAGAGGTTTACAATATAAAAGCAAGGATGTAGTGTTGAAACTTTATACAGCACCAGCGAGGCCTCACTTGGAGAATGTGAGCATGTTTGGGCTGCTTATCTTAGAAAGGATTAGCTGAAACTGGAGAGGGTTCAAGGGAAGTTCATGAAAATGATGCCAGGATTGAATGGCTTGTCATGTGAAGAGTGTTTGGTGGCTCTGGGCCTTATTCACTAGAATTCAGAAGAATGAGGGGTGACCTCATTGAAACCTATTAAATAGTGAAAGGCCTTGATAGAGAGAACATGGTGGGGATGTTTCCTTTGGTGGGCCAGCTTCAGAATAGAGGGGCATTCTTTTAGAATGGAGAGGAGGAGGAATTTCTTCAGCCAGAGAGTTGAATCTGTGGAATTATTTGCCACAGGTAGCTGTGGAGGCCAAGTCTTTATGTATATTTAAGGCAGAGGTTGATAGATTCTTGATTGGTCAGGACATGATAGGATATGAGAAGGCAGGAGATTGCAGCTGAGAGGAAAACTCAATCAGCTATGACGAAATGGCAGAGCAGACTAATTCTGCTCCTATATCTTATGATATACCTCTTCAGCCTTCTGTGTGAAGCTTAGCCACATATATCCATTTAATTTCTAACAGTAGGGATTTTGCAGATGCTGGAAATCTTGAACAACATACACAAAATGCTGGAAGAACTCAGCAGGTCGGGCAGCACCGAGAGAGAGGAAAAATCAGATTATATTTTTTCTTTCCAAGAATCTTTGCCAATGATTAATGGGAAGTGTCTCTGCCTTCAGACACATCCACTTTGAGTACTTCTAATGAACCGGCTTCCACAGCTCTCTGGGGCAGTGATACTCCACTCTCAGAAATATGAACATTTTTAATACTTTTGCTTAAAATGTCCAGTTCCTTTTCTTGAAGATGTATCAGCAAGTACAGCACAGGAACAATGGAAGCAGATATGATAGTCGCGTTCAAGAGATTTTCAAATGAGCAGATGAATAACCAGAGAATGGTGGGAAATGGATCAGCTACAGGCAGAAAAGTTTAGTTTAATTAGGTGTCGTGCTTGGCACAGACATTGTGAACTGAAGAGGCCTGGACTTATTCGTTCTATTTTATGTAACTGACACACAACAGAAGGACACTAGAATACTCAGTAGATCAGACAGCTCCTCAGGAGAGAGAAAAACAGAGAAAATGTTTTACTGCTGATGACTTTTTATTAGCAAATTCAATAATGACAGTCTATTCTGATAATGCATCTGTTTTCCAGCGAATGTTCTTTTAGTTGTTATTGTCATTAAAACTTAATTTTATACTCCTTCACATAGCACTTCAGAATGTGTGATTTCATTAGATGCGGAGAAAGCATTTGATAGAGTTGAATGGCCTTACTTATTTAATGTGTTGGAGAAGTTTAATTTTAGTCCGACATTCATTTCCTGGATTAAACTGATTTATCACACTCCAGTAGCCTCAGTGTTTACTAATAATCAAAGATCTCCCTTTTTTCGTTTATTTTGGGGCACTAGACAAGGATGTCCTCTTAGCCCATTACTATTTAACATTGCTTTAGAACCTTTGGCAATTGCCATCAGAGAATCACAGGATAATTCAGGTATTAATCGTGGGACAGATATTCATAAGTTATCTTTGTATGCAGATGATTTATTATTATTCATTTCTAACCCTGAGAAATCTATTCCAGCAGTTCTATCATTGTTGGCTCAATTTAGTGAGTTTTCTGGGCATATGTTAAATCTTAATAAGAGTGAATTGTTTCCTTTGAATAGACAGGTCCCAATTTATGGAAATTTACCTTTTAAATTAGTTAATGACTCTTTTATTTACTTAGGGATTAAAATCACAAAAAATCATAAAGATTTATTTAGGTTTAATTTTTTACCCTTAATTGATCAGATTAAAGGCTTGTTTACTAAGTGGTCACCATTATCTTTATCTCTGATAGGTAGGATTAATGCTATTAGGATGGTTATTTTACCCAAGTTTTTATATATTTTTCAAGTGGTACCAATTTTTATTCCGAAATCTTTTTTTTTAACTAATGTTGATTCAAATTTCCTCATATATATGGCAGAATAAAAATCCCAGGTTAGGTAAAATATATTTACAGAAGACAAAGAAGGAAGGTGGGTTAGCATTACCTAATTTCAGATTTTATTATTGGGCACTTAATATTAGATATTTGTTACGTTGGTTGAAAGACTGGGATGGATCTTTTGGCCCTCATTGGGTGAGTTTGGAAATTAAATCGGTACCAGGTTATGCTCTGGGTTCTATTTTAGGGACTTCTCTCCCTTTTGCTCTTTCTAAATTGCCGAAACGAATTGACAACCCGATAGTTAAACATACTTTACGTATATGGTTTCAATTTTGGAAATTTTTCGGGTTGACTCAATTCGTTTTAAATATTCCTAGTGTATCTAATTGCTTTTTCCACCCTTCAATTATAGATCAAGCTTATTCGGCTTGGAAAACTAAGGGATTACTAAGATTTTCTGATTTATTTTTGGACAATTGTTTTATGTCTTTTGAGCAATTATCTAATAAATATAATTTGCCTAGATTTCATTTTTTTAGATATTTACAGATTAGGCATTTTTTAAGTACTGTACTTCCTACGTTTCCAAATTTTGTGCCTTCAGATATTTTGGAGAGTTTGTTTGAATTAAACCCTTTTCAAAAAGGGCTTATATTAAAACTTTATAATATAATTATGAAGATACGTTCAGAGCCCCTTTATAAGACCGAAAATGATTGGGAAAGAGAGCTTAATCTTATTATTCCTATTGAGAATTGGGATAGAATTCTTCAATTAGTTACTACATCTTCTATATGTGCCAAACATTCATTAATACAATTTAAGGTCGTACATAGGGCCCATATGTCCAAGGATAAATTAGCTCATTTTTATTCTTATATAAATCCTATTTGTGATAGATGTCAATTTGAAACTGCGTCTTTAACTCATATGTTTTGGTCATGTCCGCTTTTGAAAAAATATTGGAAAGATATTTTTGATATTATCTCCGCGGTATTGAACATCTATTTACAACCCCACCCTATTACCGCAATTTTTGGTTTACCAATGATGGACTTACTTCATTTATCTTTTTCCGCCTGTCGAATGATTGCATTTCTCACTCTGATGGCTAGAAGATCTATTTTGCTGAATTGGAAGGAAATTAATCCTCCCACTGTATTTCATTGGCTTTCTCAAACTATGTTATGTTTAAATTTAGAAAAAATTAGAAGTGGTGTATTTGAAACTTCTATTAAATTTGAAAAGATATGGAGACCATTTATTCAATATTTTCATATGATGTAATTTGACCCTGTTCCAAGCTTATTTGATTTTCCAGCTTTAATCTTACTTACGTTGAGAGGATCGGAGTTGATGACACTGATTATGTATTCTTGTGAGATATTATAAAAAGCCCTTTTTTTTCTTTTTCTAGTTTTTCTTTCTTTTTTCCCCTCTTTTTTGCTTTTTTTCTTCTTTATTAGCTATTAGATTAGTAGTTTAGTTATTATTGCATAACATTTTTTTCTTTTCTCTGTGTTTTTTCATATTATATATTATGAAATACCTAAATTTACCTTGTTCATACATATACTGTATAGTTCATGTTTTGGGAAAACTCATTTATATTGTAATCATTGCTTATGTATTCTTTCATGTGTAATGGGAATTTGTATGTTTGTAATCCCTTTATTAATATATCAATTGTATTTTGTTCATATTATTAATAATAAAAATATTGAAAAAGAAAGAAAAGAAAACTTAATTGAATTATTTGCTTTTATAGAATCTTCCATACTTTTAAGGGAAGCCTTCAAATGTTAAAGGCATCTCACTTTTAAAAAAGTGAGAGATCTTCAGCTCTTTATTTTACTGAAATATGAGGCGTATGCTTTACGGCAGGGATTCCAAATGCTTTTTATACCGTGTTTCCCAGGTTGGGAACCCCTGGATTGTAGTATAGTTCTTGACCAACGTCAAGTTAGTGTTGATTATCACTTCAATGAATTGGGGATTTTAGCATTGCCTGTACAATGCAGACCTTGATTGTTGGAAATGGACAATGGACAAACCAGTGGACAGTTTCAACAGCAGGAGGATGAGAAAATTTATTCTGAGATCAAAGGAAATATGCTGTTAATTGGCTAGTGTTATGATAACAGTTCTGATGAAAAATAGTGACTACTGGCTAGAAACAAACAGGGGCAGTACAATATTGGAAGAAGCATTCCTGGTCCAATAGTTTTACTGGGGCCCAGGAGCAGCACAGGTCCGTGAATATACTGACAGAATATTTTCTTAAACAGACTGAGTCAACAACTCACTTTTCTTGATCTTGAATTTGCCCAAACCTCAGAGTTCAATCTTGTTCACTCTCCTTGCTTGTGCTTTCTTACTTTAACTCCCAGTCCAATAATACCACACCCCATCTCCAACTGTGTACTCTGCTTTAATCCTGCATACTAAGTCATTTCTAGATGTTTTTGGAAAGAATAGAGGGCTACTGGGTTGGCACAACATGATGAGCTGTAAGGCCTGTACTATGCTGTTTTATTCTATGCTCTATCAACGTTTGCTAGATTTTCAGAATATATCAACCAACTTTCTAACCATGGACTTCTCTCCCTAAACCTCAAACTCCTTTTAAATGGGGCATCACAGGCCGGATGTGAATGTACAAACTCCTTACAGACAGAGGTGGAATTGAACCTAGGTTGCTGGTGCTGTAGTAATGTTATGCTAACCTCTACACTACCATGTGATTCAATATCCTACTCTCATTTTTTAACCTTGTGGAGTAACCTTCTATGTTTGATCATATTGAACATCTTTTGGAAACACAACTACACTACCTTTACTGGTTCCTTACATCCTCAAAGAATTCCAGAGAACACAGAAGAATACAGCACAGGAACAGGCCAATAGACTCAAAATGTTGTGCAAACCCAGCTAAAAATTAAAATTAAAGAACAACCAAACACTCATCCCTCCTACCTACACCATGTGCATATCCCTCCATCTTCCTTACATCCATGTGCCTATCCAAACGTCTCTTAAAAGTCCCCAATGTATTTGCCTCTACCATCATACCAGACAGCGTAATCCAGGCATCCATGACTCTCTGAGTAAAAAGCTTACCCCTCACATCCCCCTTGAACCTACCCTCTCTCATTTTCTAAGCGTGCCCTCTGGTATTAGAAATTTCAACCATGGGAAACAGATGTTCTCTGTTCACTCCATCTATGCCTCTCATAATCTCGTAAACCTCTATCAGATCTCCCCTCAGCCCCCAACACCCTAGAGAAAACAGCCCAAGTTTATCCAGCCTCTCATGATAGCATGTGTCCTCTAAACCAGGCAGCACACTGGCAGACCTCTTCTGCACCCCCTGCAGAGCCTCAACTTCTTCCTGATAGTGGGGTGACGAGAACTGTATGCAATACTCCAGATGTGACCTAACCAGAGATTTACAGAATATAATTGCATTAAACAAGATTGCTCTTCCCCTAAATCATGATGACACTGGAAGGCTGAGTTACAACATTGTAAACATCCTGCGATTACCTCATTAATCATGGATTGCGGCATTTTAGCCATTGACAGAAATTTGGCTACGTGCTCTGTAGTTTCCTGCTTTTGGTCTCTGATCTAGAATAGTGGCATTACATTTCCAGTCTTCCTCTGGAACCCCTCCAAAATCCAGGGAGTTTTGCTAGAAGCAGCCAGCAGCATGCTCAAGTGATCACTTTAGCTTTTGAAATAACAAGGAGAGGGCATTTCAAAGTTTCAGATGACACTTCATTTGGGAAAGTACTAAGTAATAGAAACTGACATCAAGTAGACACAGCAATTTCCAAGAGGACTAGAATATAAAAGCAAGGATCTGATGCTGACACTTTGTAAGGCATTGGTTAGACTACACTTGGAGTATTGCAAGCAGTTTTGGTCCCCTTATCTAACAAAAGGATGCATTGGCATTAGAGAGGATTCAGAGGAAATTTGAAATAATTATCCCATGAATGAAAGGTGTGTTTCATGGTCCTGGGTTTGTACTCTGTGGAGTTTAGAATGATTGAGGAATCTCACAGAAACCTATGAATATTGAAAGGCCTAGATAGAGAGGATGTTTCCAATAGGGGGAGGATCTAGGACCAAAGGACATAGCCTCAGAATAATGTCCTTTTAGAACTGAAATGAAGAGTAATTTCTTTAGTCAGGGGGTGGTAAATCTCTGGAATTTATTGCCTTATATGGCTGTGAAGGCAAAGTCATTGGGTATATTTAAAGTGGAGATTGACAGCTTCTTGACTAGTAAGGATGGCAAAAAAAAGTTTT
This sequence comes from Hypanus sabinus, assembly GCF_030144855.1. Lineage (NCBI taxonomy): Eukaryota > Metazoa > Chordata > Chondrichthyes > Myliobatiformes > Dasyatidae > Hypanus > Hypanus sabinus. Next base: position 18,003,063 of record NC_082716.1, on the reverse strand, counting down.
TACCTCTCTTTTAGCAAGAAGAGCAATCTTGCTTAAATGGAAGGCGTCTACCCCTCCTACACGTCTTCAATGGCTACGTGATATTATGTCTTATTTAAATCTAGAAAAGATCAGCTGCTTAGTCTTAAATTCGAAACAATCTTTTTATGATATTTGGGGACCTTTCCTAAATTACTTTTCCAATTTATAAAGTTTAACAGTGTACAGACTTTTATGTATATTTTTATCTTCTCTTCTTAAGTGAATATGTTTTTCTTCTAATTATCCATTGTCATCCATCAGCTTTTTTCTTTGGTAGTTGGTAGGGGGTTGACTTTTTTTTATATAAAAAATTTCTTTTATGATGTATGACTTATCTTTAAATTTTTGATTACAGAGTGGTATACCTTTATGTGTTATGCTATAACATTTTGATCAATTTTAGGGGATGTAGGGGAGAAGAAAGAAAAGGATAATAAATTTGAATGCATTGTTAGGGATGGAAAGAGGAGGAGATGGAGAGTATCTTAAATGTATCTATTTTAATGCTAGGAGCATTGTAAGAAAGGTGGATGAGCTTAAAGCGTGGATTGATACCTGGAATTATGATGTTGTAGCTATTAGTGAAACATGGTTGCAGGAAGGGTGTGATTGGCAACTAAATATTCCTGGATTTAGTTGCTTCAGGTGTGATAGAGTAGGAGGGGCCAGAGGAGGAGGTGTTGCATTGCTTGTCCGAGAAAATCTTATGGCGGTGCTTTGGAAGGATAGATTAGAGAGCTCCTCTAGGGAGGCCATTTGGGTGGAATTGAAGAATGGGAAAGGTGCAGTAACACTGATAGGAGTGTATTATAGGCCACCTAATGGGGCGCGTGAGTTGGAAGAGCAAATGTGTAAGGAGATAGCAGATATTTGTAGTAAACACAAGGTGGTGATTGTGGGAGATTTTAATTTTCCACACGTAGATTGGGAAGCTCATTCTGTAAAAGGGCTGGATGGTTTAGAGTTTGTGAAATGTGTGCAGGATAGTTTTTTGCAACAATACATAGAAGTACCGACTAGAGATGGGGCAGTGTTGGATCTCCTGTTAGGGAATGCGATAGGTCAGCTGACAGATGTATGTGTTGGGGAGCACTTCGGGTCCAGTGATCACAATAGCATTAGCTTCAATATAATTATGGAGAAGGACAGGACTGGACCTAGAGTTGAGATTTTTGATTGGAGAAAGGCTAACTTTGAGGGGATGCGAAGGGATTTAGAGAGAGTGGATTGGGTCAAGTTGTTTTATGGGAAGGATGTAATAGAGAAATGGAGGTCATTTAAGGGTGAAATTATGAGGGTACAGAATCTTTATGTTCCTGTCAGATTGAAAGGAAAGGTTAAAGGTTTGAAAGCACCATGGTTTTCAAGGGATATTAGAAATTTGGTTCAGAAAAAGAGGGATGTCTACAATAGATATAGGCAGCATGGAGTAAAGGAATTGCTCGAGGAATATAAAGAATGTAAAAGGAATCTTAAGAAAGAGATTAGAAAAGCTAAAAGAAGATACGAGGTTGGTTTGGTAAATAAGGTGAAAGTAAATCCGAAAGGTTTCTACAGTTATATTAAAAGCAAGAGGACAGTGAGGGATAAAATTGGCCCCTTAGAGAATCAGAGTGGTCAGCTATGTGTGGAACCGAAGGAGATGGGAGAGATTTTGAATGATTTCTTCTCTTCGGTATTCACTAAGGAGAAGGATATTGAATTGTCTAAGGTGTGGGAAACAAGTAAGGAAGTTATGGAACCTATGACAATTAAAGAGGTGGAGGTACTGGCGCTTTTAAGAAATTTAAAAGTGGATAAATCTCCGGGTCCTGACAGGATATTCCCCAGGACCTTGAGGGAAGTTTGTGTAGAAATAGCAGGAGCTCTGACGGAGATCTTTAATATGTCATTAGAAACGGGGATTGTGCCAGAGGATTGGCGTATTGCTCATGTGGTTCCATTGTTTAAAAAGGGTTCTAGAAGGAAGCCTAGCAATTATAGACCTGTCAGTTTGACATCAGTGGTGGGTAAATTAATGGAAAGTATTCTTAGAGATAGTATTTATAATTATCTGGATAGACGGGATCTGATTAGAAGTAGCCAGCATGGATTTGTGCGTGGAAGGTCATGTTTGACAAACCTTATTGAATTTTTTGAAGAAGTTACGACGAATGTTGACGAGGGTAAGGCAGTGGATGTAGTCTATATGGACTTCAGCAAAGCCTTTGACAAAGTTCCACATGGAAGGTTAGTTAAGAAGGTTCAGTCGTTAGGTATTAATACTGGAGTAATAAAATGGATTCAACAGTGGCTAGATGGGAGATGCCAGAGAGTAGTGGTGGATAATTGTTTATCGGGATGGAGGCCGGTGACTAGCAGGGTGCCTCAAGGATCTGTTTTGGGCCCAATGTTGTTTGTAATATACATAAATGATCTGGATGATGGGGTGGTAAATTGGATTAGTAAGTATGCCGATGATACTAAGGTAGGAGGTGTTGTGGATAATGAGGTGGATTTTCAAAGCTTGCAGGGAGATTTATGCCGGTTAGAAGAATGGGCTGAACGTTGGCAGATGGAGTTTAATGCTGAGAAGTGTGAGGATCTACATTTTGGCAGGAATAATCCAAATAGAACATACAGAGTAAATGGTAGGGCATTGAGGAATGCAGAGGAACAGAGAGATCTAGGAATAACTGTGCATAGTTCCCTGAAAGTGGAGTCTCATGTAGATAGGGTGGTGAAGAGGGCTTTTGGAACGCTGGCCTTTATAAATCAAAGCATTGAGTACAGAAGTTGGGATGTAATGCTAAAGTTGTACAAGGCATTGGTAAGGCCAAATTCGGAATATTGTGTGCAGTTCTGGTCACCGAATTATAGGAAAGATATCAATAAATTAGAGAGAGTGCAGAGACGATTTACTAGGATGTTACCTGGGTTTCAGCAATTAAGTTACAGAGAAAGGTTGAACAAGTTAGGTCTCTATTCATTGGAGTGTAGAAGGTTGAGGGGGGATTTGATCGAGGTATTTAAAATTTTGATAGATAGAGTTGACGTGAACAGGCTGTTTCCATTGAAAGTAGGGGAGATTCAAACTAGAGGACATGATTTGAGAGTTAGGGGGCAGAAGTTTAAGGGAAACACGAGGGGGTATTTCTTTACTCAGAGAGTGATAGCTGTGTGGAATGAGCTTCCTGTAGAAGTAGTAGAGGCCAGTTCAGTTGTGTCATTTAAGGTAAAATTGGATAGGTATATGGACAGGAAAGGAGTGGAGGGTTATGGGCTGAGTGCGGGTAGGTGGGACTAGGTGAGATTAAGGGTTCTGCACGGACTAGGAGGGCCAAGATGGCCTGTTTCCGTGCTGTGATTGTTATATGGTTATATGGTTTATTACAATATATGAATGTACACAAGTTATGTTGAGATGTATCTATGTGTTGCACTCTGTAAATCTTGTTTTCATCTTCTGAATAAAAATATTGTAAAAAGAAAAAGACTAGTAAGGATGGCAAATGTTAAGGGGAGAAGGCAGATGAATGGGACTGAGAGGGATAATAAATCAGCTGTGACAGAATGGCAGAGGGACTTAATGGGTGAATGGCCTAATTCTGCTCCTACCTCTTATGATCTAAGTCACATGTCAGACAGGACTTAATGCAGAGAAGTGTGAGATTTTACAATTTGGAAGGATGATGAAGAAAGGAACAAGTTAAAAGGTGCCATTTCAAAATTGGGTGCAAGAAGAGGAAGATGGAGTGGCAGTGGGCATTTGTGATAGAACAACCTATAGAAAAGGCAAGATAAATAACGTGCAAATGAGATCCTAGGAATACTAACAATTAGGATGGCAACAGTAAGTAAGCTATTCTTATCTCTGGCCAAGTCCTTGGTAAAATGTGCCATTCAATTTTGGGCATCAGAGTTTATGAAGAATGCCAAGTCCTGTTGAGGAGGCAGAGTGGATCTGCTGCACTGTTAATTATGACTTCACTCCCACAGCAGCTGCTATTGTTCTCCTTAAAGGAGATGAAATCTGAATTTACATTTTTGATAAAAATGTCATTAACTCTGTACCCTGCCTTCAAGTTCAACTTCCCAAACTGTTGTTAGTTAATAAATGGATCTTGCAATGAGAAAAAATGTTCAAAGTACATTTATTATCAAAGTACGAGTACTGTGTACAACCTTGAGGTTTGTCTCTTGCAGGCAGCCACAAAGCAGAGAAATTCAATAGAACACATTTAAAAATCCACACAAACACCATCGTGTGAAAAGGGACAAATAGTGCAAACAATAAAAAGTAAACAAATAACACAGAGAACACGAACCGCAGAGTCCCTGAGAGTGAGTCCACAGACATGGCGCCAGGTTGGCCCAGGAGTCGGATGACTGCAGGCCTCAGCCACCGAGTCCGTTCAGTGCTGAGGCGAGGCATTGTTCCCATAGTCAGAGGGGTCATGGCAAGCCAATGAAGAATGGACATTCTTTCTTTACAGGTTTACAGCCAAGTAGACCTGGAAGAAAATTACCAAGGATCTCTGTGCAAGGCCTAACACAGTGCAGCTGATGAATGCCTACATTCTGTGGAAGCATGCAAACCAGGCACATTCCCATTACTATTCAAATTCAAAAATGAGATGTGAAAAGGGACTTGGGATTCCTAGTGCAGGATTCCCTAAAGGTTAACTGCCAGGTTGAATCAGTAGAAAGGAAGGCAAAGCAATGACAGTACTCATTTCAAGGGGACTAGAATACAAAAGCAAGGCTGTAATGTTGAGGCTTTATAAAATATTGGTCAGACCATATTTAGAGTATTTCGAGCAGTTTTAGGACCATAAACCTCCTTTGGTACCTCTCCAATTTCAGCGCATCTTTTCTTATGTATGGGTCCTAAAACTGCTCGAAATACAATGTAAATGCTATGTAAATAGTTGTTATACTGTATTGGTTAGGGAATAATGACAAGAAGAGAAAGTCTATACATGTTCAGTACAGACGCAACCATCGTAGCTCTTCTCGGAACACAGATTCTGTCTCGGCATCAATCGATGCCGATTCTCCCGTGATCTTTAAGCTCTTGAGGCTGTAGCGCTTTACATAGCTAGCCAGCCATTCCTTACTAGCCTTAAACTCCTTCATCTTGCTCACAACACAAGTAGCAAACAAATTGGACACGAGGCAAACAATGTTCAAACAACGAGTAATACTTTTAATTGCAGCACTTTACGCTCTCTCTTAGCCTTTGAGGAATTGTTTTGACCACTTAATTGCTTTTTAGGAGGCATTTTTTCACAGAAACTAAGGCTACATCCACACTAGACCAGATAATTTTGAAAACGCCGGTTTCGCGTAAAAACGATAGATGTCCACACTATATGTTTTTGAAACGGAGATTTCGGCAAACCTCCTCCTGCTGGGCATGCGCAAGATACATTAGTGTCAAATCTTGCCGTAAAAGTGCGTGTTTGTGTAGTTACAGAGCAGAAAAACTTAAAACGACGGACAGCTGTTGGCTTTCGCGCAGAGGAACTTAAAAGTCAAAAAAATACTGGAGCGTACAAAAGCAACTGACGGGGAGTTCACAGACCGTATGACCCAGCTGACAACAAACATCGAAAAACTGACTAACTCTGTTGCATTAACAAAGCCCCTTGTTAAATGTATAAAACATGTCTGCATCAGTATTATCTTGTATTTCCATACAATGTTACATTAGGCTGTTACACATCTATTGTCAGAGAAGTACTTGCATAAATAGGTAAACCACCTTCATACGAGCAAGGACAGAAAACAGGGCAAAGTGAGTACAGTATACTTATTTATTTAGTAAGTTATGGGTCAAAGTATTTGGTGAGTACATTTCTAACTCTTCTGGCTTCAGTCTCGTTGCTGTCTGTTCTGAAATTGTTAGTTTGCATTCAGGAAAACAATGAAATAGCGCGCTGCTGTCTGATAGCGTTTTCAAATGTCTCCGGTTACCCCGTCCACACTGATCTGCCCAAGCTGCATTTTGAAAAATACCCGCCCTGGAAAGCGTTTCTGAAAAGCTCCGGTTTTGGGGGATGAAAATGCCGTTTTAGTGTGGACGGAGGGTAAAAATGAAGAGAAAATGCTTCAGTTACGGATTTATCCGGTGCAGCGTGGACATAGCCTAAGGGTGCACACAATACAAGTAATGACCGAATGAGATGCGAGGCGAACAATGCTCAAGCAATGAATGCTGGAGAGAGAACTTCCGGGTTCTTACCCGATCCGCGGTTGATTGAATCCATGGATGCGGAACCTGCGGATACGGAGGGCTGACTGTATACGCTTTAGCAGGGTCTTGGGACAGGAACCACAATTTGTCAGAGTGGATGCGAACAGTTAGTGACCTCACTCCGGGGTTGTGAATGCAGAACACACCTGACTGCTCAAGTCTGCCCCACCATTCCACACGATCTTGGCTGACCCACCCCAGGCCTCCTCTGTGCCAGATACGATGTGTAAAAAAACAATGCTGATGTTGAAAGAACTAGCCGGTCAAAAATAAAGTCTGTTTCCAAGGCCAAGCTCCGGGTGAGAATTAAAAAATCCGACCTCAAATGGGTAGCTGCATGAACTTAAGACGACTAATGCATTGGATTTCCTATCAGCTTGAAGTCATCGTGAGTCAGATGGCTTGAAGTTCTCTTTGCCTGATTTGGATCAAGTGGAATGCGTCTCCGCTTGGCGCTACTGAGGCATGGGAGCATATTACAATTAAAATGACACCTGGCAGACTGGTAGTCATGGGGATAAATTAGCTTGACTCCTTAGCCATCCTTCAGGGCTGAAGTGAAGATATCAGGACAGTCGGGAATATCAAACCTGTTCCACAGAGGATGGGAAACACCATTCAGACCAGCAGCACTTTTACAGCACCCAGGAGCATCTGAATGTTAATGCAACAGGCCATTTGGCCCCACACACCGGTACTACTACTTAACAAGCTCACAGCTGAGGGAAGACCCCATAAGTTTATAAAGTTGGGGTGGGATAAGAATACAAAGAGGTGGGGAGGGGTTAAGTGTGGTTGGTTCCTCGAAAGCATTGACAGGGATGATGACCGAGGCAGATACATAAGCATTTAAGGGGCTCTTAGATTGTCTATATCCCTCCATTCAATGCACTATGTGCAGGCAGAAGGATTTAGGTGTCATTGGCTTAATTAGTTCAGTAGAATTTAATTGGCCAAAGAGTTTGTTCCTTGACTAGGTTATTCTATGAATAATCAACGTTCTATAATGTGGTGTCAAATTAATACCATCTCCCTCTATTCCCTCAATATCTAAAAATTCAGCTGATTTTGTTTTGGATGCATGCAGTAACTTCACCTGCCCTCACCCCCCCACTTTAATCAGAGAATGCCGAAGGTTCAGAAAAAAAATTCTCATGGGTCCTAAATAGCTGATTCCTTATTTTGGGAATGTGACTGTAAGAGCATTTTTTGGGGTTAGTGCATACAGCAAATAACTTCAGCAACTGACTTTAGCCGCCAGTCTTCAGGTTTGAATATGAACTGTGAATTAAATCTAAAATGCAGCTCTGAACAATGGGTTCCTAAGACTGTGATTCACAATCCATTGGAAGACCAGACAATGCTGATTAAATTCATTTTTCGGGTGTGTGCAGTGTGGGTACGAAGAGAGTGGTGTGAAGTTCAAAGGAACCATTGTAAAACATGGAATGGTCCTTTGATCTTTAGCATATAAAACAGAAACAGAGAAAACCTACAGCGTTATACAGGCCCTTTGGCCCACCATGTCACGTAGTGTTGGGTCAAGCAGGCCTTTTTCCTCCAAAAAGGGGTCTCAATACGGTGCCTACTCCGTCTGATTTTGTCAAATAAAGAAACAGCTTCATATCTACCAGTACTCCTCTCTGGTAACTTAATTCACATGAAAACAGTGACCCTCGATTCTAGACCACCCCAGCCAAAGGATCATTATCCTTCACTCTATCCTGTCGAGTGCCTCAAGATATTTTAATGAGGCCACATCTCGCACCTCCAAACTCCAGAGAATAAAATATCAGTCTTTTCACTCTCCTCGTCTGACAATTTCTCATCCCTTGCATGAAGTTTCAATGCAAGCCCTCTATTGCAAGAATATTTTTCATTCAATAGAGAGACCAGACCACAATACCATATACCAGACACAGTCTCACTAGGGCCCTGTATAATTGGTGTAAGATGCATTATCAGGCTGGGGACCGAATCTGCCTTAGGCTCTCACCCTAGAAGCAACAGATTTAAGAATGCAACTAACTCCCATCCATAATTAGCCAACAAGGAATGATGGACTGTAAGATCCAATTCTCAACCACAATGTATGGCAAGTGAGCATTCTGCAGTTAGAAAATAGACAATCTATAATTTAATTGGATTCATATTCGAAGAAGATAAGGAAGATTAGAAGATAGTAAATGCATATCTTTAGACTAAGATTTGAAACATTGATGCAACCCCAAAGTTCAAGGTTTAAAGTAAATTTATTATCAAAGTTTATACAAGGCACCATATACTACCCTGACATTTATTTTCTTGCGGGCATTCACAGTAAATACAAGGAAACTCACTGGAATCAATGAAAAACTGCGAAGACGGAACAACAACCAACATGCAAAAGACAACATATTGTGTAAATAAAAACAGAAAAGAATAAATACATTACACACACACATATACATGAAAGAGAGAGCAAGAGAGAGAGAGCACATGAACACGAGTTGTAGTGTCCTTAAAAGCGAGTCTATAGGCTGTGGAATCAGTTCATTGATGGTGCGAATGAAGTGATCCATTCTGATTCAAGAACCTGATGGTAGAAGGGTAATTGTTTCTGAACTGGAGGTGTGGGACCTGAGGCTTCTGAACCTCCTTCCTGATGAGAGCAGTGAGGAGAGAACATAGCCTCTTCACTACAGAATCAATACATATAGCAATTATTTCTCTGCTATTACCTCAATATACATAATATATTTATTACTGCAATACAAACTTTTCATTTTGAAAAACAAAAGAGCAGAGTTCAATTTTGGATCAGTAATATTACTAAGAGCTAATTAAATGTCTTTCTTGTGACAAGTGCTTAACTTGATAGGGGACTTCTTGCAATAACCCAAGTATTTAATGAAGCCCTGGATGTGTATCTTATCTGAAACTTGGACTGTTGATTTATTTATCGAGATACAGCCCAGAGCAAGCTCTTCCTGGCCATTCGAGCTGCTCCGCCCAGTATTCCCCCGATTTAATCCTAGCTTAATCACAGGACAACTTACAATGACCAATTCACCTACCAACTAGTGCATCGTTGGACTGTGGGAGGAAACTAGAACACCTGGAAAAAACCCACACGGTCACGGACAGAATGTACAAACTCCTTAAAGGCAGTCATGGGAATCAAACCCAGGTCACGAGTACTGCAAAACATTGTGCTACCCACTATGCTACTGTACCAGCCCAATGTACTAACACAAGTGAGACGACGAACTGGAGTCTGGAAGAGTGGGATAGGTTGTGGGGCAGTCAAAAAGAGGGGTCGATCATGTGACATCAAGTTAGAACAAGAGATGCCTCTTTCATGCTATGCTGAGACAAAACTACTGAATCTGAGTTGAGTGTTAGATGATATATTGGTGCGCCAGACGATGGACAAACAACAAAGAGGGTAATTTAATCAGAGACGGGAATTTCAGCATGGGTAATTCAGCATTCCGTACCATCTGTCCACACCATTCCAATCTCAATTTGCCTCTGGCATCCCCAATAACTTACTCATACCCTTTGAGTCTCGTTCCACGTATCTATATTAGGAGCACTTTTACACTAGTTACTTAGCCTAGCCTTCAGCAAGTCTTTGGGACATGGGAGGAAGCCCATGCTGTTGCTGAACAAAGTTCAAGTTCCACACAGAGAGCAGCCAAGATCAGAAACAAAACCGGATGTCATTTTCCCGGGGGGTGGGGGATATAATTCGCTAACATTTGATATGGAAGAGAGGCACGAGAGACTGCAGATGCTGTAGTCTGGACCAATGAAGAAGTGAGTGGGTCAAGCAGCATCTGTTGGAGGAAAAAAAAACTTAAAAGTTGTTTGTGTATCATTGTTGGGGTAAATAATGCGCCAAGAGGAGGAAATATCCTAGGGGCACGTGCTTTTCCAAATCAGCCCCCAAGTTAATGAGAAAAAAATTGTAAACAAGGCTGGTTTTGATGAATTCCCATGTATGGCACCTTGCAGAGGGAGTTTAATGGAAACAATTAATAAGATAAATACAGAAGACTGCAAACTGGTGCATTTAGGGTGGGGGGGCGGGGCGGTTAAAAAAACATGAACAGTTGGTAAAATTCTTGAGGAATAAGATCATGAAATATAATGAGAAAAGACTGAATAAAAGAGCCAACAAACAACATTTTGGGCCGAGACCCTTCATCTACGACTCATGTCTTGGCCCAAAATGTCGACTGTTAACTCTTTTCCATAGATGCTGCCTGACCAGCTGAGTTCTTCCAGCATTTTGTGTGTGGATTTCCAGTATCTGAACATTCTCTCATGTTTATGAATAAAAAAGTGTGTAAAAATAGAGGGTTAACTAATTTTTAAAAAATTAAATATCCATCAATGAAATCATGGGGACCAACTCAATGGAATAAAAGAAAAAAAATACATTTTTGGAGCATGGGATTCTTTCCAAACATAATTTTAAAGGAGAGACAACAGGATTGATGTGATAAATAATTAAAATCCTTCAGGGTTTATTATGTGAGATGCGGTATTGCTAGTGAGACCAATATTGACAGCTTATCAAGTAATAAGGGAAAATCTCAATAGTTCTTTCCCACTACTCCCACTTCCCACCAGCCAAAGAAGCATTCATATTGAGGAGAAGGGCCATGCACTGTGCAGTGTGGTTTCAATGAAACATGTGCCATATAAGTACAAAATGTTTCACAGATCTTAGCAAATTCCAGGCAAGATACAATGAATGGAGGTTCCAGTGAAACCCTAAAACATCACAAAATTCAGTCGATCGAAATCTTCTGCTTCCATTTTCTCATCTATTTTTCTGTGTTACTAGTGAATTTCAATAATCAACACAGAAGCCAAAACTAGTCCTTAGTTTGCCACTTGTCTAACAATTAAACCACTTGATTGAATCCATATCCTCTTAATGACTGAAGGTCAATAATTATTACTTGCCCCTTATTTGCTAGATTCTACCACTCCAGAAAAACCTTCACTCATTACACATCAAATGAGTTTATCCCACTTTATCCACTGCACAATTCTGATACACCGAGAAACTTTTTGATCACGTTATTCATGTGAAAATCATCCAGTTAATGTAGTTTTACTCCCTTCAAAAATCAAAAATAAAGAAATAAATGTCTTTTCAACACATTTTTTCCAAGTTCCAAATCTGCAAATGGCTCCAGATTACCTTTGATGCTTTATAAATATATCAGATAGGAATAGCGAATGTCAGACAGCCCTTTGAGCTTGGTCTAACAAGCAATGAGATCATACCTAATCTTGCAAATCCAATGTGATGTCCTACTTGATCCCTTTAGCATTCAACCTGTTTAGACCCAAACTTCTATGCGTACCTTTGAACATGCTCAAGTCATCCACAGTGCAATCATCAGGATGTCCAAAGGTTTAATTTTCTAAAGTGAGGAAATTCCTCTATACTTCAGTGCTAATATTATCTGCCATTCATTTTACATGGCAGGGTATTAAAGATTTCTTCATGACCAGGTGCACTTGACATCTTCCCAGTAATGAAACTGTGAACGAAGTTCATCTAGTAAATGGTCTCTTGCAAAGTCAGAAGTTCAGTTCAAGTAGGTTTTGTATTTCTTCTTGCTGAGGTTTTACAGGTACCTGCACTAAGATAAGGCCACTGCATGTCAGTTTCTCAAAATCTATTTAGAATGGCAGAGTGGCAGGGTGGAGATATGTCTCTACCAAAGGACTTGCAAGGCACCGCTTCCCTCCGCCAGCCTGCAGCTCACCCTCGGGCAAAGTGCAGTACCTGCTTAGCACCCTGCCCTCAATCAGAGTCACATGAAGCCATGGGATCCAGTGGAGGAGCTGGTGCATATCAGAAGTCCTGGTTATGAGACCACAGACACCAGGCAGACAGTCTCTGAACTGATAATGGCCGAGGTCACCTGCCTTGTAATGACACTGCCCGGAAGGTGGCAATGGTCAAGAACAAACAGGGTCACGAGACCACCATTGCCTACATCATTCAGCATGATCTTGGGCTTAACAGAAAGGCTGTGTGTGGGCAGCAAAGTCTCTAGTCCCATTACTCTCAGCACTGCTGTTCACACTGTGCCACAGGATTCAGCTCAAACTGCATCAGGTTTGCCAATGACACAGCAGTACAATTCGATGGAGTAGAGGGGAAGTGGAGCGGCTGGTGGACTGATGTGAAGCCAGCAACGCAAGTCTGAATGTGGAGGAGACCAAGAAAATGATTGTGGACTTTAGGAAGGTGTAGATGAACCATCCCTCTGCGCATACATGGCTCCTCCGTAGAGAGTTAAGTGCACCAAGTTCCTGGGAGTTCACATATCGGATGGCCTCACCTGGTCCCTCAATATCAACTCCGTGAATAAGGCGGCACAGCAGCAGCTCCCTTTCCTGAGGAGATTGAGGTCTGCGAGGCTACCCCACCCCTACCATCTTAGCTGAATTTTACAGGAATACCACCGAGAGTGTCCTGACAAGTTGCATCTCCATCTGGTATGGGAGCAGCAGAGCATCAGACCGGAATTCCCTACAAAGAGAATGGCAGACAGGATCAAAGGGGTCTCCCTCCTATCCACAGGGAATATTTATCAGGAGCATTGTACACGCAGGGCCCTCAGTATTATTAAGGATTCCACCCATCCATCCCGAATCCTCTGACTTTTTACCATCAGGCAAGAGACTCTGATATATTAAGACAAGAACATCAGGATGGAAAAGTTTCTTCCCTCAGGCCATTAGGCTTCTGAACTCCCCGCCACATCGCAATCGAAGTGTCACTGAATAATTTGTACTGTACTCTACAATATGTAGCTTATGCACTTTATTTATGCATAAAATTCACTTGTAGATTTTAATCTTACTTTCCCAAGTTATTGTGTGTTACGTGTACTACTGTGCTTCACAGCCTGGTTTGGAGAAACGTTGGCTCTTTCGACCTTATACATGTATCTAGTTAAATGACAATAAACTTGACAGCACATAATGATGATGATTTAGAATATATCAGCATGTAAATGTTCCACAGATCGTGACAGAGAGTGCTGGAGCATGTAAAGCGTCAGGCAGCAACAGCAGAGAGAAAACCCATTTCTCTGGGCAAAGAAGTCTAGAAATGGAGGACGCAGACTCTAGGTGAGAGAGGAAAGATTTAAAAGAGACCTGATGATAAACGTCCCCATGGACATGGAGGTGAGTATATGCAATGATCTGCAAGAGGAAACGGCAGAGGCAGATACAATCACTAAGTTTTATATTATATAGATGTATCTTTTTCACCCCTTATGGATGGTGTGTATCTGCCTCAATCTCAGGTCCTCTATCAGAGGTCTGTGAGCTCAAGGATTCAGTGCAGTATCCTTGCTGTCCTTAGTAGTCGACTCTTCTGGACCAAGATCTCAGATGTTGTTCCCAGGATTTGTTGGAACTACTCTCCCAGTCCAAGTATCACAGCTCCAAGTGCACCTACCACCACCAGGATTACTCTGGCTTTAACCTTCCACATCCTATCTACCTGCTCTTTCAAGCCCTGGCATTTCTCTAGCTTCTCAAATTCTTTCCTCCTGAAGTTACTGTCATTCCGGATGGCCACGTCCATTACTATTGCTTTCATCTGTTCCTTGTTCAGTATTACTCTGTCTGGTTGGTTGGCCAGTACCTGCTTTATCGGTCTCTCTTTGGAAGTCCTACAGATTCTTAGCTCTGTCATTCTCCACTACCTTCTCGGGTGTTTCCCCATTTGGACTTGGGAGTGTCCAATCCATATTCAACACAGATATCCCAGTACACAATTCCCACAACTTGCTTGTGCCATTAAATGTAAGCTGTCCCTGCCTGCATCTTGCACCCAGAGTTGGATATATACAGTACGAATAACCGGTAAAGTGAAAAAAAAGCTGCAGAGAAGGGATGGTGGAGAGAACAGAGGGAATGTCTACAACAGTGTAAAGTTTTCAAGGTGATAATTACTTTAAAAACTAGTATGATTTGAAACATAATTAAGTCGAAACAGAACATATAGCCCAATTTGTGGCATGTAATTGTAATTTCTAAACATAGTATTAGGTGATAATGGTAATAACATGGCCAGATGGAAGGGCAGAAGCTTTTCTTTGAGTTTGTATTAGACCACACGACATAAAAGCAAAAGTAGGCCATTTGGCCCATTGAATATACACAACCATTCCATCAAGGTCAATCCACTACCCCTCTCAACCTTATTTCTTCTGCCTTCTCCTCGTAACCTCTGACTCCCTGACTAATCATGAACCTATCAAGCTCCACTTTAAATATAACTCAATGGCTTGGCCTCCACAGGCATCATTAGAACAACGGAGGAGGGTGTAAAAAGCGAAGTCATGGTGGGAGTGGGGAAGGGAATTCTGCTGGCAAGAAACTATGTTCAGCGGTTGTAATGTGAAGGATTAGTTTACTCGCCGGTCAAAAGTCACTTCCGCCATACTGGTTGTTGATTGACCAGTTCGAGAGATGCAGCAGCTCTTTCCTATTGTTGCCTTGCACAAAACAGCACCTGTGTCCGATTCCGGGCACCTCAGGGAGTAAGAACAGCATGTGCGAGAGTCTTGCTGACTTTCCTTTGTCTCCAGGGGTTCATCTTCACACTGAGATCACGACCAGTATTGAAGAACCACTGGGAATGTGTGCTGCAGATATAACCATAACTGCACCGAAACAGGCCATCTCGGCCCTTCTAGACCGTGCTGAACGCTTACTCTCACCTAGTCCCACTGACCCACATATAGGAGAGCCCAAATGCGCACTTAGCTAAGTATCTGTTTGTTAAACATTTAATTTTGTAATTGTGTAAATTGGGAAGACTTAAAGTTCTTGTTGAGTTTGAATTTTTCCTGAATGCTTACTATCATAGTTCATGAAGCTTAGGGTAGCTTAGCTGTCTGTAAATAAATGCACTTATTTGTAATCAGTGTCTTCAGTCTCAATTCACCAAACCAGTGAACCTGCTTCTTTGTAACAGCGGTGTCTTTGTTTTGAAATGTGGACATCCAACTGATGTTTAGTTACTCCAGTGTGGAAGAGAGTATTTAGCAACTGATGTTTAGTTACTCCAGTGTGGAAGAGAGTATTTAGCAACTGATGTTTAGTTACTCCAGTGTGGAAGAGAGTATTTAGCAACTGATGTTTAGTTACTCCAGTGTGGAAGAGAGTACAGGTATTTAGCAAGTACGAAGTGCAGCCGAATAAACTGAAAGAAGCTCCAGCTGGAAGAGCTATAAGCTCCGAATACTATGTTGGTCAGTTTTCAGAATTTAGGCATCATCTCCTTCCAGTAATGCTGCCTCGACATCTTGAACTGCAGTTACTTGGCACATCAGCTGAGTAAGGAATCCAATTTTCTTAATTCATGAACAAACAAATCAGTGAACCGACTGAACAGGCACACAGTTTATTGTGAGATAATACTTTGTAATGCTGCAAACTGGTGGAAAGCAAGATTTCTTACCACATAAGCACATACATCGTTTATAGTGGAGGCATTGTAATTTTCAACACGCGCCATCTTTTTAGTGATCATTAAAAAAAACGGTTTGAACTCAACCATCAGAATAGTTGAATACACGCCAACACAGTTGCTGCTAATTTTGAGATTATTCAGTGGTCACAAATTAACAATGCAATCTGTCAATGCTGGAACTCCAATTCATAGCAGAACTTGATCAGGAGTTCAAATACAAGCCAGAGGCAGGTACATCAACCAGTCTCCATTTTCACTCATCTTCAAATATCAAAAAGTATAATGAAGTATGATGTAAATGTTTACAAACCAGCTAACTATTTATTAAATGGACTTGTATTGCAGGAGAATGGAGTTGAGAGAGATAATAAATTAGTCATGATGGAATTGCAAAGTATAGGGATTTGCACTGGGAGGACCAACCAGTGAACAGTAGGGCATTGAGGAGCGTGGTAGAACAAAGGGATCTGGGAATACAGGGCCATCGTTAGTTTGAAGTGATGTCACAGATAGACAGGGTTGTAAAGAGAGTTTTGGCACATTGGCCTTCATAATGTACTGAGTATAGAAGATGGGATGTTTCGTTGAAGTTGTACAAGACTAACTTGGAGTACTGCATGCAGTTTTGGCCACCATAGGGAAGATGTAAACAAGGTTAAAGGAGTGCAGAGAAAGTTTACAAGGATGTTGCCGGGACTGTGGGACCTGAGTTATAAGGAAAGATTGAATAGGTTAGGACTGCATTCAGACTGAGAGAAGATTTGATAGAGGTATAGAAATTTATGAGGGGTATAGACAGGGCAAATGGAAGCAGGCTTTTTCCTCTGAGGTTGGGTGGGACTACAACCACAGGTCATGAGTTAAGGGTGAAAGGTAGGATGTTTAAGAGGACCACGAGGGGAAACTTCTTCACTCAGTGGATTGTGAGAGTTTGGAATGAGCTGCCAGCACAACCAGGGCATGCAAGCTCAACTTCAACATTGAAGAGAAGTTTGGATAGGCATTTGGATGGTAGGGGTATGATTATGGTCCTGGTGCGGGTCAATGGAGTAAGCAGCTTAAATAGTTTCCGCATGGACTAGATGGGCCAAAGGGCTTGTTTCTGTGCTGTACTTCTCTATGATTCCATGGGCTGAATGGCTTAATTCTGCTCCTATGTTTTAAGGTCTTGTGGTACCAAAGTTATTGTTTTTAAAAAAAAAGCAGTTATTGTTGAGGCAGAAGTTTGAGACTTCATTAAGCTGTTGGCCAGCGTCCCTCATTCTCAACAAGGACCAGCCAACAGCTGGATCAACTAGAGGTCATTCATACTTGGCTAGGGAAGTTCAGTCATTCAGAACTCTACTGAATATATCCACACAAGCTCAATTCACCTGATATCCACGCGTTCTCTAACTACTGGCCTGGTTAAGTAAGACAAAACATTTTAAAATACTTTTTTTCCAAAATGGTTCCAGTTATCATGTCCCTCCACACCTTTTAATTGACTTCCAAGCCTACCTATCTTCAAGATTAATGCATTCTTTCAATTTTGCCCAGCTGGTCATCTTTACATACTTAAAACTACCAATGATGGCAGTGGCTTCACCAGTCAAGGCCATGAGATCTATAGCCCTTCCATCACCTCCGCCCCTCTGAATCTCAAAACAGGAGCCCCTCAGGGCTGTGTACTCAGTCCCCTCCTTTACTCCCTGTATACCCATGACTGTGGCACCACCCACCGCTCTAATCTGCTCATTAAATTTGCCAATGACATTAAAATGATTGGCCTCGTCTCAAACAGTAAGAAGGCAGCCTACAGAGAAGTCATCTCTCTGACACAGTGGTGTCCAGAAATCAACCTCTCCCTTAATGTTGTAAAAACAAAGGAGCTGCTTGCGGACTCTGCAGAGAGTTGTGCAGACAGCCCAGCGCATATGCAGTTGCGAACTTCCCAAGATTCAGGACATTTACAAAGACAGGTGCATAAAAAGGGCCCGAAGGATCATTAGGGACCCAAGTCACCCCAACCACAATTTACTCCAGCTGCTACAATCCAGGAAACGGTCCCTCTGCATAAAAGTCAGGACCAACAGACTCCGGGACAGCTTCTTCCACCAGGCCATCAGACTGATTAACTCACACTGATTTGAGTGTATTTCTATGTTACATTGACTGTTCTATTCATTATAAATTACTTTGATTGCACATTGCACTTTTAGATGAGATGTAATGTAAAGATTTTTACTCATGTAAATGTGAAGGATGTAAGAAATAAAGTCAATTCAATTCAAAAACTTACACAATTTCCAAATCTTTCTACTTCCAAGGCATTCCTTAAGAAATACCTATTCTAACAATCATCTGGTCAGGTCCTTCTATGACTCAGCATTACATTTTTATTTGATAACTTCCTCCAGTAGAATCATTTAGAATGTTTTGTTGCAAGAGGTGGTAAACCAAAGCTGGGATTTGGAGACGAGTGCTGTTTGTCAATGGGATTCCAGGACAAGAGTTCTTTTGGGTGCAGTGACCGAAGATCTGCCTTATTGATGAACACAGGAAGATCCCAAGCCACTCTTTCAAAAAGGCAAAGGGAAGTTCTCTTCTGTGAACTCGTGAACAATACCACGCAAATTAAGATCAAACAGATTACTCAGTCACAATGAAATTGTTCTTTGTGAGATATTACTGAGCACAAGTTAACTGCAGCACTTGGCGACTATGACCGTAACGACAACCTTGCATTCAACGTCTGCAGACTTCGGGAAGGCGAAGTCGAAAGAACACACACCAGTCCTTATTGAAAGGCCAGCAGTGGAAAGGGTGAGCAGTTTCAAGTTCCTGGGCCCAACATATTAGTGCAATTAAGGCAGCATGCCAGTGACCCTGTCTCATTAGGATTTGGGGATTTTATCTATCCCCAAAGACTCTAGCGAATTGCAACAGATGTACTATGGAGAGCATTCCAATTGGTTGCATCTCCATCGGGATTGCAGGCATCAACACACGGGACCAGAAAAGACTGCAGAATGTTGGAAAACAGCCAGCTCCGTTAAGGACCCACACCACCAGGGCATGTCTTCTTCTTAATTATTGTTATCGGGGAGAAGATTCACAAGCCTGAAGCACACATTCAATGTTTTAGAAACCTCTTCTTCCCCTCCACCATCAGATTTTGAGTAGTCCATGAACACTGCCTCATTATTTTGCTCTCTATGGCACTACCCTTTTATACACATAAATACACAGTGCCTGTGAAAAGTATTCACACATTTGGTAGTTTTCATGTTTTAATGTTTTACATTAAATCACAGTGGATTTAAAAACTCTTTCATGTCAAGGTGAAAACAGATCTCCACAAAGTGATTTAAATTAATTACAAATATAAAATGCAAAATAATAGATTGCCTAAGTATTCACCTCCCCCCCTTTAATATAACACACCAAATCATCACTGGTGCAACCAATTGGTTTTAGAAGTCACATAATTAGTTAAATGGAGATTTAGTTTTGGAGTTTAGGTGTTTCAATTGATTGTAGTCAAAATATACCTGTATCTAGTATTTTCAACTGCTGGTGAGTCAGCATCTTAGCAAAAACTACTGCATGAAGACAGAAGAACACTCCAAGAAACTCTGCAAAAAGGTTATTGAAAAGCACAAGCCAGGAGATGGATACAAGAAAATTTCCAAGTCACTGAATGTCCGTTGGAGTACAGTTAAGTCAATCAGAAATGGAAAGAACATGACACAGCTGTAAATCAGCCATCCTCAGTGATGGTGCAAGAAGGGGACTAGTGAGGGAGGCCACCAAGAGATCTATGGAGGAGTTACAAGCTTCAGTGGCTGAGATGAGAGAGACTGTGCATACAACAACTGTTGCCCGGGTACTTCAACAGTTGCAGCTTTATGGGAGAGTGGCAAAGAGAAAGCCACTGTTGAAAAAAAAACTCACATGAAATCTCAGCTAGAGTTTGCTAGAAGACATGTGAGAGATTCTGAAGTCAGCTGGAAGGTTCTATAGTCTGATTAAACTAAAACTGAGCTTTTTGGCCATCGGACTAAATGCTACATCTGGCGTAAGCCAAGCACCACACACCATCCCTACTGTGAAGTATGGTGGTGGCTGCATCATGCTGTGGGGATGCTTCACGACTGCAGGCCCTGGAAGGCTTGTGAAGGTAGTGGGTAAAATCAATGCATCAAAATACAGGGAACTCCTGGAGGAAAATCTGATGCAGTCGGCAAGGGAACTGCAACTTGGGAGAAAAGTTGCTTTCTAGCATGACAATGACCCCAAACATAAAGCCAAAGCTACACAAGGATAGCTTAAAAACTACAACATTAATGTCCAAGTCAGAATCTACAACTCGATCCAATTGAGAATTTGTGGATGGATTTGAAAAGTACTGTTCACTCACCAACCCCATGCAATCTGATAGGGGTTGAGCACTTTTGAAAAGAGGAATGGAGAAAAATTACAGTGTCTGGATGTGTAAAGCTGATGGAGACCTATCCACACAGACTCAAGGCTGTAATTATTGCCAAAAGTGCATCTGCTAAATACTGACTTGAAGGGGATGAATACTTGTGCGATCAATTATATTGTGTTTTATATTTGTAATTAATTTAGATTACTTTGTGGAGATCTGTTTGTAGAGTGTTTTTCTGTTGATCAGTGTCAAAAAAGCCAAATTAAATCCACTGTGATTCAATGTTGTAAAACAATAAAACATGAAAACTTCCGGGGGGGGGGGCAGTGAATAGTTTTTATAGGCACC
This sequence comes from Hypanus sabinus, assembly GCF_030144855.1. Taxonomy (NCBI): domain Eukaryota; kingdom Metazoa; phylum Chordata; class Chondrichthyes; order Myliobatiformes; family Dasyatidae; genus Hypanus; species Hypanus sabinus. The sequence goes on along the minus strand of NC_082716.1, from coordinate 17,982,531 downwards.
GTATATAGCTAGGGCACCTAAGACTTTTTTGCTGTGCTGCATTTGTCAATGTTGAGTGGAGAGCAAGTTTGTAAATTGGGGAGCAAAGCATGTTGAGGGTGGAGCACTGCAGGAGGAGTGGAGGACAGGTGGTCGAGAAAGCAAGCTGGGGTGGAGGATGACGTGGGAGCAGACACAACCAGCCCTGAGACATCAGCAAGGTTATCGGATTCCATTACATTCCATTATCTCTCTGGTGCCTCCCTCTCCCTTCTCCTTCTCCCAACCACGTCTCGTTGCCCTGCACCCTTCTCACTCTCAGTCAACAACAGACCCATATCAGAATCAAGTTCATCATCACCCACATATGTCATGATTTTTTTTTTGCAGCAGCATCAGTACAGTACAATACATAAAATTACTTTGGTACTATGCAAAAGTCTTAGGCATCCTAGCTCTCTCTCTTTATACTATATATATAGTATTGTCATTTTTTTATTGTAACTTACAGTAATTTTGTACTGTACTATGCCACAGAACATGTCAGTGATAATTAACCGGATTGAACTGCCGTGTCTGCATTACAACAGCGAACATCCTTTAATAGACTCACTGGCTGGATAAAGCTTGGTAATCTCAGAGAGGTCATGAAAAAAAGATACATCCAATGCAAATAAGTCTTTCTAATGCTCTACCTCTACATCAATGGGCACCAACACTGAGGGCATCTTCAAAAGGTGATGCTTCAGGAAGGCGGCATCTATCACCAAGGACCCCCGTTGCCCACAACATGCCCTCGTCTCATTGCTACCACCAGAGAGGAGGTATAGGAGCCTGAAGACACACACACAATAGTTGAGGACCAGCTTCTTCCCTTCTGCCATCAGATTTCTGAACAGACAATGAAGCAACCCAGGAATACTACCTCACTTCCACTACTTAATTAAAAAAAATTCTTGTAATTTTAAGTTTTTAATCTATTGCACTGTACTGCTGCCACTACATAATGAATTCCACAATGTATGTCAGTGATATTAAACTTGATTCTGATACAGTGAGCCGTCTGAACTAGACTCCACAGTGCTGGTAACTCCTCTGCTATGTTCAGGTCAAGATCTTTCAAAAATGCCCTTTGGAACCACCTTAAAAGAAAAACATTTGTTCCTTCAAATCAAAGCAGGATATCAGATTCAGATATGAAAATTGCATGCTGAAGTACTTTGCCACACTCATTAAGCTCAACAAACAAGGAGCAATACACCTTATGACGCCTTCCCCTCACAAACAGCTGCGGAAACTCCTTTGCAAAAGTACAACCTACTTCCATCACAGTTGCAATCACACAAGGGGGAGGAAAGAAAATGGTATCACTTGGTTTCAAAACTCCTTGCTTCCTAAGTAACTCCCTCAGCCACTGCACAGAGGTGGTCTGTCAATGTAGGTGGGCTCTGGTATGACTCAGCAGTTACATCTGATATGCTGAGCAAGCTGCACTCAAGCAAGAAGCAAAACAACACTGGTGTGGAAAGGAGAAACAGACACAGAAGTGTCAGGAGCACCACCAGGTACAGGAGGGAAAAGAAGTGCACATAATAAAAAAAAATCTGAACAAGCATGTTGGAAGGGGTAGGGGATGAAAAACATGGGAGATGGGAGAAAGGCAGGAGAGATTAAAATAAAGATTTCACACCATCTTAAAAATTTCTTCCCCCATCAGTTAATCTGATCAACTATTCTTGTTAGCCCCTAACCCCTCTTTCTATTAGTCCCGTTACTGCACTTTAGACACTTTAAAGTCATGTTTTACAATGCTGTTTACATTGTAAATATATACTGGTGTTTATGTATTTATGCTCATTTTATTCCATATCTGTACTTCAACCACAAAGTTTACTTTTATACAAGTCTTTATTCTTTATAATTGTTAAATGTTTTTTTTTCAGCTCAGCTACACCCTCACCAACACACCACAGCAAATTCCTGATACGTGTAAATTCACACTCCGTGGCCAGTTTATCAGGTACACCTGTACACCTGCTTGCGAATGCAAATCTCTAATCAGCCAATCAAGTGGCAGCAACTCAATGCATAAAAGCATGCCGATATGGTCAAGAGGTTCAGCTGTTGTTCAGACCAAACATCAGAGTGGGGAAAAAATGTGATCTGAGTGACTTTGACCATTAGTGTTAGATGAGGGGGACTCAGTCTCTCAGGAAGTGCTGGTCTCCTGGGATTTTCCACACACAACAGTCTCTGAAGTTTACAGAGAATCGTGTGGAAAACAAAACCATCCATTGAGTGGCAGTTTTGTTGGAGAAAATGCCTTGCTAGTGAGAGAGGTCAGAGGACAATAGCCAGACTGGTTCAAGCTGACAGGAGGGCAATGGTAAACCAGATAACCAGGCATTACAACAGTGATGTGCAGAAGAGCATCTCTGAACCCACACCACACTGCACCTTGAAGTGGATGGGCTACAGCAGCAGAAGACCACACCTGGCTCCACTCCTCTACTGAATGAAGAGGCCACTGAGTAACGCCGATCCTTGGGATTAAATCACAAGAAATATGACAGTACTGTGATTGCAGTTATAACAATTGCTCAAAGGAGCATCAAATGAGAATATTAGCATTATCCGAAATAGACCAGTTAATTCTTGAGTCCAGAAGTAAAATAGTTGGCCAATGCTGGTGATCTGAAGAAAGATCATAAAATACCAGAAACATTCAGTACATCAACAGCTCTCTCCATTCTGCAGATCCTACCTGGACTGCGGAGAATTTTCTGGATACCATCGCCCTGGAAGGCTAAATCATATCAGGGAAGAAGATGAGCTACTCTCCCTGGGTAAACGGATGAGTTCAAATTTCAAAGTAAATTTATTATCAAAGTGCATATATGACACCAAATCCTACCCGGAGATTCATTTCCTTGCAGGCGTTCACAGGAACAAAGCAATACAATAGAATCAATGAAAAACTGCACACAAAGAATGACTAGTAACCAATATGCAAAACACAACAAACTGTGGAAATCCAAAAAGAAAAAAACAAAATAACAATACATAAATAATACTGAGAACATTAGTTGTAGAAATCCTTGAAAGTGAGTCTGTAGGCTGAGGCATCAGCTCAGTGTTGAGGTGAGTGAAGTTATCCACACTGGTGGTAGTAGGCTAATAAGTGTTCCTGAACCCTGTGCTGCGGGACCTAAAGCTCTTGTATCCCCATCACGATGGCAGCAGCAAGCCTGGATGGTGCATGTCCATGCTGATGGATGCTGACTTCTTGTGGCTTTGTACACGATGGACTGGATATCATCCACCCCAGTTTGTAGCTTTTCCATTCATGGGCATTGGCTTTTCCAAAGCAGACCATGATGCTACAAAACAAAGGATGAAGGGTCAGGGTGACAATGGGAGGGGTAATTCCAGCGACAGGTGCTGAACATCAAGGCCATGCTTACTGAGTATAGGAGGACATCCAATCGCGACTTCATCACCACAGCACAGAGGAGACTGCATTGTTAAAAGTCTAAAGCAGTACAACTGAATTGCTGTTTCACTTGGAAAGACTGTATGGGGTTGGGCACAAGAGACAAGCAGCAATAATTGGGGGAGGTAGCAACGCCTAAACACAAGAGATTCTGCAGATGTTGGAAATTAAGAATAATGCACACAAGTTGCTGGAGGAACTCACCAGGTCAGGCAGCGTCCATGGAAAAGAATAAACCGTGGACATTTTGGGCCAAGACCCTTCATCAAGACTCACAGCCTGCTGAGTTTCTCCAGCACTTGTAGGTGCTATTCAAGGTAGCATCCCCTGTTTGTATGAAAAGCTGCTAAGGGAATGGGTTGGACTTAGTACCAGAAGTGACCAAGGTATCCAAGGGGAAATGGTCACTTTGAAATCATGGGAAGAGAGTGGAAAATTCAATATTCATGATTGCTTATGTCATTCATCAGTACAGAAGTGTAAAGAACACAATGCTTGTTACTCCGGATCGGATTCAGTGTAAAATGCACAATAAGCAGAAAGAACAATAAAAAACAGAATAAATATAATAAATACATAAGAATATCTCATATACACACACTAGCTAGTGAAGGCATCAAAAAGTTACAAGCTTCATTCTCATTGCTTTATGTGCAGTTTTTCACTGACTCGATTGTATTTCTTTGTTTTACTGCGAATTCCCACAAAAAAATAAATGTCAGGGTAGTATGTGGTGACATACACTGTGGCTGCACGGTTCTCTACTGTACTGGGGTGTTTTGTCACAGTCCAGGTGACACGTTTTTCTGCCGTACTGGGGTATAAGCCACAGTCCTGGTAACACGACTTTCTACTGTACTGGGATGTTTAGCCACGGTCCAGGTGAGACGGTTTTTTACCATACTGGGGTATCTGGGTGACATGGTTTTCTACCGTACAGGGGTGTTTAGCCACGGTCCAGGTGACACGGTTTGTTAGCGTACTGCGTCAGCCCATTAGAATGGTTATTAGCACAACACTATTACGGTGCCAGACAACCAGTTTCAATTACTCCTTGCACCTGTAAGGAGTTTGTCACTGCTTTGCTTTCCTCCTGGTGCGCAGGTTGCCTCCCACATTCTGAAGACAGACCGGCGTTAACTAATTGGTCCCTTGGGTGCCACTGGGTGGCGTGGGCTCATTTGGCTGGCATGGTGGGTTCCTGTGTTGTATCGCTAAATACAATAATAAAAATACTAGACATTCTCAGCAGGTCAGGCAGGAATCTGTGCGAAAGGAAAACGGAGCTCATGCTTCTGGATGAAGCCCCTTTGTCAGAAATACATCACCCAGTCCACTTGATTCAGTACTGATGAGACCCATTAAATTTGTTGCTGTTTCCACAGCCAGTGTCAACTCATTGAATAACTACCAGTGCTTTGTTTCTATGTTTCATGTAATGATTCTAATAGCTCTGCTACAACTTGTTGCAATACCACCTACCTTCAGCTGCATTATCTGTCATTTAGTCCCATAACTACTCCTCCTGAACCAAGGTCATTCACAAAAACATGAAGACGAACACTTTAAACCAGATACATAGAAACATAGAAAACAGACAGCACAATACACAATACAAAGCTGTACCAAACATGTCCCTACCTTAGAACTACTTAGGCTTTACCCATAGCCCTCTATTTTTCTAAGCTCCATGAAGCCATCCAGGAGTCTCTTAAAAGACCTGATCGTTTCCGCCTCCACCACCACCGCTGGCAGCCCATTCCACGCATTCAGCACTCTCTGCGTTCAAAAAAAAACTTACCCCTGACATCTCCTCTGTACCTACTTCTAAACACCTCAGAACGATACCCTCCCGTGCTAGCCATTTCAGTCCTGGGAAAAAGCCTCTGACTATCCACATGATCAATGCCTCTCATTATCTTGTACACCTCTATCAGGTCACCTCTCATCCTTTGTCATTCCAAGGAGAAAAGGCTGAGTTCACTCAACCTATTCTCATAAGGCATGCTCCCCAATCCAGGCAACATCCTTGTAAATCTCCTCTGCACCCTTTCTATGGTTTCCATGTCCTTCCTATAGTGAGGTGACTAGAACTGAGCACAGTACTCCAAGTGGGGTCTGACCAGGGTCCAATATGGCTGCAACATTACCTCACGGCTCTTAAACTCAATCCCACGGTTGATGAAATCCAATGCACTGTATGCTTTCTTAACCAGAGTCAACCTGCATAGCAGCTTTGAGTGTCCTATGGACTCAGACCCCAAGATCCCTCTGATCCTCCACACTGCCAAGAGTCTTACCATTAATGCTATACTCTGCCATCATATTTGACCTACCAAAATGAACCACTTCACACTTACCTGGGTTGAGAACTCCATCTGCCACTTCTCAGCCCAGTTTTGCATCCTATCAGTGTCCCGCTGTAACCTCTGACAGCCCTCCACACTATCCACAACTCCTCCAACCTTTGTGTCATCAGCAAACTTACTAACCCATCCCTCCACTTCCTCATCCAGGACATTTATAAAAATCATGAAGAGAAAGGGTCTCAGAACAGATCCCTGAGGCACACCACGGGTCACCGACATCCATGCAGAATATGATACTGCCTGACTAAGCATTTCCATATATTTTTAATAGAACATCCAGATAAATTGATATGGAGCCCAATCACTCACTCTTTAAACAATAAATTTTCACATTGCTTAATCTAACACAAGAAAATGTATTTTAGATTGGATAATCTGGTAATAAAATTCAACCAAGAACAGACTAAGTAACAGTACAATGGTGGGAAGGTCGGTAAATTCTAGATTTCTACCAAAGATGTCCATTCTCCTCAGTTAAATATCAGGATTAAAGATTTGCTTTACTTGCCACAAGGACGATTACCCTCAATCGATGTGCATAAACTTTCTAATACAAAATCTTTTATTTCACCCGCCCACCCCTCATATCCTGGGGTGAAGTCCCAAGTTGGAAGGCTGATGGCTGTGAGCCTGGAACCTAGGATCAGTGGTTCAGAGGGCAGCCTGTCCTGAGGCTGGAGGCCTGTCTGTGTTTGAGATGGTGGGTGGGTGAGAGGGAGGGTGCAAAAGGGGCTTCTCCTGATGAAGTGTTTTGGCCTGAAACATCGACTGTTTACTTTTTTCCCCCATAGATGCTGTCTGGCCTGCATTTTGTGCGTGTTACAATAGGCTTGCTTTGCTGTCGCTGCTGCTTGTTTTGTTCTACTGAACACCGTGGGTACACAACATAGGTGGCGGAATGTGTGGCTATATTTGTGGGCTGCCCCCAGCACATTCTTGGGTGTGTCAGTCGTTAACCCAAACAGAGCATTTCGCTGCATGTTTTGATGTACAAGAGATAAATAATTTTGGGTGATAATAATATTAATTTTGGAGCAGCTTGAAAGAAAAGGGTGCCCGGTTTCTACCTATGATTCTCTGCCAAGCAAACTCCCAGATGATTCAGGGCAGAGGCCAGGCACAACTCTGTTGACGGGGGAAAAAACACAGCATGTTACATCACTGCAGGCTGCTTTTCACATGCTCCACATGCAGTTCGACAAAAGGAGTAGCAGAAACCGAGAAGAAGCTTGCTATGGAATTGGTTTTCCCACAGAAGGGCACGTGTCAATGCAGGGAGAGGCAGGAAGGAGGAGAAAAAAAAAAGTAACCCACAAGGAAATGAATGTCTTTTGCTTTTCTTGCCAGCTAAGTGCAGCTGCACGACCTCCCTGCAACCTCTCAGCATGCAGTACTCATCCATGCAGAAACACTGCGAGACCCACACATCAGAACGGTGAGATGCAACCTAATCGATAAGGTAGCAATCTAGTTTTGAAATACACATGGCTGGAGGGATTGGCATGTCACCAGTGTTTAAACACTTTAATATTTCCATGATGCTCTTACAGTGAAGTCTTTATTTTGCTACAGTCAGAGTTTGAGGAAGTCATTGACATTGCTTAATGTACACAGGAGATGTTTTTCCTCATATGAAACTTTGGAAAGATTAAGTCGATGGTTTCCAGGGGTGACTGCTGCTAGGGACAGGGATAAACTGTATATTTTGTCTTGGAAATAAGTTGCTTCATACATGGCCTTGATCGCAAGACTCAAAGTGCAACAAAGCAAGTATTGAAAACTTGATGAAGACACACACTTAACACAGCTTCAGTATGTTTAACTGAAGTCCCCAATAATTATATTATCAATAAAACACTGCATGCCATCAAGAACTCAACAGCACATTTCTTATCAGGCACACCAGCTGGTTTGGACAAAAGTATGGTACATTCAGAATCACAGGAAGTCATTAAAATAACCTAAAGTGAAGAAAGGTCATCTACTAGAAATGGTTAACTTTGTTTCTCCCTCTGTGACCATTTTCAACACTCCTGCTTTGAGAACTTCGAACTCTACAGCGCAGAACAGACCCTTCGGCCCATGATGTTAAGTCAACACTATAACTTACTACAAGATCAATTTAACCCTTCCCTCCCACATAGCCGTCCATTTTTCATCAATCATGACAAGTCATTTGTCATTTAACTGTATACATCTATATCGTCAAACGAGACGTTTCTCCAAACCAAGGTGTAAAGAGCAGTGGTACACATATAACACACATAACACACAATAACAGGAAAGTAAAGATAAAATCTACAGATGAATTATGCATAACTGCAGAAATTAAATACTGTCAGGTGCAGAGCAGATTAAGTGACACTTCGAATGCGATCTGGCAGGGAGTTTAGAAGCCTATTGGCCTAGGGGAAGAAACTGTTTCCCATCCTGACCATTCTTGCCTTTATGCATCGGAGTCCCCTGCCTGATGGTAGAAAATCAGAGGATGCTGAATGGGTGTGCCTATCTGAGAGTCCCATAGGTGTCCCTAATGTATCTCCCTCTACCACCACATCAGCAGTACATTCCACACATCTCACACACTACTTTCGACATCCCCTCATACCTTCCCTCCCCCCAACACAAAGTTATGACCCCTCATGTTCGTTTTTCCACCTTGGGGAAAAGTCTCTGTCTGTCCACTCGATCTCTGCTTCTCACCTTGTACTCCTGTAGCAATTCCCATTTTATCTTCCTCTCCAAAGATATTCAACATATCCTCATAAGACTCTCATCCTCCTCTCCAAAGAGAAGAGTCCTAGCTTGCTCAACTATCCTCATAAAACATGGTTTCTAATCCAGGTGTCATCCTGACTAGTCTCCTCTGCACCCTCTATAAAACTTCCGCACACTTTCTATAACATGTTGAGCAGAACCGAATGCGTATTCCAAATGTGGTCTAACCAGAGCTCTGAAGAGCTGCAATATTACCTTGTGGCTCTTGAATTCAATTCCCCAACAAATGAAGGCCAACACACCATAAGCCTTCATAACCACTCTATTAACTTGTGCTGCAACTTCGAGGGAACTATGGATGTGAACCGCAAGAACACCGTTTCTCCACAGTTACGCAGCCCGCCATTAACCCCGTATTCTTCCTTCAAATTCCACCTTCCAAAGCGTACCACTTCATATTTTTCCCAGATTGAACACCATCTACTTCTTCACAGCCCAGCTCTGCATTCTGTCAATGTTCTGATGTAACCTGCAGCAACCTTCTACACTATACACACCATTAAGATTCTATTGTCAACAGTATTATCAGAATGGTAAACCTGGTACGTTGCCAAACCATAGCATATGACTGCAATATCAAGCAGAATGCAGTGGAAAAGGGCACCCAGAGGGTGGTAAGAGTGTGGAACAAGCTGCCAGTGCGAGTGATGCATGCACGCTCAATTTCACAGTTTAACAGAAGCTTGGATTGGTCCATAGATGACAGAGTTATGGAGGGCTGTGCTCTGGGTAAGGGTCATTGGGACCAGGCAGCTTAAATGGTTGGCACAGACTAGATGGGCCAAAGGGCCAGATTTTGTGATGTACCTTTCTATGACTGACTCCAGAAAGAGTAGCGTATAAAATAGGTTTGCCTCATCCTGTATCAACACTATCACTGATATCCAGTTTCAGATCCCGGCAGAATACTTTGCAAGTTAAAGTGTTCTATTTGCAGCATGAAGATTGATTAACTTTATTAACCATACACATTAACATGTATTAGGAAATTATTGTGGTGTGTTGGCATGACATGCAACAAAAACCAGTAACGTCCAAAAATTATACAGAATTACATATATAAAATAAACTTAGAAGTTCAGATACGGAATCAAATGAGCACAAATACATAAATACCAGCTTGTATTTACAATATAAATAGCATTATAAAAAGTGGCTTTTAATGTTCGCAGTGCAGTGATGGGGATAATAGATAGAAATGGGTGGGCGAGGGGATCTAGAGGGGAGAAATGTGCTCATCTTCTTTGTTTATGCAAAAGAACATGCAACTTGTTCATCTGCATAAGTACAAGCAATGAATCAGAGCACATTCGTGACTTTTGTCCACCAGTGACTCAGCTGTCAGAACCTACACGGCACGTGAATTATTAATCCAAAAGCAATATACCGCTGATGGTAGAAAGCTGAAATTAAAACAGGACGCTGGAAATATCCAGTTGGTAAGCACCATCAGTGGGGAGGGAAAGAGCACTTTGGATGAAGGATGAGACATAATACATTAGAATCAAATGCATTTGAAGTAGTGGAGAAGTGGGAATGGATTTAACACTGAATACAGTATTTTCAGATAACCAATCCTTCTTCCAGTTTTTTTCAAAACTCAATGGGGCTGACGTAACATTTCACTTTCAACAGATGCTGCTTTGCCTGTGGAGTTTTCTAGACTTTCTGGAAAATATAGTTTTTTAGACTTTCCAGTATTCTAGACTTTTGCCAGTGCTTTTTGTTTCAGTATCATTCCCCCCAATACCCCCTTCCCTCTCCTCCACTCCTGTTACGAATTCTTTGATAAGGATTATCTACAATTCAACGCCTTTCAAAAATCTGAGTGCATTTCTTTTCTAGGAATGAATAATTGATAGAATTCCCAAAATTTTGACCATGATAATAAAAGGAAGCTGGCTATTTGTTCTAAGCCAAATTAGACAGACAGGCGCACACATCAGAGTTTACCTTGGCAATGAAGAAAGTGGAACTCTACGTGTTGCCTTAGGTCCTACAGCACCAGGTTTAGGAACAGTTACTACCCCCAGCCATCACGCTCCTGAACCAGCGTGGATAATTTCACTCAGCCCAATGCTGAACTGAATCCACAACCTGTGGTCTCATTTTCAAGTATTCTACAACTCATGTTCACAGTATTATTTATCATACATTTATTATTATTTTGTTTTTTGTTTGTATTTGCACAATTTGCCTTCATTTTCACGTTGTGTGTAGTTTTTCATTGATTGACAATGTCAACAAGAAAGTGAATCTCAGGATAGCTAGTACTTCGATAATAAATTTACTTTGAACTTTATCATCACAAACTTCACAAATTTATGAGTAGTACAAACAATGTACTATTTCTTGTTTATTTTTCTTAATGCAATGAACAGGATTTCTCATCTTTGATGTTTGTATCTGAGTCAGTTAAACCTCAAAGTGCTGAATAATCACCAGATTCGAAACATACAAAACAATTAACATTGAACATGCACTCTCAGTGGCCACTTTATTAGGCCTGTACACCTGCTCTTTAATGCAAATCTCCAGTCAGCCAATCATGCGGCAGCAACTCAATGCATAAAGCATGCTGACATAGTCAATTGTCGTTCAGACCAAACATCAGGAATGGGGAAAGAGAGGTGATGCAAGTGACTTTGATTGTGGAGTGACTGGTGCCTGACAGGGTGGTTTGAGTGTCTCAGAAACTGCTGATCTGCTTGGAATTTCATGCACAACAGGCTCCAGACTTTTCAGAGAATGGAGTGACAAAACATCAAGCTAGTGGCAGTTCTGTGGGCCAATAGGCCTTGATGATGAGAGAGGGCAGAGGGGAAAGGCCAGACTGGTTCACTGACAGGAAAGTGATGTGCAAAAGAGCATGGCTGAATACACAACATATCGAACTCTGATGTGGACGGGCTACAACAGCAGAAAACCATACCAGGTTCCACTCCTGTACTTAATAAAAGTGGCCACTGTGTATACTGAATGTTAGGAAAAATGCTCAGAGTAGTCAGTGCAGCACCATCCTTAGCATACCGCTAAGACTGCGACGGCCATGCCTAATTCACATCATTTATTGTGCACTACTAGTCATCCCTGGCCTGCCCTGCTGGGGAAAGTGGCTTCACAGGCTTAAGGAGAAAATGATCGAATCAAAGAAAATGCAATAACCCCTCTAATGCTATGATGATGACGAGTTGCAGGATATTGAAGGAACATCAACAGCTGCTAACTACATTGAAAGCTGTAGTGACTGAATACTTCACCAATGAAGAAGGCAGCTTGAGATATCCACTGCACAAAGAATACAACTGATCAGAATTGCGCAGATCTACAAAATGCAAATTCTTTGCAGATCAAGAAAGGAAAGACCTTGAAAACAATATTGAACTGTCCGAGATGCTGCAATCTGTGTAATCAATATCAGAATGGTCGAGGGTAAAAGACCACCCAAGGTAGTATTCTCACAGAATCAGAAGGAAACTGAACAGAAGGGCTGACACTTTTATTTTGACCATTAATAAGTGAACAATGGCCAGCTTCGTCAGAATAAAACCATTAAACAGTCCCTCTGAACCCATTCTTCAGCCTTCTCCCCATTACCCTTGCTGCCCTTACTAATCAACTTCCACAGCTGTCAGTGGTAGTAAATTCCACAGATTTTCCACCTCTGCCTAAAGGAATTTTTCCTCATCTCTGGTCCAAAGGGTTCTGAGGGGGCAGTGTCCTCTGATCCTAGACACTCCCACCATAGGAAACATCCTCACCTCGAAAGACGAGGCTCACAGTGCCAATACCGTGGTGGGAGCTGTTCTTGTGAACCAACATGTCCTATTGAGGGCAGGACGGTGGTATGTGAGCCTCAGGACTAACACCACCATGTACAGGAACTGTTATTAGTCCTCAACCTTCAGGGTCTTGAACTGGAGGGGGGGATCTTCCCTCATTCCAACACTGAACTGTTCCCACAACCTACAGACTCATTTTCAAGGACTCTTCATCTCACATTCTCAATATTTATTACATATTTATTATATTTCTTTATTTTTTGTATTTGCACAGTTTGTTATCTTTTGCCCTGTTGTTGCAATTTTTCGTTGATTATATTTGGTGTTGCGGTAGCGTAGTGGTTAGCACAACGCTTCACAGTACCAGTAAGCTGGTTTCAGTTCCTGCCACTGTCTGTAAGGAGTTCCTACGTTCTCTGTTTCCTCCCACAGTCAAAAGATGTACCGTTGGGAGGTTAATTGGTCATTGTGAACTGTACCATGATTAAGCTAGAGTTATAAAGGGAGTTGCTGGGCAGCAGGACTCAAAGTGAGTGAAAGGCCTATTCTGTATCTCAACAAAAAAAATTATGCTTAATAGATTGAATTTTATTTATTTATTGAGATATAGCGCAGAATAGGCCTTTCCAGCCTTTTCGAGCCACACTGCCTAATCATAGGACAATTTGCAATGACCAATTAACCTACCAACCAGCAGCCTTTGAGCTGTGGGAGGAAATCCATGTGGTCAGGGGGCAATGTACAAACTCCTCACAGACAGCGGCAGGAATTGACACTGTAAAGCGTCGTGCTAACCACCAAGTTACCATGCCGCCCTCCGTTTCACGTTTGTGAGCAAGTCAGTAATTCACGGTTGACTTTAGTAATGTCCCCCTTTACCTATAAAATTAGAACAAAGAATACTACAGAGCTGTACAAGCCCTTTGGCTCATGTTGTGATGTAGAAAAGGCCTTTTGGCCCATTAAGTTGATACTGGCTTTCAGAGCACTTCCATTCCTCCACTAGTTTACTAGACATTTACAGGGAAGTTCAAAGTGAGTATTGTTACGTACTCGTGACACATGACAGTGGTGCCCTTGTCACGTGACTGGGGTTGAAGCTGTACTGGACTTGAGGTGATGGTCTTGTGATGGTGGAATGATGTCATTTTCCCGCCAGTAGAGATCATGTGACGGGTTTTTTTTTTTTTACAGGTTATAAAAGGTAGACCCCACCCTGTGAGGAGGGGCAGTTCGTGGCTGGATTTGCCAGGTTGACTTCATGCCACTGCGTGTTTTAAGAGATGACGCAGTTTAGCTGAAGGATGAAGTTTTTATTTAACGCTAAAGTTTAAAAGGTCATTGCCAGCAGGTTCTTTATGATTCTGTTAGTTCGAGGAAATTAGAGGAGAGTGAAGATTCGAAGTTGGAAGTTAAAGATCGAGGAGAATCGCTTTCTACGGTGAAACGGGGGCGACCTTTGTTTGATCCTTATTTGGAAGGATTTCGTTGACTATCTTCGTGTTAATCCCTAGGTTTACCTAGAAAGGATTGAAGGTAGTGCAGAAGGAAAGGTCAGTGCCTTTAAGCCGTTCTGTTTCGTGAATTCTTCGTGGGAAGTTCGACGTCGGGGATCGAAGCAAGCGACGTGAAAGAGAACCTAAATCGTCCTGTAAAGTCTCTCCTTTTAAATGGACTGTGAGCATATCGAACTTTTGGCAATACCACTTTAAAGAACTGTTTTGGAATATCACTTTACGAACTGTTTGAACAGCCGCTCAGCAGCTGTTTCCGGTTACGGTAGTGTTTGTTTACTTTTGGGGGGGTTTGTTTTCTGTGTTTAACAAACGTGTTGTTTGTTATAAGAAACCCTTGCCGATCTCATATATTTATTGTTGCCTGAATACGTAACATTGGCTCGTCCGGGATTGAAACTTTTGAGTTTAAATGCTTGCTGACTTTTAAATCGGTGTTTTGGAAACGGGGATTACTCGGTTCTTTTGTTTGGCTTGTTGTGGTATTCGGCAGCAATGAATATTGATGAGTTTCTGGCTTCGCCAGCTGCGGAGGTGTTGGCGAAGGCGAAAAAAACTGAGGTGTTTGAGATAGCCAGTAGATTGCGACTTAAAGGTATTTTGCAGACTACTTCTAAGGCTGTAATACAGAGGAAAATCGCGTCACACTATGTGGATTCGGGTGTTTTTGATGAATCGATTTTAGAGTCGTTTCCAATAAGTAATCTGGAGATGCAGTTGCAAATCGAACAAATGAAATTGGAGAGGTGTAAATTGGAGATGGAACAAAAGCAGAGAGAATTTGCATATGCAATGGAGGAATTAAGGACTGGAAATCAGTCTTCTGGTTCTAAAAAAACGTTTGTTGCTAGTCAAGAAATTAAATTGGTCCCTCCATTTAGTGAAACAGAAGTGGAAAGGTATTCTCAACATTTTGAAACTATTGCTCGGATGTCAGAGTGGCCGAAAGATAAATGGTCAGTGTTGTTACAGAGTGTAATTAAAAGCAAAGCACAAGTTTACACAGCTTTAACAGCTGCACAAGCTCTTGATTATGATATTGTAAAGAGTCATATTTTAAACGCATATGAGTTAGTCCCAGAAGCATATAGGGAAAGATTCATTGAAAAAGTCTGTGGAAAAAACTTATGTGGGATTCGCCTATGATAAAGCTATGTGTTTTGAGAGATGGGTTTCTTCTAAAAATGTAAATGGGGACTATGATACATTGAGAGAGCTGATTTTAATGGAGGAATTTAAAAGAAGCATTCCTGTTGAAGTAAGGACCTACTTAAATGAGAAGGATACTGGTAAATTGCAGGACTGTGCTAGATTAGCTGATGAGTATGTTTTGATCCATAAGAACAAATTTCCTCAGGGCAGAATTTTTAAGAGGAAAAATAACACAGAGACTCCAGGTAAATTTGAAATTAAATCGGAGGTTAATGAGAAAGTTGATGAGAAAGGAAAGCCTGTGAAGGAAAGACAGTTTGGTCTTACTTGTAACTATTGAAAGAAGCCTGGCCATGTAATAGCTAACTGTTTCAAATTGAAAAAGAAAGAGAAGGAAGCAGTTCCAGATGCTTGTGTGCAACATACTGAAGCACCTGTAAAGTTACAGGGTTTGATAAAAACAAATGAGGCTTTGTTAGAGTCTGACCAAGTTAGAAAGGGATATGATCATTTTATAACTGAAGGGTTTGTATCCTTGAAGGAAGGATCTACTCTGGTGCCAACAAAAATCCTTAGGGATACTGGTGCTTCTCAATCATTGATGTTAGACTGTGTGTTGAAGTTTGATGAAGAGTCTGATACTGGTGAGGTAAATTACATAAGAGGTGTTTGGAGTGATTTTATGCCTGTACATTTACATAAAGTAAATTTAAAGTCGGGGTTAGTTACTGGATTTGTTAAAGTAGGATTACAGCATAGCTTACCTGTGAAGGGTATTTCTTTATTGTTAGGTAATGACTTGGCAGGTGGACAAGTTTTTCCTGAAGTGCATTTGACAATGGAGTCAGAGGAACCAGAGTTGAATTCTAACACAGATTCTTCCTGTGTTGTGACTAGAGCTATGGCTAAAAAGATTGATGCGCAGAATGAGGTTGTTATTCAGGACTGTTCAACTCAGGATTCAAGTTTTGAGGATGTGTCAGAGACTTTCTTATCTTCGTTGTTTGAACAAGATTCTGGGAGTAAGTCTGACTATAAAGATTTATCTTTGTCTCGGAAGGAGATGATAGCAGAGCAGAATAGAGTCTCTGAGATTATAAAATTAAGAGAGCAGGTTTTACTAGATAGTGAAATTGATAAGGTGCCAGTAGGATATTACTTGGAAAAAGGAGTGTTGATGAGGAAGTGGAGATCGCCTACAATTCCTGCAAGTGAGGATTGGAATGTTGTTTACCAGGTAGTTGTTCCAAAAGCTTATCGAAATGAGATTTTGACTTTAGCTCATAGTGTGCCTTTAGGTGGACATCAAGGGGTAAGGAAAACTGTGGACAAGATTTTAAAACATTTTTACTGGCCTGGTCTAAGAAAAGATGTGGCGATGTTTTGTAAAAC
The DNA here is from genome assembly GCF_030144855.1 of Hypanus sabinus. Taxonomy (NCBI): domain Eukaryota; kingdom Metazoa; phylum Chordata; class Chondrichthyes; order Myliobatiformes; family Dasyatidae; genus Hypanus; species Hypanus sabinus. Next base: position 17,966,072 of record NC_082716.1, on the reverse strand, counting down.
GTGCCATACTTGTCAAATTGTGGGTAAACCAAATCAGGTTACACCAGTAGCTCCATTACAACCTATCCCAGCATTTGGTGAACCATTTTCTAAAGTTATTGTAGATTGTGTTGGTCCATTACCAAAGACAAAAACTGGTTATCAGTATTTGTTGACTATCATGTGTACTTCTTCTAGGTTTCCAGAGGCGGTACCACTTAGGAATATAAAAGCTAAGACTGTGACAAAGGCCCTTATAAATTTTTTTACTTATTTTGGATTACCTAAGGAGATACAAACTGATCAAGGCAGTAATTTTATGTCTGGATTGTTTCAACAGATAGTTTATAAATTGGGAGCTAAGCAAATCACTTCGTCTGCATACCATCCAGAATCGCAGGGTGCCTTGGAGAGGTTTCATTCTACCCTCAAGAATATGATTAGGACATTTTGTGTGGAAAATGAAAGTGACTGGAATGAGGGTATAAACTTACTTTTATTTGCAGTAAGGGAATCGGTACAGGAATCTTTAGGTTTTAGTCCATTTGAACTTGTGTTTGGGCATAGAGTTAGAGGACCTTTAGCTTTGTTGAAAGAACAGTGGATTAATAAGGAAGTACACACTAATTTGTTGGACTATGTGTTGAAATTTAAGGACAGGTTACATAAAGCTTGTAGCTTAGCTAAGGAAAATTTAAAGTTGGCTCAGGAGAAAATGAAGACTTGGTATGATAAAGATGCTAGGATGAGGATGTTTAAGCCTGGAGATAAGGTGTTGGTTCTTTTCCCAGTGCAGACAAATCCTTTACAAGCTAGATTTCATGGTCCTTATGAAATTGTGTCTAAAATCAATGATGTGGATTACGTGGTAAAAACTCCAGATCGTAGAAGGTCAACACAACTTTGCCATATAAATATGTTGAAACCATATTTTGAGAAACAATCTGATACTGTGACTGTTGTGGTTAGTGAGAATGAGTTTGATTTAACTAGGAACATGATAGATGATTCATCTGACTTTCATTCTAAATCCAACATTGTTTCTGTTAGGTTACCAAATTCAACCATTCTGGAAAATATTGATGAAAAATTAGCACATTTACAGTTAGATCAGAGACAACAGATGAAGGAGTTGATTTTTAAATATAGGGAGTTGTTTCCAGATGTTCCGAGAAGGACTACTATAGCTTCACATGATGTAGATGTTGGGGATGCCAAACCTATCAAACAACATCCATATAGGATGAACATGGAAAAATGTGAACTTGCTGAGAAAGAAATTGAATATATGTTAGAGAATAATATCATTAGACATTCCAACTCGAATTGGAGTTCGCCATGTGTTATGGTGCCAAAGCCAGATGTTAGTATTAGGTTTTGTACGGATTATAGGAAGGTGAATGCTGTAACGAAAACAGATGCATATCCAATTCCAAGAGTAGATGATTGTGTAGATAAAGTTGGAAAGGCAAAGTTCCTTACAAAGATTGATTTATTGAAAGGATATTGGTGTGTTCCATTAACGGACAGAGGTAGAGAGATTTCTGCATTTGTAACTCCATCTGGGTTATGTGAGTATAATGTTCTTCCATTTGGGATGAAGAATGCCCCAGGTACTTTCCAGAGGATGATTAACTTTGTGATTCAGGGATTGAAAGATACTGATGCTTATATTGATGATTTAGTGACAGGAAATGATACTTGGGAAGCACACATTATTGCGATGGAGAAATTGTTTGAAAGGCTTTCAAAAGCTAACTTAACTATTAATTTAGCTAAGAGTGAATTTGGACATGCCACTGTGACTTACCTTGGTTATGTTGTGGGTCAAGGTAAGGTAGCTCCTGTTCAGGCAAAAGTTCAGGCAATTTTAGAGATTCCCACTCCAACGGGGAAAAAAACTCTCAGAAGGTTTTTGGGAATGGTAGGATATTATCGGAAATTTTGTAAGAATTTTGCTAATGTTGCCCTTCCATTAACTAACCTTCTGCGGAAGAATGAGAAGTTTGTATGGACGGTGCCTTGTCAAGAAGCATTTGAAAAATTGAAAACAATGATATGTCAACAACCTGTGCTTAAGGCACCTGACTTTGGAAAACCTTTTTCATTGGCTGTGGATGCTAGTGATGAGGCTGCAGGAGCAGTATTAATGCAAAGGAATGAGGGTGATGAGGTTGATCATCCAGTAGCTTACTTTTCTAAGAAATTTAATAAGCATCAAAGAAATTATTCGACAATAGAGAAAGAATTGTTATCTCTTGTTTTAGCTTTGGAATATTTTGAGGTATATGTTAGTACAACTCAGAAACCACCTATTGTTTACACTGATCATAATCCGTTAGTTTTTCTGAGTAAGATGAAAAACAAAAACAGGAGATTATTAAATTGGAGTTTGATGTTACAAGAGTACAATATTGTGATGACTCATATTAAAGGTAAAGATAATGTGGTTGCTGTTTGTCTATCTCGATGTTGAATGTACACTAATTTTTTTTATGGAGTGGTTTTTTTTTCAATTGTAACACTCCTACTGTATTGTGACTTATAAGCTGTTATATGATGGTGTTGTGTATTGTATATGTTATAAAATTTATACCTTTGTTTTTTTTGTAAGCAATTGTTAAAAACTTTTGTTCTTGTCAGACCAAAAATGTTTTTTTGGAGGGAGGTGTTACGTACTCGTGACACATGACAGTGGTGCCCTTGTCATGTGACTGGGGTTGAAGCTGTACTGGACTTGAGGTGATGGTCTTGTGATGGTGGAATGATGTCATTTTCCCGCCAGTAGAGATCATGTGACGGGTTTTTTTTTTTTTACACAGGTTATAAAAGGTAGACCCCACCCTGTGAGGAGGGGCAGTTCGTGGCTGGATTTGCCAGGTTGACTTCATGCCACTGCGTGTTTTAAGAGATGACGCAGTTTAGCTGAAGGATGAAGTTTTTATTTAACGCTAAAGTTTAAAAGGTCATTGCCAGCAGGTTCTTTATGATTCTGTTAGTTCGAGGAAATTAGAGGAGAGTGAAGATTCGAAGTTGGAAGTTAAAGATCGAGGAGAATCGCTTTCTACGGTGAAACGGGGGCGACCTTTGTTTGATCCTTATTTGGAAGGATTTCGTTGACTATCTTCGTGTTAATCCCTAGGTTTACCTAGAAAGGATTGAAGGTAGTGGAGAAGGAAAGGTCAGTGCCTTTAAGCCGTTCTGTTTCGTGAATTCTTCGTGGGAAGTTCGACGTCGGGGATCGAAGCAAGCGACGTGAAAGAGAACCTAAATCGTCCTGTAAAGTCTCTCCTTTTAAATGGACTGTGAGCATATCGAACTTTTGGCAATACCACTTTAAAGAACTGTTTTGGAATATCACTTTACGAACTGTTTGGGCTGCCGCTCAGCAGCTGTTTCCGGTTACGGTAGTGTTTGTTTACTTTTGGGGGGTTTGTTTTCTGTGTTTAACAAACGTGTTGTTTGTTATAAGAAACCCTTGCCGAACTCATATATTTATTGTTGCCTGAATACGTAACAGTATGCCCACAGGTTTGTATCTGGTGACAGACAGTCTGTACTTTGATATGTAATTTACTTTGATCTTTAGTACCAAGCCATACAACCATTGCAACAATGTCATGCCAGTTGTTCTTAAGATAACCAGCACATCCAAACTCATCAGGCCAAGTGAAGGTTAAAACAACAGAGCATATAACAATTATTTTGATGATTACAGGCGTACATTGGCTACGCAGTGCATGTGGGAACACTGAGAAAGTGCACTGTCTACTGGCGTCATAGAATTACTACAAGACATGGCATGAAGGTCAACCATCTCAGACGTAATTAGGTCCAAGATATTCGTGCCAGACTTGTTAGTAATCATGTCGTCATTTGGTAATGACTAGCTCTACACATTTCTCACACAGATCAGGAAAACTGTAAACATAACAATTCTTAGGGTTGAAGTTATGGTTCATAGCAGAGAATGACTTGATAGAAAGCAATGTTAACAAATGCTTAGCTTGTTAAACAACCATGATGGCATATACATAGAAACATAGTAAACATACAGCACAATATAAAGCTGTGCCGAACATGTCCACCTTAAAACTACCTAGACCTTACCCATAGCCCTCTATTTTTAAGTTCCATGTACCTGTTCAGGAGTCTCTTAAAAGACCCTATCATTTCCGCCTCTACCACCGCCGCTGGCAGCCCATTCCACGCACTCACCACTCTCTGTGTAAAAAAAACTTACCCGACATCTCTTCTGACCCCACTTCCAAGCACCTTAAAACTATGCCCTCTCGTGCTAGCCAATTCAGCCCTGGGGAAAAGCCTCTGACTATCCACACGATCATGGATGTACCAGGTCAATATGGACAGCAACCTGTTGCTCGTGCAGCAGGCTCCCACTCTCCATGCAGCTGATGAATCAAAGAAATGGCAGAGAGCAGTTTGGCACCAGTGGCGTCTAGAAGAAATTATGCAAATGCCAGTTATCAAAAGAATTACAGGCCAATATTTAGTCGGGTTAAACAGAGCCACAGAGTTGTGATTATACACTTGTGATTATTGATGACCTGACTTGGTTCCTTTTCTTAGAAAGTGTTAATTTTCAGCATTCCAAAGCCTGATTGCCTTTATGCAATATGGTGAGTGGATTTGGAGAATTTTCTAAGAGCTGTCTCCAGCGAGGTCTGCTGTAGAGATATATATGACACATACAGCACTGTGCAAGAGTCTTAGGCACTCTTGATCGTTTTTAATATAAATTTTGTTTTAGATGTTTTCTTTTGCCTTCTGCATTAGCGTGTCAGAAAAGAGCAAATTTTACATTTCCAAACATTCATTTTCCAAGAAATTAAATGTCACGGATAAACTTTTGTATTTGTTAAAGAAAGTAACATATTAAGTAATAGACCATTTTCAAATAAAAACTTGATCACTTTGTAGGTATAGTCAGCCCTCCTTATCCGCGGGGGATTGGTTCCGGGACCCCCCCCCCCCCCCCCCCCCGCGGATACCAAAGTTCACAGATGCTCAAGTCCCTTATTTAATCTGTCACAGTGCGGTGGTCTTTAGGACCCAGCAGAATCCCGGACTTTAATTAACATGTCTCCATGTGGTGGACATTAGGACCTGGCTGCGCAGCTCTGAATCCACAGTGTTTCTGTTCACGAAAATAATCATGATCGCGATTGAAAATAAGGTGGAAGTAATAAAGCAATCGGAAAGAGGTGAAACACCATCGGTCATTGGAAAAGCGTTAGGCTGCAGTCAGTCAACGATCTGAACAATTTTAATGGAGCATGTGAAAGGCCCTGCCCCGATGAAAGCTACAATTATTACTAAGCAAAGCAGTGGTTAAATTATTGAAATATGTATTTTTCTTAAGTGTTTTATATGCATAGAAAGGTAAAATATGTACTATATGCTAAGAAAAACATTTGACTAACTGACGCTAAATAATAATGGACATATCTGTTCCGACTTCAAATCTGACTTAAAGACAGACTCAGGAATGGAACTCATTCATAACCTGGGGAATGCCTGTACTTGTAAGTCATTTCTAGATTACTTACAATACCTAATACAATGTAAATGCTATGTAAATAGTTGTTATACTGTATTGTTTAGGGAATAATGACAAGAAAAAATAGTCTGTACATGCTCAAGCAACGAGTGCTGGAGAGAGAACTTCCGGGTTTTCCTGATCTGCGGTTGGTTGAATCCGCACATGTGGAATCCGCGGATAAAGAGGGCCGACTGTATATAATCCAATGTGAGATTAAACAATGATAACAAACAGGTGCTAATGATCAATGACAGAGTTGAATAAACCAAACTGATTAACTAAAACAGAAACAGGTGGAGAAGGACAACCAAACTGAAAAGTGAAGGTGTGGCAGATGTAACAGTTGAACCTTCAAATCATCAATTCTTACAGCATAGCAAGAGTGGGCATAGCAACAAGACACAAAATGGTCATCCTGCTCTGCAAGGTCTCTCCTAAGCAAGAATTTTGCAGCAGATGGGAGTTTCAATATGTGCTGTCAGAGCTCCTCTGAACAAGCACAAAGAAACGGATGACCAGAAACATAGCAGTTGGTAATGAAAACAGTGCAGCAGACAAGAGATACATTAAACTGATATACCTTCCAAATCGGAAGAAGTCTAACACTACTATCATCTCTGATCTCATAGAAACCAGTGGGACCAGAGTATACGCCTCAACAGTGTAGAGAAGTCTTGTCAGAACTGGTCTTCATGGAAGAGCACTACTAAACATCCATTCCTCCCAAGTAGAAAGCAAGGCAAGAGACTCACCTCTGCACAAAAACAGAAGGTCTGGGGTGCCGAACGATGGCAACAACACTGATGAGTCTAAATTTGAAACTTTTGGCTAGATTGGAGACAGTTTGCCCACAGAAGAGCAGGAGAGTGCTAAGTGGGTGAGTGTATGCAGCCAACCATGAAGAACGGCAGAAGTTCTTGCAGGCTTTAGGCTACATTTCTATAAACGCAGCCCAGAATGGTGATCTGGTCAAAATTAATGGAATGCTCAATGCTGATTCTTTTCCCATGCAATACGATCAAAGCAGGCAGCTGATTGGTCCTAACTTCATTCTGCAGCACAACAGTGACCCCAAACATACAGCCAAGGTCATTATGATCTGCCTTCAGTGAAACAAAGAACAAACAGTACTGAAACAGATGGTACGGCCTCCATAAGAGCCCTGAATATACACCATCAAGGCTGTCTGGGATTACCTGGAGAGACAGAAGCAAGTGAGACAGCCAAAGTCTGCAGAAGAACTGTGACAAGTTCTCCAAGATGCTCGGAACAACCTACCGGCCGATTTTCTTCCAAAACTGCATGACGGTGTAACCAAAAGAATTGAAGCACATTTAAAAGGCAAAGGGTGGTGACACCAGACGTTGCTTTGATTTTAGTTTTTTTTTAAACTGTCTGCAGCTCTTTACAATAATTTTTTTTAACATTTAGAAAATTCTCATTTCATTATTCTTGAAAGCATCTTCACTTTAAATTTCTTTTTATCCATGTGCCTCTGACTTTTGCAGAGCAGTGTGCATCTTCCATCTGACTCATTATGGCTAGCTGACATAATCATAACCATCAAATCCAGAGCAGACCCAAATCTTAATTTAGACTGGAGTCAAGCAAGGATGCATCAATGCTGTAGATCATGTAACAGTACAGGTCCTTCAACTCTATGTTGTGCCAATGTTTTAACCCACTCCAAGATCAATCTAACCTTTCCTTCTCACATAACCTTCCTCTTTTCTTTCATCTATATGTTTATCTAAGAGTCTCTTAGTCCCTAATGCATCTGGCTCTTCTATCACCCTGGGAATTTATGACCGATGCACTTACCACAGATCATCTCCAGCCAGTTTCCCACCAGCTAACTGACAAGACAAATAAAAATCTGCTCAACTGACTTCACCATTTTTCGACAAGAAGGGTTGAGGGTAGTGCTGGGTGATTCTATTGCGAGAGTACATTTAGACTGAGCTGCAGCTGACAATGGTAGAGCAACAGCTAGATTTTCACTATTTTTTGCCAGGAGATGGAAACTCAGCACAAAATGTGGACTAGTCGAAGTTTTCTTAGTGCTGTATTTCAACCTTCAAAGTAAATTTTATTATCAAAGTACAAATATGTCACCATATTCAAATGCTGTGACTCATTTTGCTGTGGGTAGACTCAGCAAACCTATAGAATAATAACTATAACAGGATCAATGAAAGATCAACCAGAGTGCAGAAGACAGCAAACTCTGCAAATGCAAATATAAATAAATAGCAATAAATAACAAGAACCTGAGACAAAGAGATCACAGGTGAACAGGGTGCCGATTTTGGCACACCAACCTTCATTCAAGGAACTGAGTATGGAAATTGGGATGTTATGCTGCAGTTGTCCAAGATGATAGTTGGGCTGCATTTGCAACAACGTGTTCTGTTTTGGTCACCCTGTTGTAGGAAAGATGCCATTAAGCTGGAAAGAGTGCAGAGAGTTTTCAAGAGTTGAGAGACTGTGTTATGGAGAGAGGTTGAGCAGGTTAGTACATTACTCATGAGAACAGAGAATGAGGGGTGATAATATAGAGGTGAATAAAATTATGAGGGCCAACGGTACAGTGAATGTGTATAGTATTTTTCACAGTACTGGGAAATCAAGAACAAGAGGACACAGAGTTAAGGTGAGAGGGGAAAGATTAAAATGGAATTCCAGGGGCAACTTTTTCACAAGAGGGCGGTCAAAATATGGAACAGGATGCTAGAAGATGTAGTTGAAGCAGGTACAAAGTTCAAATATTCAAAATAAATTTATTATTAAAGTAATCATATGTTACCATATGCTCCCTTGATGTTTATTTTCTTGCAGGCATTCAAAGGAAAATAAAGCCAATCGAATTTAAGAAAATCTATAAATTACAAATGTGAAAAGACAATTTCTGATACCGATTTAGTTTCTAAACTCACCCAACAAGGGCCAAAAGATCCACCCCCATCTTTCAACCAGCATAACAAATATCTAATATTAACTGCCCAATAGTAAAATCTGAAATTAGGTAATGCTAACCCGCCTTCCTTTTTTGTCTTCTGTAAATATGTTTTACCTAACCTGGGATTTTTATACTGCCATATATATGAAGAAATTTTAGAGTCAACATTAGTAAAAAAAGATTTCGGGATAAAAATTGGTATCGCTTGAAAAATATATAAAAACTTAGGTAAAATAACCATCTTAATAGCATTAATCCTACCTATTAGAGATAGAGACAAAGGTGACCACTTAGTAAACAAACCTTTAATCTGATCAATTAAGGGTAATAAATTAAATCCAAACAAATCTTTATGGTTCTTTGTGATTTTGATCCCTAAATAAGTAAAAGAGTCATTAACTAATTTAAAGGGTAAATTGGGACCATAAATTGGGACCCGTTTATTTAATGGAAACAATTCACTTTTATTAAGATTTCTTATACCCAGAAAACTCACTAAATTGAGCCAATAATGATAAAACTGCTGGAATGGATTTCTCCGGGTTAGAAATGAATAGTAATAAATCATCTGCATACAAAGATAACTTATGAATATCTGTCCCACGATTAATACCCAAAATATCCTGTGATTGTCTGATGGCAATTGCCAAAGGTTCTAAGGCAATGTTAAATAGTAATGGACTAAGAGGACATCCCTGTCTAGTGCCCCGAAATAGGCGAAAAAAGGGAGATCTTTGATTATTGGTAACCACTGAGGCTACTGGAGTATGATAAATCAATTTAATCCATGATATAAATATCGGACTAAAATTAAACTTCTCCAACACATTAAATAAGTAAGGCCATTCAACTCTGTCAAATGCTTTCTCCGCATCTAATGAAATCACGCATTCTGAAGTATCATGTGAGGGAGTATAAACAATATTCAACAATCTCCTAATGTTAAAAAAAGAATAACGATTTTTAATAAAGCCAGTTTGATCATCTGAAATAATTTTGGGTAATACCTTCTCCAATCTAGATGCCAGTAACTTAGAAAAAATCTTGGAGTCTACATTCAATAAAGATATAGGTCTATAAGAAGCACAATTAGAAGGGTCTTTATCTTTCTCCAATATTAGAGAAATGGAAGCTCTATAAAAAGATTGTGGCAAATTCCCTAATCTAATGGCCTCCTCAAAAACCTTACCTAACCAAGGGGAAAGAGTAGCGGAAAAAAATTTAAAAAATTCAACTGTATAACCATCTGGACCCGGTGCTTTCCCAGAATTCATTGAGGAAATAGCCCCTTTAATTTCTACATCCGTAATAGGAGTATCCAATATCAAAAGATCATCAGATGATAACCTTGGAAAATTTAATTTCCCCAGAAAATCAGACATGGTATTATAATCTTGAGGAAATTCAGATTGATACAGGGAGGTATAGAAATCTTGAAATGCCTTATTTATCTCATCATGATTAACTGTCAGATTCCCATTCTGCAGACCAATCTTAGTGATTTGATGTTTAACCAGAGCATTCTTCAATTGACTAGCTAACAGTTTACCAGATTTATCACTATGTATATAAAAATCAGATTTAGTTTTCATTAATTGATTTTCAATCGAGGATGTAAGTAATAAACTATGTTCCATTTGAAGTTCAACCCTTTGTTTGTAAAGCTCCTTACTAGGAGCAATCGAATATTTCTTATCAATCTCTTTAATTTTATCAACCAATAAAAGAGTTTCCATCTTGATACGTTTCCTCAAACCAACAGAATAAGAAATAATCTGTCCACGTATATAAGCTTTAAAAGTGTCCCAAAGTGTTCCGCAGGAAATATCATCTGTAGAATTAGTTGAGAAGAAGAAGTCGATCTGCTCCTCCATAAATTTAATAAAGTCAGAGTCTTGCAACAAGGTAGAGTCAAATCGCCATTGTCTAGCATTAAAAGCTGTATCCGTAAATTTCATAGAAAGTAATAACGGAGCATGATCAGAGATAGCTATAATATCATAGTTACAACCGATTACCAATGGAATAAAACAAGAGTCTACAAAAAAATAATCAATTCTTGAATAAGAGTGATAAACATGTGAGAAAAAAGAAAACTCTTTGTCATTAGAATGCCGAAATCTCCAAACATCAAAAACTCCATTGTCAGTCAAAAAGGAGTTAATACAAGTGGTCGACTTATTAGGTAAAGTGTGAATAGATAAAGATTTATCCATCAGAGGATTTAAACAACAATTAAAGTCACCACCCATTATTAACATATTCGTTTAGATTGGGTAAAGAAGTAAATAAAGACTTAAAAAAGTCAGGACAATCCACATTTGGAGCATAAACATTAACCAAAGCAACCTTTTTATTACAAAGTAAACCCGTAATTACAAATGTGAAAAGACAAATTCTGCAAATAATAAAAATGCATAAAAATACGACTGAGATGCAGAATCCTTGAAAGTGAGTCCATAGGTTGTCAGTTCAGTGTTGAAGTGAGTGAAGTTATCCACACTAGATCAGGAGACTGACGGTTGTAGGGTAATAACTGTACCTGAATCCAGTGGTGTGGGACCCAAGGTTGCAGTATCTCCCAGCAGTAAGGAGAGAGCATGTCCTGGATGGTGGGGGACCTTGATTACAGATGCTGTTTTCTTTCTTATTTTAAAAAATAGAAGGAAAGAACAAGCGGCACATTTGAATGGCACTTGGACAGGTACATGGACAGGAAAAGTTTAAGAGGGGTTTGGGGCAAACATGGACAAATGGGATTAGATTAAAGGGAATCATGGTCAGCTTGGGCCAATTGGGCTGAAGAGCCTATTTCCATGCTGTGTGACTACGACTGTTATTCTAACTCTAGAATACACGTTGTGGATTAAAACACAAAACATGGAAAGCACAGGAGTGGATTAGCAGGCCATTTGTGGTGAGTATTTCAAAGCTCAGCTCTCTGAGTGATTGTATCCAGGAGGAGAAGTCTCGTTAAAGAACAGCTATCAGATATTGCAGAGCACAAGCAACACACTCAGAATGCTGGAGGAACTCAACAGGCCAGGCAGTGTCTGTGGAAAAGAGTACAGCTGAAATTTCAGGCCGAGCCACTTAATTCGGATTGGAAAAAGCTGAGAAGACAGGCAGTAAGGTGGAGAGAAGAGAGGAAGAAGTACAAGGCGGTAGGTGATAGGTGAGAATGTGCTCAGAGTCAGAATCAGGTTTAATATCATCAGCATGCATTGTGAAATTTGTCATCTTTGTGGCAGCAGTACAATGCAATGCATAATGGAAAAAAACACGGATTACAGTATATATTTTATTTAACTTGAATAAGTAACAAATTTTTTGACCAATCAGGATGACCAGTGGACCACTCTTAGTCTGGCCCCTACCCTTTGACCTGCTTGGTATGAGACTACCTACAGCCAAAGCAGAAGGCCCAGACTCCAGCCAACATAGCTTTCCGGGTTACTGAGGCACACAATTTTAATGTTAATGGGTTCAATGTCCATCCAGAAATCGGATGGCAGAGGAAAAGAGGTTGTTCCTAAATTGTTGAGTGTCTGCCTTCAGGCTCCTGTACTTCCTCCTTGATGGTAGCAATGAGACGAGCGCACAACCTGGGTGATGGGGGTCCTTAATGACGCTTGTCGCCTTTTTGAGGCATCGCTCCTTGAAGATGTCCTGGTTACTACGGAGGTTAATGCCCACGATGGAGCTGACTAAGTTTACAACTCTCTGCAATTTATTTTGATCCTGTGCAGTGAGCCCAGTGCATAAACTAGGTAAGTTCTCTTCTTCCCGTGCAACAAAAAAAAACAAACAAAAAGAGAGATTGCCTATTACATTAACTATGCCCCAACAATCACAACAACATCAGAGACCAAGGCCTGAAATCAAAGCAGGCAGACTTACAGGAACTGCAGCTGCTTTGAAAGCAAAAGGGCCAAACCACCATCACATGCTTCAGCAATACAGCAATGCTGACTATAATTTACCTTGGGTTTCTGCTTACTGAAGACTGGACTCTAGTTCAGAGCACTGGTGGGCGTGGGACAGTAGATGTTATTGTGCATTAAAAGCTGACCTTTCACCTTTTGGCAGGGTTTAAGCCCAGTCACAGATGAGATTAATGCTTCCTCCAACTGTTTGGAGGACGGTTCATGGGAAAGGAGGTCACAGAACAAAATCTGCTTCTTAAGCAGCACTAATTGGAAGATCTTTATCAATTTAATAAACATTTAATAATGTAAACAAAGGTGTTTTATAGCTACAGAGGACTTAATGAACCAAAATCCCATTTCTGTGCTGTGACTCTACAACCCTGCCACCTGCGTTGTGAACTATGAACCAGGAGTAAATGAAATGGGTAGGCTAATTTCAGGTTGGCATTGATATACTGGGCTAAATGCCCTACACAAATCAATACAATGTCAGTGGCATGTTAGTGTAGTGGTTGCTGCAATCGCTTTACATCATCAGTGATCACCCAGTTGGGGTTCGATTCCCAATGCTGTTTGTAAGGAGTTTGTATGTTCTCCCTATGTCTGTGAGGGTTTTCTACGGGTGCTCCAGTTTCCTCCCTCATTGCAAAGATGTATGGTTAGGTTACAGAGCTGTAGACATGCTACGTTAGCAATAGAGGCACGGTGAAACTTGTGTGCTCCCCCAGTACATCCTTGCACAGTGCTGATGCAAATGACACATGGTGAGGCAGATGGATGGGTAGGATTACTCTGCATTGAGGAATCAGCTGTATCAGGGGACTGTACTGGGTAGCTGCTGGTACCACAAGGTATCCATCCCACACCTCACTTCACAGACTTAAACCTTTTGTAAGAGAGAGAGAGAAGGGACAGTAGATGCTGGAATCTGGGGCCAAAAAGAAAACTGCTTGGGGAACTCAGCGGGTCAGTCAGCTTCTGTGGAGTGAACTGGACAGTCAATGACTTGGCTTGTTCATCTTGGACACCATCTGAAATACCGACTCTTCATTTCACTTCACATATGCTATCTGACCCTTGTGTTCCTCTAGTAGTTTGAGTTGTGATCTTTCTCAATTTATTCACCCTCCAAACCGAAGGAATTTATGTCAATTAGTACATCTGGCAAGGATTCAAATCCAGCTTTCATCTGTGAACTCTCTTCCACCAATGTAATCGATTATGGGAAGCACAGCAGAAGGCAGAACTCTTTCAATGTTACTCAAGCTGTTGGTCAAGACTCTAACACATAAATGCAGAATTAGGCCATTCCACCCATCAAGTCAGCTCTACCATTTGATCATGGCTGATTCATTTCCCTCTCAATTCAACTCTCTTGCCTTCGGCCCATAACCTTTCAGGACCTGACTGATCAAGAATCTATCAACCGTCACCTTAAGTAGACCCAATGACCTGGCCCCCACAGCCGTCTGTGACAATGACTTCCACAGATTCACCACCCTCTGGATAGTGACATTCCTCATCTCTGTTCTAAATGTATGTCCCTCTCCACATCCACTCTATCAAGGCCTTTCAGCATTTTATAGATTTCAATGAAATCCTTCCCCACCCCACCCCATTATTCTAAACTCCAGACAGCACAGGCCCAGAGCCATCAAGTGATTCTCACACGGTAAGCTTTTCTTTCTTGGAATTATTTTAATTCCAATACACAACATCCACCAATTCTCCTTTGTCTATCCTGTTTGGTACTTCCTCATCAAATTCCAACAGATTTGCCAGGCGTGATTTTTCCTTAAGGAAACCATGCTGACTTTACTCTATTTTACCATGTCCCTCCATGTACCCTGAAAGCACATTCTTAACAAACAACTCCACCACCTTCCCAACTTCTGAACTATGTCAGAATCTAGTGATTCTTGAAAGATCATTACTAATGCCTCCACAATCTCTTCAGCTACCTCTTTCAAGACCCTGGGGTGTAGTCCATCTGGTTCAGATGACTTAAACACCTTCAGATCTTTCAGCTTACCAAGCATCTTCTCCCTAGAAATAGTAACTGTACTCAATTCTGACCCAATACCTGGAACTTCTACCATACTGCTAATGTCTTCCACAGTAAAGGATGATACAGAATACTTATTCAGTTCATCCATTTCACTGTCCCCTATCACTACTTCTCCAGTATTATTCTCCAGTGGTTCAATATCTACTCTTGCCTCTTTAATACATCTAAGGAAAAAAAAACACTTTGGTATCCTCTTTGATATTATTGGCTTTTTTAGTTGCCTTCTGTTGGTTTTTCAATAGTTTTCCAATCTTCTAAATTCCCACAACTTTTTGCTTTATTATATGCCCTCTCTTTTGCTTATGTTGGCTTTGAATTGTCAGCCATGGTTGTGTCAGTCTGTCTTTAGAATACTCCTTCGGTATGTATCTATCCCGTGCCCTCTGAATTGTTCCCAGAGACTCCAGCCATTGCTGCTTTGCTGTCATTCCTGCTACAGTCAACTTCCAATCAACTTTGGACAGCTCTTCTCTCATGCCTCTATAATTCCCTTTATTCTACTGTAATACTGATACATTTGACTTTAGTTTCTTGAGCTTCTTAAAGTGTAGAGTAAATTCTCTCATGTTATGATCACTGGCACCCAAGGGTTCCTTTACCTTAAGCTCCCTACTCAAATCTGGTTCACTACACAATACCCAATCCAGAATAGCAGATCCCTTAGTGGGCTCAACCACAAGTTGCACGAAAAAGCCATCCTGTAGGCCTTCTAGAAATTCCCCCTCTTGGACTCCTGCATCAACTGATTTTCCCAATCTACCTGCATATTGAAATCCCCAATATGATTGTAACATTGCCCTTTATACTTGAATTTTCTATCTCCTGTTATAATTTGTAACCCACATCTTTGCTATGGTTTGGAGGCCTCAATAAGACTCCCGTCAGGGCCTTTATTACCCTCGTAGTTCTTTAGCTCTGCCCACAATGATTCAACACCTTTCGATCCTATGTCACCTCTTTCTAATGATTTGATGTCATTTTTTTTTACCAAATGAGCTACCCCACCCCCCTGCCAACTTACCTGTCCTGTTGATACAAGGTGTATCCTTGGATGTTAAGCTCCCAACTATAATCTTCTTTCAGCCCTGTTTCAGTGATGCCTACAGTTATACTCGCCAATCTCTAACTGTACTATAAGATCATCTCCCGTATTCCATATACTGCATGCATTCAAATACAACACCTTCAGTCCTGTATTCATCACGCTTTTCAATTTTGTCTCCGTTACACTTCAACTCATCCCACTGACTGCAATTTTACCCTATTATCTGCCCGTCCTTCCTGACAGTCTCAGAACACACTGCCTCTACTTGTACATCAACTGTCCCAACCTCAGCCCTATCACTCAGTTTCCCATGGCCCTGCCAAATTAGCTTAAACCCTTCCCAACTGTTCTAGCAAACCTACCCATATGGATATTGGTACCCCTTGGGTTCAGGTGTAACCCGTCCCTTTTGTAGAAGTTTTACTTTTGTTATGTACCCCGTAACTGGGTCACTTACCAGCAAAGATAGAGAGGTCCGTTGAAGTCCAATGGTACTATTTTTAACAGTATTTATTGATAAAAGTACACGAAAATAATATCAATGCAAACATACAGATAATATACGTCGTCAATACTAAATCTAAAAGCACGGGTATAATAATAATCAATAAGAAATAGCTCTATCGTTGTCTAAGGGGTAATGTATTGTCCGATGGAAATATAAAAGTCACTCAAGTTCATTCAAGCTGCAACTTTTTGGTTGGAGAGAAAGATGGAGGTTTAACTTGCCCATTCCTTTTATGATGTCAATCCTTCGAGAGTCGTTGGGGACTGATTTCCCCTTTGTGGTTAGCTAAAGCCATGCTTTCGTGGTAAAGGCCCACCAATTCCGAGGCAAATGGAAAAGGACGCACATGGGCTTTTCCACCGGCTTTCGCTATTACGCTGTTACAGGAGTTCTAGCATTTCTTTTGGTGCGTCTGAGGGGCTGTTTCCCCAGACCCTCCTTTATCCTGACTCACAGGGTCTCAGATGTCAATCAGGTTGGGATGATGCAATCCCTCCACCAACCCCCCCCCGGTTCATTGCCTGGGGGCTTCGATGCATCGTACAGTATTCAATACACAATTCCGTCTCCAAGAGACAATAGCCGTTATCAATGGTTCCACCTTTTGGAGGCCAGGACACATTCCAAACACTTTGTGGATTCTGCGTGTCTCTCCCTCATTTCCTGGGTCTCCTGACCTGACTTAATAGTGATCTTGCGATTCTCAAAAAGGAGGGGGCCACGGGCGTAACACCTTCACCAGAAGAAATCCCAATGAAACTTAAATTACCGTCCCTTGCACAAGTTCCTCAGCCACACATTTATCTGCCAAATCATTCTATTCTGACCCTCACTGACATGTGACACAGGCAGCCATTCAAAAATTACTACCCCGGAAGCTTTTCAGCTGTTTACCTAACTCTCTTCAGGACTTCTTCCCTTTTCCTACCAATGACATTCGTGCCAATATGTACAATGCCTATAAAAAGTATTCACCCGCCCACCCCAAAAGTTTTCATGTTTTATTGTTTTACAACATCGAATCACAGCAGATTTAATTTGGATTTCCTGATAGTGATCAGCAAAAAAGACTCCTTCATGTCTAAGTGAAAACAAGTTTCTACAAATTGGTCTAAATTTATTACAATTATTAAACACAGAATAACTGATTGCATAATTACTCACCCCCTTCAAGTCAGTATTTAGTTGATGCACCATGGCAGCAATTACAGCCTTGAGTCTGTGTGGATAGGTTTACACATCTGGGCACTGCAATTTTCCCCCATTCTCCTTTACAAAACTGTTCAAGCTCTGTTCCAATGCATGAGGAATGTGAGTAGAGAGCTCTTTTCAAGTCCACCCACAAATTCTCAATTGGATTGAGGTTTGAGCTCTGACTTGGGCCACTCCATGACATTAAATTTATTGTTTTTAATTCATTCCTGTGTAGCTTTGGCTTCTTGCTTAGGGTCATTTGCCTTGCTGGAAAACAAATCTTCTCCTAAGTTGCAGTTCTTTTGCAGACTGCATCAGGTTTTCCTCCAGGAGTTCCCTGTATTTTGCTACATTCATTTTACCCTCTACCTTCACAAGCTTTCCAGGACCTGCTACGGTAAAGCATCCTCACAGAATTATGCAGTGACTACCCTGCATCACAGTAGGGATGGTGTGTTTGGCTTACGTCCCAAAATAGTGTTTAGTCTGATGACCAAAAAGCTTAATTTTGGTTTCATCAGACCATGGAACCTTCTACCAGCCTCCCACATGCCTTCTGGAAAACTCTAGTGAGATTTCACATGAGCTTTTATCAACAGTAATTTTCTCTTTGCCACTTTCCCATATAGCTGCGACTGGTGAAACATCCAGGCAATAGTTGTATGTGCAGTCTCTCCTATCTCAGCCACTGAAGCTTGTAACTCCTCCAGAGTTGTCACAGGTCTCTTGCTGGCCTCCCTCACTTGTCCCCTTCTTGCACGATCCCTCAGTTTTTCAGGACAGCCTGCTCTGGGCAGATTTACAGCTGTGTCATATTTTTTCCATTTCTTGCTGATTGACTGAACTGTATTCCAAAGGATATTCAGTGACTTGGAAATTTTCTTGGAAATCTCCTGACAATAACCTTTTGTGGAGTTGCTTGGCGTATTCTTTTGTCTTCATGGTGTAGTTTTTGCCAGAATTGTTTCTCCAGCAGTTGGACCTCTAGATACAGGCATAGTTTTACTACAATTAATTGAAACAGCTTGACTGCACATGGCAATCTCCATTTAACTAATTATGTGACTTCTGAAACCAACTGGCTGCACCAGTGATGATCTGGTGTGTCATTTTAATGGGGGGGGGGGAGAGAAGAAGAGGGTAAATACTTGAGCAATCGATTATTTTGTGTTTTATATTTGTAATTAATTTAGATCACTTTTATAGAGATCTATTTTCACTTTGACACAAGTCGTTTTCATTTGATCAGTGTCAAAAAAGCCAAATTAAATCCACTATGATTCAATGTTGTAAAACAATAAAACTCCAGTGGGAGAGTGGGGCTGACTACTTTTTGATAAGCACTTTACCAAGTCTTCAGGTGCTCACCCTCCCCCCTTTAGAATATCATGGACCAAACCCGAGACATCCCCAAACCAGGCACCTGGGAGGCAACACACCATCCAGGTATCTCCATCGTGTCCACAGAACCTCATGTCTAATACTCTAATGATGGAACCCCCTATCAATACTGCAGACCTCTTCTCCCCCCTTGCCTTCTGAGCCACAGGGACAGACAGTGTCAGAGACCGGGATGCTGTGGCCTCCCCACCCCACCACCAAACAGTATCCAAAGTGATCGACTTATCATTGGGGGGAAATGAATGAACTCAGGGATGCTTTGCACTAACTGCCCATTCCCTTTCCCTCTCCTGACAGTCACTTAAGTACCTGCCACCTACAACTTAGGGGCAACTACCTCCCTGTGGTCCAGTAGACTTGTTCAGAGACCATGAAGTTTTCAATGTGGATCCAACACCAAAGTGGTGGTTGGTATACTCTATCTACAACAGAAAATTACTACCCTATGTCTCTTTTTAAATTCTCTCCCCCCTGCAGAGCAAGCTTTGGTTCCAGTCAAGAGAAAAATTGAAATATCAATGCACACGATCACAATAACCACCAGAGCTCCACACTTCATACTCCTGCCCAACTGAAAGGCACATCCACAGCAAGAAATCAAGTCCAGAGTCAAAAAGATAAACTATACACACTCGCAAATACTCCATTTTCACCCCCTCCCCAGTGGAATAGCGTTTCCCCTTCCACTGAACAGCATTAGGAAACCGTTCATAAAAGAAAATCCAGTGGCTTTTCAAGTGATGTTTTATGGAGGGGAACCTTTTTTTAAAAAAAAAATCAGTGTCCAATAATTGGGCAGTAATTGGGTTAAAAATCTGAAACAAATTTGAAAATATAATAACAATCCAACAATAAAAATTCCTGCAGGTGCTGGGTGTCAGGACTGGATGTGAGGGTCGGGCCGATCTCACTCGCTCTCCCAGAATGTCCACTCTTCTCTCCATGGCGCTGAAGCCCTGAGCCTGGCCCCGTGGCTGTGTTTCACTGCCATTTGCCCTGCTGACATGATTAACTGAGACCAAGGCTTTGGGCCTTCTCCAGATATTCAGATCCGAGGACTCAGTATGGTTCGGAATGCTGCTATCGTTTGCGTGACTTGTGTCTTTTCTCTTTCTCTGCGCGTTGGGCAAGGGTCTTTACTGTTTATTATCAGATACGCTCTTCAGCAGAATTGCATGGTTAATCTTCAATTGATTTATTGCCATGAGAAGTCTACATTGCTCATAACTGCAGATGTGCAGTGTATATCTACCATTACACTGTAAATACATGCCTTAGTGCAGTTAATTTAGACCTTCATTGTTCTTGTCAATTAAAGTACGCCAGGGTACTGTAATAAAGGTGGTGACTTTATTTATCTATCAAGCTTAAAGACAGAGCTAGGATCAAACCTGCAATTTGACCAATTAAAACAGTCCATAACATATTAAAAGGGACTCACATCTGCCTAATACCATGTTATACAATGCTGCAAATTAGAGGAATTGATGCTGTAATCATGTAAGGAAATGACAAATCTTTCTACATATGTACACTCAGTGGCTACTTTGCTACGTGCCTCCGTTACCCAGTAAAGTGACGGGCGTGTTTGTTCGCGGTCCGCTGCAGCTGAGGCGCATCCACTTCAAGGCTCAGCACGCTGAGCTTTCAGAGATGCTCTTCTGCACGCCATTCTTGTAATGTGGAGTTACCTCAATCCTGAAGGAGAGTCTCGGCCCCAAACTTCGACTCTTCATCCTTAGCCATCGATGCCGCCTGACCTGCTGAGTTCCTCCAGCATTTTATAGGTGTTGCTCTGGAATTCCAACTTTATTTTGCAATCCATCTTACACTCAGTGGCCACTTTATTAGGCACCTCCTGTACCTAATAAAGTGGCCGCTGAGCGAATCTTCATGGTCTTCTGCTGCTGTAGCCCAAGGTTCGATGTGTTGTGCATTCAGATTTACACCATCGTTAAACACATGGTTGTTTGAGTTACTATTGCCTTTCTGTCAGCTGAAACCAATCTGGCCATTCTCTTCTGACCACTCTCATTAACAAGGTGATTTTGCCCACAGAACTGCCAATCACTGGATTTTTTTTGGATATGCAGGAGCCTCTCAGGGCTGTGTACTAAGACCCCTCCCCTCCTCCCTGTCACCCCTCCCCATGCCACCCACAGCTCTAATCTGCTAATTAAATTTACCGGTCACTACAGTGATTGGCCTTATCTCAGACAATACAGGGAAGAAGTCATCTCTCTGACACAGTGGTGTCAAGAAAACAACCTCTCCCTCAATGTTGCAAAAACAAAGAAGCTGGTTGTGGATTACAGGAGGAATGGAGACAGGCTTACCTCTATTGATGTTGATGGATCTGGGGTTGAGAGGGTGAACAGCTTTAAGTTCCTCAGCATCCACATCACCGAGGACCTCACGTGGTCTGTACACACCAGCTGTGTGGTGAAAAAGGCACAACAGCACCTCTTCCACCTCAGACGGTTGAGGAAGTTTGGTATGGGCCCCCAAATCCTAAGAACTTTCTACAGGAGCACAATTGAGAGCATCCTGACTGGCTGCATCACTGTCTGGTATGAGGACGATACCTTCTGTGACAATCGCAGGACTCGGCAGAGAGTGGTGCAGACAGCCCAGCACGTCTGTACATGTGAACTACCCACTATTCAGGACATTTACAAAGACAGGTGTGTAAAAATGGCCCATAGGATCATTGGGACCCGAGTTACCCCAGCCACAATCTATTCCAGCTGCTACCATCTGGGAAATGGTACCGCAGCATAAAAGCCAGGACCAACAGGCTCTGGGACAACTTCTTCCACCAGGCCATCAGACTAATTAACTCACACTGATTTGAGCGTATTTCTATGTTACATTGACTGTTCTATTTATTATAAATTACTATGATTGCACATTTAGATGGAGACATAACATAAAGACTCTTACTCCTCATGTATATAAACAATGTAAGAAATAAAGTCAATTCAATTCTTAGTAAACTCGAGAGCAAGGCTTTTTTTTAATGCCACAGACCAATTCCATTAAGCAAGGGGTCTGTGGAACCCCAGTTAGGAACCCCTGCTCGAGAGATTCCTTGTGCATGAAAACCTCAGGAGATCTGCCATTTCTGAGATACTCAAACCACCCTGACTGGCATCAACAATTATTCACAAAGATCTTCTCCATTCTGATGTTTGATCTGAGCAACAACAGAACCTCTTGACTTTGTCCGTGTGTTTTTATGTTGCTGCCACATGATTGGCTGATTAGACATTTGCATTAACAAGGTGTACAGGTGTACCTAATAAAGTGGCTGCTAAATACACGTCACAGAAATCAATTTGCATACCAGGAACACCCAAGGGCAAGGATCTCGCTAGAACTTCCCCTATCAAAAGCAGAAATGAAATCACTTGCTTTGTGCTTTAAACTGACACCTCTAGAAAGACACAACAGAATGACTAATAAATAGTCTGCAATTAGTTAAAGGGAGATGGTGATGCCAGAAGCTTCTATAGTGAAGTGTAGCAGAGATGCAACATGGAGGCAAGGGCCAATGAAACAAGCACAGGAGTTTGCATCCCATCTCAATAGCAGTAGATAAGACCTTGAAACAGTGGCAGATTGAGGCCATTGGGTCTGCTCCACCAATCTTAAATCTGTAATTAACTAGCCTGGAATAAAAACCTCTTCACTAGTGAAAATGAGCAAAAATAAACATCAGTGTAAAATCTGATCAAAAGCAGCTGACCTGTGGAAATCCCACCAACAGCAAGTTCTCCTCCAAATCATGGACTATTCTGACTTGGAAATGTCTGTTTTAATCAGCATTGATTGTAAATTTTAGATATTTTACTAGATAAATTTTAGATATTCGAGAAGCACGCTCACTGCAAGCAGCAGATCAAGACATTGACTACCACAAGTTTCTCAAAGTCAGTTAGGGATGGTCACCCATTGAACAACAGAATTCCCCAACAAACATCCTCCCCCGGCAATCAATTGCCACAAATTTTCATTTGTATTTGACTGAATTGAAAATTTGACCTTATGCCACGTTGAAGGGTCGCGGCCCCCAATGTCAACTGTTCATTTCTCTTCATAGGGGCTGCCTGACCTATTAAATTCCTCCAGTATTTTGTATTAGAGACTCTGCTGCTACCCAGATCACTAGCTGCAGAAACCAGCATCCATACCTTATGTCAGGCAAACTATTCCAGTGCCACTGAGTCTGTTTATCACCTTCCCTTCTCCATGAATTTGATACAAATGACATCAAAGATCAACTTTGTTCATCTTATACATTTACATACATCAGAAAATTGCTATGGTGTGGTCAGGACACTAGAAGCAATAACAAAGAAAAACATTCAGCAATTATAAAAAATAAAGAATTTTATAAAAAAGATAAAGAATTAAACAGATATAAATGAAAGAGTTAATGAAAAGAGATGGTTGTTGACTTCAGGAGGGCACGGAGCAACCACTCCCCGCTGAACACTGACGGCTCCCCAGTAGAGATCGTTAAGAGCACCAAATTTCTTGCTGTTCACCTGGCGGAGAATCTCACCTGGTCCTTCAACAACAGCTCCATAGCAAAGAAAGCCCAGCAGCATCTCTGCTTTCTGCGAAGGCTGAGGAAAGTCCATCTCCCACCCCCCAGCCTCATCTTATTCTACAGGGGTTGTATTGAGAGCATCCTGAGCAGCTGCATCACTGCCTGGTTCGGAAATTGCACCATCTCGGATCGCAAGACCCTGCAGCGGATAGTGAGGTCAGTTGAGAAGATCACTGGGGGTCTCCCTTCCCACCATTACAGACATTTACACAACACACTGCATCCACAAAGCAAACAGCATTATGAAGGACCTCACACGCCCCTCATACAACCTCTTCTCCCTCCTGCCATCTGGGAAAAAGCACCGAAGCATTCAGGCTCTTACGAGCAGACTATGGAACAGTTTCTTCCCCCAAGCTATCAGACTCCTCAATACCCAGAGCCTGGCCTGACACCTTACTGCCCTATTGTCCTGTTTATTATTTATTGTAATGCCTGCACTGTTTTGTGCACTTTATGCAGTCCTGGGTAGGTCTGTAGTCTAGTGTAGTTTTTTTCTGTGTTGTTTGTTTACATAGTTCAGTCTAGTTTTTGTACTGTGTCATGTAACCATGGCTCTGAAAAAACGTCTCGTTTTTACTATGTAAAAACTGTACCAGCAGTTACAGTCGAAATGACAATAAAAAGTGACGTGACTTGAAATTGGAGATTAAAGGAATAAAATGTGCATAAATACCAGCATGTATTTACAATATAGACAGCAGTAGAAAAAGTGGCTTAAAGTGTTTACAGAGCTGTGCAGCACAGGGGTAATCTCCAAACGCTTTGCATCAAGAAGGTGGCATCCATCATTACGGCCCTTCACCATCTGGGACATGCCCACTCTCTTTATACAATCAAAGAGGAGGTACGGGAGCCTGAAGACCCAGACT
Source organism: Hypanus sabinus (assembly GCF_030144855.1). NCBI lineage: Eukaryota > Metazoa > Chordata > Chondrichthyes > Myliobatiformes > Dasyatidae > Hypanus > Hypanus sabinus. The sequence goes on along the minus strand of NC_082716.1, from coordinate 17,941,939 downwards.
TGGTGTCTTAGGAGCAGATTCTACCCCTCTGCCATCAGATTTCTGAATTGTCCATGAACACTACTGCAATTTACTTACTGTGGCTCAAGTTCTTTTTTGTACATATTGTCACAGAACAGCAAACTCCAAGGCATATTTCAGTGATAACACACTGATTTTGATTCTAAAACCAGTTCTGGTTTCTTCCCCACTCCTTTCCAATCCTGAAGGGCCTTCGTCCGAACTGTTGGCTCTTTATCCCTCTCCTGCACAGTACCTCCAGCATTTTGTGTGGTTTGCTCTAGATTTCCAGCATCTGCAGAATCTCTTGTTTATCTGAAACTAGTTCAGCTGCTCGAAGAAACCAACATAGGTATCAGTTGGCCGACTATTTTAATTCCACTGCCGATTCCCAATCTGACATGTTTGCCCCACGGCTCCTCCACTGCCATGATGAGGTCACATTTAGGCTGGAGGAGCAACACCTCGTATTCCACCTGGGTATTTTCCAACCCAACGGCATGAATACAGATTTCTCTAACTTCTAGTCATTTCTTCTCCCCCATTCTCTCTTTCCATTCCTCATTACAGCTCCCCTCTTAACCCTTCTTTTCCCCTCGCCTGCCTAACACCTCCCTGTGGCACCCTTCCTTCTCCCCTTTCCTCCCATGGCCCACTCTTCTCTCCCAAAAGGTTTCTCTTTCTTCAACCTTTCACCTTTTGCACCTACCTTCTGACATCATTTCCACTCTCCCACCTTCCATACCTGGTCTCACCTATCACAGTCTAAGCTTGTAAAGTCAGAGTAAATTTATTATCAAAGATCAAATACAGGTGGCCCCCGCTTTTCAAACTTTCCTTTTACAGCAGCTCGCTGTTACGAAAGACCTACATTAGTACCTGTTTTTGCTAAGCAAAGAGGATTTTTGCACTTATGAAAATAAAGATGCCCGCTTTATACATGTGCATACCCCGAGAAAGACTACAATGACCGTGAAGCCTTGTGCAGGCAGTTGCTTGCGCATGTGTGTACCTGCTGATTTTTTTTTTCTCCAAATCAATTTTGGCTCGCTGTCTTCCCAAGTCTGATAAGTGAAACTACACCGTACATACAATATTTCTACTTTATATAGGCTGTGTATTTATCATATCATTCCTGCTTTTACTATATGTTAGTGTTATTTTAGGTTTTATGTGTTATTTGGTTTGATTTGGTAAGTTATTTTTTGGGTCTGGGAACACTCGAAAATTTTCCCATATAAATTAATGGTAATTGCTTCTTCGCTTTACGACATTTCGGCTTACAAAAAGTTTCATAGGAACACTCTACCTTCGAATAGCGAGGGAAACCTGTACAACAATCAGAATCATTTTCATGCAGACATTCACAGTAAATACAATTAAAACTACAATAATAATAATAATAATAATAATAATAATAATGTAACACTCCATCCCCTTGCCTTCCTCATCTTCTTATCCTGGCTTCTTTTTCTCACCCATCACTTTCAGTTCTGATGAAGGGTCTTGGCCACAAACATCAACTGTTTATTCTACTCTATAAATGTGTCTCATTGCCGAGTTCCTCCAGCATTTTGGACCACAATACCATAGGATATAGGAGCAGAATTTGGCCCATTGAGTAAGCGCCACCATTTCATCATGGCTGACCCATTTTCACTCTCAGATCCAATCTTCTGCCTCCTCCCCATGTTCCTTCATGCCCTGACCAATCAAGAATCTATCAACCTCTGCCTTAAATATAAAAAAGGCTTGGCCTCCACAGCTGTCTGTGGCAATGAATTCCACAGATTCACCACTCTCTGAATGAAGAAATTCCTCATCCCCTATCTAAGAGAACACCCCTCTATTCTGAGGCTGTGTACTCTGATCCTAGACTCTCCCACCAAAGGAAACATAGTTTCCACATCCACATTTTGTGCATGTTGCTACCTATGTACCTTGGACTTTAGAATTTAAAAAATATTATTGAAGCTCATTCGCACACAAGTGGCAACCATAAAGCAGATGTTCTTAAATGAGGCAGCATGGACTGCCAAGATAAAGTTGCTGCTTATCCGCTCTATCATCACTTTGGGTGGGTCATAATCTTTATTGATAACACCATTTAAGCCATCTTCATAAACTTAGCACATTGAAAGGAAATGGATGATGTTGATTATTTCATACTGGCAAACAGTTTGATTCACTCAGGTATTTTGTCCCATTTTTGGTCTCTTACTCAGAAGTCCAGTGAATTTTTTTAGGAGAGGGATTGCAAAGGATTATTTTTTAAATTTTATTTAAAGATACAGCATGATAAAGGGCCCTTACCGCCCAGCAACCCACCAATTTAACCTCTAGCATAATCACAGGACAACTTACAATGACCAATTAACCTTCTCACCAGTACATCTTTGGACAGGAGGAGGAAATTGGAGTACCCAGAAGAAACCCACGCACACATGGGAAGAACACGCAAACTTCTTCAGAGATGTTATTGGAGTTGAACTCTGAACTCCATTGCCCTAAGCTGTAATGGTGTTGCACTAACCATTACACCACCAAGTTACCCCCCCCCCCCCCGTTTACTCCCTTTCAATAGATGTTTTGAGCCACTGTCAACACCTTTTCATCAATTACAGATCTAATAACTTCTTCACACTGGAGTTACTAGATTTTCTGACTCACTTTAACTGTGACCTCTACTTTTGTTGAACTGTTCAATTTCAATTCCCTTCAGTACAAGGCTGAAGCCTGATTCTGCGTCAGATATTACATTACGAGAGGACTGGGCCAGATGAATAGGAAGTAGTGCTCTCTGAGCAGAGGACTCCAATTAACGTAATTGGTGGAAAATAGAAAGAACCACCTAAAACCGTGGAGCTTGGTGACTTGCATTTAGGAATTGGGGAATATCACAAACGCACATCATGTTTAATGTGTATCTGCACAGAATACCTGAAGCATAGTAGCCTACAAGGCCATGGCTTCATTTTATTTATGCCAATGGCCTTATAGGCTACAGTGAACACTGTTAGGTACACCTGTATACCTGCTCATCAATGAAGATACTTAATCATGGTCAGGAAGTTCAGCTGTTGTTCAGACCAACCATCAGAATGGAGAAGAAATTTGACCCTGGAACAATTGTTGGTGCCAGATGGAGTCACTTGAGTATCTCAGAAATTGCTGATCTCCTGGGATTTCCACCTAAAAATGGTTTCTAGAATTTATAGAGAATGGTGTAAAAAAAAAATCCAATGAGTGGCATTTCTGTGGGTGAAAATATCTCATTAATGCCACCAGGAAGGTGGTACAGGAGCCTCAAGACCCATTCTACCAGGTTCAGGAACAGTTTCCACTCCTCAACCATCAGGCTCTTGAACCAGAGAGGATGACTTCATCTGCGCCATCACTGATCTTATGGACTCACTTTCAAGGACTCTTCATCTCATGTTCTCAATATCTATTGCATTCTTACTTATTATTATCAATTTTCTTTTCTTATTTGCACAGCTTATTGTCTTTTACGCATTGGTTGTTTGCCTGTCCTGATGGTTGCAGTCTTGCATTGATTTTATTATGCTTCTTGTACTTACCGTGAATGCCTGGAAGCAGACTAACCTCAGGGTGACATACATGTATCTTGAACTTTGAGGAGATGGTAAGACTGGTTCAAGCTGACAGGAAGGTGACAATAACCCAAATAACCACCCGTTACCACAGTGGTGTGCAGAAGAACATCTCTGAACACACACCACTTTGGACTTTGAAGAGAATGGGATACAGAAGCAAAAGACCATTAACATATATTCAGTGACCACTATTAGCTATGGAGGTACCTAACTAAGTTCACATTGAGTGTAAGAAAATAGGAAAAGGAATAGGCCATTCAGTCCTTCAAATATGCAATTTTATGCAAAGGCACATCTGACCTCAAGCATTAGTGTCATGCCCTTTCATCATATTCCCCAATTCCTATAATACCTGGAAACATATCCAATTAACATTTTTGTTTGCTTTCAGGCACAGATACAATGAGTTAAACTGGAGGGCATTTAGGTCCTTCCTCTACATTGCCAATCCCATCTGCTCCAAATGTACTTGAGCATTGTAGTCTTAGGTGTTCATTCATTCCATAACAACATGTTTCAGGTTGAGCCAAACTAAGCTCAAGTAGGAAGCAGTCTTTAAGTAACTTATAGGTCACAATTTCCAAGTTCATAATCACTGGAATGGGAATAGTTTTGTACTAAAATGCTCTGCATTATTACATTATAACTATACAAATGTTTCAAATCCCTGGTCATACAACAGTAATAATAAATTGAGTAAGTTGTAAAGCCAGCTGGTAGGGTTTTGAAATGGAAGAGGTACAAAGAGGAGCTTTTTCACACATCATGCAATAAGTAACTAGAACACTCCCTATTCCATGCAACAAAAGGCCTGGTTTCAGTAACAGTGACCAGGAAACTGTTGAAATGTTGCAAGACAAAGCCTCTGGTAACGTCCCTCAGGGAAGAAGATGTAACATCCTTACACAGTCTGTTCCATGCATAACCCCAGACTCAGCCAGCTCCATCCTGGGCACAAGCCCTCCTCCTCCCCACCATTGAGGACATCTTCAATAGGAAGCACCTTAAGGTGCCGGCAGCATCCATCTTTTAGGACCCTCACCATCTGAGAGACGCCCTCATCTCATTACTTCCATCAGGGAGCAGTTACAGGAACCTGAAGGCAGAATCAGTATTTCAGATTCTCAGTCAGATTTCTAAATGGTCCATGAACTCAAACATTACTTGACTAGTTAAAGACTGGCTTTATCTGTCTCATGCATGGAAACATACAATGAAGTGTGTTGTTTGCTTCAACGACCAACGCGGACTGAGCACGTGCTGGGGCAGTCCACAAATATGTCCATGCTTCCAGCATTAACAAAGCATGCTCACAAATTACAACCCGCATGTCTTCAGAATAAGGGAGAAAACTGCAGCACCTGAGGAAAACCCACATGGTTATGCAGACATTAAACTCTTGCACTGTAATGCTGCCACAAAACAACAATTTTCACAACGTAGGTCAGTGATACGAAACCCAGATCTGTCTCTGATTTTGACCTTCCAATGTGGTTGACACTTTACAGCCTCCTTCATCCATGAACAATCAGGGAGAGGCAATAAATGCTGGCATTATCAGCAACACCCAAATCCACAAAGTTAAAACAAAGTTCAACTGATAGACAAACCAAGTATTTGCATTAACTGCACTCAGAATTGATAGCATACACTTCGCTCACAGTTTACAAAAATGGAGAGACTTAAGTTTTCAACTTTCTCAGACACAACTGCTCACTTGCAGTACCTAATAGAAATGATTAAGAATTTCTTTAGCCAGAAGGCAGTGAATCTTGTGAATTCATTGCCAAAGGCACATGCCGAACCATTTAAACATATGTGTACTTTGAAAATAAATTTACTTTGACATCGAATTAAAACTGCTCTCCAAATTTTCCATATTTGCATGGAAAGATATTTAACTTCTTTATATAGTTTATTATCAACAATCAGATTAGGAACTAATGCACATTTAAATTCTGCAGATCTAATTTCGCTTAGGGCAAATTGGAAAGCAGTGCAATAGAAAATATCAAAAGTAGTCTGTCACAAAACCCTACTTACACCCTTTGAAAGAGACCATAGCTAAAGACAGTGAGAACTGGAAACTGCTCTATGTTTAATTTTCTGAAAAATTCCTGAAAAATCTGAGTCACACAGCCTAGAGTTTTCTGCTCCAATAACAGCAAGACAACCAAGCATTAGTGTTATTACTCTGTAAAACCGAATAACTTCAGGCATTTGCTCGTGTCCAAGTTACTTTCTCACCTATCTGTGTTTTTCGCAAAATTACATAGGAGCGTCCCTCATCCTTCAACCCAAGTCATTAGTGTAAATTTTACCCAGCTGTGGCACCAGCAAAGATCCCAGTATCAGTTTTCGCCATCTCTAAATGACCTGTTTAGAATCAATATTGTTTGTTATTGCTTAGTCCATTTTCTATCATTATTAGCCCTTGTTCTGTGAGATTTGCCTCATAAGACAATTCCATGATACTTTATCAAAAGCCTTTATGAAAATACAAATGCACTAACATCTATCTCCCCGTCACTCTTCAATTACCTTGATTTTAACATATCCAAAGTTCTCAAATAAAACTTAAATATAATATCCCTTTCACAAAACTATGTTGGCTTTGCTTGATTGTGTTTTTTTTCCTGTTGATTTGAGAGACAAATGAAGAAGAAATAGATCATTAAGCCCATGGTGTCCATTCTGACCATCAAGTACTGACCTACAGTATTATGCAAAAGTCTTAGGAACTCTAGCTGAATACAAAGAAAATATTTATGTGTATATATACACACACACACACACACACACATACTGAATGCCACATATAAAAGCAAATCTCATTAAATATGAGAGTGATGATATGGGTTTCTGTTGTGGCTGAGAGTGGGAAGGGGGCAGGGAGAGGGGAAAGAAGAGGGGAGAGAGCAGGAAGCACTGGAGAGACATTCTGTCATGATTAATAAACCAAATGTTTGGAATCAAATGATCTTGTTTAGTGTCTCTGGACTGGGTGTATCTGCACATGCGCCACCTCTCATCCCTCGCACTCCTTCTCTACCACCTGTCCAACACCCCTCCTGCACAATTCATCCTTTTCTCCCGCCAGATTTACAAACTCACTCTCTGCTCCATGTCGACAAATACAGTACGGTGAACAAGTCTTAGGTGCCCGAGTTATATACTTGCTCCTAAGCCTTTTGCACAATACTGTATATTATTCCAATTTCCAAGTCCATTTCCCCATAGCTTTCTGTACTTGTATAGATACTTAATTCTGACCTTCCTCTTACTCCTTCTCTATTCCTCACCTTCCCATCACCTCCTTCTGGTGCCCCCCTCCCTTCTCTTTCTCTCACAGTCAACTCTCTTTGATCACTTTCCTTCTTTTCCACCTACCACCTCCCAGCTTCTCGCCGTCTGTTCTCCTTCACCCACCTTCCTCCTCACATGGTTTCACCTGTCATCTGACAACCCCTCCCCCTTCCTTCCCAGTCCTGATGAAGGGTCTCAACCTAAAATGTTGACTCTTTATTCCTCTTCATAGGTGCTGCCTGACCTGCTGAGTTCTTCCAGCATTGTGTGTATGCATGCATGTGTTTGTTTCTCTAGATTTCCAGCATCTGCAGAATCTCTTGTGTCATAGGTACATAAACAATGTGAGTTCATTGTGTGCATATAGAATAGAAAGGTACTCCGGACTGTTACCCACTGGTCTTCACAGAACTGATCCAAACTACTAAGTAGGTACCCTTCATTTATGCATCCAGAGGACATGGGTATCATTGACAAGGCAAATATTTATATACAGTCTCCATCTATCCTTGAACTGAACTGCCCTGTTTCAGAGGGTAGTCAACAGTGTGTCACATTTATTGCTATGGTTCCAAGGTCACATATTAGGTGACATTGGTCAAGGTTGGTTTTCAACCTTCTGGTCTTTCCATAGCAACCATTACTGAGGAACAAAACTTACGTCTTTTAATACCAAAATAATCTTTATTCATAGCAAAAAATATTTACAATTAACTGTGCAATGTCTTTTCATTCTCACATTCGTCGTTTCAAAGCTTTCAGTACTGTTCCATTGAATTCCTTCACACCAGTAGCCCAGCTGTCACTCCATGTGGCACCCTGAGGGGATTTACTACTACAGTAAAGGACAGACTTCCTCACCCAAACCAGCCCCTCCCTTCCCACTAGCAGTAGAATTGCTACCAGTTTCAGTGGAGGTATTTGAACTTGCACCAATCACCCAGATCTCCAGATACTGAGCCAGTAACTCACCGTACTGGTTCCTTGCTATAGCTGGGGGAAGTAGAGGGGATAAGCTCCCACTACCTATTAAATGCTCCCAATGGCGTGCACCTCAAATAGCCTCTGACAACCAAGTCCAGCCCCTGGCCTTCATGTGTGGCTTAGCTACTAAGCCTGGTGGAACCATTTCTACTGACAGGAGAAGGGGCAAAGTCAGGTAACTGGTGCCTTAAAACCGATCACTTTGGGCAGATGGGGCTTGTTAGCTGTGGTTGGTGGCTCATCTCGGGAAATGACAACAATCAAGTCAAACCTCCACAGTCTTGTGGCTATACCCACTCCTGGGGAAGTCTCTGGGAGGGAACCCCGAGGGTAGAGGGTAAAAAGAAAATCAGAAGCTGGAGTCCCCAAGGCACACCGACATTGAGTTCAGTGCTAACTGGCAACTCCTGAAATGCCACTGGGTGCCAAAATGTATCTGTCTGTACCGTTCCTCTGGGTTCATCAGATGCATGGAGAGGGGGTGCCTACTACATGGGCAAAATCTTGCTCTCCATGCTTGCTTCTGCTCTGGCTTGCTTCTCACATAAGACAGCTGAGATACAACCTTGACCCATGGGGGACCTCTCAACTCACTGCACCACAGACACCTTGCAGTTATATACAAGTCACAGACAGTACAAGTACTTCAGAGGGCACATCCTGCCAAGACTTTGGACTGAATATGTTAAACTAAAACTCAGCTATGTGCTTTACAAATGAAAATGTTAAAATGCAAAATCAAGGCTGGGGCTACTACAGTATGCTGATGACTCCCAAGGATTACAGTTTTCCACTGGACAATTCAGTAGCCCAAGGCACCGAAGAAGGGCTGTCACCCTACAATAGTGCCTCAGTAAAGCTAGAGACATAGAACACTGCAGGACAGAAACAGACCCTTCAATTCCAGTTCACTAGTCCTCTTTGGGGAAGGAAAAGTGAATCTATCAAGTCTGAGCTCTATGTACATCTAAATGCCCACAGAGGGTTGATATTTAACCACCCATAAATGGCTTGAAAGGCCTGCTGCTGTGCTGTATTCTCTGTTCAGACACTTGGTTCTGGAGGCAATCAGGGTTTGGACAATAAATGAGGCCTTGGCTGTAGGGTCCACATCCTGTGAAAGTATGCAAACATTATTTTAATTTAGCGCCAAACTTCTTGAAACTCTGTCTCAACCACCTCTGATTACTGTATCTGTAAACAGCAGTTCTGTTCCCTACTGCCTACGGGTTCAAAACATTCTCTCCCAAAAACAGTTCGAGCTTTCATAAATTAAACCTAAAATTAGCCCCACTGACCTTAAGCATGTGCCAAATACAACTCTCACGCCCTTAGAGTAAGCTTTCCCCAAAGTCTTAGTCACAGTATTGCTGGTGTTCACAATATACACATGAAACACCAAAACTCAACAGCTGCAAAAAAAAACACAACAACAACGTTTGGGCCCCTTATTGAAGATAGGATGTGCTGGTATTGGAGAGAGTTGAAAGGAGATTTATGAGAGTGATCATGCGAATGAAAGGGTTAATGTACGAGGAGCAATTGATGGCTTTGGGCCTGCATCTGCAGGAGTTTAGAAGAATGAGGGGGATCTCATTGAAACCTACTGATTAATTGAAAGACTCACAGTCTGGACATGAAGAGAGTATTTCCTATAATGGGTGGAGGCTGGAACCAGAGTCTTAGAATATGACGATATCTCATTAGAACAGAGATGAGGAGGAACCTCTCTAGTCAGTGCGTGGTGAATTATGCTTAATACCTAAATGTCAAGGAAACAGAAGTATCACTGTTGATTGGCCATATGGCCATTAGATTGCCCTCCATGTAAATGTTATTTACCCACTATGGCCATAAGACACAGGAGCAGAATTTGGCCATTTGGTCCATCAAATCCTCGCTATCATTCCATTATAGCTGATTTATTATCCTTCTAGATCCTATACTCCAGCTTTTTCCCCCCCGGACATTTTGATGAGGAGGAACTTCATCAGCCAAAGGTAGTGGATCTGTGGAATTCATTGCCACAGGTGGCTACAAAGGCCAAGTCATTTGGGGTATATTTAAAGTTGATAGGTTTCTTGATTAGTAACAGCACAGGACCACAAGACACAAAAGCAGAATTAGACATTTAGCCCATTGGATCAGCCATGTTGAAATGGCAGAGCAGTCTCAAGGGGCCGAATAGGCTAATCCTGCTCCTATGTTTTATGATGCCACTACTAACCTAGAAACTTTCAACCACTGCTTTAAATATACCCAATGATTTGGCCTTCACAGCCACCTGTGGCAATGAATTCCACAGATTCACGACCTCGAGCTAATTACATTTCTCCTCATCAAAATGTCTGCGGAAAAGGCAGGAGAATGGGGTCAAGAGGGATAGTAAATCAGCTATAATGGTGATAGAGAAGACTCGATGGGCTGAATGGCTCAATTCCGCTCCTGTGTCTTATGGTCAAAATGGGTAATTAACATTTGTAAAGTGGACAATCCTCAAAAGGATTCAGAGTAAATAATAAACTACTTAGATCATTCCAACCAACAGTGATACTTTTGTTACCTTGACATTTACATATTAAGCATAATTAATACAATGTAAAGTGACCAAATACAGAAATGTTTCTCTGGTTCAAGTACAGTGTGTTGCTACATTAAGCCTTTAAGTCAGAACAGCACAAGTGTCAGGTACATACACAACACAGGATAGAGAGGAAACCAAACTGGTTACAATTCTCTGACACCACTGGGCTGATCCACACTATCATCGTTCCTCCTGTTAATATGTATGACAGCTGCTCAGCGCAAAAAAGCAAGAAGCTACAGAGGGCAGCGTGGTCACGTAGCAGTTAACATAACACAATTATGGCGCCAGTGACGTGGGTTCAGTTCCTGCCACTGTAAGGAGGTTGCACGCTCTCTCTGTAATCACATGGCTTTCTTCCCACATTCCACAGATGTACGCGTTAGGGCTACTCACTTCCACCTGCCCATCGTTCTCCTCCTCCTCTAGTTCCACCCATCACCTAACACCCCCTCCCCCATCACACACACTTCAATCTTCACGTCCTCTCCGGGTCAGAGTGCTGTTCCTGCGAGCAGCAACCCAAACAGTTCAACGGTCAGAAATCTGCCCGCGAGTCGAGTTCCCACACGGCTGAAGGTGCCCGCAGCTTCATCTCAGCTGCTAACACCACCCTAACACCGGGTCATATTTTTGTTTAAGTTTTATTTGCAGATGCAGCACGATAACTGGACCTTCCAGACTAACGGGCCAGTGTTGCCCAGTTAGACCGGTGTGACCAATTAAACTGCGACTCCTTTCTACTGGAATATGGCAGCAACCCAGAGGAAACCCACACGATCACAGGAAGAACGTTCTTAATAGAGAGCAGCAGGATTTGAATCTGGTTTGTTGGTGCTAAAATTCTGCTCTACACTACTGTGCTGATGTATGGGCTTTGCATAAGCTGGGGAGGACCTGTACTGGCCAACTTCACTATACACCTTCAATCTGGATGCAGTGCTTTGGCCCCAAAATGTTTGCCACCACAGATCCTGCCTGATCAGCAGGGTTCTTCCAGCAATTCGCTTTCCTTTCCTGTCGACGGTTGGCCAGAGTGAATTTAAGGAACAATTCTACAAGTAGCTGCCATGCAACAGACAAGATGAAACCTAACTGCTGAAAAATTCCCACAGATATTTAAACAGTTTACTTACTTGGTGAAATGAAATGTAAAAGGATCAAGCTTGCTGTCAGCAGTTGAGGCTGTCAGAGCATTCATGCCATTTTGAAATGGATGCACGTCCGGAGAGTTGTACCTTAAAGTACTGTCAGAGCCGGATACCTACGCAAAACAGAAAGCTCGGTTAATAAACTACTTTCTTCTGCTTCTATCCTTAAAAGAAAATCTCTTATCGTTTGTGTACTGGTACTTCCTGACAAACTCCATTACACGTTTGACAGAGGCAATTTATGTTACAACTTTCAGCAGCTTATTCCTTAGCCAAATGCTAAGTGCTCCGAATATTCTGGAGCTAACGCGAAGCTGTCAGGCGCTAGCAAGTTGCCCATGTTTCAAAACACCTGCAACAAGGCCTGATGAAATGCCTGCTACTTCATTCAACGTTTTTTTGTATTTTGAGGAGATTTGGTTTGTCACCAAAGACACCCGCAGATTTCTACAAATGTACTACGGAGAGCATCTAACCGGCTGCATCACTGTCTGGTATGGTGGTACCCATGCGCAGAACATAAACAGCTGCAGAGGGCTGCAGACTCGGGCAGCTCCATCATGGGCACTAGCCTCTCCTCCATCAAGGATATCCTCAGAAGGCGATGCCTCAAAATGGCAGCATCCTTCATTAAGGACACTCACCAGCCCAGTCACGCCGTCAAGGTGGTGGTACAGGAGCCTGAAGACAGACACACACCCCACCCCTTTTAGAAACAACTTCTTCCCCTCCACCATCGGATTTCTGAATGCTCCATGAACCCAAGCTCACTACTTTGTTCTCTTTCTGCACTCGTTTTTATACATTCGTACTGCAACTTTTAGTGAGTTTTTTTCTCTTGCATTGCACGGTACTGTTGCAACATTGCTGGCATTCTTCCGCCTTGCAAGACATGAGAAAAGTCAACTTGGGTCACGACCCTCTGAGTGAAGGAGTTTCCCCTCGTGTTGGCGCTGGCAAGGGTAAACGTGCTGGGGATACCTGCGCGTTGAAAGACCTCTAAATTGTGGCTCTGTGCAGGATCCATGTGAGGCAGCACAGGTGAAAGCTGTTCAACTTCTTCTCAAGTAGCATAGATTGTGCTGCAGAGGAGAGTGCCAAGAACACAGGCTTGGTACACACACAGTTTGGCGTTCCCAGTCAGATGGCAAGACATATCAGTGATAATAAACCTAATTCTGATTCTTCTCCAGAGATGAAGCAGCTGAGTGGAGGCTGAAGGACCTGTAAAGGTATGGTTTTGATAGAGTGAACGTGAAGAGGATGTAAAGAGGCATAATTAGAGAGCATCATTACAAGAAAAAAAAATCACCAAAAAAATTCAATTAGTTAAAGCTACTTATGAGTTTTCTAGGGTCATGTGAATGTGAAAGCTGGTGACTGAAGGAAGGAGATGTATTTAAGGGGAGGATCAACAAGCACACGAGGAAGAACGGAAGAGAGAGCCATGACAATAGATTTAGAAATGGAAAAGAAAGGAGGAGGTTCAAATGAAGCACAAATGTCAGTATGAACAGGTTGGGCTGAATGGCCCATTTCTGCCCTGTACAACCAGAGGTCGTGGGCTAAAGATGAAAGGTGAAAAGTTTAAGGGGAACATGAGGGGAAACTTCTTCACTCAGAGGGTCGTGAGAATGTGGAACAAGCTGCCAGCACAACTGGCGCACATGAGCTCAGTTTCACTGTTTAAGAGAAGTTTCAATAGGTACACAGATGGTAGGAGTATGGAGGGCTGTGGTCCTAGTGCAGCGTTGATGGCTGTAGGCAGTTTAAAAAGGTTCAGCATGGACTAGATGGGCCAAAGGGCCTGCTTCTGTGCTGTACTTTTGGTACAGTATGGGGGCGGTGGTGGGGGATGTCAGAGACAAGTTTTTTTTTAACTGAGAGCGGTGGGTACATAGGATACCCTGCCAGGATAGTGACACAGGCAGATCTATTAGTGCAGGAATTCTGAACCTTTTTACGCCATGGACTGTTACTATTAACCAAGTGGTCTGTGGATCCCAGGTTGGGAGCCCCTGCATAAGGCGCACTTAAGAAACTCTTACATTGGCACAAAATAATCAAAGACTTATGGGCTATGTTGGAGGGAAAGGCCAGATTGATCTTAAGAGTAGATCATAACGGCCTGTACTGTACTGTCTTGCTCTACGCTCTCTCAGTCTACAAGATTACCTTAGTCTCAGGCTCTCTAGGGTAAGGAGAGACACTCTTACACTTTCTAACGTGACCTGTGGAAGAACTATTTCGGATGAAAAATAAACCAAGCATCCAAGACAACATTAGTACATAATGAAGATATCCTCACTGACTGGAAAGCACAAGGCAAAAGGAAAAGTATCACACAGGGATGGAAATGACAAAGATTACCCAGCTTCCAAATTGCACAGTGACATGGATTTGGCCTTTTTTTTTCTTATTACTTAATGGGTAATTTTTAAATTGGAGCAGCCTGTAGATAATAAACACCGAGCTGGATGCTACTGAAATATGCCTTCTGATCATTTTTTTTTGTTTTTATTATTGCGTTTTTGCTCGCTTTTTTATTGCCGTTTGCATTTTTTTTGTGTGCAGGGTAGGGTGGGTTTGATGTTTGACCTTTGAGTGGATTCTCCCCATGCTGCTTGTGTCGTGACTGTCTGTGGGGAAGACCAGTTTTAGCGGTGTATACTGCGTATATTCTTCCATAAATAAGTACACTTTGAACTTTGAAAAATACAAACGTTTGCTGGGACATGAAAATGATACTGGAGAACACTCAGCGGGTCAAGCAGCGTCAACGGGGAGAGAAAGAGGGCTAATCTTTCAGGTTGTGGACTCTCCACCTGAATCTTTGTCTTTCCTGAGGCACTCTGGCTTGGAGTGCTGTCAGATTTTGTTTTACTTAGACCCACACAAACTCCACAATGATGTTCCATAGAACATAAAGTAGTACAGGCACTTCAGCCCAGGATGTTGTCCCAACTAAGTAGAATAAAGTCAAAATGTTCAACTGAATGAATCCTTTCTATCTATGTTCTCAGCCCCATTCTCTCCCTCTACAAGGGGGTTTCCAACCTTTTTTATGCCAGTACCAATACCATTACAGACGTCAGTTTGGGAACCCCTGATCTACAATGAGTGGTCAGATTCCGCTCCAACCCCTGTCAGGTTTGCAAACGATGCCACTGTCATTGACTCATCATTACTTGAGATGTGTACAGGAAGGAGGTAGAGGGCTGAGTGACATGGTGTCATAACAATAACCTTCCCCTCAATGCCAACAAAAGAGTTGGTCAGTGATCTCAGAGAGGTGGGGGGTAGGAGTGGGCAGTGCACATGCCCCTGTATACATTAACAGTATTGATGTTGAGGGCATTCAGAGCTTCAAGTTCCTCAGTGTGAACATCACCAATGACCTGTCTTGGTCCAGTCATGTTGATGTCACAGCCAAACTCTCCAATGCCTCCATTTCCTCAGGAGGCTAGAGATTTGGCATATTTCTGTCAAATCTCACCCAGTTTTAATCAATGCACCACAGAAAGCATCCTCGAACAACAGAAAATCTACAGACGCTGAACACCCAAGTGCCACACACAAAATGCTGCAGGAACTCAGCAGGCCAGGCAGCATCTATGGAAAAGAGTACAGTCGATGTTTCGTACCAAGCCCCTTTGAAGGATTTCGGTCCAAAACTTTGACTGGACTCTTTTCCATGGATGGTGCCTGGCCTGCTGAGTTCCTGCAGCATTTTGTGTGTGGTGTACAGAAAGCATTCTGTCTGGTTGTGTAATAGCTTGGTACAGCCAATGCTCTACCCGTGACTGAGAGAAGCTTTAGAGAGTTGTGAACACAGCTCAGCACATCACAGGAACCAACCTTCCCACTATGGAATCTATCGATAACCACTTGCTGTCTCAGTAAAGAGGCCAGCAAAATCAAAGGTTCCACTCATCTGGGATATTCTCTCCTTTCTCAAAAGGCAGAAGATACAAAAGCCATCATAAGACTATTAAATCTATAAATCGGACACTTGACCTAACAATCTGCCTTGTTATGATATTGCACCTTATTCTTTACCTGCACCACACTTCCTCTTCAGCTGTTACCCTTTATTCAGTATCATTACCTTGTTCTACCTCAATACACTGTAATGACTTGATCTGTATAAACAGTATGCAAGACAAGCTTTTCACGTATCTTCTTTATAGCTGCAGCTGTAAAGAAGTCAAGACAGAGGCTATACTTCATTAGGAGTTTCAGATTTGGTATGTCACCAAGAACACTTGCAAATTTCTACAGATGTACTGTCGAAAGCATTCTAACCAGTTACATCACCAACTGGTATGAGGGTGGGGAGGAAGGGCTGCTATACAGTAAGCTGCAGAGTTGTAAAATTGGTTAGCTCCATCATGGGCATGTAGTATCCAAGACATCTTCAATGGACAATGCCTCGAAAAGGCAGCATCCATCTTTAAGGATTCCCATCACCCGGGAACACCGATGTCTATACCACTCCATTCTCTACACGCTCACGTGCCGATCCAAGTGTCTTCTAAACAGCTCTTTTGGCTCTGCCTCTCCAGCAGCTTTTCCAGGCAGCCACTCTGCACATCACACGAGACAGCAAGTTACACAACAGTGTAAAGAACCGCAGGGCCTATCAATGTTGGCAGAAGCAACTTGATCTAATACAAGTAACACAGAGAGATAACCTGCACTGCCCTGAAACAGACTCGATGTGCAAGCATTATTACACAACAGGAAATGTAATGGCCACTTTGTGTGGAGCAAGATGCTACACTCAACATGGTAACAACCAGATAATCTGCTTTTACAATGATCCAGATTAGGGGATAAATTTTAGCCATGATACAGGGGATAATTCACCTCTGCTCTTTTTAAAAACACAGACAGAGCCTCAGGATTTAGGAATTAGTTTGGGTGGTGGGGGGGGGGGGGGGGGGGTTGGAGAGATGGAGGTAAATAAACTGAAGATGTTAACATACTGCATCAGATCAATCGTAATAACACGGCAAACGAGCAAGTGTGGATGCGGCCAAAGGGATGGCGAAGTGAATCGGTTTTATTTAGAGATAGTGTGGTATAGCCCCTTCTGGCCCAATGAAGCACATTGCCCAGCAACCTCTCTATTTAACACTAGCTTAATCACATGACAATCTACAATAAATGAGCAGTTAATCTACCAAATGGTATGTCTTCGGATTGTGAAAGGAAAGCCACATGCTCACAGGAAGAATGTAGAAACTCCTTTCAGAGGGCATTGAAATTGAAGGCATCTCAGTAACTGCTATGCTACTGTGGCACCCATCGACTAGGTCTCTTACGTGACAGAGGCAGTCTTATTTGGCTTGGGCCTTCAAGTATGCATGTTGTAGCTCCCACGCTGCAATTTGGCATTTACTGTTACTAACATGACTCAGTAAAAAACACTACTCTGTTGTCCATCCAGCTCCATGCATATGTAACAAACATCTGAAATAAAAGCCTCCTGCCTGGTCTTAAGGATGACACCTTTGGGAGTACAGACCTCTCACAATAACGCACAGGAGAACCAGTCATGATATCTATGTAGAATTCAGAAGTGGGTCTCGAACCTGCAACCCTCAAGCACAGAGTGCTATTAACTGGCCACAGTTTATATTTATTGCAGTACATTGTACCAGTGTGGTAGCTTTCAGGTCAATATTCTGTAAATGCTAATGCTAATGTTATTACACAAAAAAATACACAAGTTAGGTATAACTAAACTGTGATGGAGCAGAATTAGGTCATCCGGCCCATCGAGTCTGCTTCGCTATTCAACCACGGCTGATCCTTTTTGTTCTCATCTCCTAAACTCCAGTTCTGGCCTTCTTCCCGTAAGCTTTGATGCCATGTCCAATCATGAACCTATCAATCTCTGCCTTAAATACACCCAACGACCTGGCCTCCACAGCTGCATGTGGCAACAAATTCCATAAGTTCACCACACTCTGGCTAAAGAAATTTCTCCACATCTGTTTTGAAAGGACGTCCCCCTATCCCGAGGCCATGCCCTCATACTAGACTCTCCCATCATGGGAAACACTCTTTCCACATCTACTCTGCCCAGGCCCTTCAACATTTGAAAGGTTTCAATGAGATTCCCCACCCCCCCCACCCAATACTTCTGAATTCCAGCGAGTACAGACCCAGAGCCATCAAACATTATAGAACAGTGAGTCTTACCTCAGTGGCTGGTAAGTTGATAGAGAAGATCCTGTGAGGCAGGATTTATGAAGATTTGGAGAGGTATATATAATTAGGAATAGTCAGCATGGCTTTGTAAAGGGCAGGTCGTGCCTTATCAGCCTGATTGAATTTTTTGAGGATGTGACTAAACACATTGATGAAGGAAGAGCTGTAGATGTAGTGTATATGGATCTCAGCAAGGCATTTGATAAGGTACCCCATGCAAAGCTTATTGAGAAAGTAAGGAGGCATGGAATCCAACGGGACATTGCTTTGTGGATCCAGAACTGGCTTGCCCACAGAAGGAAAAGAGTGGTTATAGATGGGTCATATTCTGCATGAAGGGTGGTGACCTGTGGTGTGCCTCAAGGACCTGTTCTGGAACCCTCACTCTTTGAGATTTTTATAAATGATCTGGATGAGGAAGTGGAGGGATGGGTTAGCAAGTTTGCTGATGACATAAAGGTTGGGGGTGTTGTGGATAGTGTGGAGGGCTGTCAGAGGTTACAGTGGGACATTGATAGGATGCAAAACTGGGCTGAGAAGTGGCAGATGGAGTTCAACCCAGATAAGTGTGAGGTGGTTCACTTTGGCAGGTCAAATATGATGGCAGAATATAGTATTAATGGTAAAACTCTTGGCAGTATGGAGAATCAGAAGGATCTTGGGGTCCAAGTCCATAGGACACTCAAAGCAGCTGCGCGGGTTGACTCTATGGTTAAGGTGGCATATGATGTATTGGCCTTCATCAATCGTAGAATTAAATTTAGGGAGTCAAGAGGTAATGTTGCAGTTATATAGGACCCTGGTCAGACCCCAGTTGGAGTATTGTGCTCAGTTCTGGTCGCCTCACTACAGGAAGGATGTGGAAACCATAGAAAGGGTGCAGAGAAGATTTACAAGGATGTTGCCTGGATTGGGGAGCATGCCTTATGAGAATAGGTTGAGTGAACTCAGCCTTTTCTCCTTGGAGCGAAGGAGGATGAGAGGAGACTTGATAGAGGTGTGCAAGATGATGAGAGGCATTGATCATGTGGATAGTCAGAGGCTTTTTCCCAGGGCTGAAATGGTTGCCACAAAAGGACATAGGTTTAAGGTGCTGGCGAGTAGGTACAGAGGAGATGTCAGGGGTAAGTTCTGACAGCCTCTGACAGCCCTCCACACTATCCACAACACCCTCAACCTTTGTGTCATCAGCAAATTTACTAACCACCCCACCACTTTCTCATCCAGGTCAATTATAAAAATCTCGAAGAGAAGGGGTTCCAAAGAGATCCCTGAGGTAAACCACTGGTCACCAGCCTCCATACAGAATATGATCCATTTACAACCACTCTTTGCCTTCTGTGGGCAAGCCAGTTCTGGATCCACCATTATGTACCATTAGGTCTTTCAGCTTTTTGAGCACCTTCTCTCTGGTAATAGTAACTGCACTCACTTCTCTTCCTTCACACACTGCATAGTCAGGGATACTGCTAGTGTCTTCCACAATGAAGACTGATACAAAATACTCATTTAGTTCATTAGCCATCTCCTTGTCCCCCATTATTATTTCTCCTCCTTCATTTACTAGCGGTCCTATATCCACTCTCATTTCTCTTTTATTTCTAACATACTTGAAAAAACTTTTACTATCTATTTTGATATTATTTGCTAGCTTGCTTTCATATTTCATCTTTTCCCTTCGAATGACAAAGAAACTCAATGGGCCGAATGGCCCAATTCAGTTCTTATGTCTGACGATCTATCTGAAAAGGAGCAGTGATCATTAATACTTTAGGTGAGTAATAATTCATCCAATGATTTTATGAGGGGAAAGAGGTTGGGTTAATGTGCAGGAGGACTGGTTGCAAGCATAGAATACAATTTCTTCATTGCCTTGAAGACCAGTTATATAATTCCCAGTGTTTCTTATTTGATTACGTCAGCTATTCTGCAGTTACAATTATATCTTGCAGGTAGTATTTTTGACCCAGCTTTTCACAGATAGCAGAAAAGGATTGCACTGTGCCCACATTAGCGTAGCAGTTTGTGTGATGCTATTACTGCTTAGGGCATCGGAGTTCAAAACCAATGACACTGCAAAGAGTTGGTATGTCCTTCAAGTAGAATGAGTGGGTTTTCCCCAGGTCCTGCTTCCTCCCATAGTCCAAGACTTGCCAGTTAGTATGTTAATTGGTCATTGTAAACTGTCCCATGATTAAGCTAGGGTTAAATCTGGGGTTGCTGGGCAATGTGGCTCAAAGGGCCAGACAAACTTGTTCAGCAATGTATCTCTAAATAAAATACACAAGATTTTGTCATGGTCCATAATGTTTCCTCAGCACAAGTGGAACTACCTGCCTTCACCTGAGGCATTAGCATGCCTCATCCATCTTTACAAGGGCGGAGTGCACTACAGTCAAAGTTGAACATTGAACATGTATGCATGGGTGCAATTTAAAAAAATTGCAGCCACTTCACAGATGCACGACATTCACAAGAAAAGCATTAAACAACATAAGTTATACTAGAAAGAACACAAAAAGAGTGCCATTGTTGGGCAGACTGCTCGTAGTATTGTCATACCAAAGCAGTGAATAGGGCTGTAATGAGTCATGTTATGCATGTCTCAGTAACAATACCACACCAGTTTGCCTTCAATGACATTTAAAAGGTCATGTTTAGACTGGACTAAGAAAACAGAAGAACAAGTAACATCTTCCCATGTCCCAATCCCCTCCTCCTTTTCCCCAATGTCAGTGGCTCCCACTCTACTCTACCTCCTTTATCTAATAAAGTGACCACTGAGCAAATATCCATGGTTTGCTGCTGCTGTAGCCCATCCACGTCAAGGTTCAACATGTTGTGCGGTCAGAGATGCTACTGGGCATGAAAACCCCAGGCGACCAACATCTTCTGAGATACTCAAACCAACCTATCTGGCACCAATAATCACTCCAGAAGGGCACTTAGATCACATTTCTTCTCCATTCTGACGTTTGGTGCGAACACCAACTGAACCTCTTGACCATGTCTGCATGCTTTTATGCATCAAGTTGCTGTCACATGATTGGCTGATTAGATAATTACATTAATGAGGTGTAAAGGTGTACCTAATATTAGGTGGCCATTGAGTATAGCTTCTGCTACTCTGAATATGTACCATGCTCCAGTGACATCATCCAAATAACAACGGTTGGCCTGGAGTGCAAGGATCAGCATGTGAATTAACTGGCCAAAGCTTGAGCACAGCAATATCTCACCCTCAGAAGCCTGTGCTTATTTTCCCAGCTGCAGTAGCCTGGGTTAATTTTCTCCCCCCATGTAAACAAGAAAGTCAGCTGTCATCTCTTTCCTACTTCCTCGCTCCACCGGGCTGAGATCAGCTAGCATTGGCTATGTACAAAAACATGCCTGGGCTTTCCCCCATCTGCTCTAATCTCAATCACACTCAAGGCTGAATGGATCACAGCCAGACCTTTACACATGCCTTCATTTTCCAGGTTTAAAAAAAATACAAGCAAAGTGACACAGCAATCCTTTTCAGCATCAGAATCAGATTTTTGTCATTGACACAAGTCGTTAAATTTGTTGTTTTGTGGCAGTGGTACAGTGCAGGCGTAACAAATAATAAGTGACAATAAACACATAGAAATAGTGTAAAAGAATAGAGAGGTAGTTTTCATGATTTACGTCAAACACTACAGCACAGTACAGAAACTTCATCCCACGATGCTGTGTTGACCTTTTAACCTACTCCAAGATTAATCTAACCCTTCCCCCCTCCACAGTCCTCCGTTTTTCTATCATTCATGTGCCTGCCTAAGAATTTCTTAAAATGTATCTGCCTCTACCACCACCCCAGCAGTAATTTCTATGCACTCGTACTTTGTGTTAAAAACCCAACTCTGACATCCCCCTACACTTTCCTCCAATCACATCGAAATTAAGTCCCTTGTATTAGCCATTTCTACCCTGGGGGAAAAATAAAGTTTATCTTGTACACTTGCATCAAGTCACCTCTCAACCCAAAGGGTAAAGCCTTAGCTCACCCAATCTATCCTCTAAGGCATGCTCTCTAGTCCAGGCAAAATCTAAGTAAATCTCCTTCGCTCTCTCTAAAGCTTCCACACACAATTGTACGTAGGCCTTCAGTTCCATAGAACCATAGAACATTACAGCACAGAAACAAGCCTTTTGGCCCTTCTTGTCTGTGCCAAACCATTTTTCTGCCTAGTCCCACTGACCTGGGCCATATCCCTCCAAACCCCGCTTATCCATATACCCATCCAAGTTTTTCGTAAATGTCAAAAGTGAGCCCACATTCACCACTTCATCAGGCAGCTCATTCCACACTCCCACCACTCTCTGCATGAAGAAGCCCCCCCCTAGTGTTCCCTTTAAACTTTTCCCCCTTCACCCTTAACCCATCTGGTTTTTTTCTCCCCTGGCCTCAATGGAAAAAGCCTGCTTGCATTCACTCTATCTATACCCATCATAATTTTATACACCTCTATCAAATCACCCCTCATTCTCCTACGCTCCAGGGAATAAAGTCCTAACCTATTCAACCTTTCTCTGTAACTCAGTTTCTCAAGTCCCGGCAACATCCTTGTAAATCTTCTCTGCACTCTTTCAACCTTATTAATATCCTTCCTATAATTAGGTGACCAAAACTGCACACAATACTCCAAATTCGGTCTCACCAATGTCTTATACAACCTCACCATTACATTCCAACTCTTATACTCAATACTTTGATTTATAAAGGCCAATGTACCAAATGCTCTCTTTACAACCCTATCTACTCGTGACGTCACTTTTAGGGAATTATGTATCTGTACTCCCAAATCCCTCTGTTCTACTGCATTCTTCAGTGTCCTACCATTTACCTTGTATGTTCTACCTTGATTTGACCTTCCGAAGTGCAATACCTCACACTTGTCCGCATTAAACTCCATCTGCCATTTTTCTGCCCATTCCTCCAACTGGTCCAAATCCCTCTGCAAGCTTTGAAAACCTTCCTCACTGTCCACTACACCTCCAATCTTTGTATCATCAGCAAATTTGCTGATCCAATTTGCCACATTATCATCCAGATCATTGATACAGATGACAAATAACAATGGACCCAGCACTGATCCCTGTGGCACACCACTAGTCACAAGCCTCTACTCATAGTAGCAATCCTCCACTACCACTCTCTGGATTGTTCCACTGAGCCAATGTCTAATCCAATTTACTACTTCTCCATGTATACCTAGCGACTGAATCTTCCTAACTAACCTCCCATGTGGGATCTTGTCAAAGGCCTTACTGAAGTCCACGTATACAACATCCACTGCCTTCCCTTCATCCACTTTCCTGGTAACTCTAATAGATTGGTTAGAGGCATGCTGACTGTTTCTAATAAGTCCCTGTCTATCCAAATACTTGTAGATCCTATCTCTCAGTATTTCTTCCAATAATTTACCTACTACCAATGTCACACTTACCGGCCTATAATTTCCCGGCTTACTTTGAGCCTTTTTTAAACAACGGAACGACATGAGCTATCCTACAATCCTCCAGCACCTGACCCGTGGATATCAACGTTTTAAATATTTCTGCCAGGGCCTCTGCAGTTTCAACACTAGTCTCTCTCAATGTCCGTGGGAATACCCTGTCAGGTCCTGGGGATTTATCTACTCTGGTTTGCCTCAAGACAGCAAGCACCTCCTCCTCTTTGATCTGTATAAGTTTCATGAACTCCCTACTTGTTTGCCTTGTTTCCATAGACTCCATTCCAGTTTCCTTAGTAAATACAGAAGCAAAAAACCCATTTAATATCTCTTCCATTTCTTTTGGTTCCATACATAGCCAATCACTCTGATCTTCAAGAGGACCAATTTTATCCCTTACTATCTTTTTGCTCTCAACATACCTGTAGAAGCTTTTAGGATTATCCTTCACCCTGACTGCCAAAGTAACCTCATGTCTACTTTTAACCCTCCTGATTTCTTTCTCAAGTATTTTCTTACTCTTTTTATACTCCTCAAGCATCTTATTTCCTCCCTGTTGCCTATACATCTCTCTCTTCTTCTTTTGACTTCCAGTTTGACTATTCAGAAACTTGATGGCAGAGGAGAAGAAGCTATCCCTAAAACACTGAGCGTGGGCCTTCAGTCTCTTCTACCTCTTCCTTGATGGTAGTAATGAGAAGAGGGCATTTGTCAGGCACTCTTTAGTATTTCATTCAGTCACTCCCTTTTCTGAAACTGGACAGAGAATGGAACAATGGAAGGGTTACTTATTTATTCATAACACCAATCTATTATCCAAGTACACATCTGCCAAATGATTGAGAGCTTTCACTGGAGCAGATGAAGCCATTTAGTTACCTAAAGAGCTTCCTTTGCAAGTTAACAGCAGATGATTTGACTCATCATTTTCAGAAACAAGGACATATATTTTATGATTTAAGAATCAAGAATGTGCATCTTTTGGCACTTTAGGTTGAAGCCCAAGAAAGATTTTAATTAAACTCTACTGTTTAGGAACAGTTAGAAAACATTCTAATATCCAGCTCTCCTCCATTACTTAAGCAGCTTCGAGTGCAAAAACGATTAACAATTCTAGAATAAAAATCTTCCCATGTGCAGAACTAGACAGGCATTCATTTCATAAGACCACAAGGCACAGGAACAGAATTAGGCCATTCAGCCCATTGAGTCTGCTCCACCAATCCATCATGGTGGAATTATTATTCCTCCAACCCCATTCTCCTGCCTTCTACTCATAAGGTTTGACACCCTGACTAACCAAGAACCGCTTTAAATATACATTCAATGACTTGGCCTCCAAAACTTCCTGTGGTTACAAATTCCACAGAATCACCGCCCTCTGGCTAAAGAAATTCCTTCTCATCTCTGTTCTATGTGGACATCCCTGTAGTCCAAGGCTACGCCATCTGGTCCTAGATTTTCCCACTTTTGAAAACATCTTCTTCACATCCGCTCTATCTAGGCCTTACAATATTCAAGAGGTTTCAATGAGAACCCCCCCTCATTCTTCTAAACTTCCGTGAGTACAGGCCCAGAGCCATCAAAAGTGCCTCATACTTTTAACCCTTTCATTTCCAAGATCATTTTCGTGAACCTCCTCTGAAAGCTCTCCAATGCCAGCACATCCTTTCGTAGATAAGGGACCCAAAACACCTCACAATATTCCAAGTGTGGTGTAACCAATGACTTATAAACCCTCAGTATCTAATCCTTAGTGTTCACATTCTAGTCCTCTTGAAGTGAACACTAACATTGCATTTGCTTTGCATACCACAGACTCAACCTGCAGGTTAAGCTTTAGGGACTCCTGCACAATGATTCCCAAGTCCTTTTGCACCTCTTGAGTTTTGAATTCTCTTCATGTTTAGAAAGTAGATTGCTCCTTAATTTATTTTGCCAAAATGCATGACCATACACAGGATTCCATCGTACATTCTCCCAATCAGTCTGAGTCCTTCTCCAGACTCCCGGCTTCCTCAGCATTACCTGCCCCTCCACCTATGTTGTCTGCAAACTTCATCAGTAATTTCCCATTCAGGTTTTCCCTGGGCATGCCACTTGCTTCAAATCACTGGAGCACAGATGAATGAGGAAAGATTTGCTGCAAAGTTACGAGGGTAGATACAGGCAGGCATTTTCCCACTGAGGTTGATTGAGCCTAGAACTAGAGGTCATGGGTCAACAATGAAAGGTTGAATGGTTATGGTAAACATCAAGTGGAACTTCTTCATTCAGAAGGGGGGCAAGTGAGGAATGAGCTGCCAGTAGAGGTGGTGGGTGCGGGTTCGATTTCAACATTTAAAGGGAACTTGGATAGGTACACAGACAGGAGAAGTGGAGTATGGATGGCTAGGCTTCAGCTGCAGGGCAATGGAACTAGGCAGAATAATAGTTCAGCACAGATTAAGTTGTCTGAAGATCATAATTCTGCTCTCATGTCTTGTAAGGCTAAGATACAAGAGCAGAATTAGACCATTTGGCCCATCAAGTCTGCTCCACCATTTCATCATGGCTGATCCATTTTCCCGCTCAGCCCCAATCTCCTGACTTTTCCCGGTCTAACCAAGAATTTGTCAACCTGTGCTTTAAATATACCCAATGAATTGGCCTCCACAGCCATGTGAATTCCACAGATTCACCACTCTCTGGCTAAGGAAATACCTCATCTCCATTTACAAAGGATGTCCCTCTATTCCAAGGCTGTCTCCTCTGGTCTTGGACTCCCCCACCAGAGGAAACATCCCCTCCACTCAAGGAAACATTTAATAGGTCTTACAACTCTGTGATCATCTCCAGGTACACTTCATCCACCACCCAATCAAACTCCACCAGGAACCTACACAAGGATCTTGTTGATCCAAGATGGAGCCACCCACTTGGCCCCTCAAACCTATCCCTCCACTAATGAACTAGGTGCAGGGTGCAGCATAGATTACAGACCAGCAGCAGCCAAATCTTGGCAACCCCAAGATGCACATAGGGGTCACAGCTGGAGTATAACCAGTTCAAAGAGAAAGGATAATCACCAGAAATAAACACTAACGTTGTGCGTGTATAGCCCGGATAAACCACTTAAGACAATGGCTCCATTTTCCTTTGAGGGATTCAGTCTGCAAAGGAAACTCAGTTTCTATACAGAGGTAAAGTAGAGGCATCTGGCAGCTTTGAAAGAATGGGAGTGAAAAGGCCCCAAAAAATTGCATCATATGCTGTTCTGTGAAGCAAGAGCGGACAAGCCATCTCTTTTCTATTGGCTCAATGCAGGAGAACCAGAAGATTGCTAACATATTTGATGCAGGAAAAAAAAGACATAATAGCTACAGACCAATGGGCAGAACATTGGTGTTGGGCAGATCACTGGGAAGAGTTTAACCATCATATAAATGAGCAGTGAGTGACGCACAAGTTAATCAAGGACACTTTGGACAGATTTAATAGGAAAGTTATTGTGTCTCACTAATGGATCATTTGAACATGTGTAGCACATCTGGAGTAATGGACACAGGGAATGGTCAATGGATGTACATTTACTGATTCCTGGAATAGGAGGGTATTTCTACAAAGGAAAATGACACAGAATGGCTTGCATTCTCTGGATTTACAATGAAAACAAATTACTTAGTTGGAATGACAGGTTAAATGGAACATAGAGCAGTATGGTGCAGGCACAAGCTCTTCAGTACATGCCAATCACGTCAATAAATGAAATCCCATCTCCATGTACTTGATCCATATGCCTCCATTCCCTACGTGTGGCTGTCTAAACACCACTATTGTATCCGCTTTTGCCACCACCCTGCACCCAATACAGGAAAAACTTCATCTCCCAGAGAGTTGTGGGGATCTGGAATGCACTGCCTAGGAAGGTAGTGGAGGCCAATTCTCTGGATGCTTTCAAGAAGGAGCTAGATAGGTATCTTATGGATAGGGGAATCAAGGAGTATGGGGACAAGGCAGGAACCGGGTATTGATAGTAGATGATCAGCCATGATCTCAGAATGGCGGTGCAGGCTTGAAGGGCCGAATGGTCTACTTCTGCACCTATTGTCTATAATACTGCGAGAAAAAGAAACATGCCCTTTAAAGCTTTCCCCCTACTCATCTTAAAGCTGTTCTCTAGTAGTTGATATTTCTCCCTGGAAGAAAAAATTCTTACCCATCTGTCTCACTGTCTTCATATGCGTCTACCAGGCCTCCCCTCAACCTCCAATACTGCTGATGTGTTCAATCTTTCTTGACAGATGAAACCCTCTAACCCAGACAGCATCCTGGTGAACCTCCACTGCTGCAGACTCTTGCTGCTTTTGGTTGAAATGTCCTGGTTTAGGGTGTGACTGTAATCTCAGGATTAAGGCGTTGGCCATTTACGCTTAAATTGCCACTTCCTGGCATGTTTTAAATCTCTACCATGAGATTTTTAAATCAAGTTACTTTATGAGAAGTGATTACGTTGGTAATTAGCACATCTCTAATTGCCTGAAGCAAGGAGACCCTAACAAGCCAAGCCAATGGTGGGCTTGGAGTCTCTGATAGGACGAGCAGCACAAGGGAGGAGAACATACTTCCTCAAAGAACATCAGTGAATCACACTGGTTTTTAATGATAATGCCGTAATTTCACACTGACTTTTCAAATTCCAGTTTAGTATGTTAATATAAACACATTAGCCAACCTGATTCAAATGGTTCCCTGAAAAGCCATTGGATGCCTGCACAGTAACTTTACCACTATGCTGTTGATATGTAGATCAGTATATTTCGTGTTAAGATACAATACTGTACAAAAGTCAGGATTTTTTTTCCAGACACACACACACACACACACACACATATATATGTATATATATACATACACACATTTACATACACACACACAAAGTCCAAGGCTGCCTAGGACTTTCGGACGGTACTGTATTTGTCAACATGGAGCAAAAAGCAAGTTTGTAAATCTGGCGGGAGCAAAAGATGTTGGGAATGGCAAGGGTGGTACGTTGCGGGAGGGGTGTGGGACTGGTGGCACAGGTACAGACCCAATTAGCACTGAGACTTCAGGCCAGGTCATCTGATTCCAAACAATTGGTTTATTGATCATTACAGAATGTCTCCCTGGTACTTTCCACTCCATCTGCACTCCCTGCCACCTTTTGCACTCTCAGTCTACAATAGAGACCCACATCTGAAACAGGTTCATCATCACTCACATATGTCATGAAAATTGTGTTTTTTGTGGCAGCAGTACGGTGCAATACATAAAATTTAAATATACACATTTCAAATTTAATATACATACTTAGTGCAATACATTTATCTTTTTCCCTATATTATCATGCATCGCATTGCACTGCTGCCATTATGATAACCAATTTCCTGATATATGGTGGTGATATTAAACCTGATTCTGAAAATTACGTTTTAGTGCAAAAGTCTTAGGCAGACTCACTACATATATGTGCCCAAGACTTTTGCACGGCACTGTTTTTCCATTATGAAAGTTAAATAATATGGGGAATATATCCCTAATATAGGGTAGTACAGTGGGATAATGGTTATTGCAAAGCTTTATAGTTAGAGTGAACCAGGTTCAATTCCACTGCTGTGCAAATTCCTTACAGACATTCTCCATGACTGTGTGGCTTTCTGACGGTGCGCCGATTTCCTCCACATCGCAAAAAGACGCAAGGGTTAGTCAATAGTGAACATGCTACATTGACACTTGCTGGCTTCTCCTGGCACATCTTCAAACTGTTGGTTGTTGACACAAACGTCAAATTTAATTGCATGTTTTGATGTATATTTAAAAAGGAAGCTCAACTCTTATAAGGTATGGTTAATGTGGAGGCTTAGATTTTTTTTTAAAACTAACAACATAGGCGCAAGCAGCCTTGCTTTCCTACTCCAATTCTTTATGTTGTTTTCCAATCAGCAAAACAATTGTAAAATCCTTGTTTCAGTGACCAGAGAAAAAGGACTGAATGGGCTGAGAAATCAAATGAACAACACAAGCATATCTGGCTGCAAGAGTGTTGAAACTTAAGTGTTATAAACACCTCTTGCCAAGATTACAGAAAGATTTTTAAAATCTTCCTACAACTTTTTTTTAAATGGTAAATGGTTGAAAGTTGCAAATAGAAGATTCTAAAACTAGCCAAAAGAAAATACAGATTTAAATAAATTCCATCCCTCATTTTCTTTGCAATCAATAATTCTGGAGCATGTACAGGAAGTTTAACTGCAGACTTCTTGTCACAGGACAGTCTTCTAAGAAAATAAATAATGGAGAAAGAAAAAAAAATCACTTGTTGCACAGCAAACATGCCTGAACTTCATCTCAGCAGCTGTTTAAGCAATTATCCATTAAGTTGCTGCACAGATGGAACTGTAAAGTAGGAAGAAAAGTTATGCAATTGAATGCAATGAAACAGAATTTCACTGGGTCAATCAGAGCAGCTCCTAAACATACCCTCAACAGGTTACTCAGCCTTGAGCCTATTCCACTTGACAAGATGATCATAGCTGATGTGTGCCCAAACACCTTTCCACACATCCTTTATTCTTCTCAAATGAGCATTAAAAAGATTTAACTAGCTTCAGCTGCAGTTGTGGAATGAAATTCTAAGTTTACTACCCTCTGTGTATAGACATTTTTCCCAACGTTCCCCCAAAATGGCATTGCTCTCATTTTAGAATTTATGCCCTTGTACTAAAGCATCTAACATGCAGAATGGGTGTCCTTTTATCTTTTTTGGTTCCTTCCCCCAATCAAATCACTTTTTTCATTCCAGTTAAAATGTCTGCAATCTCTTATTTAACACAGCCCAGTAATTAATCTTGGACATCTGAACTATATTTCCTCCAAATGTATGTTTTTCAACATAGTCCAGCTATGGTGTCAGCAAGATTTTTATAAACTGCAGCACGATTTCTATCCCCACGTAATTCTACCTTTTAAGAACATAGAAGAGTACAGCACAGTACTGGTGCTTCAGCCCATGATGTGGTATTGTCCCATTAAGATCAATCTAACATTTCCCTTCATTTTTCTTTCATCCATGCACCTATCCAAAAGTCACTTAAACATTCCCAATTATTTGCCTATTCCACCACCCCTGGCAGTACGTATCACATACCTACTGCCCTCCATGTTGAAAACCTGCCTCCTTTCTTTCTTTCTTTTTATATTTTTATTAATTTTAAACAAACATAAGAGAGACATAGATACAGAGAGTTTGAGAAAACATAATTAATAGTTTAAAGTATAAATACAAATAGATGATAATCCATATATAATAACCTCCCAAACTCATAGTAATTACGAAAAAAGGAGTAAGTAAGAAAGCCCTCCAAAAAAAAATCTAACCAACATGGGCCATTGCATTATGTCAAATATACACAGTAGCGTCAATAACTCCGCACCTCCATCCAAATAATTAAGGATAATAAAAGTAAGGTTTAGGAAAAGTCAGTTTAGCTCATCTGAAAATGTTGAATAAATGGTCTCCAAGTTTCTTCAAATTTAATTGAAGGGTCAAAAACAACACTTCTAATTTTTTCTAAACTCAAACAAGAAATAGTTTGAGAAAACCACTGAAATATGGTTGGAAGATTAAATTCTTTCCAATTCGATAGGATAGATCTTCTAGCCATTAACGTTACAAATGCAATCATCCGCCAACTATTATCCACCATTGGTAAACCAAAAATTGCAGTAATAGGATGCGGTTGCAATTTAATATTCAGAACTTTTGAAATAATACCGAAAATATTTTTCCAATAATTTTGCAAGACCAAAACATGTGGGTCAATGAAGCAACTTCAGAATGACATCCGTCACAGGTTGGATTAACATAAGAATAAAATTGAGCAAGTTTATCCTTAGACATGTGAGCCCCATGTACAACCTTAAATTGTATTAAGGCATGTTTAGCACAAATAGAAGAATTGATTAATTGTAAAATTTTCCCCCACTGCTCAGTGGGTATAAGACAATGAAATACTTTTTCCAATTTCTTCTTAATTTTTCCTGATACTTCTGGCTGTATTTTCATGATCATATTATAAATGATGGCTACTAAACCCTTCTGGCAAGGATTCAGAGCTAAAAATTTTTCCATAATGTCCATTGGACATAATTTCAGAAAAAACTGTAACACGTTATTCAAGAAATTTCTAACTTGCAAGTATCTAAAGAAATGAGTTTTAGGCAAATTATATTTATTAGATAGCTGCTCAAAGGACATACAACTATTGTCTAAAAAAAAATCATGAAAACATGTTATACCTTTTGTTTTCCATAATACAAAGGCTTGATCCATAAAAGAGGGCCAAAAAAGAAAGTTAGATATAATAGGGCTTGATAAGATAAACTTATTCAAGCCAAAGAATTTACGAAATTGAAACCATATTCGTAATGTATGTTTAACAATAGGATTGGTTATTTGTTTATTCAATTTAGATAAAGCAAAAGGAAGCGAAGATCCTATAATAGAAAACAATGAGAAGTCTTGTACAGATTTACATTCCAAATTTACCCATTGTGGGCAAGATACTATAATCGATTCTTGCATCCAAAATATTAAATATCAAATATTAACTGCCCAATAGTAAAATCTCAGGTTTGGCAACCACCCTCCTTCTTAGGCTTCTGTAAATATTTTTTACTTAATCTAGGATTTTTATTCTGCCACACATACGAGGATATTCTGGAGTCAATAATATCAAAAAAAGATTTAGGAATAAAAATTGGTAATGCTTGGAATAAATATAAAAATTTGGGTAATACTATCATCTTAATAGCATTAATTCGACCAACCAATGACAAAGATAATGGGGACCACCTGGTAACAAGTTGCTTGATTTGGTCAATTAAAGGTAAAAAATTAACTTTAAATAAATCCTTATGTTTCTTGGTAATTTTAATACCCAAATGATCTGTAACAAGTTTAAATGGTAAGTGTTTATAAATTGGAACTTGCATATTTAATGGAAATAATTCACTCTTATTAAAATTCTGTTTGTAACCAGAAAAGCTACTGAGTAAGCAAGAACGAAATAGCAGGAATAGATCTCTCAATGTCAGATATGTATAGTAACAAATCATCAGCATATATTGATAACTTATGTCCCTTCCCCACGAGTAATACCAAAAATATTAGGAGATTCACAAATGGCAATGGCTAAAGGTTCCAAAACAATGTCAAATAATAAAGGACTTAAAGGACAGCCTTGCCTCGTACCACGGGATAACTGAAAAAAAATCTCTGATTATTGGTAAGAACCGAAGCCAAAGGTTTTTAATATATTAATTTAATCCATGATATAAATTTTAAACTAAAATTAAAATTCTGCAACGTATTAAATAAATATGGCCATTCAACTCTATCGAACGCTTTTTCAGCATCTAAGGAAATAACACATTCTGGTATTCTGATGGAGTACAAATTATATTAATTAATTTTCTGATGTTAAAAGATGAATAACGGTTTTTAATAAATCCGGTCTGACCTTCAGAAATAATTTTAGGTAATATATTTTCTAATCAAGTGGCCAAAATTTCGGTAAAAATCTTAGAATCCGTATTCAGCAAGGATATAGGCCAATAGGATGCACATTCAGTGGGGTCTTTATCTTTTTTTAAGAATTAGAGAAATGGAGGCATCATAAAAAGATTGTGGTAATTTACCTACAGTTAACGCATCTTTAAAAATTTTACAAAGCCAAGGGGAGAGTATAGAAGAAAAGGATTTTAAAAATTCTGCAGTATAACCATCCGGACCAGGGGCTTTACCTGAATTCATTGAAAAAATAGCCTCTTTTACTTTGGTTTCCGTAATAGGTGCATCTAGAAGTACACTATCTTCCGTTGTTAATTTCGGGATATTCAATTTTCTTAAAAATTCATCCATTATGGAAGAATCCTCAACAAATTCTGATTGATATAAAGAATTATAAAAATCTTGAAAGGCTTTATTTATCTCTTTATGATCAATCGTCAAAGTGCCATCTCGTTTACAAGCCTCCTACACTTTTCTCCAAACTCCTTAAAGTTATGGCCCCTGGTATAAGCCATTTCTTGCTTACTGCCCATTACACTGCTGGCATTTAGGGCAGCAATGAATGTCTTCCAACTCTGGCAGTGTTCAGGGATTCCTTCATAATATCAGTAGCTTCCTCTCAGTTTTCACTACTGTCTCCCGGGTGGAGACTCAGGAGCACCATTGCACTCAGATGTAGGATTCTTCATTGCTGTTTCCGTACCAACTTGGCTGTATCAGTCAGAGCTGTTAGCCCTGAACCTGGAGGACTGGTGGACCACTCTTCATCTGTCCTCTACTTTTCAGGGCTCTACTGTGCTCATGGTAGAGTCACCCATGCCCAACAGTTCAAAGCACAAAGACCTGACTCGACCCAACATAGCTCTCCAGGTCACTGAGGCACACAAGCCTCCAAACCATGACAAGCTTGTCCCTTGGAGGACAAGACATGTTGGTCCTGGGAAAAAGTCTCTGGCTGTCCACTTGATTTATGCCTCTTATCATCTTGCACACCTCTATCAAGTCACCTCAATCCTCCTTTGTTCCAAAAAGAAAAGTCCTAACCCACTCAACCTTTCTTCTTGAGGCATGCTCTCTAATCCAGGCAGCATCCTAGCAAATCTCCTCAACATCCTCTCCAAAGCTTCCGCATCCTTCCAATAATGAAGCAACCAGAACCGAGCACAACACTCCAAGTGCGGACAAAAATGTTTTATAGAGCGGCACAGCTCTTTTAGATATAACAGCAAGTATTGTAGAATGGAATTAGTCTCTAGTTTTTCCAGTGTTTATTTATTTATTGAGATACAACACGCAATAGACCCTTCCGACCCCACCCGGCAATCCCCAGATTTAAACCTAGCCTAATCATGGAACGTTTTACAATGACCAATTAACCTACCAACCAGTAGGTCTTTGGATATGGGGGAAAAAACCAGAGAACCTGGAGGAAACCTACATGGTCATGGTGAGAATGCACAAGCAACAGGAATTGAACTCGAGACACCTGTAATGTAAAGCGTTGTGCTAACCACTACACTACCGTTATAATATTACAGACTGTAGAATCCACATTGCAAAATGAGGCTTCTGCTGAGAAACACACCTGCAATGAAGTACTGCCCTGGTGCGCTCATATCTATCTTAACACAACTTGCCATATACTGGCTTTGGTCTGAATGAATTTTGTTTTTCTATACAGCAGCTATAAAAACAAAATTATATCCAGCCTCCAAGTATTGAGGGCTATAGAATTTTATCTTAGAAACAGCTAAGGTCACAAATAGTTTCAATAGTTTTAAATTGCAGCATTCTTTTAACAATAAATGTTAATATAATAGAATAACCACAAATGGATTAAATATTGATTCTTGTTCACCTTACAGAGGTCATCTCCAAAAACAAAAAACACTTGACTCTCAGTATAATATGCCATTATGTTCCCATTGATGGACTTCTCTCGAATTGTTCTTCCATCGTATTGCTTTTTACTAATTATAAAAGTCTTACAAAGGAAATTTAATAACAATTATGTGAAAAATACTGCATAATTGGAGCAGACTTGTTTAGAATAAGGGTGATACTATTTATTTATTTGGAAGGTTAGCAGACCTGTCCATCCCAATGAGTCCATATTACCCAACTACAGTGACGTGACCATGGGTAAAGCTCTCCCCACCATTTAGCACATCAACACAGAGCGCTTTTGCAGAAAAGCAAAATCATCCCACCACCCAGGACATGTTCTCTTCTCACTACTGCCATCAGGAAGGTGGCACAGGAGCCTCAGGACTCACACCACCAGGTTCAGGAACAATTATTACCCCTCAACCATCAGGCTCTTGAATCAAAGGGAATAACTTCACTCGCCCCAGCATTGAACTGCTCCTACAACCCATGGACTCACTTTCAAGGCCTCCTTATCTCATGTTCTTAATGTTTATGGCTCATTTATTATTAGTACTCTTTGCATTTGCACAGTTTGTCGTCTTTTGCACACTGGTTGAACACCCAAATTGGCACGGTCTTTCATTGATTCTATTACTATGGACATATTGAGCATGCCCACGAGTAAATTAATCTCAAGGTTATATATGGTGACATAGCCATACTTTAATAATAAATCAACTTTAAGCTTGAACTTTGAGCAATTAATCTGCCAGCCTGTACATCCTTGGAATAAGAGGGGAAACTGGAGCACCCCGGAGGAAACCCTGCAAATAGCCACACTCTTTTAAGACAGTGGCAAAACTGAACCTGAGTCTCTGATACTGTAATAGCATTACACTAACCAATACGCTACTCTGTCACCCAAGTGGCAGGTAGAGTCAACAGCTCAAATGTCATGGAAATGTAGAAAATTAGTTTTTTTTAAGAATAGAATTCTCTCTTTCAGTAACCCTCCATTCAAATGCGAGCTTAACACAAGCATATTTCCTCAGGAGTCTGCAGAAATTCGGCATGTCTTCAAAAACCTTGACAAAATTCTATATCTGTGCATTGACTAGCTGCATTATGGACTGGTATGGGAACACCAATGCCTTTGAATGGAAAATCTGACAAAAGGTAGTGGATCCAGCCCAGTACATCACAGGTAAAGCCCTCCCAACCACTGAGCACATCTACATGAAACACTGTCGTAGGAAAGCAGCATCCATCAAAGATCCTCACCATCCAGGCCATGCTCTTTTCTCGCTGCTGCCATTAGGTAGAACGTGCAGGAGCCTCAGGACTTGCACCACCAGGTTCAAGAACAGCTACTACCCCTCAATCATCAGGCTTCTGAACAAAAGAGGATAAACTACACTCATCTATTGAAATGTTCCCACAACCGATCATTTCAATTAAGGACTTTCATTATTTATTGCTATTTATTTATATTTGCAGTTGCAGAGTTTGTTGTCTTCAATGTTCTTGCTCTTTCACTGATCCTGCTTATAATTGCTAGTCCATAGATTTGCTGAGCATGCCTTCAGTAAAAAGAACCTCAGGGTTGTGTGCAGTGTCATGTATGTACTCGGATAATAAATTTTACTTTGAACTTTGAGGAAGGTTTAAGCAGGACTGATGGAAATATGGGGTACATTCAGAAAGGCGAGAGATGTTGGTTCTTCTTCTAACGGATGCTGGAAAAGAAAGAAAGAAAGATAGAAAGGCTAGCTTTTTTTGTCACACATACATCCAAACATACAGTGAAATGCATAGTTTGCTTCAAATCCAGTCAGCGAGGATTTTCTGGGTAACCTGTGAGTGTCACCATGCTTCAGCGCCAACATATCACGCCCATAACACAGTAACATTATCCACCAGTCTTTGGAATGCGGGAGGAAACCAGAGCACCCAGAGGAAACCCACATGGTCACTGTGGAATGAACAAACTCCTTAGACAGCAGAAGTGAATTCCAATCAGTGATTGCTGGCACTGTAAAGTGTTTGCAGTACTCACAGGCTACTGTTATACTCCTATGCTATCGTGCTGTCAGACAAGATTATACAACTGTGCTTGTGTTTGGGAGGGAGATCTGATGATCTGTTTTATTTGGATTTGGTAATCTTGTGTGTATTTGCAAAGATTTTTGCTTTAGGCCTGAAAGTCAGGCTTATGTTTTGTAGGTCCTTGAGTTTCCTTGGAAAAGCTAAATGAGTGCATAAACTATTCATGCGATTTTTGCTTCTTCTTACTGCTCAACAGATGATCTGTTCCACCATTTCACAAAATCAATTGTAGTAGCTTATCTGCATGTTTTATCTTCCCTCATTCAACAAGATGCCATTGGGAAGTCTGACAATTCCTTCTTTCATGCACTGAAGTACAGCCGAACTGCTGGAGCATTATGTGGGAAAATGTGAGGTTTAGGCAAAACAGAAAAGCAGATTACTTATATGGTAAACACAGGAGATCCTGCAAATGCTGTAAATCCAGAGTGACACAAACACACACACACACACACAAAATGCTTGAGGAACTCTTCAAACTTCTTCAACAGTAGGCAGATTTCCAACAGGCCTCGAGTTCCTTTGCATTCCTTAAGTTACTGCAGCATTTTGTGTACGTTACTCACCTGCATACGATGCAAGCCTAAGATGAATGCTTATGTTCAGAGAAAAAAAATCTGGTGACCTTGTATAATAAACAAAATATTAGCAGGCTGTTACAGCGACTAATTAAGAAAGCAAACAGAACACTGTCCTACACTGCAAATGATACAGAAATTTACAACAGCATTATATTTAATTATATTTAATTTGGCCAGCCCCACACCATGCATGCATTTGCCTTGAACAGTTACAGACAACAAGACATAAGAGAAGAAATGAGGCCATTTGGCTAATCTAGTCTGCTCCGCATTCCATCATGTCTGATTTATCATCACTCTTAACCCCATTCTCCTGCCTTCTTCCTGTACTTTTGACTTTCTTACTAATTAATAACCTATCAACTGCCACTTTAAATATATTCAATGATTTGGCCTCCACAGCTGCCCATGGCAATGAATTCCATAGATTCACCACCCAGTTACATCCATGTAACTAATTAATATATAAACCATATGTCGTTGGAATGTGGGAGGAAACCAGAGCACCTGGAGGAAACCCAGGTGGTTATGGTGAGAACAAACTCATTACAGACAGTGGCAGAATGGAACCTGAGACACTGGTGCTGGAATATGGAGTCAGTGTAATTATATTTACATAGAGTTGAATAATACAGCGCAGAAACAGGCCTTTTGGCCCAACTTGTCCATACTGTCCATCAAGCTTGACCCACTTGCCTGCATTTACACTGTATCCTCTAAAATCCTCACCTTGTATTTATCCAAAAGACTTTTAAAAGTTGCTATTGGACCTGCCTCAGCAACTTCCTCAGGCAGTTCATTCCACAGACGCACCACTTCTCCGCATGAAGTAGTTACTCTTCAAGTCCCTTTTAAATCCACCATGTCTTACCATAAACCTCTTGTTTTCAGTTCTTCCCCCTCTGGGGAAAAGACAGACTACATGCATTCACCCTATCTGTACTCCTTGGCCCCCTGTCCATCTCCTGCATTCCAAGGAATAAAGTCCAAGTTTGTACAACCTCTTCCTACAACTCAAGTCCTAGAAGCATTCCCGTCAATACTCCCTGCACTCTTTCCAGTTTACTGGCTTCTTTCCTACAAGAGAATGACCATGTCATCACACGATACTCAGAGTAGGGTCTCTCTAATTTCTCGATCACTTCAACACAATAGAACATGGAAGGTTACAGCTCAGTGGAGGCCCTTCGGCCCACAATATTGCGCCAACTTCTACTGTAAGAGCAATCTAGTCCTCCCTTCCCACATAGCCCTCCATTATTCTATCATCTATGAGTCCCTTACATAACTCTAATGTAGCTGCCCCCACCAGCACTCATGGCAGCATGTTCCGCACACCCACTACTTTGTTTAAAAAAAAATTACTTCTGATATCCAACCCCACCACCCCAATACTTTTCCCCCAATCATCTTAAAATTATGCCCACTCATATCACCCATTTCTGCCCTGGGAATTAGTCTGGCTATCCCAACTCCTAAACTCAGTACCCTTACTGATGAAGACTAGCATGCCAAATGCTTTTTCACCAACTTGTTTACATACCAAGCCACTTTCAGTGAACTATATACCTGTATTCCTAGGTTCTTGTACGAGTCCCACAACAGTTCAACTTTCCAAGGTCTAAATTGAACATCATTCAGCCTGCATATCTAGCCGATCAGGATCCTGCTGCAGTTTCTGATCATCTTTACTGTCTACATACATTTTAGTATCAATGAGAGGATGGGGGTAGATTTGATAGAGGTATAAAAATCTAAGCGGGCTTTTTCTCCTGAGGTTGGGTGCGATTTGAATTATTATAGGATGAGGGTGAAAGCTGAAATACAAAGAGGAACCCAAAGGGGAATTTAGCACTCAGAAGGTGATGAGAATGTGGAATGAGCTGCCAGTGGAAGTGGTGGATGTGGGCTCCAGTTCAACGTGTAAGAGAAGTTTGAGAGCTATGGAGGGCTATGGTCTAGGTGCAGGGCAATGGGAACAGACAGAATAATACATGGCATGGACTAGATGGGTCAATGGGCCTGTAAACACTCTATGACATTTTGACAATACTGCAAGGAAGTGCTGCATTACATTAGGATAAAGAGGACTGGACTATGCAAATCCTGCCTTAGTTTAGTTTCCTAAAATACATCATTTTTCATTCATTCGAGTTAAATTCCACCCGCCATTCCCTTGCGCGCAGTCCCAGTTGACCTAGATCCTGTTGTCATCTTAGATAATCTCTTCCCACTGTCCACCACATCTGCAATGCTTGCAAACTTCAACAGTGCTCCACTCTGCCTAACTTAAGTTTATATCGTTTATATGCCTGACATGAGCAATTGTGGTCTTTCCATGACCATTTCTGTTCTTGGCAAATTTTTCTACAGAAGTGGTTTGCCATTTTCTTCTTCTGGGCAGTGTTGTTACAATGTGGGTTACCCCAGCCATCATCAATATTCTTCAGAGATTGTCTGCCTAGTGTCAGTGGTTGCATAACCTGGACTTGTGATATGCACCAGCTGCTCATAGGACCATCCACCACCTGTTCTCATGGCATCATGAGACCCTGATCAGGGGTACTAAACAGCTGCTATTACCTTGCCTGAGGGTGGCCTACAGGCTAGCAGAGGGAAGGAGCACCTTACACCTCCTTTCATAGGGACATATCTCCACCCCAGCACCCTCTGCATAACACATTCCTGGAAATAGGTAACACGCTTCTTGGTGTCTGCATAAAGCAGACACATTGACATTTTAAGAACACAAGTAATAGGGTCATTCTGCCCATCAAGCTGCTGACCAGAACTGTTTTGTTCACATTACAGTTGAACAGCATGTTAGCGAGGCTGCACCAGGAACATTAAGTGCAGTTCTAATCACTGTGCTATAGAAGGAAGTGATTAAGTTTGTGAGGGATGCAGAAACGACTCACAACAATGTTGCTGGGTCAGGACACCTTGGGTTATATGAGACTGGAACAGTTCTTTCTGGAGTGAAATTGGCTGAAGGGCGACTTTAGAGAGGTTTGCAAAACATGAAAGGCATAGACAAGGGGGGATAGCCACAGTCTTCCCCCCAGGGGTGCCTAACACTATATTTTAGATTTAAAAAGAGGGGATCAGAACTGAAGAGGACCCGAGAGGAACACTTTTGCACACAGAAGATGGTGTGCATCGGGAGCGGTAGAGGCACTTCAGGAAGGCAAAGTTAAGAGAACATTCAACAGTCCTCAATGAAAGGTCAACAGTGGAACGGAGACCTGTTCAAGTTCCTGGGTGTCAACACCTCTGAAGATCTATCCTGTGCTCAACATATTGATGAAGAAGGCACAACAGCACTTATAGTTCATTAGGAGTTGTAGGAGATCTGATATGTTACCAAAGAGTCTAGCAAATTGCTACAGATGTAACATGAAGAGCATTTTTATTGACGGCATTGCAATAGGGTACAGAGGAGCCACTGCACAGGGTTGGAAATACTGCAGAGGGTTGTAAACTCATCTAGGTCCATCATGGGTACTAGTCTCCTCACCATCAATGACAAGATTCCTCAAGAAGGCGGCATCCATTAGGAAGGACCCTCATCAACCAGGACATACCCTCGTCTCATTACAACCACCAGGGAGAGGTACACAGACTAATCACACTCAAGGTTTTAGAAACAGCTTCTTCTCCTCTGCCATCAGATTTCTGAACAGTCCATGAAGACTACCTCGCTATCTTTGCTCTCCTTCTGCACTACATATTGATTGTATACATTTCATATTGTAATTTATAGTATATTGACATATTACACTGTACTGCTGCTGTAAAACTACAAATTTCATGACATATGTCAGTTGATTATAAACTGGATTTCAGGTGCAATTACAATGCTTAAAGACAGGCTCATGAATAGGAAAGGTTTGGGAAGATGTGACCTAAATGCAGGCAGGTAGAACTAGCTAAGGATGGCAGCTTGGACAAGTTGGGACACAGGGAACATGAGTGAATCTGCAGATGTTGGAAATAAATAAAAACACAAAATGCTGGCAGATCTCAGCAGGCCAGACAGCATCTATGGGAGGAGGTAGTGACAGCGTTTCAGGCCGAAACCCTTCATCAGAAGTGAAGTAGCATGGAATGGGTCTCCCCAATGTATAAATGGCCACATTGGGAGCACCGGATACAGTATATCACCACAGATGACTCACAGGTGAACTGGTGCCTCACCTGAAAGGACTGCCTGGGGCCTGGGATGGTGGTGAGGGAAGAAGTGTGGGGGCAGGTGTAGCACTTCTTCCGTTTGCAGGGATGAGTGCCTGGAGGGAGGTCGGTGGGGAGGGATGGACAAGGGAGTCACGTAGAGAGCGATCCCTGCGGAAAGCCGAGAGTTGGGGGTTGGGGAAGATGTGTCTGGTGGTGGGATCCCATAGGAGGTGGCGAAAGTTACGGAGGATTATACGTTGGATCTGTAGGCTGGTAAGGTGATAGGTGAGGACCAGGGGGACTCTACCCCTGGTGGGCTCGCGGGCGGGATGGGGTGAGGGCAGAGGTGCATGAAATGTGGGAGACGCAATGGAGGGCAGAGTTGATAGTGGATGATGAGAAACCCCTTTCTTTAAAAAAGGAAGACATCTCCTTTGTCCTAGAATGAAAGGCCTCATCCTGAGAGCAGATGCAGCGGAGGCAGAGGAATTGAGAGAAAGGGAAAGGGATAGCAAAGGGGCACAGGGGTTGTTTCTATGCTGCAGAACTCCAATGAATGATTTTAACTTTCAGCCTGTTTAGGGGACTACATGTCAAAAGGGGAGGCCACTCTCAGGGAAGGGCAACACTTTATTTTCCTCCTGGTTACCCTCCAACCTGATGACATGAATATTGATTTCTCCTTCCGGTGAACAATATCCCACCCCTTCCTCTTTTCCCCACTCTGACTTTTTACTCCTCCTCACTTGCCTATTACTTCCCCCTGGGTGGGTGCCCTCCTCCTCTCCTTACTCCTATGGTCCACTTTCCTCTCCTATCAGATTCCTACTTCTCCAGCCCTTGACTTCTCCCGACCACCTGGCTTCACCTATCAACTTCCAGCCAGTCCCTTTTTCTTCTCCGCACTTTTTGTTCTGACATCTTCCCCCTTCCTTCTCAGTCCTGAAGAAGGGTCTCCACCCAAAACACTCTTTTCTCACGGATGCTGCCTGGCCTGCTGAGTTCTTCCAGCGTTGTGTACGCATTCTTTGATCCACAGCATCTGCAGTTGGATTTTTGTGTATGTACAACTGCTTACTTTTTTCCATTGACGCTGCCTGACCTGCTGAACTCCTCCGGCATTTTGTAGGTGCTGCTTTAGATTTCTAGCATCTGCAGATGCTTGTAGCAGAACTTATAGTTACAAGGCTTTTGTTTCTAGTCATATAGAAGGTGTAGGCATCACTGGCCTTGCCAGAACGTAATGCACATCCATAGTATATCTAGTGAAGTTGTCAGTAAGTGGACTGTCTCTAACTCTGTGGATGTTAAGATAAAAGGAACAGATTTACAATAAAAATGTAATTGCTATAGTTTTCGTCATAAATGTGAGTCTTGTAGAGGCACCATTGAGGCCTCAAATGGCACCAGACTTTAAAAGGTGGAAGGTGAGTCAACAAATAGGCAAGAGGACAGGATTCTTGATGTTGTAAACAGGAAGCACAAAAGGCAAGAAAATGCCATACTATAAACACAAGGGGTTCTGCAGATGCTGGAAATCCAAAACGCTGGCAGAACTCAGCGGGTCAGGCAGCATCCATGGAAAGAAATAAACAGTCGATGTTTGAATCTGAACCCGTCTTCAGGACTGGAAAGGAAGAAGCCAAATTAAGAAGGTGGGGGTGTGGGGTGGAAATGAAGTACAAGCAAGAACGTGATCGGTGAAGCCAGGTGGGCGGACCACATAGGATGAAAAGAGAAACTGGGAAGTGATAGATGGAAAGGGTACATGTTCAGCATAGCATTATGGGCCGAAGGGCCTGTATTATGCTGTAGGTTTTCTATGTTTCTATGACTGAAGGAGGAATCTGATTGGAGAGTTGATCAGGGGAGAAAGGGAATGAGAGACACCAGGGGAAGGTGATGGGTAGGTACGGAGAAGTCCAGAGTTGGGGGGGGGGGGTAGGGTTAAGAGGAGAGCCAGAGTGGGGATAGGAAAAAAAAGCAAAAGATGAGGGGGGAAAATGGCTGGAAGTTAGAGAAATCGATGTTCATGCCATCAGGTTGGAGGCCACCCATACAGACTACGAGGTCCTGCACCTCCAACTTGAGAGTGTCCTCGGATCAACACATTTGGAATGGGAATGGGCAGTGAAATTAAAACATTTGGTCACAGGCAAATCCTCCCTGTTGAACACAGAGCAAAGCAGTTCCTCAACCAATGTCTGGTAAATTACAATTCAATTATAACTTGTTGTTGTAATTCACCTGTCAGATCTAATGCAAGTCTTGTGCTCAATTCTGAGTAACAAGGAAGAGTATCCAAGCTTTAGTATGCAAGTGGAA
Organism: Hypanus sabinus; assembly: GCF_030144855.1. NCBI lineage: Eukaryota > Metazoa > Chordata > Chondrichthyes > Myliobatiformes > Dasyatidae > Hypanus > Hypanus sabinus. The sequence goes on along the minus strand of NC_082716.1, from coordinate 17,897,955 downwards.
CCACAGAGAGATAAGGAGTAATATTCATAGGAACAGTAATTAAAGGGAATTTTCCAAAGGTTGTAAAGACAAGAAGGATTTTGAGGGACTAAACAAGGGGAAATCTTTAAGTGCAGGTGTTTTGGTGATGGTAGGAAACAGAGTTATCATAAAACAAGGCAAATACAACACAAGTTGTTTAGATCTGGGATATGGTGCCTGAATGAGTGACAGAAACACGTGCTACAAACTCAAGTGCGTGGTTGCACCCTGCACTTCTGAGATAAAGATGAGCTTTACATCTCTCAACTTGCAGTAAAACGTATCATTTGCAACAACAGCCAACACAATCCAAGGGTGTTCTGTGGACAGGCTGCAAGCAACCCCGTGTTTCTGCTGCCAACATAACAAGCCCACAACTTACTAACGTCTATGTTTTTGGACTGTAGAAGGAAACCCGGGCAACCAGAGGAAACCCATGCAGTCACAGGGGTCTCACAGACAGCATTGGGAATTGAATCCTGATCGCTGGCACTGTAAAGCATTATGTTAGTCGCTACGCTACCCTGACTTGGTCTACTTGGGCCAGGCACCTGAAGTCTGTACACACCATCAACACTTCACACAGAACATAAAACGTTACAGCACAGGAACAGGACCTTTGGTCCGCAATGCTGTGCTGAACCACCTAAAAAGGTATATTGGAAAACCCCTAAAAATTAATCCCTCCCATCTACACAATGTCCATATTCCTCCATCTTCCTCACGATCACTTGCCTATCTAACCACCTCTTAAAAGCCTCTAATGTACATGTGTCTGGCACCATAGCAGGAGGCACATTCCAGGCATCCTCCACTCTCCATGTTAAAAAAAAACTTACCCCTCACATCCCCTTTGAACCTACCCCTCTCACCTTCAATGTACGGCTTCTGGTATTAGACATTTCCTCACAACAACCCGAAAGTTTCACCAAAAAGATTGGCAAGTCCGCATCAACATTCTCTCGCAGGCCATCACCCCTGGCATTGAGGCACCAGTTGCTCTGCACCGACTACAATGAGTGGACCACATTGCTTGTAAACTACCCTACCCCCCCGGCATATCAGAACCCTGCAACAGACTCTATTCTAAATCCTGTCATGGGAAAGGATTATCAGACAGACATACATACAGACCTAAGTACGTCCTTTGAATAAGTCACCACCGATTCTTGCGAATCCCTGGCACATAATCGAGAAAAAGCATTGAAGATGTCACTTGAACCTCAACTTCATGTACTAGAAGCAGACAGAAAACGCATGCAACAGGCAAAAGGAGCGGTCCACAGTGCTACCCACCCAAATGCCTCATCAGGCACCTGCTGCCCCATCTGCAAAAGAACCTTCAGTTCCTACATTCACCTCATTAGTCAGTCTGGAACCCACAAAATCAAAATGGAAGTCAGTCATCTTCCATCCAAGGAGCTGCCAACGAGGAGGAAAAGATGGACACAGAATTCAATAGTAACTCTCAAAATCAATTTGGATGAATACTTAGAGAACATTTCTTGGGCAGGAAAAGAGCAGTGGAATAACACCACCTGGAGAAGAGTCAGAATAGGGAAAACGTGTTAAATTGTCTTAATTTTGTTTTGTATCATTCAATAAAAATTACCCCCAATTTATTACTAAATTTGATAGATCATCAAAAAAAACCTCTGTGTTAAAGAGGAAAAGAACAAAATTAATTCACAGATGACACTAAAAATCGATGATAAAGGTCATCAAAATTATAGGGGATCTTGATCAACTAGGGGCCAAATGCAGGTAGGACTTTCCACAATGAATGATGGTGCCCTAAACAGAGGGAGACGGGGTGGTAAAGAAAACTTTTGGCACGCTGGCCTTCACCAGTCAGGGCACTTAGTAAAAATGTTGTGAGGTCAAAGTGCACTCATACAAGAAGCCAATGAGGCCTCATTCAGAGTATTGTGTCCAGCTTTAGTCACCTCGCTACTGAAAAAATGTGAAGAAAGGATTTACAAGGGTGTTGTCTATGAAGAGGAGTAAGAATTGTCATTTAAAGCCAAGACCCTTCATCGGGACTCCATATTCATCTCCATAGATGCTGCTTGACCTGTGGAGTTTCTCCAGCATTTTGTGTGTTGCTCTAGTTATCCAACATCTTCACAATCTCTCCTGTTTACAAAGGTGTTAATAGGACTTGAGAGACTGTGTTATGGGGAGAGATTGGACAAGATGGACCTTATTTTTCTTGGAGCTTAGGAAAAGAGGTGATTTTATAGACAATATGAAATTATGAGGAGCAGATTGGGTGAATTCACACAGTCTTCTGAACTAAAGAGCATAGGTTAAGGTAAGAGGAGAGATTGCATAGAAACTTGAAAGACAACTTTAAAAAAAAGACAGACACACACACACAAAGTAAGTACTGTATGAGGACTGACCTGCCACAGGAAATGGTTGAGACAGGTTCAATAAAAACATGTTAAAAACAGTTAGACAGGCACATGGATAGGAAACAGATTGGTCAAATGTAGCCAGATGTAACCATCTTGGTCAGCCAGGGCCAGTTGGTCTGAAGGGCTTGTTTCTGTGCTGTAATGGACTAGGATTCTATGAAGAGTTTTAGATAGAGGCTTTAAAAATTATGATGTTTTCAGGGTGCTATTGATTTGGTAAGAAGATACAAATGCCAAAGTAAATAGTTGTGTATTAACTTATGTTAATAACTAAATTCTAATATTTCTTTTCAAAAAAAGTGCATCGACTTTATAATCTGAGGTATATATATAAAATACCAAACTGTGCTAAACCTCTAGCTAGGCCTCAGTTACAAAAAGAGTTAAGAAAATGGGCTCAGATACAAGAGCATAAATATTTGAAGGAACTAACATTTAAAAAAATGGGATTCTCCTTCTGAGGAATTGGTGCCTGGCGAATGGATGCTCTGTTGAATGAGTTGAAGCATTTGGGCCAATCTTTCCAATACTGAACTTTTTTTCCCTACTGTTTATGATTGGAAGGAAACTGGTCATTTGAACACCATAACTTGATGTACACATCCATCCTATCCCATTAGCTACAATGTAACACAGCAACTGTACTTAAGAGTATGTTCCCTCCAAATAAAATCTACACATTGTCTCAAATTGAGAGAGAGTAGCTGTGGAGAATACATGTGCTGTGAATGTGTTTTAACAAGCTCTGACCTACAATTCCTTTGAGAACACAAATTTGTCAAAACAACTTTTGTGCAACCCTTTTAACTTGTTTTTTTTTTGCAGGCGAGTCAGAATAATGCGATTTTCTTGGGGAAAAAAAAACGATGCAAGCTATTACACTGCCCTGTGGATTTGCCAGAATAACACACACGTACATACACACATTTATACAAGGCTCATATACTCAATATTGTAGGACTGGGTCGTTCTGCCCTGAGAATGAAGCTTCTGGATAATTCCTCCCCAAAAATCCAGAACATATGCAAACTTCAACATTTAAAAAATAAAAACCGGCTTCCACTTTTCCATTCAGCAAAAAGTGACGCAATTTATTCCTTGGGTCATAATGTTTCTCTGCTAAATTCCGCTAAAAAAAGATAGTTGGACGAGGATACAAGGCGCACTGAACCCCTATAGGCACTGCACTACTTGTATACGGTTGGAAGCTGAACCGCCATAGTATGGTGTTTATCGGCAGGGACATCGCAAGAAACACCACATATTGGCGCGGTCAGGCTTATCTTCTTCCCCCACTCCTTCACTCACTACGCCGGCTTAATGGCAGCTGCAGATCCCGAGGAGAATTACACGGAACCGGCTCCGCTTTCGCTACCTTGGCCGTGGCCAACAATGGAAAGGGGGGAAGAGAGAGAGAGCGGAACGGGGTAGCACTCTGCCATGGCTTGCTGCAGTATTGGTACTCACCGGCTGCAGAGTGACAGGGACCGCCGCTGTCCTCCTCTTCTTCCCCCTTGTCAGTCTGAACGCCAGACTGAGCGGAGCGGCTCCGCTCCGGTGCGAGAGTGGGAGGAGGCGGCGGCGGCGGCAGGGCGGCCGGGAATTGTCTCCCCCCGCTCTGCGCCGGGGAACCCTCTCCCTCTGCCGCTTGCTCTTAAATGACGACGCGCTGCCGAGCCGAGCCCTTATTTACTTTCTATTCACAAAACTCAGGCACCCGGCAAACACCAATGGGCTTTGTGCGTGTGTGTATGTGTGTTATAGAGAGGTGGGGGAATTACATCAAAAAAGACACTTAACATAACACAAAGACTTATTGCAGCACCTCTTCACTGCAATATCACATTAATATAAAACCATGGCTTCCACGCACATATAAACTAAATCAAAAATAAATTATGCATTCTGTTTAATTTCTGGAGTCAATTTCAATCTAATATTTTACTGCGTTTCTAGTTCTACTTCGTCAAAAAAAAAACAAAAAATTAATCAAGTTTATCATTCAGGCTGGCAGGCAGGCGCGGCAGGACTAGTCAGAACCTGTTTAGGTCGGAGCCGACTGGCTGTTGCCACGTTGGGTGGAATCATCCCACAGAGGGAAGCAGCGACTAGAAAGCGAACGAGCGTCGTCAGCCCGTGCAACGGAGCGACACCCATATCCCCAGAATGAATTAAAAGTTTGTTGCCCGATTGGGCCGGGAGGGGGGCAGAATGGAAGTTGGCCACCATGTTGAAACGCTGCATTTCATGTATATACGCGCGTAAACACAGAAACAAGCGCACGCTAGGGAGATAACTTTACACAACAAAAACACCCGCAACTTTCTTGCTTCTTCCCCCCCCCCAACTTCCTCTCCAGTCCTGATGAAGGGTGTCGGTTCGAAATGTCCACAAAGATGCTGTCTGATCTGCTGAGTTCCTCCAGCATTTTGTGTGTGTTGCTCTGGATTCGCAGTATCTGCAAAACCTCTTGTGCTTAACGATTACCCGCAACTTTAGTGTAAAGTGACCGACAGATGTATCAGACACACAAGAGTCAAATAAATTCAAATACCATTTCATCCAGACACAGGAGACTGCAGATGCTGAATACATAATCTACATATTGCACGCATATTTTTTTAATATAACACCTATATAAACACAATTCAAGGCAAATTTCCGTATAGCATAAGGCACACTATCAGAGCAATATTTCCTTCTTTGTTTCTTTATATAAATATAACCACTATCCACCAAACGCGCCTTTGATCTTTGCTGATCAATCACAATTCGCAGCTCCTGCCATTATGCTGGTACCGCACCGTAATAATTGAACCTTGTTCGGGCTTCACTCCAGCGAGGCTCAAGTTACTGAGGGAGAACGCGGCTGTCATTCAGGACTCTGACTTCTCGTGTCATAGGTCCATCGAGCACAGCAGCCGAGAAACAGGCTCTTCCGCCCATCTAGTCCGTGCCGGACTCTCATTCTGCTCGATGCATCGGTCTGCGCCTGGACCACAACCACAGTTCAGACTATGAATTTCAGCGGGTTGGTGACCTTCCAGTAAAAGATTATTTCTACCTCTGGGTACATCGATTAATCTGAGTCTAAATCTAGCAGATGTTGTGTGTTGCCCACTATCTGGATAGCCGGAGACTGTATTCTCAGGGCGGAAATTGCAAACACGAAGGGACATTTTAAGATGATCGGAGGAAAGTATGAGGCGGGGGTGGGGTGTAAGTCGGAGGTATTTTGAGGGCTGCGTGAAACGCCCGGCCACGGCGGGTGGTAGAGGCAGATGCTTCAGGAACATTTATGGAACTCTTAGGTAAACAGGGATGCTAGGGAAATTGAAGGTTTTGTAGGAGGGAAGGGTTAGATTGTTTTTAGAGTCGTTTAAAAAGTCGGCACGACATCATGTTCTATGTTCCAATTTTGTTGTTGAGTAAGTGAAACTGACAGTTCCTCTCTATCAGAAAGAGTTGCATCATCTGATATGACTATGGGGGAAGATAGATCTGATAGAGGTTGATTAAATCACCTGATAGAATTGATAAAGAGGAAAAAAGTCCTAGATGGGCCCTGTTAGTAAAGGTTAGTCAACAATAATTCAAATACACTCAGTGGCCACTTTATTAGATACAGGAATGGGACCTGGTGTGATCTTTTGCTGCTATAGCCCATTCACTTTAAGGTTCCTCCTGTCCTGCATTCCAAGATGGTCTGCACCACTGCTGTTATGCATGGTTATTTGAGTTACTGACACCTTCCTGTCAGCTTGAACCAGTCTGACCATTAAAAGGCTTCTGGCCTCTCTCATTAACAAGGTGTTTTTGCCCACAGAACTGCTGCTCGCTGGATTTTTTTTTTGTTTGTTTTTCCACATCTTTCTCTAAACTCCAGGGATCAGCAATGTCTGAGATACTCAAGGCATCAGCAATCATTCCATGATCAGAGTCTCCGGAAAAGTCACAAAGGAACACCATGGAATCGTTCAAAGAACACAAACTCAAAAGTGCATATAAAAATGGCCGAATCATGCAACCGCAAAAAAAAAGAGTAGCGGGAGGTTGTGGTACATGTTGGTACCAGTGATATAGAGCAGAGGTTCTGCTAGTAAGCTGAGGGAATTAGGAAGGAGGGTGAAGAGCACAACCTCCAAGGTGGTAATCTCTGGATTACTCCCAGTGCCGTGGGCTGATGAAGTGCAGATGAATGAGTGGCTGAGGAGTTAGTGCAGGAGGCAGGGCTTCAAGTTCTTGTTTTTCCACACAGAGTGGTGGGTGCATGGAGTGCACTGCCAAGAAAAACGGTAGAGGTGGATACAATAGGGTCTTTTAAGAGACTCTTAGATAGGTACATTGAGCTTAGAAAAATAGGGGATTCTGCAGAAGGGAAATTCTAGGGAGTTTCTAGAGTAAGTGACGTAGTCAGCACAACATTGTGGACCAAAGGGCTTGTAATTGTCATAAGGTGGGCATTGGGAACAGACCCAAATGCAAGACACAGACACTGAAGTACTAGGGAGAGGACTAGGTGTATCAAGAAAGCAAGGGAAGTGGGGAAGAAACAACACTGGACAAGACTAGGAGACAGGGCATGGGCTAGGACTAGAGTCAGAAAGTGGGAGCTGGACGAGGAACTAGGAACCTGGAACCTGGACAAGGACTCCGAGCCAGAGACTGGACAGGGACCCAGAACCTGGGTCTTGGACTCCAGATCCAGTTGAGGACTGGACGTGGGGGGCAGGACACAGGACTCCAGGGCTGGATGAGGACATGAAGCTCAGACTAGGTCTTGGTCAAGGGAGAGCAGTAATGCAGAGCCTAGCTCGAGGGAGAGCAAAGCAGAAGCAGAGAGAGGCATAGCTGGAACACAGACACTAGCCCTGGATGAGACCAGGACTTGGGGACTAGGCTACAACTTGGACACAGACTGGAACCTCCTCAGAGCCTTGGACTGGAGCACAGAACACAGAGCCAGGACCCCTCCTTGGGAACAGGGCATAGGGCTGGGTCTCATACACAGACACTAAACACAGAGACACAAGGAGACCGTTCCAAGTTCAACAATAGATAGATCCTTCTGTAGGCATGGCAAGGCTCCAGTCTCACTCCAGCAGCTGAACTTGATGGCAATACAGGCATGGGTAGCCAGCAGGGCTTTGGCCAGGCTTCAGAGGGAAGGAAGGGAACAGTCCAGCCTCAGGGTAACAGCAAAGACAGCCTGACTTACCCAACAGAGGCAAGGACAGGGCACCAACAAGACAAACCAGCAACCACACACAAACCCAGGGCCACTTATATTCCAGCCCCAATATGAAAACCAGGTGCCTGTGATTAAGCCCAACTGAGACAACGGACAGCCAGAAGACCCGGAGTCCGGAGTCCACAGACCGGACCGTGAACTGGAACGCAGACTTCACGGACTGGACCATGACAGTAACATGCTGTAGATTTTCTATGTTCTATGTTAACACAGAATATCTAAGCACAGAGTCACTGAAACAATCTAGGAATATTTAGTTTAGTTCAGTACAGTTCAATTTAGTGCTCTGTTGTTTGTTGACTACAGGCTGCGAAGCCAGTGTATCCTGATCAAAATTGCACGAAGTAGCAATAAAAAAGAAGTAATGCGAAAGCAGAACAACATCATAACATGAACTCCAGAGTCCAATCCACAAACTGCGTTGATTAAACCTTGCCCAAGATCCAAGACTGTGGCATCGTCAAATGAGAGGGAGAGAGACCAGTCACACATTCCTCTGGAAGCAACAAGCGGGAGGGAGCAAGACCTTGTAAAATGCAGCCACCTTCCTCCAGCAGCAGCGAGCAAGACTGAGACAGATACCAATCAAAGCCAGGAAGATGACGCTGAACAGCCTCGTCCTCGTTGATTTCAACCTTGCTCAATGCTTCAATCGGTGAGGAATGGAGCTGATTGTGGGCTCGCATCCTGTGTCCAGGCCTCTTAACCAGGCTGCCCACTCCACTTCAAATGTCACCGAACTCCCTCGCAAACAGCAAAGTGCCAGTTCGCTCGATCAGCCTGAAGACACATCTCCAAAATGTGAATCACTGGATCCAATTGGAGTAGAATCATATCCGAAAGAAGATGAGGAAGCAAAAGTAGTTTCTTGAACTGTCTGAAGGAGATCGCCTTTGGTCGTGTTGTTTGCTGGCACTGTCTTCTTCAGTTAGGATATGAAACAGCACCAAAAGCAACTGAGGCAACAAAAGATGATGATGAACATAGCAGGAGAGAAGGTAAGACCATCAGACATGGGATCAGAATTAGGCCATTCAGCCCAAGACTGCTCCACCATTCCATCATGGCTGATCCCGGATCCCACTCAACCCCCATACACCTGCCTTCTCGCCATATCCTTTGATGCCCTGACTGATCGGGAAACGATCAACGTCTGCCTTAAATTTACCCTCGGATTTGGCCTCCACCGCAGTCTATAGCAGAGCACTCCACAGATTCACCACTCTCTCACTAAAAAATCCTCCTTACCTCTGTTCTAAAGGGTCACCCCTCAATTTTGAGGCTGCGCCCTCTAGTTCTGGATTTCCCCACATAAGAAACATCCTCTCCCCTTCCACCATATCCAGTCCGTTAAGCATTTGGTAGGTTTCCATTCCAGTGAGTACAGGCCCAAAGCTGTCAAATGTTCCTTATATGTTAACCCCTTCATTTTCAGAATCATCCTCATGAACCTCTCCTGGACTCTCTCCAATGACAACACATCCTTTCTGTGATATGGGCCCAAAACTGTTGACAATACTCTTAAGTGCAATCTGACCAGTATCTTATTAAGCCTTAACATTATCTCCTTGCTTTTATATTCTATTCCCCTTGAAATGAATGGCAACATTGCATTTGCCTTCTTTACCACAGACTCAACCTGTAAATTAACCTTCTGGGAGTCTTGCACGAGGACTCCCTCTGCACCATTGACGTTTGAACCTTCTCCCCATTTAGATAATAGTCCGTACTATTGTTCCTTTTACCAAAATATATTAACATACATTTTCCAGTACTGTATTCCATCTGCCACATTCTTCCAATTTGTCTAAATCCTGCTCCAATCACATTGCATTCCTCAGCACAACCAACCCCTCCACCTATCTTCGTATCATCCACAAACTTTGCCACAAAGCCATCAATTCCACTATCTAAATCATTGACAAACAATGTGAAAAGTGGCGGCCCCAATACAGACCCCTGAGGAACACTAGTCACCAGCAGCCAACCAACCTTTATTCCCACTCACTGCCTCCTGCGTGTCAACTATTCCTCTATCCATGCCAATATCTTTCCTGTCACGCCATAGGATTTTATCTAGTTAAGCAGCCTCATGTGTGGCAGCTTATCAAATGCCTTCTGAAAATCCAAGTAAAAGACATCCACTGCCTCTCCTTTGTCCACCCTGCTTGTTACTTCCTCAAGGAACTCTAACAGATTTGTCAGGCAAAATTTCCCTATACAAAAACCATGTTGACTTTGACTTATTTTATCATTAGTCTCCAAGTACCTGAAATCTCATCCTTAATAATAGACCCCAACAATTTCCCAGCCACTGAGGTCAGACTAACTGGCCTATAATATCTTCTCTTTTGCCTTCTTCCCTTCTTAAAGAATGGAGTGACATTTGGCACCTTCCAGTTCTCTGGGACCAGGCCAGAATCAAGTGATTCTTGAAAGATCATGACCAATGCATCCGTTATCTCTTCAGCAACCTCTCTCAGGACTCTGCGATGCACTCCATCTGGTCCAGGTGACTTATCCACCTTAAGACCTTTGTGTCTATCTAGCACCATTTTCCTTTGTAATAGCAATGGCACTCACTCCTACTTCCTGACACTCATGGACCACTGGCACACTGCTAATGTCTTCCACAGTGAAGACAGATGCAAAGTACCCATTAAGTTCATCTTCCATTTCTTTGTCCCCCATTACTATCTCACCAGCATAATTTTCCAGTGGTCCAATATCAACTCTCACCTCCCTTTTACTCTTTATATAACTGAAAAAAAACCTTTCATATCCTGCTTTATATTTTTGGCTATTTTGCCCTCATATTACATCCTTTCCCTTCTTATAGCTCTTTTAGTTACCTTGTGTTGAATTTTAAAGGCTTCCCAATCAACTAACTTTCCATTCACTTTTTCTACCTTTCTGCCCTTTGTTTGGCTTTCATGCATTCCTTAACTTCCCTTATCAGCCATGGTTGGCTAGCCCTGCCATTTGAGAATGTTCTCTGATCTGGTCATCAATCTGAAGGCTTGCTCTCTCTTTGTCTGCACAGATGCCACCCGATCGTGATTATTTAGAGCATTCTCAGTTTTTATTTCGGATTTCCAGCATCTGCAGTCATAAGTTTTTACAGGGTCCTTCTCTCAGTACCAGCTTTGCCCTTTCTCTCTTTTTCTGTCCTTTTCTCTTCTTCTCTTTGTAATGAGAGACCCAGGCATGGATGGTTGGAACCAAGTGCTGGATTTTCTGAGAAATGAAACAAGACGGAGATGAGAATGGGGTACTAAATTTGATGCGAGAATCCAAAAGAGAGTTGATGATAGAGCACTGAACTTCAGTTCAGGGGCTCTTTCAATATTAAAATCCTGGCACCAAACATGGCTGCCAATTAGCAGGGCAGGCCTGGGTCTTTAAAGGGGCCAAAGCAGTTATGCATATTCCGAAGGGTCAGACATTTAAACCCCAGAGGCCGGCACCCATGGGTGCCTATCGTAACACCTTTCTTTAATTTATAGTCTCTCCATCCAGGATTAACAAACCTTTGGACCTTCTCTCAGGCAGCACCACCATCAGATCTCATCGTATCACAGATATTTCCTTTGCTTCCTCCACCCCTTCACTTACTCTGCAATTCAAAACACAGCTGATTCTCTGCTGAAAGGTCGTTAAGTGGAAACATCCATTTTATGTCTGTCTCATTACACACTGCCTGACCTGCTCAGTAATGTCCCCCAAAATTTAAAAGCCTACATTTTGAAGCGTGATCGGTCGGTATATGTTGGAATACAGAGGGCCGAGAGATAAAATTATGGTACTCAAGAGATTCTGCTAATGTGTAGGTGAGTGGTAGAATTTGGGAGGAGCTGATGGGAATATGGGGGAAATAAAATGAAATCTGCGTGGGGTTAGTTAAAATCAGTGCTTGATGGTTGGCAGACATTTGATGGGCTGAAGGGTCTGTTTCTGTACTGTATCTTTCTGTGACTCTAGGACTTGAAATCTTGGTTTAAAGTCAGAGCTTGACTGATCTTACTGCAAAATAGGTTAACCACAGATATCAAAATGAAGATGCATATCAGCCTTTGCCTTACCTAATGACACAACAGGTTTAAGTGAGTCGATAGCTTACTACTGATCCTATGTTACCTGCTCAGGACTCCCCACATCTATCTATGCCAGGGGTTCCCAACCTGTTTTATGCCACGAACCCTTATCATTAAGCGAGGGGTCTGTAGACTGGATGTCGGGAGCCTGTGCTCTATCCTAACCTACTAAATCCGTTCACAATAAGATCTCACATTTCCAAGGAACACTCCCACAAGAAGACAGCATCCATCCGTAAAGATCCTCACTTCTCTCAACTACAGGAGGTACAAGAGCCTTTGATCCCACAGCAAAATGTCCAGGAACAGTTATTACTCTACAATCATCAGGCATTTGAACTATTGTGGATGATTTCACTCCGCTCAGCTCTGAACTGGTTCCACAACCTCCAGACTCACTTTCAAGGCTCTACATCTGATGTTCACAGTATTATTTATTTACTAATTCATCTATCTGTATGACTATTTATATATTTTATTTGCATGGATTGTCTTCTTTTGCACACTGGTTGTTCGCCAGTCTTCGTGAGCAGATTTTCATTGATTCTATTGTATTTCTTTCTTCTACCATGAATGCCTGTAAGAAAATGAATCTCCAGGTTGTATACGGTGACATATACGTACTTGGATAATAAATTTATTTTGAAATTCCTTTGCTCCTATCTATCTCACATTTAACATTAACTATGGAAGCAGCATCAATTGCCCCATGTCTTTCCAGGATAACTCCTGGATCCCTCTGACTTCAAGCTCAAAACCATGTCTCTTCCAGATGGTATTGAGCTGCAGTCTCCGTTGAGATCATACCTCAGACTTAGTTGCTTTTTAAAATTTGTCGGGATGGATTTGGGGTGAGAGAAGGGAGTTAGGGGTCAAGTTAGGATTTAGAGACGGTGAATCCTGGAGTTAGAGCTCAGATTGAGCTTCAGTGACAGGGATGTGGAGGAGTTAGAGGTTAGGCCTCCACTCTGCACTCTGTGTTTGAAGGCCAGTGACATGGGAGAGGAAACAAAGGACATCTGGGGTCAAGGCCTCCACTCTGTACTTGAAAGGCTAAGTGAATATATCCAGAATCCAGACCTCGGTTTTGCACTAGAAGGCTAGCGATGTGGACAAGGGGATGAAGAAAGACTGTGGTCGTCAGGCAGTCCCAGGCTGGTGCATGTTCATGTGAGCAGGAGGCACGAGGATTGGTCAGTTGATGCACCAGTGTTTTAGCTGCAGGGTCCCATCGTCAATTAGTCTGGGCTTCAATACCGAATGTCGAAGCCAGGAGATGGATCCAAAGTCCAGAATCAGTATCAGCGTCAGGTTTAATATCACCAGCATGTGTTGTGAAATTTGTTAACTTAGCAGCAGCAGTTCAATGCAATACATAATCTAGCAGAGAGAAAATAATAAATAAAATAAAATGTAATAATAAATAAACAAGTAAATCAATTATGTATATTGAATAGATTTTAAAAATGTGCAAAAACAGAAATACTGTATATTTTTTAAAAAGTGAGTTAGTGTCCAAAGCTTCAATGTCCATTTAGGAATTGGATGGCAGAGGAGAAGAAGCTGTTCCTGAATCGCCGAGTGTGTTCCTTCAGGCTTCTGTATCTCCTACCTGAAGGTAACAGTGAGAAAAGGGCATGCCCCAGGTGCTGGAGTTCCTTAATAATGGACGCTGCCTTTCTGAGACACTGCTCCCTAAAGATGTCCTGGGTACTTTATAGACTAGTACCTAAGGTGGAGCTGACTAGATTTCCAATCTTTTGCAGCTTCTTTCAGTCCTGTGCAGTAGCCCCTCCATACCAGGCAGTGATGCAGCCTGTCAGAATGCTCTCCACAGTACAACTATAGAAGTTTCTGAGTGCATTTGTTGACTGAAGCCTGAAGCTTGGAGGCTCGAAGGTGTGTCGTGGTGTTGGAGGACTGGCCCTGTGTGGACGTGGAAGGGAGGGTCAGAGGCAGGAAAGGGGCTTGTTTTGTTTTTGTTGTTTAGTTGATCGTTGTGTTCCGTGTTGTTCTGTCAAAAGTGGTGCGCATGATATGATGGCAGTGGAATGTGTGGTGACACTTGCGGCTGCCCCAATGAATCCTTAGGTGTGTTGGTTGTTAACTCAAATTACTCATTTCATTGTATGTTTTGATGTACACCTGAAAAATAAATCTCAATCTCAGTCTCTAACTACAGAAGCAGCATCAGATGCTTTATATAAAAGAATCTTCTAAATTCCTCCTATTCTCTGCATGTAGACCTGATTAGAAAGTAGCTGTTCCTCAACCACCTAGTGTGGACATTTATAACAATATACCCGAAGTTCTGGAGACCAAGTTTTTCTTCTACATGAAACCAGGAAAACATACTAAAATGTTATATTCGGAGCAGATTTTATCAATTTGATTGGAACAATCAAATGGAGTTGCTGATAATTGATTTCCTAGAAATTTTTTCCCTATTCATTGACATATGTAAGGCATAGAGTTAAACTGCATGGAAACAGACTCATTGACCCATTCGTTCATGCCAACCAAGGTGCGTACCTAAGCTGGTACCAATGCCCGTGGCTGCCACATGTCCCTCTAAACCTAAAACTTCACATGTAAAACTTCGACAAGCTTCTATAAACATGTAGCGGAGAGTATATTGACTGGCTGCGTCACAGCCTGGAATGGAAACACCAATGCCCTTGTATGGAAAATCCTGCAAAGAGTACCGGATACAACCCAGTCCATCACGGGTAAAGCCCTCCTCACCACTGAGCGCATCTGCACGGGGGTGTTGTTGCAGGAAAGCAGCATCCATCGTCAGATATCCCCACCACTCAGGTCTCTTCCCACTGTGGCCATCGGGAAGCAGTTACAGGAGCCTCCGGTTTCACATCACAAGGTTCAGGAACAGTTGCTACCCCTCACCATCACGGAATAAATTCACTCAACTTCACTTGCCCCATCATTAAAATGTTCCCACAACCAATGGACTTGCTTTCAAGAACCCTTCATTTCATGTTTTCAATATTTATTGCTTATTTATTTATTATTATTAATTCTTCCTTTTTGTACTTGAAGTTTGTTGTCTCCTGCACACTGTTTGAACGCCCAGGTTGGTGCGGTCTTTCATTGATTCTGTTATAGTTATTATTCTATGGATTTATTGAGTATGCCTGCAAGAAAATGAATCTCAGTGTTGTATATGGTGACCTATATGTAATTTGATAATAAATTCACTTTGAACTTTGGATCATACCTATCATTACCTAAGTGTAGTAATTATACCCGCCACTGCCACTTCCTGTGGCAGATCATTCCATATATCTACCCACCACTGTTAGAAAGAGTTGTCCCTGAGCTTCCTTTTAAATCTCTTCCTTCTCACTCTGAACTGATGTCTGCTAGTTTTCTCCTTAACCATGCCTCTCATGATTTTATAAACCTCCATAACAGGGGTTCCCATCCTTTTTTATGCTGTGGACCCCTACCATTAACTGAGGGGGTCAGTGGACCCCAGGGTGGGAACCCCTGCTGAATAGGGTCAGCTCTTGGCCTGCTGAGGATGAGAGATTAGCTTTATTTATCACATGAACATCGAAACATGCAGTGAAAACGCTTCGTTTTGCATCAAATCAAATCAGGCGAGGACTGCGCCGGGGGAGGCAGCCCGCAAGTAGCACCACTCTTCCAGCACCAACATAGCGTGCCCACAACTTAGTAACTCTAACACTGTGCCTTTAGAGTGTGGGAGGTATCAATCCTGGAGCATCGGGAGGAAATCCAGACACTCGCAGGGAGCACGTACAAACTACTTACTGACACCGGCGGGAGTCCAGCCCAGATCTTCCAAATGACACTGTAAAGGGATTGTACTAGCCACTATACTACCCCGCCATCTATTCCTACCTTCCAGGGAGAAGTGTCCAAGCCTCTTGAGTCTCTTTGTATAACCTACACCCCACAGTGGTTAATGAGACGGGTTTGGGGAGCAAGGAGGTGAGTCACGCCTCACCACAACCATGATCTTCTCTTGGGCAAGTACTACTTCTGTGGCTGCCTCTGTTTGCTTTCTGGTTTGAGCTGATGTCCCCAGGATGCTTGTGGTGGAGCATGGCTAGAACTTCTGTTATTGCATTTTACGTATTGTCAATCCTATGGAATGTATTTTATTATTTGTTAATTTACTTATGGCAGTATTACTTTATGGGTTGTGTGTGAGTTATATGCACTGTGCTGTGTACCTTGATCCGGAGGAATGTTTTTTTGTTTAGCTGTTTGTAAGTACGTATATGGTTGAATGGCAATAAACTTGAACTTATTGGAGATCATTGTCCAGTACTTGTGCTGTGTGAGTATTACTTGCCACTCATCATACTTAGTCTGAACATTGTCCACACTCTCTGGGTGCAAGCAGCTAGTTGAGGAGTTGATTCTGGAACAGAGTGCCCAGCATGCAGTCTGCATCCTTGATTAAAGCAATGTGACTTCAACGCAGTTCAGTGTGGAGGAGAGACTTGTCAGCATCTGACAACTAACAGGAAATTTTTAGGCAAGTCTGACCTGATGTGTTGAGACCTTATGTACTCCAGCTTTGTCCTAGTTCTAGACCCTAGATGAGTCGAATGGTCTGTTTCTGCGACTTCCTTCCTGTCACTGGAACAGGAAACTTCGAGGGAAGGTCACAGTGAACCTGGGACGTTATCTAAAAGGGACACTCATCATGAGAATGATGATACCATATCATCGCCTAACCTGCACCACAGTTCTTTCAGTTCTGTCCTTCCTAGGGGATCTGTTTGTGGAGGAGAAGGTGAGAAAAAGGGAAGGCGAACAATCCTGTAAACGTTCTCTTCTTCATTTCTTTTATAGGGGAGTCCACTGCATGTACTAATCATTTTGTGCAAATAAGCATACCCTCTTATCCCTACTACATTCATCTTTGAATCTGAACTTGACCATTAATTCTGTTTAATAATATCGATTACGATTTTGGGTCTGTCGTTACTCTTACTGCCCATTATACTGCGGCGCTTTGGGACACAATGACGTTCCTCCATCTCTCTGGCAGTGTTCATCATACCAGTAGCTTCCTCTCAGTTTTCACTACTGTCAGGAATGCAAGAACTGGGTGGAAACTCAGGAATGCCATCCGACACAGATGTAGAAGGATCCTTCGTTGCTGTTTCCGTAACAGTTTAGTTTTACCATTCAGGGTTGTTAGCCCTGAGCTGAACCCCTGAACCTGGAGGAACGGTGGACCACTCTTAGTTCGGCGTCTACTGTTTGGCCTGTTAGGCATGGATGACCTCACCAAGAGCCAAAGCATAAAGCTCGGACTCCAGCCAACATAGCTCTCCGGGTCACTGAGGCACACAAGCCTCCAACCATGATAATGCTGTGGTCCTCTTGGAGGTGTAGTTACTCAAATACAATGAAATTCCCCACTCCAGGGATATGAATACTAAGATGTAAGTGAAAAATCAGTGCAGAACATAAAACATGGAGAACCTACAGCACAATACAGGTCCTTCAGACCACAATGCTGTGCCGAACATGTACTTACTTTAGAAATTACCGAGGGTTACCCATAGCCCTCTATTTTTCTAAGCTCCATGTACCTATCCAAGAGACTCTTAAAAGACCCTATAGTATCTGCCTCCACCACCATCACCAGCAGCCCATTCCACACACTCACCACTCTCTGTGTAAAAAACTTACCCCGGTCATCTCTGTACTTTCTTCCAAGCACCTTTAAATTGTACCCTCTCGTGTTAGCCATTTCAGCCCAGGGAAAAAGCCTCTGACTATCCACACGATCAGTGCCTCTCAACATCATCTTATACACCTAATACTGAAAGAACACTGTAGTACCGGAAGTATCTCCTTATAAGTAGTCATAGAGTAGTACAGCACCAAAGCAGGCCCTTGACAACCTCGTCCATGCTGAACCGTTATTAGGCCACGTCCCATTGACCTGCACCCAGAGCATAGCAAACAACTTCAGTGGAAATTGCCTGCTTACATTAACCCTATATATACTCCTCGTATTTTTGAACACTTCTTTAAAATCTCTCCTCATTCTCCTACGCTCCGGGGAATAAAGTCCTAGCCTATTCAACATTTCTCTATAACTCAGGTCTTCAAGTCCTGACAACATTGCTGTGAAATTTCTCTGTACTCTTTCAATGTTATTGAGCTCTTTCCTGTAGGCTGGTGACCTGAACTGCACACTGTAGTCTAAATTAGGCCTCGCCAGTGTCATACAATTTTAACACAACATCCCAACTCCAGTACTTCGATTTCTGAAGGTCAATGTGTAAAGGTGCCCAATGTGCTCTTTATGTTCCTAACTACTGGTGACAGCAATTTCAATGAATTATGGACCTCTATGCCCAGATCCATCTGTTCTATTACACTCCTCAGTGCCCTACCGCTCACCTTGTAAGACCTACCCTGGTTGGTCCTCCCAAAGTGCATCACCTTACACTTGTCCGCATTAAATTCCATCTGCCATTTTTCAGCTCATGTTGCCAGCTGGTACAGATCCTGCTGCAAGCTTTGACAGCCTTCCTCGCTGTCCACTACACCACCAACCGTGGTGTCTTCTGCAAATTTGCTGATCCATTTTATAAGATTATCATCCAGATCGTCGCTATAGACGACAAGCAACAACAGACCCAGCACCGGTCCCTGCAGCACACCACTAGCCACAAGCCTCCAGTCAGAGGGGCAACCCTCCACTAACACGGAGAAGCCAGTGTTGAATCCGATTTACTATCTACCTCATCTTGAATGCATTTACTACTTCATCCTGAAGTCATATAGTTCTGTAAAATGAAGACAGTCCCTGTGACCCAACTCATCCATGTCAGTTTACCTACTTGAGAACATTCTGCTGCATTTGACCCATATTACTCTAACCTTTCTAACTCCATACCCATCCAAATGTCATTTAGATGTTGCAATTGTTCCTGCCTCTACAACTTCCTCTGGAAGGTACACGGATGCACATGGATATTGGTGGTACATGAGGTAAATTAATTATTAAGATATATTTATTTATTTGGAGATATGGCATGGTGACGGGCACACCACAAACACAAAAGATTCTGCGGATGTTAGAAATCCACAGTAACACGTGCAAAATGGTAGAGGAAATCAGAAGGTCAGGCAGCATCCATGGAAAGGAATAAACTGTCAACGTTTTGGGCATTAGAATCCTCCTTCCCTTTATTTCATGGTCCACTCATCTCTCCAATCAAATTCCTTCTTCTTCACCCTTTTACCTCTTCCACCTGTCACCACCCAGCTTTTCAATTTATTGTCCCTCCCCCATCAGCCTACAGCACCTTCTCCCTCGCCTGGCTTCACCTATCACCTTTTACCTTGTACTCCGTCCCCTCCATCTACCTTCTTATTCTGCCTTTCCAAATTCTGATGAGGGGTCTCAGTTTGAAACTTTGCTTGTTTTTTCCTTTCCTTAGCTGCTGCCTGACCTGCTGAGTTCCTCCACCATTTTTTATGTATTATTACAGTAACAGGCCCTTCTGGCCCAATGACTCAGTGCAACCATGTGACCAATTAATCTACTGACACATACATCTTCCGAAAGCAGGAGGAAACCATGGCACCAGGAGGAAACCCACACGGTCAAGGGCAGAATGTACAACAGTGAGAGGGATATCATTATACAATCATTTCCAGTTGAAAAACAGCCTTGCAGCTCAACCTCCTTCTATTTTAACCCTTTGCATTTCAGTATTACTTACAATGTCTATGTGGTACAATCAAAATACATTCCTAAAATTCTTCACCCCCATATGCCTGACTAATTAATTCCATTTCTTCTCATGTAATTTTATCTCCTAATCTCACCCAACTACCATCAGTACATCATCTCCAACACAAGAGAACCCAACACACTCAACCACTGCCACTGCCACACACAGTCACAGTGTGTGCTGCCAATATTGGAACGCTAATGCTGAGGTAAGGCAGACTCCGATGTAAAGACGACAATGAAAGTTTATTCATAATAATTCCAAAAGAACATCTGTGCTCAGCCGAACAACGCCATGAGAAGTAACATTCTCAAATCTAGGACCCCACAATTAGCACTAATCAGGCATCTGCTTAAATAATATAAGTAACACAGAATTCATGAGCCTATCAAAATAAATTGAACAAGCTCAAACAGAAAGCACCAGGCTACCCACATTACAAAAAGCAAGACACTCGAGAAAAACACTAGGAACTCTAAATGATTAACGACTCTTACTAAACAACAATTAACCACTTCAGGTGATCTAAAAATCTCAGAGCTCAGTGCTTTTTGGTGGCCTGCCCAGGCATGAAGTACTCAATCCAGCTACACTACCATCGAAATGCTCACTGTCTGGCCCTTCACC
The DNA here is from genome assembly GCF_030144855.1 of Hypanus sabinus. Classification (NCBI taxonomy): domain Eukaryota; kingdom Metazoa; phylum Chordata; class Chondrichthyes; order Myliobatiformes; family Dasyatidae; genus Hypanus; species Hypanus sabinus. The sequence goes on along the minus strand of NC_082716.1, from coordinate 17,877,782 downwards.
ACATTTTGGGAAATCCGATCATCCGGCTGTCCTCCTACCTGCATGCAGACAGAGACTAAAGAGCAAGGCACCAGAAGTAAGGGCAACAAAGTGGTGGTATAGGAGGCAGAGGAGCAGCGATAGAATAGTCAGTGGAATGTGCCATATTCAAGGGCTCGTTAGTGGACCTGAATAAGTGTATCTGGTTTCTTAAGAGGTTGTAAAAAATTACCAAGGGTTAGTTTTGAAGAAGAACCAGGGGACTAGTTGCAAGGTCTTGGATGAGCATCTAAATAGTTAATCCTCAATTAACATCACTGAAACAGAGGCTGTGATTTTCTTCCTAGCGTCACAGTTGGCACTGTATCATAACAAGTAGTAATGGCACCTCTCAGCTCGAGCAGCTTAATCTCAATCCTGACCTCTGGTGCTGTCTGTGTGGGGGTTCCTGAGTTTCCAATGGATGCATTAATTTCCTCCACATCCCAAAGGTGTGTTGGCTGTTTGGAAATCACTAGAACAGTTGGCTGGTGGGAGAATTGGGAAATACTTGTCAGGGATATGTGAGAAAATAGAGAATTACGCCGGGGAATGGAATTGCTCAGAGAGTTCAACGGCAAAGTCAACATAAATTTTATCAAAGTACATATACAACTATATACTACCTTGCGATTTATTTTCTTGCAGGTATTTCAGGAAAATAGAGAAATCCAACAGAATTTATGAAAAACAATACATAAACAAAGACTGAGAGATAACCAATGTGCAAAAGAAGACAAATTAATCAGAACAAAATAAATAAATACATAATAAGGAGAACATTTGTTTTAGAGTCCTTGACAGTGAATCTATAGGTTATAGAATCAGTTCAGAGTTGAGGAGTGTGAAGCTCTCCTATCTGGTTCAGGAGCCCAATGGTTGTAGGGCAATAACTCTTCCTGAAAACAATAGTGAGGACCTAAAACTCTTGTTGCGAGGAGAGAACATGGCCTGGATGGTGGGTGTCCTTGATGATGGATGCTGGTTTCTTGTGGAGGTGCTCCTTGTAGGTAGGCTCAATGATATGGCAGGATTTGCCCGGGACAGACTGGATCATATCCACTACTTTTTGTGGACTTTCCTGTTCCCGGGCATTGGTGCTTCCATACCAGACCGTGATATAACTAGTCAGGATAATCTCCACTGTGCAGCTATAGAAGTTTGTCAAAATTTTAGATGACATGCTAAATCTATGCAGACTTCTAAGTTGGCAGAGATGGGACGGATCAAATACAAGGGAAAAATGCAGAATCATGCTGTGCCAAAATGGACTGCTTTATTTCCGTCATTATGATAGTAATTACAATGCTTTGGCATGTCCTGAATATTGTAACAGTTATTACAGAAATGCCTTTGTCATCTAATTTGAATTGGTCACTGTTTTCAACACAGACACCACCCAGTTTTATTTCGAACTCCCCAGCGTCTTGTGAATGCTCCAAAATAATTATCAAGGCTGTGTATATTTTCCTCAAGTTGCTTTCATCTTTGATATAAATAGTGTCCATGGGGAATTTGCTGTTTTTGAATCCATCTATTGGCTGGTTACCTTTGTTGTGAGGGCACGATGCCAGTGACTTGCTTGTGAATACTTGGAGGAAGAGGCTGTTCATGGTGTTTACTGACTATTCACAGTGTTTGCTCTGCTTCAGCTCTTTCTGTGTCCAAAGGCTTTTGTTTCTTTTGCTATTGAAGTGCTGATAATATTTCTCATAATGATTTTAATGGCTATAAATAGTGTTTATGTGATTCTCTTCTTATTCAGACTTTGGTGAATATCCTATGGTAAATGACTGAGATTGATCCTATGCAAATAATTTCTGTGTAATTAACCCCTACTCATGGCATTTTTCTGGAAATTTTAACCTGAATTTAATGTAGAGTCCGTCAAAAGTTGTTTCTATTGTCTTCCCCTGTTCCTATAGAATCTGTTTTCTGAGTAATCTGACTGTTTGCTGAGAGACTAAAACCAAATCCAGCTTCTAACTTACTGGCTGGGACGGCACTGTCAAGAGACATCCTTTTCTCTCACACCTTTAATTATTGTCCTTCTCTTCACGTACTTACTTGCATCTCAGATTACGTCCACAACATCTTGGAAAGGGAGGGAGAGCAGCCAGTTGGCTTGGTACCTATTGGTACCAATGACATAGGAAGGACAAGCAAAGAGGTCCTGAAAAGAGATTTTAGACAGCTATGAAGAAAGCTGAGAAGCAGGACCTCCAGGGTAGTAGTTTCTGGATTGCTGCCTGTGCCACGCGTCAGTGAGGATATTTGGCAGATAAATGCATGTCTGAGAAGCTGGTGCAAGGGCAAGGCTTCAGATTCTTAGATCACTGGGATCTCTTCTGTGGGAGATATGACCTGTTCAAGAGTGATGGGTTGCCCCTGAACCTGAGGGTGACCAAGATTCTCACGGGCAGGTTTGTTAGACTTGTTGGGGAGGCTTTAAACTAATTTGGCATGGTTGTGGGAAACAGAATGAAGGGATTCAGGATAGGACAGATAATAAAAAAGCGAAGATAGTGTGCAGTCAGACCTTCAGTAAGGGCAGGCAGGTGATGGGACATTGTCGCAGCCAACAGGGTGACTATCAATACAATAGGGATGCAAAAAGGGTAGCAAATACGGTTCTCAAGGTGTATCTCAATGCACGGAGTATAAGAAATGAGGTGGATGATCTTGTTGCACTATTACAGGTTGCCAGGTATGATGTTGTGGCCATCACTGAATCGTGGCTGAAGAATGGTTGTAGTTGGGAGCTGAATGTCCAAGGTTACACATTGTATCAGAGGGATAGGAAGGTAGGCAGAGGGGGTGGTGTGGGTCTACTGGTAAAGAATGGCATCAAATCAGTAGAAAGATATGATATAGGATTGGAAGATGTTGAGTTAAGAAACTGCAAGGGTAAAAGGACACAGATGGCAGTTGTATACAGGCCTCCCAACAGTGGCTGGGAGGTGGACCACAGATTACAACAGCAAATAGAACAGGTGTGTCAAAAGGGCAATGTTATGATAGTCATGGGAGATTTTAACATGCAGGTTGATTGGGGAAAATTAAGTTGGTAATGGATCTCAAGAGAATGGGTTTGTTGAATGCCCAAGAGATGGCTTCTTAAAGTAGTTTGCTGTTGAGCCTACTAGGGGATTAGTAATACTGGATTGGGTGTTATGTAATGAACCAGAGGCAATTAGAGAACCTAAGGTAAAAGAACCCTTAGGAACCAGTGATCACAATTTGATTGAGCTCAACTTGAAATTCGATAGGGAGAAAGTAAAATCTGGCGTAGCATTTTTTCAGTAGAGTAAGGGAAATTACAGTGGTATGAGAGAGGAGTTGGTCAAAGTAAATTGGAAGGAGCTGCTGGCAGGGATGTCAGCAGAGCAGCAATGCTGTGCATTTTTGGGAAAAATGAGGAAGATGTAGGACATGTGTATTCCAAAAAATGAAGAAATACTCAAATAGCAAAATAGTGCAACTGTGGCTGATGAGGGAAGTCAAAGCTAAGGTAAAAACAAAAGAGAGGGCATATAGCAAAGCAAAAATTAGTGAGAAGACAGTGGATTGGGTTTTTAAAAATCTACAAAGGCAGTCAAAAGAATCATCAGAAGGGAAAAGATGAAATATGAAAGCAAGCTCACAAATAATATCAAAGTGGGTAGTAAAAGCTTTTTCAAGTATGTAAAAAAATAAAAGAGAGATGAAACTGGACATAGTACAACTAGAAAATGGAGCAGGAGAAATAATAATGGGGGACAAGGAGATACAGGTGAACTAAGTGAGTATTTTGCATCAGTCTTCACTGTGGAAGACACTAGCAGTGTGCCAGATGTTGTAGTGTGCGAAGGAAGAGAAGAGTGGTGCAGTTACTATTACAAGGGAGAAGGTACTCAAAAAGCTGAAAGACCTAAAAGTACGTAAGTCACCCAGACCAGACGAGCTGCACCCTAGAGTTCTGAAAGAGGTAGCGTTAGTGATTGTGGTGGCATTAGAAATGATCTTTTAAAAATCACTGGACTCTGTCATGGTGCCAGAGGACTGGAAAATTGCAAATATCACTCCACTCTTTAAGAAAGGAGGAAGGCAACAGAAAGGAATTTATAGACCAGTTAGCCTGACCTCAGTGGGTTGGAAAATGTTGGAGTCAATTGTTAAGGATGATGTGATGGAGTACTTGGTGACACAGGACAAGATAGTACAAAGTCAGCATGGTTTCCTTCAGGGAAAATTCTGCCTGATGAACCGGTGAAGAGATTACAAGTCGGATAGATAAAGGGGATGCAGTGGATGTTGTATATTTGGACTTTCAGAAGGCCTTTGACAAGGTGTCACACTTTACACTGCTTACCAATTTAAGAGCCCATGGTATTACAGAAAAGTTACTAACATCATTAGGGCATTGGCTGATTGGAAGAAGGCAGCGAGTGGGAATAAAAGGATACTTGTGTGGTGTTCCACAGTGTTGGACCACTTATTTTATGCTGTATATAAATGATTTAGATGATGAAATAGATAGCTTTTTTGCCAAGTTTGCAGGTGATATGAAGATTGGCAGGTAGTGTTGAGGAAACAGGTAAGATGCAGAAGGAAAAAAAAGTGGCAAATGAAATATATTGTTGAAAAATGCATGGTCATGCACTTTGATAGAGGAAATAAATGTGTGGACTACTTTCTAAATGGGGAGGAAATCCAAAAATCTGAAATGCAAAAGGACTTGGGAGTCCTTGTGCAGAACACCCTGCAGGTTGAGTTGGTGGTGAGGAAGGCAAGTGCAATGTTAGCATTCATTTCAAGAGGTCTAGAATACAAGAGCAGGGATGTGATGCTGAGGCTTTATAAGACAGTGGTGAAGCCTCACCTTGAGTATTGTGTACAGTTTTGGGCTCCTCATCTTAGAAGAATGAAAGGGTTATCACATGGGGATCGTTTGATTGCTCTGGGTCTGTACTCGCTGGAATCTACAAGAATGAAGGGGGATCTCATCGAAACCTTTCGAGTGTTGAAAGGCCTAGACAGAGTAGATGTGGAAAGGATGTTTCCCATGGTGGGAGGGTCTGGGACAAGACAGCCTCGGGATAGAGGGGCGTCCATTCAAAACAGAGATGTGGAGAAATTTCTTTAGTTAGAGGATGGTGAACTTGTGGAATTTGTTGCCATGTGCAGCTGTGGAGGACAGGCCATTGGGTGTATTTATGGCGGAGATTGATAGGTTCTTGATTGGACCTGGCATCAAAGGTTACAGCAGTGGTTCCCAAACTTTTCTATGCCCCACACCCCTAGGAAATGTTTGATTAATATTTCCACGCCCTACAAAAGTAATATCACAGTTGAAGATGAAGAAGTCTCATTTCCAATTTTTGAACCACAAATTGAACCACATACAATACTGCGGGTGAACAAATTGAACTTAAAAAAAAGCTTTAACTCAGTACATAAAATGCAAATATAAATTGAGCAATTAGATTCTAATTTATTCAGAAAAAAATTGTAAACAGTAAAATCAATCCCAATTGTGAACATAAAATTCAATGATTTCTTTGCTCCTACTTCTCATTCATGATTTTGTCAAAACGTGGAACTTTCTTGCTGACTGTGATCCGCAGGTCTGCCTGTGGACTCAGGTGAGTCTAGATTTTGTCTTGAACTGAATCCAGATTTAGACAAGTATTATGTTGCAAATGGAATGAGGACACGGAATGCTTTTCCATCAAGTCTTGGGAACATATCCAGTGCTGCACACCAAAACTCCTCCAAAGTCTTGCTTTCAAATTGCACTTCAAGAGCTCAATTTGTCTGCAAATCAATAAAATTTTCCTTCAGCTCTTCATCATCTGACATTTTCTCCAAATTGTAGGAATATGGATTCATGATCCATTCTTCTGAAATCTTCAGGTCTCCAGCAGCAAAATATCCATCAAACAATTCTGACAGCATTTCCAAATGAGCCACAATTTCTTCACGCACAGTAGGAGTTATGGATCCAGCATCATCAACCATCTCTTCTAGTGAAGGAAAATTTGAGAGACTGCCTCTTTCCATCCTTCAACGTCAAAGATTAACTTTTCTTTGAAGGCATTCAACTTTACACAAGCCTTCAATATGTTTATCCCTTTTCCTTGAAGAGAAACACTCAGGTCATTCATACGAGTGAAAATGTCAGTGAGGTAAGCCAGCATTTGAGCGAATTCCTGTGATTCCATTGCCCCAACCAGATCACATTCACGCTCCTCCAGAAAAACTTTGATTTCTTCCCGCAGTTCAAAGAAGCGAGTTAAAGCTTGTCCTTGTGACAACCAATGGACTTCTGTGTGAAAAAGCAAAACTGAATGCTCACTTCCCAGATCCTCACAAAATGATTTGAAGATGCGATGGTTCAAAGCATGCCCCTGATCCAGTTGATGATCTTCACACAAGTATCAAGGACTTTCTTCAAATTTGGAGGCAATGTTTTTGATGTCAAAGCATGCCGATGAACAAAACAATGGGTAACTTGCAGGTCTGGAATCTCCTTTTTCATCGATGCAGAAAAGTCAGATTTATTTCCAAGCATTGCAGGTGCCCCGTCAGTGCACACAGAACCAATGACTTTGATATCGAAATCATGATTGGCAAAGACGTCTTTCACCAGCTGCATCACATCCTTTGCAGTTGTGTTTGTTTTCAAATCTTTACAAAATGGGAAATCTTCCTTCACAGCACCATCATTGACATGCCTCATTAATGTGATGAGTTGACTGCAACTGGAGACATCAGTTGACTCATCCAACTGAATAGAGATTTTAAGAGGACTAGCTCTGACATCTGAGATGACTTGGTCTGAAATATCTTCACTCAAATCACTGATTTGTTCGTGAATGACATTATTTGATAAGGGAACCTGTTCAAATTTTTTTCTTGCTTCTTTGCCCAGGATAATTGTTGCCATTTCCAGTGCACATGGCTTGATGTTCCTTGTGAATCAAAACGAGTTCTTTTGATTTTCAATGACCCAACATCATGTCCTTCAACATCAGCTCCGCCATGCTTGTTCTTGAAGTGCTCTTGAAGATTGGATGGTTTCAGATTTGAGTTGGAAAACACAATGCTACAAAGAATGCACTGGGGTTTTTGGAAGCCATCATTTCCTGTTGTGCAAGTGAAACCAAAGAAGACAGTCATCATTCCATTTCCTTCTTTTGACATGATGAAGGGTTAAGGGTAAAGAGAAAAATATGAGCTAATATGAGAAAAACTATCTAAGTCAGGGATGACCGCTTTACTCAACCAGAATGCCTACAGCAAAGTATCGCGAGAAATACACTTTTGAATATTATATTCCGATATTATCTGCGGTTACGCCAAGATAAATCGTCAGGTGGAAATGCTACGGGGACACGACGTGACTTATTAGGCTACTCTCTACTGAATTTACACACCTATTTCCGATGATTACCAGAGATATGAACTCCCATCACACGATTCAAAGTCCTCGGTGCTAACCATGATACCTCCTCAACTAACACAATTCAAAATTATCAACAATTCAAGAAAAAAACCTTTAAGAGAAAAAAAAACCTTTGAAATTCAAAAACTTCTTTAATGCATTGAGACAAATGCGAATGAATGACTTCAGCAGCTTTTTTTTAATCAAAATGCGGCTTTTTAAAATTTTATATTTGAATAATTTACTTACTGTTTGCGGGTTTAGTTTCAACGCAAAGTCGTTACTCGATGGTTGATTCGGGGTGTATAAGGATTTTGGCATTATGAAATGATTTTTAACTCTGAGATATAGCCTTCTAGCTAACATTGATGAGACTCCTCAACTCTGAGGTGTAACTCCCAGGTTACACTGATGAGAATCCTCAACGCTGACTCGGGCAGCGGGAGACTGGAGTGAGTTTACGTCTCTCTCGACTCCGGCAGCGGGAGACTGGAGTGTGCTTAGGACAAATGTTACTACCACTTCTCAAGGCACACTGGCAGCTGGCTGAGTGATGACTCGTGACTCCTCACTCAAGGACACAAGCCACTGTTTGTCGCACCCCCTAAAATTCCATCGTGCACCCCAGGTTGGGAACCCCCGGGTTACTGAAAGAAGGCTGGGAAATGGGGTTGAGGAGGAGGAAAAAAGGATGAGGCATGATTGAATGGCGGAGCAGACTCAATGGGCCAAATGGCCTAATTTTTCTCCTATGTCTTATGGTCTTATGGTCCTATGGTAATTCCTGGTACACCGCTGGTGTTTAGGGCAGCAATGTAGGGCCTCCAGCACTGTCTATATAGAAGGATTCTACATTGCTTTCTCCATAACAATTCTTTTTTTGATCAGTCAGTGTTGTTAACCCTGAGCTGAACCCCTGAACCTGGAGGACCGGTGGACCACTCTTAGTCTGGCCTCTACCCTTTGACCTGTTTGGCATGGGTGACCCTACCCACAGCCAAAGCAGGAGTCCCTGGCTCCAGCCATCATAGCTCATTGGGGTATGCAAGCCTCCAAATCCTACAACAGGGTTGAGGTCCTCTTGGAGGTCTGTTAATCAGAGTCAGATTTATCGTCACTGACATATGTCATGAAGTTTGTCATTTTGCAGAAGCAGTGTAATACATAAAGATACTATGTTGCAGTAAGAAATATTAAAAAATAATTAAGTAGTACAAAAAAGAGCAAAAAGGCAGGTAGTTTTCACGGATTCATGATCCATTCAGATGCTCAGACACATCTTAGGATAATCTGATGGTAGAGAGGGGGAAGGTGTTCCTAAATAAGTGTGTGTCTGCAGGCTCCTGCACCTCCTCCCTGATCATAGTATTGAGAAGAGGGCATGTCCTAGATGGTGGGGTCCTTAATGCTGCCTCTCTGAGGCATTGCCTGCTGAAGATGCCCTTGATGCTGGGGAGGCGAGTGCTCATGAAGGAGATGTTGAGTTTACATGCCTCTGCAGATTTTCTGATCCTGTACAGTACATCTGTAAATTATCCTTGCCTGCACATTATCTTAACGTTTGTCTTCCTGCATTGTCCACACATGTCCCTCACAGTTCTATGTACCTCTGTGAGATCACCCAAATTTCTGATAACTTCTGGAAAGATACCCTGGCAAATGTATTCATCTAATTCAGTTTAAGAATAATTTGGTCCACTTTACTTTGTGGAGTGGATACAGCCCAGTCCATCACAGGTTAATTCGTCCCCACCATTGAGCCCATCTACATAAAACACTATCACAGGAAAACAGCATCCATCATCAGGTACCCTCACCATCCAGGTGAAGCTCTCTTCTCACCACTGCCATCAGGAAGCAGGTACAAGAGCCTCAGGACTCACATCGCCAGGTTCAGGAACATTTATTACCTCTCAATCATCAGGCTCTTGAACTAGGGGGGATAACTTCACTGAACTTCACTTGCCCTGTCATTGAAATGTTCCCACACCCTATGGACTCACTTTCAAGGACTCTTCATCTCATGTTCTCATACTTATTATTATTATTTATTCCTTTTTGTATTTGCAGCTTGTTGTATTTTGTACACTGGTTGAATGCCCGAGTTGGTGCGGTCTTTCATTGATACTGTTATGGTTATCATTCTATGGATTTATTGAGTATGAGTGTCAAAATGGTTGTTGTAATGAGTCAAGTGTGGTAGTGTAGTGGTAGTGCTTGACACTCTCGATTTCAGCTTCCACCGCTGGCTAGCAGTCTCGCGAAAAGGAGAGCTGAATGTGTCAGTCTCTCCCCGTCAGTACACCGTCTCTCCAACAGCAAGCCTCATGCAGTGCCTCCTCGCTGGCGACACATGGAAACTGAACTCCTTTCAGACTCAGGCTGAACTACAGAGGATGGGGGAAGAGGTCTGACCCCTGCACATGTAGCACGCTAGGCCCACTGGCGTGTGGACATGCCCTGGTGCTCATTAACTAGATCCCCAGCAATGGGTAGATAGTCCCACTGCCTTGTGAGCTGTTTCAGGAGAGGCGAAGGTTACGTGAGTAAACCTAGGCAGCAAATTCGGAGTGGACTCCTCTAAGGCAGCTGGACATCATCGAACATCTTTCCAGCAGCTCCTGCAGCCCATCTGGTGCCAGACATAGGTTTCCTTTGGACCACACTGGTGAGACCGAGAGGGGGATCTTGACGGCTGGGCATCTCAGGATCTCCATACCTTCTATCCAAGGTTGTGATGATGATCATCACCCATTGTCCTACCAACTATTGAGTATGCAGGCAGAACAAAAGAATCTCAGGGCTGTATATTGTGCCATATATGTACTTGGGCTATTAATTTACTTTGAGCTTTGGCCTGGCTGCATCATGGCCTGGTATGAAAACTACAATGCCTTTGAATGGAAAGTCCTACAGAAGTTAATGGATTCGGCCCAGTGCATCACGGCTAAAGCCCTCCCAACCACTGAGCACGTCTACTGTTGTAGGAAAGCAGCATCCATCATCGGAAATCCCCACCACCCAGGACGTGCACTCTTCTCATTGCCCCCATCAGGTAGAAGGTGCAAGAGCTTCAGGACTTGCACCACCAGGTTCAAGAACAGTTACTATTGAATAGTAATTCAGTGATTCAAGAACCTGTTGTAGCTACACATTTGCTGAGTATGCCCACAAGATAATGAATCTCAGGTTTGTATAAGGTAATATATATGCACTTTGGTAATAAAATTTACTTCAGCTTTGGAGCAATGCAATGTCATGCACTAGGTAGACACATGTTTGCATTTTGACTCTACCAAGAGTATGTGCTCACTTATTCTCTTATTACATTTTAAAGTAAATCATACACTTCACTAACATTACCTAAGAAAATAGTGAAAAAGTTGAAGATGCTTAAGTGGTCAGGTGATATTTGTGGGGAAAATATACAGAATTAACATTCCAGGTCTGACCTGTTGAGGGTTTCCCAAACTTTACTTTGGATTTCCAGCATCTGCATTGTTTTTGATTTTCTAACGTTATCAAGTTCATCTGACTGTATTGACATCTCAGGGAAACAATGTTCTGCACAGAACCGCATCTGTAGAGAGTGGTACGGACAGCCCAACGCATCAGTAGTTGTGAACTTCCCACAATTCGGGACATTTACAAAGACAGGTGTGTAAAAAGGGCCCGAAGGATCACTAGGGACATGGAGTCACCCCACCCACAAACCGTTCCAGCTGCTACCATCCAGGAAATGGTACCGCTGCATAAAAGCCAGGACCAACAGGCTCCGAGACAGCTTCTTCCACCAGGACATCAGGCTGATGAACTCACAATGATTTGAGTGTATTTCTCTGTTACATTGGCTGTTCTATTTATTATAAATTACTATGATTGCACATTGCACATTTACAAACTAGATGGAGACGTAACGTAAAGATTTTTACTCCTCATGTATGTGAAGGATGTAAGAAATAAAGTCAATTTAATTCTTCCTGACCACGATGCACCCACAAATATATCACATATATCACACACAGCACAAAATATTGGCACAAATGAGTAAATAAAATATAATTCAAGATGTAGTGCACAGCGCAGGTAAACAATAAACAGTGTAGTAAACAGCTTGCTATCCTAGTGATGGGACCGCAGTGGTGGCAGGTTATTCATTAGTCTCAGAGCCTGAGGGAAGAAGCCGTTTCCCAGTCTGGCTGTCCTAGTCCCATACCTCCTTCCTGACAATAGTGGGTAAAAGAGATGGGTAGCAGGGATCCTCAACAATGCTCTGGGGTCTTTGCCCACAACACTGCTGATAAATGTCACACATAGGGACGAGGAAGACCTCAACGATCCTCTCTGCAGTTTTTACTATCCTCTTTAGCGTCCTGCAGTCCAATGCCTTGCAGCTTCCATACCACGCTATGATGCAGCCAGACAGGACACTCTCAATGGTCTTTATGACGGTTAGCATTGTTTCTATATTGCTAATATTTGCCAATAACCCAAGTAAATATTGCAGAGAAATATAATTACTTCCTGCACTTTATCATTAAGGAACCCCCCCCCACCGCCTACCTCCTGAATCCATTCCACAGTCTCTTTGATCCTCTACCGTCAGGCAGGCAGTACCATAGCATTAGGACAAGGCCTGTTGCTTTGGGAAACAGCTTAATCCCCCAGGTCATGAGACTACTGAACTCTCTGCTACTGCCCAGGTCTCATCACGTATGCAGCACCAGTAGCACTGTTTACTTTAAGACTTGTGTCGTAAATGCACCTTCTACTAAATGTAAATTCTCTGAAATATATTTTGTTATTTGTTCATTTATTTGCGGTAATATTACTTTGTCTGTGAGTTACTGTGTTGTGCACCTTGGTCTGGAGGATCATTGGGTGGTATACATATACACGGTTGAATGACAATAAACTCCCAAAGTTCAAAGTAAATTTTATTATCAATGTACATATATAATCACCAAACACAACCCTGAGATTCATTTTCCTGTCAGCAGACTCAGCAAATCTATAGAATCACAACTAGACCAGGATCAATGAAAGATCAACCAGAGTGCAGAAGCCAACAAACTGTGCAAATGAAAATATAAATAAATAGTAATAAATAATGAGAGCACAAGATAAAGAGTCCTTAAAATGAGATCATTGGTTGTAGGGACATTTCAGTGATGGGGCAAGTGAGTGTAGTTATGCCCTTTTATTAAAGAGCCTGATGGTTGAGGGGCTGTGATTGTATTTGAACTTGATTGTGCGAGCCCTGAGGCTCTTGTACCTTTTTTCTGGTGGCAGCAGCAAGAAGAGAGCATGATCCGGGTGGACTTGAACTTGTATTTGAAATTAAGTGCATTGCATTTTTCTAGTACATTTTACACTTTATTCTGCACTGTTACTGTTTTACCTTAAGCACTTGATGCACTGTGTAATGATTTAATCTGTATAAACAGTATGTGAGACAAGCTTTTCACTGTATCTTGGTACAAACAATCCTAACACATGGTTACCTATTTGTCAGGAACTTGCAGAAGCAGCAAGTTAATGGCAAAAGAACATTAAATTAATAAAAACTGCCATGATATATCTTACTGGGAGGAGTAGTGGAATGATTCAGCTACTCAAATATCAACAGGAGGCCTGGACTTCAGATACAGAGTCCCAAGTTCAAGTCATGATACAGAATTGGGCAATTTAAGTTTAAATATTGAATGAATCTGGAAGCAACAAGCTGGCGTCAGCGATGATCACAAGAGATTTTGCAGATGATGGGAATCTTGAGCAACATACTCAGAATGCTGGAGCAACTCAGCAGGTCAGACAGCATCTGTGCAGGGGGAATAAGCAGTCGATATTTCAGACTGAGATTCTTAGTCAGGAAGCATCGATTATTTATTCCTCTACAAAGATGCTGCCTGACCTGCAAGCATTTAGTGTGTGCATTATCAGTGATGGTGCCTGTAAGATGGCAATATTTAAAAAGCATATCTGCTTCACCACTGTCCATTACTGAATGGATGGTGATGCACTTTGCTTAGGGAGTGGAGAGGAAATGGAGAACATTTCTATGTAATTCTCTTGCACGCACAAGTGGAAATGCACTTCAAGAATAAGTTAAAATAACGGAGGAAGATGACGAGAAGTTTATATCACATGGCCTGTGTTTGTACTTCAGATTCTATGTAACAGATTGTAACCCAGTAACAGTTGGAGATTTGGAGTTTTGATGTCTGTTTAATGCTATTCCTTCTGCCTGTTGCATATGGTGAATTAAGTAGCTTGTGGGAAGACCATATGACCATAAGGCATAGGAACTGAATTAAGCCATTCATCCCATCAAATCAGCTCTGCCATTTCATCAAGGCTGATTTATTATCCTTCTGAACTCCACTCTCCCGTCTTCTCCTCATAACCTCTGATGCCCTTACTATTCAAGAACCTGTCAACCTCTGCTTTAAATATACTCAATGACTTAGATTCCACAGCACCTGAGGCAATGAATTCTACATATACACTGCCCCCGGCTTAAGGAAGTCCTCCTCATCTTTGCTTAAAAAGGGGCCACCCTTGTAGTCTGAGGCTGTGCCCTCTGGTCCTAGACTCACCCACTATAGGTAATATCCTCTTCATGTCAACTCTAAAAGGCCTTTCAATATTCCAAGGTTTCAATGAGATTCTCCTGAACTCCTGCGAGTGCAGACCCAGAGCCATCAAATGCTCCTCATATGTTAACCCTTTCATTCTGGGATTATTTTGGTGGACCTATGCCGAGATATTTATGTCACTTTATCAGAATCAGAATCAGACTTTAATCGCCAAGTACCTGTACACATACAAGGAATTTACTTCCGGCAGATGTTGTCTCTCTGCTCATAGCAATAATAATGATAAATATAAATGAAAATATAGATTATACATACAAGTAATACAATCCAAGTAATAGTTTGTCGACAGTTAACCGGCAGTTAACTGTTCAGCAAAGTGACCACAGTAGGGAAAAAACTTCTCCAGTGCCTATTAGTCTTAGTCTGGAGGGATCTGAAGCGCCTACCAGACGGAAGCAGTTCAAACAGTCCGTGCTGTCTGGAAAGAGTCCTTTATGATGTTCCCCGCCCTCTTCTTCAACCTGGAAGAGTACAGGTCCACAATAGAGGGCAGGGAGGCTCCAATGATGCGCTGGGCAGTCCTCACTGTGCGCTGTAGTCTGGTTCTATCCTGCTTGGTGGCGGCTCCAAACCACACAGTGATGGAGGTGCACAGGACAGACTCAATGACTGCAGTGTAGAACTGCGGCAGCAATTCCTGAGGCAGACCATATTTCCTCAAGAGCCGCAGGAAGTACATCCGCTGCTGGGCCTTCTTCAGGATGGAGCTGATGTAGCAGAGTCTGCTTGATATATTTGCCTTTGATATCCATTGACCTGAAATACAAAACACTGACGTTGCAATATAACAGATAATGTGATGCTAACAATATTGGCCAGACCAACTCTATCTCAGAACAATCTAGCAGTTCCACCCCGCCCTCTTCACACAAATCTGCAAGTTCTTTCCCTTTCCCTTGTACACTCAGTGGCCACTTTATCTCAGAAACAGCTGATTTCCTGGGGTTTTCACACACAACCATGCCTGGAGTTTACAGAGAATGGTGCAACAAAACAAAAAAAAATCTGGTAAGTGGCTGTCCTGTGGGTGAAATTGCCATGTTAATGAGAGAAGCCACCCAGGGCATTCTCTTTTCTCGCTGCTGCCATCAGGTAGAAGGTACAAGAGCCTCAGGGCTCACATCACCAGGTTCAAGAACAGTTACTACCCTCAACCATCAGGCTCTTGATTAAACGGGATAGCTACATTCACTTGCCCCATCATTGAAATGTTCCCACAACAATAATCTCACATTAAGGACTCTTTATCTCAAGTTCTCATTGTTTATTTATATTAGCATTTGCGCAGTTTGTTGTCTTCTGCACTTTGGCTGATCTTTTGTTGATCCTGTTATCGTTACTATTCAATAAATTTGCTGAGTATGCCTGCAGGAAAATGAATCTCAGGGCTGTATATGGTGACATATAATGAAATTGATAATGAACTTTACCTTGAGCTTCAGGTCAGAGGAGAATGGCCAGACTGGTTCAAGCTGACAGGAAGGAGACAATAACACAATTAACCACACATTACAACAGTGGTGTGCCGAAGTGTCTCTGAATACACAACACACTGACAGTCCCGTGCAGTGGTTGGGCTACAGCAGTAGGTGACCATGAACATACACTCAGTGGCCACTTTATTAGATATAGGAGGTACCTAATAAAATGGCCACTGAGTATATAAAGAATCTTTTCCTTTTATTCCCAAGAGTTATTTTGCCATTCACCTCCATTTCATGCCACATGTTTCTTTATTCTTCCATCAACAGCAGCAGTATTGACAAACTATTCCATGCAACAACAGCCATGATACACCGCTTCGACAGGCAGACAAAACCAGGTGAGGGTAGCCAGTGGGCTTCATACCCACACCCCCCACCTCCCATGAGATAGGGACACACCTGTCCTGGAACGCAAGGTCAGCTAGGTGTATGAGATCTACAGTGAGATCCAACAGAGAGGAAAGTCGTTCTGCAACACTTCATGGACGGCAAAGGGCGTGACGAGTCATGGTCACCCACTGCAACCAAAGACCTTAGTTGTGACAGCTATACCACTGGACTCAGACATATCAGGTAGAGAGGGTGGAAATGCCCCAGTGCAATGGCTTTTTAACTTTAAAAACCCTCCCCCACAGGACCTTTTGTATAATAATTATTATATATTGTCATCGAAGGATATGACGGACAATTAATGATAACGTTCCAGGCATGAAACACCCTCCCAGGGATGATGGGTGGAGGCAGAGGTAGATACTTCAGGGGCATTTAAGAAACTCTTGGATAGGCACATTTACGATAGAAGAATGGAGGCTACGTAGGAAGGAAGGGTTAAATTGATAGATTTATCTCAGAGTCGGTTAATGGATCAGCACAACTTTGATTGCCAAAGGGTCTGTACTGTGCTAGAATCGTAAATGTTCTATATTATATGTTCTAATATTTTTCTCATGTATTCTGTCAATTCCACTCTGGATCTTAAATCCTTGCAACAGATGCCCTTGAAATTGCTTCAATTCCGGTGAGAAAAGTATCTTCTTTGCTCAAATGGTGCTCTTCTCATAATTTTGTATGATTTGTTGTGTCTCTGATGCTCTGTGCCCGTGATGCTGCTACAAGTAAGCACCTGTGCACGTGACAATTAACACATACAAAATTTTGGAGAAACTCAGCAGGTCGGACAACATCTATGGACAGCGATAAACAGTCCATATTCCAGGGCGAGAAACTTCATCAAAATCCCTTGTGTTTAAAACTAATTTTGACTGCGAACAATATGTTTAGTGTTACAGCCCCAGCATGCACTTGCAAATAAGGGTGAATTGCTTGTTTTATAATTGCTTTTATATTTATTAATTCGTAATTTTTTCTCTACATTTGCTAATTTACCTGTGAAGGATGATGTGCTTCCACACTAATGCACACAAAATGCTGAAGGAACTCAGCAGGTCAGGCAGCAACAATGGAGAGGAATAAAGAATTGACATTCAGGCCAAGCTTCTTCATCAGGACTCCACTCCAATTTGGTAAGATCAGGGTTTGATTCTTGCTGCTGTCAGTAAGGAGTTTGTACATTCTCCCTGTGACCACGCGATCAGTGCCCCTCATCATCTTATACACCTCTTTCAGGTCACTTCCCATCCTCTGTCACTCCAAGGAGAAAAGGCCAAGTTCACTCAACCTATTCTCATAAGGCATGCTCCCCAGTCCAGGCAACATCTTTGTAAATCTCCTCTGCACCCTTTCTGTGGTTTCCACATCCTTCCTGTAGTGAGGTGACCAGAACTGAACACAGTACTCCAAGTGGGGTCTGACCAAGGTCTTATATAGCTGTAACATTACCTCACAGCTCTTGAACTCAGTCCCATTGATGATGAAAGCCATCGCACCATATGCCTTCTTAACAACACTGTCAACCTGCACAACAACTTTTATTATCATATGGACAAGGACCCTAAGATCTCTCAGATCCTCCACACTGCCAAGAGTCTTATCTTGAATATATTTTCCCTTCAAATTTGACCTACCAAAATGAACCACTTCCCACCTATCTGGGTTGAACTCCATCTGCCACTTCTCAGCCCAGTTCTGCATCCGCTGTATTGATGTCCTGCTGTAACCTCTGACAATCCTCCAGACTATTCGCAACACTCCCAACCTTTGTGTCATCAGCAATCTTACTAACCCACCCTTCCACTTCTTCATCCAGGTCATTTATAAAAATAACAAAGGAGGGATCCCAGAACAGACCAGTGGAACACCACTGGTCACCAACCTCCATGCAGAAAACGAACCATGTTTGTGTTGAATTTTCATTGATTCTATTGTGTTTCTTTGTATCACTGTGAATGTGTGCAAGAAAATGAATCTCAGGGTAGTACAGCATATGGTGACACATACATACTTTGATGATAAATTTACTTTGAAGTTTGAACTTTGAAGAAGTGTTTGAGGAGGGTGTCCAGGTGGTTTATGAGGTGCCCCGCTCCATATGATGCTTGTCCATGTTTTACTATGTGTATGTCACACGCGGTTTGTGAGGTGGTCCAATCCATCTAGTGCTTGTGCCATGACCTTAGTGTGCATATGCTGCATGACACAATATTCACAGTGCCATCCCAGACATTCCTTCTCCAATTTGAGTGGCCTTGGGGCCGAGATTCCCGTGAGTCAGCACATTTGCTGCATTTCTTCAAGGCAGTTGGGAGCACATGCTTGAATAATTTCCTCTGTGCACCTGGTAATTTCTTCACATGACAGAGCTTTCAGTAGAGCATCTGATCCGGGTGTCTGTTATTGCTTTGTGCAGCCAGCTTCATCGACCTAGCCTAAGGCTTCAATACTGTTGTCCTGAGAAAGGATCTTGAATGCATTCAACTGAGTTTTCAGTCCTCTGGCGTAACGAGATGGAAGAATTTGAATCCCTTTGTGTTTTCAACTGATATAACATAATGCTTAGTTCCATAATCTGGGCCATCTTCAAGAAAGCAAACGCCTTACAGTATCTTTTAGCTACATTTCTTCAGGAAAGATCTGAAAAGAGTAACATAAAATTTTGTTTTAGAACTGGCTATGCCATACAATCGTTATTATAATAAAACATACAAAGACAGTGTACAGGAATGCTATCATTGAACCATATCAGAGAGGTTTTAGAGTGAGTGACTCCAAGTGAAACTATTACTGGAAGATCTGAGGCCTCTGTTAGTCAGGGTAGATCAGAGATGTTGCTCCCCAGCTGCCTAGATATGCAGTACAATGTGGAGATCAAGCTGTTGCACATGTAGCGGTCTCCTCCTCTCCACGCATCTGATGAACCCAAAGGAATGGCAGAGACTGATGCAGTCTGGCACCAGCTCCCACCGGCTTTCACTATAAAATGCTGTCACTGGATTTCTAGTGTTTCTCCTGGTGCGTCTAAAGGGGTTGTTCCCCAGACCCCTCTTTTATCCTCAGTCATGGGGTCTCAGATGTCAATCAGGTTGGGATGATGCAATCCCTCAACCAGACCACTCTGGTTGTCCCCTGAGGGGTTTCAATGAATAGTACAGCACTCAATACACAATTCCTTCTCCAAGAGACAATGGCAGTAATCAGTGGTTCCGTTCTGCTTATGTCAGGAGACATTCCACCTGGTTATGTCTTCTGTGTGTCTCTCTCTCTCATTTCCTGGGTCTCAGACCCGAAATAATAGCGATCTTGCGATTCTCAAAAAGGAGGGGGTGACTTTGTACCCTTCGGCCCCATCAGAGTTGCTTCACCTTTGTAACACCCCCTTCCTTCTAAGGATTTTTGCCACAGGTAAAAATTAACTAATACAGAGTCTTACAGAATTTCAGAACCTAACACAATACAAAAGAGTTTTTTTTTTTCACTACAGAGTAACACAGTTATACATTCAATCCAGCATCTAAACAGTTAGCGATTACATTGTCACTTCCTTTAATACCTTAATATCTTGTACCTTAATAAATTCTTGTAGCATCAGACTCCAATTTAATAACCACCTGTTTTTATTCCTTTTCTTCAACAGAACAAAACTAAAGAGTTGTGATCTTAGCTTTGGTGTATATTACAAAAGTTCATGCAAATACTACTCTTTATTTTACTTTCAAACTTAACAGTCAATCTTCCATGGTGTCCAGACAGTCACCATAATGACCAAAGTGATTGTTAGGTGGTATGGTAGTACTGGGATTAGTGTAATGCTTTACAGAACCAGCGATGGGGAAAATCAGGGTTCAATTCCTTGCTGCCCCCTGCAAGGAGTTTATACATTCTCTGTGTGACCATGTGGGTTTCCTCCAGGTGCTCTGGTTTCCTACCACATAACAAAAGATGTGCAGGCTAGAGTTAGTAAGTTGAGGGCATGCCAAGCCATGGTGGTTTGCGAGCTGTCCCCAGCACAGTCTCAGACATCAATGACACATCTCAGCTGTGTTTTTCAATGTACATGTGTCAAAGGAAGCTATCTTTCTTTTATTTCTAAAGTTGGTTAGTTATATCATCCAATAGTTAAAAAGAGACAGACACAATAGAAAAGGAAGAGAGTCTGGCTCTAGGGTTTTTCTGTACCTCTCCCAGGTTACACCTTCACGTAAATAGCTACAGGATAGAGTTTTGTCCCATCCTGGGAAAACGTGTAAGATACAAATAAGAATGATTGAGATTACCAAATTTAAGCAGAACATACTGTGATCCATGTGTGTGTTCTTGGTCTAATTTTATAACGATATTGTTATTGTCCAAGGGATGTTGTCAATGCCAGGTAGAACACATTTCATCTCACCTCAAAGCAGAGTGGAAAAAAAAGTTTCATTGATTTTTTAAAATTATGCCTGGGAGCCTTTTACAGAAAATCAGATACTTTTATAGTGCAAACGGTGGTGCAATATTAGATTCCTGAACCAGATACTACCTTCAATTAAATAAAAGCTTACTATTGTTTAACTGAATACTACAGTAGAGTGATCATCATCAAAGACCCCACATTCCAGGTCATGCTCTCTTTATGTCGCTGCCATTGGGAAGCAGGTTCAGGAACATCTATTA
Organism: Hypanus sabinus; assembly: GCF_030144855.1. NCBI lineage: Eukaryota > Metazoa > Chordata > Chondrichthyes > Myliobatiformes > Dasyatidae > Hypanus > Hypanus sabinus. The sequence continues at coordinate 17,857,146 of NC_082716.1, read as the reverse complement.
CTCTTCAACCATCAGACTCCTGAAACTGTGTGGATAGAACATAAACATAGCAATCTGCAGCACATTACAGGCCCTTCCATCCACGCACCCACCACCCTTTATGAAAAACTTAACCCTGACATCCCCTCGGTGCCTATTTTGAAGCACCTTTAAACTATGCCCCTTCGTGATAGCCATTTCAGCCCTGGGAAAAAGCCTCTGCCTATCCATATGATCAATCACCTTATACACCTCTAACAGGTCACCTCTCATCCTCCGTCGCTCCAAGGAGATAGGGCCGAGGATAACTTCAAACACGAGGAAAACTGCAGATGCTGGAAATTCAAGCAACACACACAAAATGCTGGTGGAATGCAGCAGGCCAGGCAGCATCTATAAGGAGAAGTGCTACATATATATATATATATATATATGTATAGAAGCGCTATATATAGAGGATAACTTCACTCATCTTAACACTGAACTGATTCCATAACTTACAGACTCACTTTCAAGGACTCTAGAACTGATGCTCCTCTGGATTTTTTTTTATTTGTACATTGGCTGCTTGTCAGTCTTTGTTTATGTATAATTTCTTTATTTTCCTGGAAATGTCTGCAAGAAAATGAATGTCAAGATAATATACGGTGACATATACGTATTTTGTTTATCAACTTACTTTGACTTTGAAATAGTGCATCAAAATTGCACACAGTAAAATCCTATAAACAACAATGGGATTGACCTGGTCATTTGACTTGGTGATTCTAACTGAAGAGGAAATAATAGCCTGAACAAACTTTGTTCCTCTTCATAATTATTTTTGACCTCTTCTTGACTAATGAAATATTAATACTTTTAGTTCTGACTGACTTTTTTTAAACATAAATAGTTCACCAGACCCAGTCACAGGACAATAAGAGTTCTAAAGAAAGCTCTTCTAGCCCCACCCTGTCACAAACTTTATCCTCTATGACATCCTTGCTATCTCCAATTCTGGATTTCAACAACATCTTTGGTAGGAAAGCTTCAAATGTGTTGGTTACAAACTCCCCCTGGTTCCTTTGCATCTCTCTGAATCTACTATCTGGTAAAGGGTTGATGCACCATCAATAACTACCGAGGTTAATAATATACCGGGGTTTGTGGGAGGAGCCACGGTCAGTGGGAGGAGCCACAGGAGCAGTCAGCGGGGGGGGGGGGGGGGGCGTGTCCAGACAGGTATATGTAGTTCACCACAAGGGTTCTCATCAACTTTTCTTTCAGGTTCAGGGACAATTATTACCCCTCAGCCATCAGGCTCCTGAACTGTGATGGATAACTTTAACCAACTCAACTTTGAACTGATTTCACAACCTACGGAGTCACTTTCAAGGACTGTACAACCCACTTTCTCTGTATTATTTATTTATGTATTTACTTACTGTTTTTTTTGTATTTTCATAATTGGTCTTTTGCACATTGGTTATCAGACTTTGTGTGTAGTTTTTCACTGATTCTATTGTATTTCTTTGTTCTACTGTGAATGCCTGCAAGGAAATGAATCTCAAGATAGTATATGGTGATATACACATACTTTGGTAATAAATTTCCTTTGATCTTTGGGTGGGAAGATCCCAAGGAGCTGGCTATCAATAGACAATAGATGCAGGGGTAGGCCATTTGGCCCTTCGAGCCAGTACCACCATTCACTGTGATCATGGCTAATCATCCACAATCAGTACCCTGTTCTTGCCTTCTCCCTATATCCCTTGAGTCTGCAATCCATAAGTGCTCTATCTAACTCTTTCTTGAAAGCATCCAGAGAATTGGCCTCCAGTGCCTTCTCAAGCAGAGCATTCCACAGATCCAAAAACTCTCTGGGTGAAAAAGTTTTTCCTCAACTCCATTCTAAATGGCCTACCCCTTATTCTTAAACTGTGGCCTCTGGTTCTAGACTCTCCCAACATCGGGAACATCTTTCCTGCCTCTAGCGTGTCCAATCCCTTAATCATTTTATGTGTTTCAACTAGATCCCCTCCCATCCTTCTAAATTCCAGTGTATACAAGCCCAGTCGCTCCAATCTTTCAACATATGACAGTCCCACCATCCTGGGAATTAACCTTGTGAATCTATGCTGCTCTCCCTCAATAGCAAGAAAGTCCTTCCTCAAACTTGGAGACCAAAACTGCACACAATACTCCAGGTGTGATCTCACCAGGGCCCTGTACAACTGCAGAAGGACCTCTTTGCTCCTATACTCAACTCCCCTTGTTAAGAAGACCAACACGCCATTAGCTTTCTTCACTGCCTCCTGTACCTGCATGCTTACTTTCAGTGACTGGTGAACAAGGATAGCTAGATCTCATTGTACTTCCCTTTTCCCTAACTTGACACCATTCGGATAGTAATCTGCCTTCCTGTTCTTGCCACCAAAGTGGATAACTTCACATTTAACCATATTAAACTGCATCTGCCATGCATCTGCCCACTCACCCAACCTGTCCAATTCACCCTGCATTCTCATAACATCCTCTTCACATTTCACACTGCCACCCAGCTTTGTGTCATTTGCAATATACATTAATGATTTAGATGAAGGGATTAAAAGTAACATTAGCAAATTTGCAGATGACACAAAGCTGCAAATAGCTGCGGTCCCAGCACCGAGCCTTGTGGTACCCCACTAGTCACTGCCTGCTATTCTGAAAGGGACCGATTAATCCCTACTCTTTGTTTACTGTCTGCCAACCAATTTTCTATCCATGTCAGTACCTTACCTCCAATACCATGTGCTCTAATTTTGCCCACTAACCTCCTATGTGGATATCTCCTATCCTTAAGATGGCAGAGAAATCCAAGAAGAACAAAGGACTGGAAGAGGGTATTCCTGTCTTTCTGGCCCACAGCCAGTGTTGTAACTACTCTTACCTTTCCCATATCATAGTCTCTATCTCCCTCTAATGACTCAGTCCCCTCAGCTCTGACGGTAATAAACCAAAAAAAAAAGAACCATAATAAATAATAACCTTTCATCATCCTGCTCCTTCATCTGTCCCTGACAATCCTCAGTTGGGAATTCCTGAACACATGCTGTAAAAATCAGGATCAGAATTGGATTTAATATCACCAACACAATATCATAATACATAATTAATTATAGGGAACTTTTCATACAAATGATGCAGTTCAAAGTGCTTTACAATGGGATAAAAGTCAAACGTAAGAACAAAAGACAAAACTATGTTAACTAAAAGCAAAGTTAAATAAGTGGTTTTTGATCTGGTGTTTAAAAGTGTCAACTGAGTCTGCATCCCCTACAGTTTTAGGTATTTAGTTCCACAGTTTAGGAGTGTAGTTAAGGGAGATTGTTAAAAATTTTAACAGCTCAAATTGAATAACAAACGTGATTCTATGTGTGATGTACTCCAGTCCCAGACTATTAAGAGCAGGTAAGGGAACATTAAAATCAATTCTCAAAGATATAAAAGCCAATGCGGAGTAGTTAGGATGGGAGTGATGTGCTCCGTCATATCACAGCGGTGTTCTGAATGAGATAAAGTTTATCATTTGATTATTTTGGAAGGTCAGTAGAAGTGCATTGCAGTAATCTAGTCTATTTAACATAAAGACGTGTATTTGTCATCAACTAGTTATGAGATGTGTTGCTTTGCGTCAGCAGTATAGTGCAATACACAAAAAAACTCAATTACAATAAGAAGTATACAACACACTACAGTGCAAAAGTCTTAGGCACATGTAAAACAAATTCTGTGAAGTGAGGATGCTTTCAAAAATGAAATGAAAAGTTTCTAAATATAAATACAAATTACTATGAAGAGCAGTAAACAGTAAAAAAAAAACTAAATCAAATCAATATTTGTGTGACCACACTTTGCCTTTAAAACCGTATCAATTCTCTCAAAACTGTCATGTAGTTTTAGAGGTAAACTGGCTGGTAGATTGTTCTAACATCTTGGAGAACTTGACACAGTTCTTCTGGAGACTTTGGTTGCCTTGCTTGCTTCTGTCTCTCCAGGTAGTCCCAGAGAGCTTTGATAGTTTTGAGGTCAGGTCTCAGTGGCGGCCATACTATCTGAAACCATATAAAAGTCTACATATAATTCAACTGGTGGTGGCACCACTGGTGAGGCAGCCTGCCATGTCCATTTCAGGGCGGCCCACTCACCTTGGGTACCCACCGACACTCACCTCTCACCCGTGGCTCCAAGTGGCTGTTTGCATGGGACAGCAGCTGCACCCCAGTAGACTGCTTTGACAGGTGGGCCAAACCAGGCGAGGGTAGCCAGCAGCCTCATACCTGGCCAGTTAGGGACGTGCCTGCCCCAGCATGCGAAGTCAGTGCTGGCGGACTGAGTGGATGAGACCAACGGCTAGGAAGGCGGTACTGCAACGCTCCATGGAGAGTGAAGGCCCGGAGAACGTCGTGGCCATCCGCTGCAACTGAGGAAGACCTCAGTTTGTGACGTCTGTTTCTACCACTGGACCCGGACTTCTGAGGTCCAGAGAGTGGGTCTGCCCCAGTGCAACAACTTTTCCACTTTGAAAACTTTCCCATGCAGTTTTCCTGTCATGGTCAGACATGATGGATGACCGCCACCGTAATTAAATTGAATAAGTATTGCAAAAAGTGAGCAAAAATAGTGCCGCGTGGCTTTCAAGTCTGTTTTCAAGCTTTTTGGATTTGCACCCTCTGGGTCGAACTTCCGGTAATTGCCCCCCTTCCTTCACCATTCCGCATTCCCATTTCCCTTTCTTACCTGATCTTCTAACCTGCTCATCACCTCCTTCTGGTGCTCCGCCCCCTTCCCTTTCTTCCGTGGCCTCTGTCCTCTCCTATCAGATTCCCCCTTCTCCAGCCCTTTATCTCTTTCACCAACGCACTTCCCAGCTCTTTACTTCACCTCTCCCCTCTCCTGGTTTCATCTACCACTTGCCACCTTGTACTTCCTCCTCCCCTCTCCCTTCTTACTCTGACACCTCATCTTTTCAAAATCCTTTTGAAGGATTTTGGCTCAAAACGTCAACTGCTTTATTCTTGGGTGCTGCTGGCCTGCTGGGTTCCTCCAGCATTTTGTGTGTGTGGCAAAAATAGTGAGGTGGTGTTCACGGTTTAGTTCATCTTCCATTAAGAAATTTGACGGCAGAGGGGAAGAAGCTGTTCCTAAAACATTAAGAGCCTCCTAGATGCCTCCCACATTGCTGCAGTCAATACCTACTACACTTGATTCTTGATGCTGGTTTGCATCAGAAAAACCTTTAAAATTATACACTCCTTCTGGCTCATAACTTCCAGCAGGCGCAATTCATTCCAAGTGTCTGGTCTAAAGCTGACTGAATTTTAATGAGGTACTTCGATATGGGGGGTGATAATGTGTCATCTTTATCAGATTCCCTAATCACATCACATCACAAAATGCAAATAATAAGCCCTGAATGCCAAAGTGACATGTTGGTCAATAGGATGCACAAGAAGGTGGTGTAAGATGATTTTCTTGTTGGGTGCTGGTGGGGAAAAGTGGAAACTAAGGAATGTGAGCAGTGACAGTGAATAAATGTTACTCACTGTTAATCAGTGTAAGTATGTTACTCAGTGTTAACGAATATGCATTACTCAGTGTTAGTCAGTGAATAAATGTTACTCAGTGTTAACGAATATGCATTACTCAGTGTTAGTCAGTGAATAAATGTTACTCAGTGTTAACGAATATGCATTACTCAGTGTTAGTCAGTGAATAAATGTTACTCAGTGTTAACGAATATACATTACTCAGTGTTAGTCAGCAAGTAAATGTTACTCAGTGTTAACGAATATGCATTACTCAGTGTTAGTCAGTGAATAAATGTTACTCAGTGTTAACGAATATACATTACTCAGTGTTAGTCAGCAAGTAAATGTTACTCAGTGTTAACGAATATGCATTACTCAGTGTTAGTCAGTGAATAAATGTTACTCAGTGTTAACGAATATACATTACTCAGTGTTAGTCAGTGTAAGTATGTTACTCAGTGTTAACGAATATACATTACTCAGTGTTAGTCAGTGAATAAATGTTACTCAGTGTTAACGAATATGCATTACTCAGTGTTAGTCAGTGAATAAATGGTACTCAGTGTTAATCAGTGTAAGTATGTTACTCAGTGTTAACGAATATACATTACTCAGTGTTAGTCAGTGTAAGTATGTTACTCAGTGTTAACGAATATACATTACTCAGTGTTAGTCAGTGAATAAATGTTACTCAGTGTTAACGAATATACATTACTCAGTGTTAGTCAGTGTAAGTATGTTACTCAGTGTTAACGAATATACATTACTCAGTGTTAGTCAGTGAATAAATGTTACTCAGTGTTAACGAATATACATTACTCAGTGTTAGTCAGTGAATAAATGTTACTCAGTGTTAACGAATATGCATTACTCAGTGTTAGTCAGTGAATAAATGTTACTCAGTGTTAACGAATATACATTACTCAGTGTTAGTCAGTGAATAAATGTTACTCAGTGTTAACGAATATACATTACTCAGTGTTAGTCAGTGAATAAATGTTACTCAGTGTTAACGAATATACATTACTCAGTGTTAATCAGTGTAAGTATGTTACTCAGTGTTAACGAATATACATTACTCAGTGTTAGTCAGTGAATAAATGGTACTCAGTGTTAATCAGTGTATGTTACTCAGTGTTAACGAATATACATTACTCAGTGTTAGTCAGCAAGTAAATGTTACTCAGTGTTAATCAGTGTAAGTTTGTTATTCAGTGTTAACGAATATGCATTACTCAGTGTTAGCAAATAAATGTTACTCAGTGTTAACGAATATGCATTACTCAGTGTTAGTCAGCAAATAAATGTTACTCAGTGTTAATCAGTGTAAGTATGTTACTCAGTGTTAACGAATATGCATTACTCAGTGTTAGTCAGTGAATAAATGGTACTCAGTGTTAATCAGTGTATGTTACTCAGTGTTAACGAATATACATTACTCAGTGTTAGTCAGCAAGTAAATGTTACTCAGTGTTAATCAGTGTAAGTTTGTTATTCAGTGTTAACGAATATGCATTACTCAGTGTTAGCAAATAAATGTTACTCAGTGTTAACGAATATGCATTACTCAGTGTTAGTCAGCAAATAAATGTTACTCAGTGTTAATCAGTGTAAGTATGTTACTCAGTGTTAACGAATATGCATTACTCAGTGTTAGTAAGTAAAAAAATGTTACTCAGTGTAAATATGTTATCCAGTGCTAGTGAATATATGTAACTCAGTGTTAGTCAACAAAAATATGTTACTTAGTGTTAGCAAATAAATGTTACTCAGATTTAGTGAAAATATGTTACTCAATGTTTGTGAATTTATGTAACTCAGTGTTTTTGAATGTATGTTACTTAGTTTGCTATGTATACAGTATCAGTGATGGATTCTGGGTAATTAAAGACATTATCATAACCAATGAAACATTATAATCCTGATATTGTTCTTAAGATGTCATTCAATTCATGTCTAATGTATCATTTCATGTTTAACACTATCAAAGCCTTACTATCAGATTTGCAATAAATTAGCAGAGTTGCCTTTGATATGCCTAATGATCTAAGTTTTCCAGTGATGGTTTAAGCTTGAAGTCACCACTTGTATAGTGCCAATATATATGCTGTTGACTGAATATATTGACTGGCTGCATCACAGCATGATATGGAAACACCAATGCCCTTGAACAAAAAATCCCACAAAGCAGTGGATATGGTCCTGTCTATCATGGGTAAAGCCTTCCCAACCATTGAGCACATCTACATGAAATGCTATCACAGGAAAGCAGCATCCATCATCATGGACTCTTACCACGAGTACAAGCTCTCTTCTCAACCATCAGGCTCTTGAACCAGTGGGGATAACTTCACTCAACTTCACTTGCCCCTTCGCTGAACTGTTCCCACAACTAATAGGCTTACTTCATTTTGTATATAAACGACATTTGTATGGTCTCTCAGTGGTGTGTGGTCTGTGGTCCAGCAGTGGCGGGATCTCCCTGTGGCCACACACTTCAATTCCACAGACCACTCCCACTCTGATATGTCTGTCTATGGCCTCCTTTACCGTCAAGATGAGGCCGCGCGCAGGTCGATGGAGCAATACCTTATCTCCCGCCTAGGTAGCCTCCTTCCTGCCGGCATGAACATCCAACTCTCTGACCGTTGATACCCCTGTCCCCCCACCCTTACCCCCATCCCTATCTATTATTTTAGTCTGGTTCTCTTTCTCTCTCTTTTTCCCCCCTCACTATAATCTCTCCCCCCAGCCCTGCCTTTCTTTCTCTTTTATTTCCCATAATTCTCCACCTTCCCCCCAGCCCATTTCCCTCCAGCCTATCACTTCCCAGCTCTCTACTTTATCCCTCCCCCCACTTCTTATCCCCCCTCGACCATCCTGATCCTGTTACTTCACTCCTGATGAGTGTTTCGGCCCGAAACGTTGTCACTACCTCCTCCCATAGATGCTGTCTGGCCTGCTGAGTTCTGCCAGCATTTTGTGTTTTTATTTATTTCCAGCATCTGCAGATTCACTCGTGTTGCCTTTGAACCTCACCTATCCATTTACACTCAGTGGCTACTTCATTAGGCTCATTAATGCAAATATTTAATCAGCCAATCATATGGCAGTATCTCAATGCATAAAAGAATGCAGACATGGCCAAGGTGCTCAGTTATTGTTCAGACCAAATATCAGATTGGGGAAGAAATCTGGTCCAGGTGATTTTGCTAGTGGAATGATTGTTGGTGCCAGATGGAGTAGCTTGAGTATTCAGAAACTGCTGATCTCCTGTGATCTTTATGTGCAGCAGTTTCTAAAGTTTACAGAGTGAGTGGCAGTTCAGTGGGTGAAAGCATCTTGTCAATGAGAGAGGTCAGTGGAGATCAGCAAGACTGATTCAAGCTGACAGGAAGGCAACAGTAACGCAGATAAATAGCCTCTGCCCTTCCTTGTCACCATCTCAGTCTTTGATCAGCACCAAAGCACTTGGTTGCAGTAAAGGTTCATCAAGTAAATGTTTGTTCACCAAGGGAGAGTTGTGTTATCTAATTGGTGAGAGATGCTGAGGGATGTGGGCATTCTAGAGCCCCACATGCAAAAGGCTAGTATGCGGGCAGAGCAAGTCATTAGAGAAGCGTGCGGAATGTTATTGTTTATTGCTAGGGGAGCTGAATTGAAAAGTAGGAAGTTTATGTTTCATTTATATGGGGCTCTCATGGGGCCACAAATGGACTGCAGCGTAGAACACTATCAGAATCAGGTTTATTATCACTGATAATAATGAAATTTGTTGTTTTGCAGCAGCAGTACAGTGCAAAACGTAAAAATAATACTATGTTACAATAGCACATAAATAAATAAACAAAGAAATATACAATAAATGAACAAATAAATAATTATAAATGCACAGATAGATCAAAATCAGAATCAGGTTTAATATCACCGTTATATGTTGTGAAATTTGTTGTCTTTGTGGTAGCAGTACAAAGCAATACATAATTAAAGAGAAACAGACTGTGAACTACAGTAAGTATATACATATTAAGTAGTTAAGTTAAATGAGTAGTGCAAAAAAATGGAATAAAAAGGTAGTGAGGTAGTGTTCACGGGTTCAATGTTCATTCAGAAATCAGATAGCAGAGGGGAAGAAGCTGTTCCTGAATCGCCGCGTGTGTGCCTTCAGGTTTCTGTATCTCCTACCTTATAGTAACAATGAGAAGAGGCCATTCCCTGGGTGATGGGGGACCTTAATGATGGACACCACCTTTTTGAGGTATTGCTTCTTAAAGATGACACTACGGAGGCTGGTGCCCATGACAGAGCTGACTAAGTTCACAACTCTCTGTAGCTTACTTTGATCATGCACAGCAGCCACAACCACACCCCCCCCCCCCCAATCGCAAACAATGATGCAGCCAGTCGGAATGCTCTCCTCGTTGCATATGAAAAGAAATTTGCGGATGTTTTTGGGGACGTACCAAATATCCTCAATCTCCTAATGAAATAATGTCTTGCCTTATTTTATAGCTGCATTGATATCCTAACTGATTGGGTCCAGTTAGATCCTCAGATATATTGACACCTAGGAAATTGAAATTGCTCTCTCTTTCCACTTCTGATCCCTCTACGAGGACTGGTGTGTGTTCACTCATCTTACCTGTTCTGAAGTCCACAATCAGTTCTCTTGTCTTACTGATGTTGAGTGCCAGGTTGTTATTGTGACACCACTCATCTAGCTGATGTCTCACTCCTGAACGCCCCCTCATCACCATCTGAAATTCTGCCAACAATGGTTGCATCATCAGCAAACTTATAGATGGTATTTGAGCCATGCCTAGCCACACAGTCATGGGTGTAGAGAGAGTAGAGCAGTGGGCTGAGCACACACCCCTGAGGTGCGCCAGCGCGGATTGTCAGTGAGGCGGGGATGTTATTTCTGATCCGCACACAGATTGTGGTCTTCTGGTTAGGAAGCCAAGGATCCTGTTGCAAAGGGAGGTACAGAGGCCCAGGTTCTGGAGCGTTTGATCAGATAAATAGTGCAAAAATAGAGCAAAATTGTCTTCAGACTCCTGTACCTTCTCTTTGTTGGTAGTAATGAGAAGAGGACATGTCCTGGATGCTGAGGATCCTTAATGATGGATTCCATCTTCTTAAGGCACTTTCTTAAGCAGAGATAGAATGGACAGTCACTTCTTTATTCCCAGCATAGATTTAGCTAATATGAAGGGGTGTAACTTGCAAGTGTTTGAAGGAATGTAGAGGGGGGATGTCAGAGGTAGTTTTTTACACAGCGAGTGGTAGGTGCATGGAACATACTGTCAGGGGTAATGGTACATTGAGATACATTTAGGGCCATTTAAGAGACTTGGGTACACACAGAAAAGGGAAACAGAGGGCTTTCTAGGAGGGATGGGCTAGACTGATTTTGCAGTAGATTCAGAAGTTTAAGATTAGCTTCATTTGTGCATCAATGTGCATCAAGACATTGAAACATACAATAAAATACATTATTTACATCCTCGTTTGCGAAGTGCCGGGGGCAGTCTGCAAGTGTCGGCATGCTTCTGGTGCCAAAATAGCTTGTCAGCGACTGACTAACCGAAATTGTGCATGTTTGGAATGCATGAGGAAGCTGGGCCACCCAGGGAAAACCCATGAGGTCATGGGCAGAACATGCAGACTCCTTAAAAGGTCAGCACATGACTGTGGGCCGAAGGGCCTGTACTGTGGTGTATTATTCTAGTTCATTTAAAATAAGTGGCTCTTAGAGAGAGATGAGGGACTGTTTTTCTTCTCTCTCTCGAAAATTCTTGACTTACTTCCTCAAACAGCAGTCTTTGAACAGGCTGAGACAAATCAATACTTGGTAAACAAGTCCAGGGCGGGAGGCGAAAGATTTCAGGGAGTAGGCAGGAATGTGGAGATGAGGTTACCATGAGATTAGCTAGGACTTTATTAAGTAACTGAGCAGGCTTAAGCAGCCAAGTGCATATGCCTGCTCCTAATCTGTCAGTTTGTATGCTTGGCTCAGTGCACGATCAGCCGGGCGAGATAAATTTGGGCAATTAGTGTTTGTAAAACAGAATGCAAATCAGCAGCCTTGGAGTAAGCTGTTGCTTCTTTTCCAGTGGAAACACTGGGTGATTTCAGCCTCTGTTAGGAACACTTACAGTAATACTCCCTCCAGCTAAGGTCAGAATGGATCATTTCTCTATCCTAAGCCCAGAAATGTGATGGAACACGTCGGCTCAGTTTTAATCGTTTATTCTTGCCTGACATTGGTGGGAGGCATGACCTACCTAATAGATCCATGCAACTGTGAGTACTGGATTAGTAAAGTAAAAGTCATAAGTTTATTAAATAATAATCCTCAGATGTAACAGCTGCAAATAAAACCTATTATGTCAGCACACTTGGCAGTACTGTTTACTTGGTTTCAATCTGCTGCCCTAATGCTCAGCCCGCTTAATCTCTTCAGATATGAATACTCTTGCCTTCCAAGGCTGTCATAAGGTCTGTTCCCACCAATCCCTCTGGTGGGGCATTGCATATCCTAATCCCCTCTGCTCTTCAGAAAAACCTGCAGGTGGTGCCCTAGTGTTATTTATTTGCTCAAAACAAATTGCTGGAGGAACTCAGCAGTCAGGCAGCATCTCTGGAAATGCGCAAACAGCGGTGGGCTGAGACCCTTCTTCAGGACTGAGAAGGAAGTGGGAAGATGCCAGAATAAAAAGGCGGGGGAGGGGAAGGAGGACAGCTAGAAGGTGGAGCCAGGTGGATGGGAAAGGTAAAGGGCTGAAGAAGAAAGAACCTGACGGGAGAAAGGCCAAATTTGGAATATTGTGTACAGTTCTGGTCACCGAATTATAGGAAAGATATCAATAAATTAGAGAGAGTGCAGAGACGATTTACTAGGGATGTTACCTGGGTTTCAGCACTCAAGTTACAGAGAAAGGTTGAACAAGTTAGGTCTCTATTCATTGGAGCGTAGAAGGTTGAGGGGGGATTTGATCGAGGTATTTAAAATTTTGAGAGGGATAGATAGAGTTGACGTGAATAGGCTGTTTCCATTGAGAGTAGGGGAGATTCAAACGAGAGGACATGATTTGAGAGTTAGGGGGCAGAAGTTTAAGGGAAACACAAGGGGGTATTTCTTTACTCAGAGAGTGATAGCTGTGTGGAATGAGCTTCCTGTAGAAGTAGTAGAGGCCAGTTCAGTTGTGTCATTTAAGGTAAAATTGGATAGGTATATGGACAGGAAAGGAGTGGAGGGTTATGGGCTGAGTGTGGGTAGGTGGGACTAGGTGAGATTAAGAGTTCGGCATGGATTAGAAGGGCCGAGATGGCCTGTTTCCGTGCTGTGATTGTTATATGGTTGTACGGAGAAGACCATCGGAGAAAGAGAAGGAGAAGAGGACCCGGGGGAAGTGATAGGAAGGTGAAAAGAGGTAAAAGAGCATTGTGGTGAATAGAGGAAGAAGGGTGGGGAAAGGGATTTTTTTAACCGGAAGGAGAAATTGATATTCATTCCATTGGGTTGCAGGCTACTCAGATGGAAGATAGGCTGTTGTTCCTCTGCCCTGAGGATGGCCTGGTCTTGGCACAAGTGAAAATCATGGATCGACATGTTGGAACAGGAATGGGAATCAGAATTAAAATGTGTGGCCTCTGGAAAGTTCCAATTTTGGATGATGGAGCGGAGGTGATTGGCAAAGTGGTCCCCGAATTTGCGAGTCTCGCCAGTATAGAGGAGGTCACATTGGCTGCACTGGACACAATGGAGCATCCCAGCTTATTTGCAGGCGAAGTATTGCCTCATCTGTAAGGACAATTTGGGGCTCTGACTGGAGGTGAGGGAGGAGGTGTAGTACTTTGGCCACCTGTAGGGGTGTGCCAGGAGGGACGAATGCACAAGGGAATAGTGGAAGAAGCGATCTCCTGCAGAAAGTGGAGAGGGAGAGAGTTGAAGGTATGTTTATTGACAAGAGGAACTCTACCACTGTTTAGGCAGTGGGGAGATGGGGTGAATGTGGATGCTGAGGAAATGGAGGAGATGCAGGCGAGGGCAGCGTCAAAAGTGGAGGAAAGGAAACCCTGTTCTTTGAGGACGTCTCTCTTTGATGTACTGGAATGGAAAACCGAACCGCGTCCTGGAACAGAAGTGATGGAGGGGAAGGAACTGAGAAAGGGGAATAGCATTTTTGCAGGAGACAGGATGGGAAGAGGAATAGTCAAGATAACCATTGGAGAGGTGTCCCTTTCATGAAATTCTGCACCCTTTTTTCTCCAAACATACCTTTGCTCATTCGGCCAAGAAGTTCTATTTTAACTTCATCAGCCCACAAGACCTGTTTCCAAAATGCATCAGGCTTGTTTAGATGTTCCTTTGCAAACTTCTGACGCTGAATTTTGTGGTGAGGATGCAGGAAAGGTTTTCTTCTGATGACTCTTCCATGAAGGTCAAATTTGTGCAGGTGTCGCTGCACAGTAGAACAGTGCATCACCACTCCAGAGTCTGCTAAATCTTCCTGAAGGTCTTTTGCAGTCAAACAGGGTTTTGATTTTCCTTTCTAGCAATCCTATGCGCAGTTCTCTCGAAAAGTTTTCTTGGTCTTCCAGACCTCAACTTGACCTCCACCATTCTGTTAACTGCCATTTCTTAATTACATTACGAACTGAGGAAACGGCTACCTGAAAACACTTTGCTATATTCTCCTGCTTTGTGAGCATCATTTCAGAGTGCTAGGCAGCTGCTTAGAGGAGCCCATGGCTGTTGATTGTTAGGACAAGGTTTGAGGAGTCAGGGTATTTATAAAGCTTTGAAATTTGCATCACCTGGCCTTTCCTAATGATGACTGTGAACAAACCATAGCCCTAACAAGCTAATTAAGGTCTGAGACCTTGGTAAAAGTTATCTGAGAACTCAAACGTCTTGGGGTTCCCAAACTTTTGCATGGTACTCCTTTCCTTTTTTCACTCTAAAATTGTACAAAACAAAAATAATAAACTAATCTTGCTTAAAATGTTGAAAAGAATGTTTCATCTTTAACTTTATGACTTTTGGAGATCAGTTCATCTTCTACTCACTTAACTATTCACAGTAACAGAAATTTTGACCAGGGGTGCCCAAACTTTTGCATGCTACTGTATATAGTGTACATTCTTTGATAATAATTCCACTTTGTACTTCATACAAGGTCTGTCTATGTACATCCAATCTTCCCCAGTCCCAACAGACATTTCTTTTCTCCCCTCCCACACTCCATCTGCCCATCTCATACACACACACCCTGCCCACTGGTCCCCCATTGCCCCACTGTTCCCATCCGCCCATCCTTCCTCCCTCATTTGGTTCTATGCTCCACCTACCTCCCTTATCAAATTCCACCACCTGTAACCTCCACCTGTCACCTCATTGCCTTGGTTGCTAGTTCTACTCTTCCCTCCCCCATCTGCCAATCACCCCTTCTCAGTTCGATCACTTACTGTAGTAAACTGGCATGGAACATGTGGTCCAAGTTATTCCCATCTGTACCTAGACCTTTCCGTAGCAAACTGCCTCTCTGAAGCTATGCACACAAGTGCTGGAGGAACTCAGCAGGTCAGGCAGCATCTATGGAAAAGACTAAGCAGTCAATGTTTTGGGCTGAGACCCTTCATCAGGACTGGGAAGGAAGGAGATGGAAGCCAGAATAAGAAAGTGGGGAGAGGAGGTAAAAGCTGGTATGTGACAGAGAGGGGGAAAGACAGTTGGTGAGTGAGGGAGAAGGGCATGAAGTAAAAAGCTGGGAGGTGATATGTGGAAGGTGTAGAAGGTTGAAAAAGAAGGAATTTGACAGGAGAGTATTTTGGTTTCTTTCTTTGGACAATTGTACCCACTCTTTGGTTGCATCGATGAAAGACTTTTTTTAAATAAAAGGTAAAGGGCTGAAGGAGGAATCTGACAGGAGAGGACAGGGGACCATGGAAGAAAGGGAAGGAGGAGGGGCTCCAGAAGGGGCAATGTGCAAGTGAGGAGAAGGAGGAATGGAAAAGGAGAGAAGGGGGAGGGAAGGAGAAATTGCCGGAGTTAGAGAAATCGATGTTCATGCTGTAGGATTGGAGGACCTGCTGAGTTCCCCCAGCATTTTGTGTGTGTTGCTCAAGAGTTCCAACATCTGCAGAATCTCTGGTGTTTATTTGTCTGAAGGCAGCTACTTATCAGCCGATCTTGTGGTATGTGGAATCTTCTTCTGTGTATCAAACATCTGACATTCAGAAACTTTGAAACATATGCCTTACAGCTGATGGTTAATAAATTGTTATTAAAATATTAAAATTTATTAAAAGCCATTTTAATTTTTGCAAGTGATTGTAACACTTAAGGCAATAAACAAAACATTTCAGCTGACAAGTACAAGTACGTTTAGTCTTCCCATGTTGCTGGGAACTACAGAATGCTGGGTCCCCTGAGGAGATCAAAGATGAAGTATAGACAGAATAACATTAGCAGACATATCCAAGGATGTCTAGGGCTTGTGTATTTACATGAGTGCTTAGAAATGATCTGAATTTTAATTGAGTCCCTTTCCCACAAAACAGTCATGCACCACTTTTATAATTTGTTTACAAGTATAAGGTTCAAGGTTCAAAGGTTGAATTTAATGTCAGAGAAATATATACAATATACATCCTGAAATGCTTTTTTCTTCACAAAACTCTGCAAAAACAATGAAGTGCCCCAAAGAATGAACAACAGTCAGATATAAGAACCCCAAAGTCCCCCCCCCGCTCCCCTCTCTCCTGTACATAAGTGGCAGCAAGCAACGATCCCCTCCCCCACCAGCAAAAAAAGCATCAGCACCCTCCACCAAGCACTCAAAGCAATAGCAAAGACACAGACCTGCAGTTACCCCAAAGACTTAGCATTTCACCCAGCATTCGACATACCACAGGCTCTCTCTCTCTCCCTCATAAGGGAGAAGGAGGTGTCTCCGTTTTTCCCAGTGAGCGGGGAGACATAACAAACAACTCGCTGGTTTATGATGTTAAAAGTTCATTACATTGCTTTTTCCAAGCTCTGTTCTCAAAGATCCTGGGTCCTTGGACACACAGCAGTAGATTTTCTGACTCCCCCGACGACACACGGGTCTCCTGCCGTGTCATAGACCCTCCATCCACCTGCTTACAGAGCCCTGAGACCTTAGACTTCCAAATCTGAGCCGGACTCTCAGACTCTCAGGCCGAACCCTTGGCATGCTAAACAATGGCCAGTCCTGAAACCCCTTTCCCACAAAGAACCAAAGTCAGAGGGTAACTCCAGGTCAGGGTTTTCAAAAGAACCCTGAAAGGGAAAAATCGAGATAGCAAAGATAGAAATAGAGCTGTTTCCGAAGATGCAAGCAAAGGAGTCGCTGTTTAGCGCCATCTTAATTTCGCTCCGCCTTCAGACTTCAGTATAAATGGCTTTCTCTTCAACCATTGGAAGGAGAATCCTATAAAAAGTGATGGATAGAGCCCAGTCTATCACAGGTAAAGCCCTCCCCACTGTCGAGTACATCGACACTGAGTGCTGCCATAGGAAAGTAATCATCAAGGACCCCCACCACCAAGACCATGCTCTCTGCTCACTGTTCCCATCAGGAAGAAGGTACAGGAGCATCAGGACTCACACCACCAGGTTCAAATACAGTTATGACCCCTCAGCCATCAGGTTCTTGAACCAGAGGAGATAACTTTACTCAGGTTCACTTGCCCTAGCACTGAACTGTTTGCACAATCTATCAACTCACTTTCAAGGGCTCTTTGTCTCATGTTCTTGATATATTTTGCTTATTTGTTAATTACTATTGTCACACTAGACACTAGAACTTCCCATTCAGTCATTTCCCCATTGTAATCAGCCCACCAACACGGAGTTGTGGTCAGTTGGGATCCACAGGCCCATTCTACTCACCTGTGTCATCGGAGAAACAGTAAGACCTATATAGACTGAATGTGGAGAGGAGGTTTCCTGTAGTGGGGGAGTCTAAGAGCAGAGGGTACAGCCTCAGAATACAAAGACATCTCTTTAGGACAGAGATGAGGAGGAACTTCTTTAGTCAGAGAGTGATGAATCTGTAGAAATTATTGATACGGATAGCTGTGGAGGTCAAGTCAAATTTAAGTTTGTTTAATTATCATTCAACTGTACATGAATATAGCCAAACAAAACAGCGTTCCTCTGGGGCCAAGGCGCAAAACACATTACCAACAACACACAGCACACTTCAAGTAGTACAAATGGTTGCAATTTCAGAAAAACACACCGTCATAAAGAAAGGAAAAGTAATATAGCCCAAGTCTCTGAATGGCATGACTGTAGATTGTCCTGATCCAGTTTGTTCTTCCACTAAGTGAACACCAGAGGGCAACACTGAGCAAACTCTGGAATGCAGCCCCGAGCGAACACTGGAGAGCAGCACCAAGTGAACACCAGAGGGCAACACTGAGCAAACTCTGGAATGCAGCCCCGAGCGAACACTGGAGAGCAGCACCAAGTGAACACCAGAGGGCAACACTGAGCAAACTCTGGAATGCAGCCCCGAGCGAACACTGGAGAGCAGCACCAAGTGAACACCAGAGGGCAACACTGAGCAAACTCTGGAATGCAGCCCCGAGCGAACACTGGAGAGCAGCACCAAGTGAACACCAGAGGGCAACACTGAGCAAACTCTGGAATGCAGCCCCGAGCGAACACTGGAGAGCAGCACCAAGTGAACACCAGAGGGCAACACTGAGCAAACTCTGGAATGCAGCCCCGAGCGAACACTGGAGAGCAGCACCAAGTGAACACCAGAGGGCAACACTGAGCAAACTCTGGAATGCAGCCCCGAGCGAACACTGGAGAGCAGCACCAAGTGAACACCAGAGGGCAACACTGAGCAAACTCTGGAATGCAGCCCCGAGCGAACACTGGAGAGCAGCACCAAGTGAACACCAGAGGGCAACACTGAGCAAACTCTGGAATGCAGCCCCGAGCGAACACTGGAGAGCAGCACCAAGTGAACACCAGAGGGCAACACTGAGCAAACTCTGGAATGCAGCCCCGAGCGAACACTGGAGAGCAGCACCAAGTGAACACCAGAGGGCAACACTGAGCAAACTCTGGAATGCAGCCCCGAGCGAACCCTGGAGAGCAGCACCAAGTGAACACCAGAGGGCAACACTGAGCAAACTCTGGAATGCAGCCCCGAGCGAACACTGGAGAGCAGCACCAAGTGAACACCAGAGGGCAACACTGAGCAAACTCTGGAATGCAGCCCCGAGCGAACACTGGAGAGCAGCACCAAGTGAACACCAGAGGGCAACACTGAGCAAACTCTGGAATGCAGCACCGAGCGAACACTGGAGAGCAGCACCAAGTGAACACCAGAGGGCAGTGGTTGATAGGTTCTTGATTAGAAAGGGTCTTAAAGGTCACTGGGAGAAAGCAGTTCAGGGGGTTCAGGGGGATAATAAATCAGTAATGATGGAATTACAGAGCAGACTCAATAGGCTGAATGGCCTAATTGTCCTATGTTTTATGATCTTATGATCATATGGTCTGTAAGGTAAGCATAATTCATTCCAATGCTTTGACCATGTAGCTTGTTAGATCAAATATATTTCCTTCCAAACAGCAAAACTGCAAATTTTCTTCTGAAGTAGAATTGTGCAGATAAAGATTAAAAATACTCTTCTGTGTGTTGTTAAGGTTCTGGTTTAGACATTTACATATATTCCAGTTTGGAACTAGGCAAACAACATGGCAGAAACAATTTCATCACTGCACTGGGCTGAACCAAACTATTGGATAGTGAAAAAGACCGAGAGGAGGAATGGTAATAGCACTTTATGTTTTGTGCATGAGTTACACGTATTGTGTTGTGCACCTTGGCTTGAAGAAATGACACATTTCACTGTATGTTTTCATGTAGTGTACTGTGTTGACCACCTTGGTTCGGAGGACATTGTTTTGTTTTGACACGCATGGTTGAATAACAATAAACTTGAACTTGTTGACAGGAAGCTTACTTGCCCAGGCTGGGGATTTAAGAACTCAACAGGCATAAACCCTGGTTGGCCATTTAGTTCAGAGAGGAGGAGAATCTGTTCTGGAGAACTCAGTCATTCCGGCCAAAGATCAATAACTACACTCAGTGGCCAGTTTATTCGGTACCTCCTGCACCTATTAAAGTAGCCTCTGAGTGTATGTTCATGATCTTCTGCTGCTGTGGCCCATTCATTTCAAGGTTTGACGTGTTGCACATTCAGAGTTGTTCTTCTGCGCACCACTGTTGTAACGCCTGGTTATTCGAGTGACTTTTGCCTTCCTGTCAGCTTGAACCAGTCTGAACATGCTCTTCTGGCTGCTCTCATTAACAAGGTGTTTTCACCCACAGAACTGCTTCTCACTGGATGTTTCTTTGTGTCGTCGCACCATTCTTTGTGAACTCTAGAGACTGTTGTGCATGAGAATGCCAGAAGATCAGCCGTTTCTGAAATACTGGAAGCATCCTGCCAGGCACCAACAATATTTCCATGTTCAAAGTCATTTTGATCAAATTTCTTCCCGATTCTGACAACTGAAACTCTGGACCATGTCCGCCTGAGTCACTGCCACATGATTGGCTGATTAGATATTTGCATTAATGGACAGGTGTACCTAATAAAGTGGCCACTGACTGCAGTTGGGACACCAGGGCAATGAAGGTGCAGAGGCAGTAAAATAAACTTGAGATTAAAGATCACAGGTAGTGAAATTTCAAGGAACTTTGTTAGTCAGGTATCCTTTTATTTGCTATTGCAATGTACTACATCAAAAATATCTTTTCAGCATTTTCACCATTATTATATATGTTCAATCTTTGACATTTATGTAACAAAGAAATAAATAGTCATGATTTAGTACAGAAAGCAGAATAATCCAATCATTCCGATTGGAACAGAGATGAAATCTGTTTCAGATTTGGAATATTGTACCTTGTAAAAGTATTCAGCCCCTAACCTTTTGTTCACATAAATGAGAATTACAACCAGGGATTTTGATCAATTTAACTGAGAGTTTTTATTTGTGAATCACATGTTTCTTTTCTTCACCGTAGAGCCCAAAAAAAGGGTAAATTGTAAAGTATGAAAAACTAATAATTCCAAGACTGTAATGTCTGCAGTTCAGAAGAATTCATCCCCTTTGCCCTGTACTTAGTTGAACCATTTTTCCCAGCTATTGCAGCCTTTCTGGATACCAATTCCTTCTTACAACATTGCTCAAGCTCTACCTGGTTAGTTGGGGAATGGCGGTGAGCACGATGTTGAGATTTTACCAGAGATGTTCGATCGGGTTAAGGTCAGGACTCCGACTGGGTCACTGAAGGACAAGAACTTTCTTCATTTGAAGCCACTCCATGGTTCCTCTGGCAGTGTGCATTGGGTTGTTGTCCTGAAAGTCAAACCTCCACTCCAGTTTAAGCTTTCTGGCAGAGGCTAGCAGGTTTTTATCCAGGATCTCTCTGTATATAGCAACATTCACCTTCCCATCAATTCCGATCAGATTTCCAGACCCTGCTGCTACATCCACCATACTTTGCAGTCGGGATGGTTTAACCTGGCTGATGATCAGTATTAGATTTATGCCACACGTACCGGTCAGTGCTGAGACCAGAAGTTCCAT
Organism: Hypanus sabinus; assembly: GCF_030144855.1. Classification (NCBI taxonomy): domain Eukaryota; kingdom Metazoa; phylum Chordata; class Chondrichthyes; order Myliobatiformes; family Dasyatidae; genus Hypanus; species Hypanus sabinus. The sequence continues at coordinate 17,835,957 of NC_082716.1, read as the reverse complement.
TTTAGTCTCATCTGACACAAGACCTTCTTCCACATCTTTACAGTATCTTCTAAGTAATGTTCTGAAGAGCCTTTACAGACAAGGATATGTATTTTTTATTGCCAAGGGCTTTTCCTTGCCACTCTCCATAAATACGTTTTTTGTGCATGGCCCTATAGGTTGTGAACCCATGAACTTCATCTCCAATTGCAGCCACTGACTTCTTGATGCACCATCAATAACTCACTCTGAGACGTAAAGGTGAGATATCGGCTTTTATTGACTGGAAGAAGGAACAAGCAGTGAGTGGCCACCATACTACATCCTGGAGACTGAGGGCAGGGCTCAGGCCTCAATCGCCTTTATACTGGGGTCAGTGGGAGGGGCCACAGGGGGCGTGTCCAGACAGGTATATGTAGTTCACCACACTTCTACAGCTCACCCAGAGAGACTGTTGGTTTCACAGTAGTCTCTCTTACAAGTGCCATTCTTCACTGGCAACTAAGTTTAGAGGGGCGGCCTGACCTAGGCAGTGTGGCTGTGGATTCATATTTTTTCCCTTTTTTCATGATGGGCTCCACTGAGCTCTGAGGTATGTTCAGTGCCTTTGAGATGGTCTTATACCCTTCCCTAGACTTGTGTTTCTCTATTATCATTTCTCTGACTTGCCTTGAATGCTCTTTTGTCTTCACTTTATTTGCTCTGTTGAAAATCTACCATGCTGTTAGACCTTACCAAGTGAGGGAGTATTTTTTTTCCCTGGGAATTCATTGAAAACAGGTAATCCTTAAATTTTCTACATCAACAAATTGGGTGAGTAAACAATACAGTATTGCACTTGAGGAAAGTTAGTGTAGTGATTTTATTTTTACTAAATTGTTGACAGGTTTTGGAATTTTTCTTTCGATTTGACAAGATGCACGATGTTTTGTGGATTAACTAAAATCCTACTTCGATATATTTTAGGTTTAGAAAATGAAACAGTAAAATGTGAAAATAGTTGTGGGGCTGAATACTATTTCAAGGCACTGTATCTTTGAAAACATATTGTTTGCTTCGGTTCACAACCTATCATTCCTTTCATATTCTGTTCCCATAGAAACGGGAGATTGCTTTCCATTATATATTTATGCTTTGTTTCGTTTTAAAAGACAGTGCAGTGAAACAGTGTTCACTGTATGGCCCTGTCTAAATATTAGCTGGACTTGGGGTTGTTTCCATTCAGAATCGATTAGATTAGATCAGAATAGATTGGATTTATTTATCACAAGTACATTCAGTAGAGTCATCAGGGTCATCAATTGAGTTGTTCGTTCATTATTTCTGTGGGTGATCATGGTCTTTCCATGACCATGATTGCTCTTGGCAGATTTTCTACAGAAGTAGCTTGCCATTGCCTTCTTCTGGGTCGTGTCTTTACAAGACGGGTGACCACGGCCATTATCCATACTCTTCAGAGGTTGCCTAGCAATCGTCGCATAACCAGGACTTGTGATAGGCACCGGCTGATCATACGACCATCCACCACCTGCTTCCGTGGCTTCACATGACGGGGATGAGGTGCTAAGCAGATGCTACATCTTGCCCAGGGGTGACCTGCTGGCTGGCGGATGGGAGGAGTGCCTTACACCTCCTCCCCTCACCCCACCCCCACAGTGCAGTCAATTGCTCAAGTGTCATGGAAATGTAGAAAATCAGTATTTTTGAAAATAATTATCTCTCTTTCTTATACTTTCTGTAGCCCTCCATTCACATACACGGTCTGCAGTCTCGAGAAAGATTTGGACATGATGGAAATGTGGAGCACATTCAGAAAGGAGAACAGCACGCTAAAAGGTGGGGAAAAGGCAGGTAGGTGGACTTGAATTCATGGTCAGCTGAGCCATGATCTTATTAAATGGCGGAGCAGGCTTGATGGGACAGATGGCCTACTCCAGCTCCTATTTCTTATGTTCTAATTCTTCTTTTAGTGGGTTGCAGAAAAAGCAACAAAGAAAGAAAGATAGAAAGATTGACTTTATTTGCCACATCAACATCAAAATGTAGAGTGAAATGTGATTAGTGTTAAATTAAATCAGTCAAAGTCAAAGTGCAGTTATTATCAAAGTATATTTACTTTATACAACCTTGAGATTTGTCTCCTTACAGGTAGCTACAAAACAAAGAAACCCAACAGAACCCTTTAAAGCAAAATACCATCAAACACACAACATACAGAGAGAAATAAAGAAGGAAAAACATGTGCAAACAAATAGCATTCAGAAGTAAAGTTCACAAAAGTGAGCTCACACTGTGACAGCTGCAGGCCACAGCCACAGTTGAGTGCAGCGATGAGTAAACCTCACGGAGTAAGAGATTGAAGGTCAGCGTGGAGACCAGAAGACCTCCCTCATTAACAAGAAATGCTGCTCACTGGATGTTTTTGTTTCTCACACTTTTCTCTGTAAGTTCTAGAGACTGCTGTGTGAGTGAAAATCCCAGCAGATCAGCAGATTCTGAGATACTCATCTGGGACCAACAATCCTTCCACAGTCAAAGTCACTTAGATCACATTTCTTCCCCATTCTGATGTTTGGTCTGAACAACAACTGAACCCCTTGACCTTGTCTGCATGCTTTTATGCATTGAGTTGCAGCCACGTGATTGGCTGATTAGATACTTGCATTAGGGAGCAGGTGTACAGGGGTACCTAATACAGTGACCTCTGAGTGCATATCACATAGCAATAAATTAGATTTAGACAGTAGCAGTGTAGATGAATCCTGTAATCTAATTCAAACTGCGTGTATCTTTACAAAGAAAAATACTTTGTAATATAGGGCAAAGTCATATTTATAAAGCAAAAGTATAGGCAGTTTCTTATTTTCCCTTCCTATCCTCTTCTTTACTTAAGTGATAAGTCACTGTTAAATCTGAATGTTAATCCAAATTCTTGGAACTCAATGAAGTCTTCTTTGGAATTATGTCCAAATGTTCCACAAGATTAAAGACTGAGAATCACTTGGAGACAATTGTTGTGCAGTGAATGCAATGGATTGCAGAAGCATTGATGAACCATCGATTTCAGAGGATGATGGAGATAACTGATGGTCTATGCTCCACTTGCAGCTAAGAGCCCAAGTAAAGTAAGCACGTCGGAGACAATTGTAAAGTAGTTGGAAGTTAAGGCTATTTGTTCTCAGTGAGAACAAATAAATACCAACGAATGGTCAAAGAAGTTATTTTCAGATAAGTTGGTTGAGGGAGAATGATATGACAAGCTCTAAAGATGATACAGACAATAACTGTGCTGTTCAATTCCGTTTTCCAACCCTACAATGATCTACCTGACCTTGGCCTTTTCCACTATCAGGGTGAGGCCCAATGTAAACCAGAGGAATCACACTTTATGTTCTGTCTGAGTACACTATAATTCAATGTTATGCACAAATAAATTTGACAATTTCTGTTAAGTCACCTCCGATGTGCCCTCACCCTTTAGATCCTCCTTGAGTCCTCCTATTTTTGTCCACTTTCCCTAGCCCCTCCCCTTCTTCCTATTACAATTTTTTATTCACATTCTCCTCCTGGCTTCATTTGTCACTACCCACACATTTTGCCCACTGGTGCTCCCACCACTTAATTCTGGTTCCTTCTGCCGTTCACCCCAATAGTTCCCATTATCACCTTCCTTTCTTATCAGATACCTGCATTTGTTGCCTTTGTGTTTCAGCTTGTCACCTTGAAAAACTGCCTCCACCTTTACCCTCCTCTCCCCCACCTTGCTCCATCTACCTCTCCTCATTTATGTTATGCTCCATCTGTCATCCACATTCCTGACTCCCTTTTCCTTCCCCTACCTGGTTCAATTTGCCTAGCATCCTTCACTCTTCTTCAGCGCACCAATCTCCTTGGCTCCTGTCTCAGTACAATGGCTCTCCTTCTTGATACTGGCCATGTCCCCTCCCCAGTCTCTGTCCTGTAGCAGAGCTTACACCCAAAACTTAAACGATACATTTTCTCCCACAGACGCTGTTCCTCCAGCAAGTTGTTTGCAGCTCTATGTTCCAGCATCTGCCATCTTTTAGATCCTTGAGTCATGGAGTCCCTTAACACTACTACACAGAAACACTAAATCTCTACTGAACTGTTATTTTGTCTAGTCCCAATGAGACCTGTGTGGGCCTCAGCCCTCCACACCCATCACATCTATGTACTTATCCAAACTTCACTTAAACGTTGAAATGGAATCTCCATTCACCACTTCTTTCAGCAGCTCGTTCCACATTCACACCACCCTCTTAGTGCTGTTTCCCTTTAAATATTTCACCTTACACCTTTAATCCATGACCTCTAGTTCTACTTTCACCCAACCTCAGTGAAAAAACTGGCTTAAAATTTACCCTATATATACCCCTCATAATCTTGTAAACCTCTATCAAATCTCCCCTCATTGTCCTACATTCCAGGGATTAAAGTCCTAACCTTTTCAACCTTCCCCTATAACTTGGGTCTTCAAGTCCCAACAACGTCCTTGTAAACCTCTGTACTCATTCAACCTTATTGATATCTTTCCCATAGGTGAGTGACCAGAACTGCACTCAATACCCCAAATTAGGAACAAGAGAAAATCTGCAGAAGCTGGAAGTCAAAGCAATACATACGAATTGCTGGAGGACCTCAGCAGGCCAGGTAGCACCTATGGAAAAGAGTAAACAGTCGGCATTTTGGTCTGAGACCCTTCAACTAAATAAGGCTTCACCAACATCCTTTACACCTTTAACATAACATCCCGACTCCTGTACATAATATTTTGATTTAAGCCAAAAGTTCTCTTTACAACCTATCGACCTATGACTCCACGTTCAAGGAATTATGGATCAGTATTCTGTCTATTACACTCCTCAGTGCCCTACCATTGCCTTTCCTCACAACTGTTTCCCATCTATCTTCATATCATCAATTAGTTTAGCAGTCAAATGTCATCTCTGTCATAATTGTAGGTTGCAAGTACTTGAGCCAACACCGATCTCTGGTACCCCTCCATATTTATCACTTATCAACCTAAGTAATCATTCAATAGGGGAGGAGATGGTGCAGAAGAGATTCACCTGGCTGTTGCCTAGGATGGAACATTTCTGGTTTGGGGATAGACTAGATCTATTCTCCCTGTCCCAGGAGGATATGAGAGGACGTTACTGAAATATACAAAATAATGAGTGTACAGATACTGTAGGCTGCAAGAAACATATCCCCTTATCAGAACTGGAGGACACAGATTTAGGGTAAGGGGAAAGAAATGCAGAGGGAATTTGAAAGAGCACCTTCTTCGCCCAGAGAGTGCTGAGTACCAGGAAGGAGTAGTGAATGCAGAGTCACTATCTGCATTTATGAGGTATGTAGACAATTACTTGAAACTCCTAGGTATAGGGTTAAGAGTGGAAAGATGGGATTGCCTTAGGTTGCATGCCACCAGGCTCAGGAACAGTTATTACCCTACAACCATCAGACTCCTGAACCAGCATGGATGACTCCACCCACCTCAATACTAAGCTGACTCCACAGCCTATGGACTCACTTTGAAGGACTCTACCACTCATGGTCCCAGTATTATTTATTTTTTTAAAAAAATCTTTTGCACCGTTTGTCTTCTTTTGCACATTGGTTGTTTGTCAGCTTTTGGTTATGTATATATTTTAATAAATTGTATTATATTTCTTAAGGTTGTATAGCCGGGTGTGGTAGTGGGGATAAGCTACCTAATGAGGTGTGTATCAAATAGTCACTGAACACCAAGCCCAGCTCCTGACCTTCACATGTGGCTTAGCTACTAAGCCTGAAGGAACCCTTTTTACTGAGAGGAGAAGGGGCAAAGGTGCCTTAAAATCAGTTGCTTTGGGTAGATGGTGCTTGTCAGCTGTAGTGGGCAGCTCATCTAGAAAGCAAGTCTGATCTCAAGCCTCCTCTGCCTTTGGGAGGGGCTTCTGGAGGAAGCTCAGAGGGAAAGCCGCCGTTCCTAAAGCGGTCTTTCAATGAGGTCAGCTCTGACTGGCAACTCCACTGATGCCAAACTGCACCGGTCCCTGCCGTTCCTTTGGTTTCATCGGCTTGCTCTCCATATTGTTCTGCCCTGACCTGCATACTTAGACAGCTAGCACACAAACATCCATGGTCAAGTAACCCCACCATCCAGACCATGCCCTTTACCCCACCGCCACCATCAGGCAGGAGATACAGAAGCTTGAAGCTCCCCATCATCAGCTTTGCGAACAGCTACTTCCCTTCATCTATCCATATTGTGCTGCCCTGACTTGCATACTTGCTTGGGTATCATGTAGAGAGCTAGGACGTGACATCTGTGGTCGACCCCAACCAATGGAGGACCTCAAGATTGTATTTCTTTAGTTTCCTGTAAATGCCTGAAAGAAAATTAATCTCAAAATAGTGCTTAGTGACATACACGTACTTTTGCTTTGACTTGACTTTGACTGAAATGGATGGATGCCCACTAGTCAGTGTGGACAAGATAGACTGAATGGCCTCTTTCCACACTGTGACTAAGACCCATTTATTCAAGCATCCAGTTTCTTGTTAGTTTGGCAGCCCTTTATCCATGTTACTCCCTTGCCACGAGCAGTGCTATTTGAAATGTTAACCAGCTGTTCAAAGTTAGTGTGCATTACAATGTCTTTTTTTCGGTCAGGAAACATTGATGCTTTCAGTGCTTGGCCTGGCTTCCTGGGAGAGTTCATGCTGTTCTCACACAGTAACGGGTTACTCCTAACACCATTTTAATTGCATATTTTCATTACTTTTCTTTTTGCAGAATTCAAACCTCCAGCGTTAATATGGATAAACATCCATTAATTTTCACTCTTCACACTTCAAGAAACCCATGTGCAATTGTTATTTTTAAGCTGGGCCACTTTTGTGCCAGCAGTCCAAAGACACAGGAATTTCATGTTGGTTTATAAATTAACTTCGTGTGGTGAGGCAGAGTGCATTTAAGTGGAAGGGGTCAAAGTTGACATCCTTCTAAATTGACAAGATTTAGTCGACATCTGTAAATTATTCAGCAGCCTGCCCTAATTTGAAGTCATATCCAGTTTATAATTATCAGTTTTCCATGAAATGCTGTTAAAATTGCGACTTCACCTAATTTTTGGAATTCCGAGATTATCACTTGGAAAATGATCTTTTTTTAATCTATAATAGTAAAGAATTACGACAAGATTATTTTAATTACTTTAATGGAAAATCCTACAAAAGAAGTGGATACAGCCCATTTATTCATCTATTGATATATAGTGCAGAATAAGCCCTTCCAGCCCTACAAGCCTCACTGTCCAGCAATCCCCTATTTAATCTTAGTCTAATCACAGGACAATTTACAATGACCAATTAACCACACTGGTATGACTTTGGACTGTGGGAGGAAACCCTCGCGGTCAAGGGGAGAAAGTACAAAGGTGGGAATGGATCCCCTGCTGCCTGTACTGCAAAGTGTTATGCTAACCACTACACTGCTGTGCTGCCCAAATACGGCAAGAGAAATTACTTATTCATAAATTGATAATGGAAATGGTTATCCATATTATGATCCCCTAAGCAGCCTTTTGTCTCAGTCCTACCTGTACAGATCCTGTCGCAGTTGTTTAGCTAAGCGGCTGAACGTTGCCTGGAATTTTTTCGCTTTTTTTTTGAGATACGTAATGCAGAGTCTGTTTGTGATTTAGGATGTGCTACTTGAAGTAGAAGCACTGAGTGTGTGTGCCTTCAAGATCGTGTACCTCCTCCCTGATTGTAGAGGGCATCTCCTGGGAATTTATCATCATGATTATCATTATGTGCCCTGTTGTATGACATGGGCAAACATTGTCTCCCATCTGTGTTTAATCTGAAAAGTTCTGAAAATCCCTTCATAATTTTTGCTTGACCATCCCTTGATGTAACTCGTGAACACCATGCACTGATGCCATGTCTTTTTCTTCCATCAGCCTGGGTGGTGCGGGTCCTTCATAACGGATGCTGCCTTTTTGACAATGTCCTTGATGTTGAGGAGGCTAGTGCCCTTGATAGAGCTGGTTGAGTTTACGACTCTGTGCTGCTTTTTCCAATCCTGTGCAGTGGCCCCTCCATACCAGAGGGTGATACAACTCAATTTCATTGCACCTCTTCTCTTTTTTTAATCCTCCCTGCATTCTGATCCATTTCCTCCAAATTCACAGCTCACTGGGGGCAATTTACAGTGGGGAATTAACCTACCAACTGGCATGTCTTTGGGATGTGAAGGGAAACCGGAGCACCCAGATAAAACTCATACAGTCACAGAGGGAACTTGCAGACTCCACGCAGAGAGTACCCAAGGTCAAGATTGAATCGACACCTCTGGGTCCAAGAGGCAGCAGCTCTACTCGATGTAACACCAAATCACCCAGTAATTCTCTTCCTTGTTGTATAATCACAAAAAAACTGGAGAACGTAGAGTCATAGAAAAGTACAACATAGAAACAGGTCCTTTGGCCCATCTAGTCCATGCTGAACCATATTAAACTGCCTCCTCTCATTGACCTACACCTGGACCACAGCCCTCCCTATCCCTACCATCCATATACCTATCCAAACTTCTCTTAAACGTTGAAATCAAGCTCACATGCAACATTTGCACTGGTAGCTCATTCAACACTCCAACAACCCTCCGAGTGAAGAAGTTTTCCCTCATGCTCTTGTTAAACTTTTTCACAAAGCAGTTACTCATTATCTCTATTCATGAGGGCACATTGTTTCACATCCATATTGCAATGTTAGAACAGCATGGGAGATTTCAATATGCAAGGAGATTGGGAAAATCAGGTTGGTGCTGGATTACAGGAGGGGAAATTTCTAGAATGCCGACAAGATGACTTTTTCGAGCAGCTCATGATTGAGCTCACAAGAGGATCAGCTATTCTGGATTGGGTGTTGTGCAACGAACCTGAACTGATTAAAGAGCTTAAGGTAAAAGAAGATCAGGGGTCAGAGATCAGGTTGAACAAGTTAGGTCTCTATTCATTGGAGCGTAGAAGGTTGAGGGGGGATTTGATCGAGGTATTTAAAATTTTGAGAGGGATAGATAGAGTTGACGTGAACAGGCTGTTTCCATTGAGAGTAGGGGAGATTCAAACGAGAGGACATGATTTGAGAGTTAGGGGGCAGAAGTTTAAGGGAAACACGAGGGGGTATTTCTTTACTCAGAGGGTGATAACTGTGTGGAATGAGCTTCCTGTAGAAGAAGTAGAGGCCAGTTCAGTTGTGTCATTTAAGGTAAAATTGTATAGGCATATGGACAGGAAAGGAGTGGAGGGTTATGGGCTGAGTGCGGGTAGGTGGGACTAGGTGAGATTAAGAGTTTGGCACGGACTAGGAGGGCCGAGATGGCCTGTTTCCGTGCTGTGATTGTTATATGGTTATAATATGATTGAATTCACCCTGAAATTTGAGAAGCTGAAGTCAGGCATATCAGTATTACAGTGGAGTAAAGGGAATTACAGAGGCATGAGAGAGGAGCTGATTGGAAAAGAACACTGGCAGGAATTATGGCAGAGCAGCAATGGACGGAATTTCTGGAAGCAATTCGGAAGGCACAGGATATAAAGAGGAAGAAGTATTCTAAAGACAAGATGACACAACCGTGGCTAACAAGAGAAGTCAAAGCCAACATAAAAGCCAGAGAGGGCATATAATAGAACAAAGATTACTGAGAAATTAGATTGGAAGCTTTTAAAAACCAACAGAAAGCAACCAAAGAAGCTATTAAGAAGGTATAGATGGAATATAAAAGTAAGCTAGCTAATAATATTAAAGAGGATACCAAAACTTTCTTCTGATATATAAAATGTAGAAGAGAGGTGACAGTGGATATCAGACCACTGGAAATAATGCTGGAGAGGTACTAATGGGGGATAACAAAATGGTGAATGAACTAAATAAGTATTTTGCATCAGTCTTCACTAACAGTATGGTAAAATTTCCAGGTGTCGGGGCATGAAGTGTATGAAGTTACCATAACTAGACAGTAAAGTTCTTGGGAATCTGAAAGGTCTGAAGGTAGATAAGTCACCTGGACCAGGTGGTGTACACCCCAGAGTTCTGAAAGAGGTGGCTGAGGAAATTGTGGAGGCATTAATAATGGCATTTCAAGAATCACTAAATTCTGGAATGGTTTCCAAAGACTGGAAAATTACAAATACCACTCCACTCTTCAAGACGGGAGAGAGGCAGAAGAAAGGTCTGACATCAGTGAGTGGGAAGATGTTGAAGTCCATTATTAAGGTTGAGTTCTCAGGATACTTGGAGATATGTGATAAAATAGGGTGTGGTCAGCATGGTTTCCTCAAAGGAAAATCTTGCCTGACAAATCTGTTGGAATTTGTTGAAGAATAACAAGCAGGATAGATGAAGGAGAATCGGTTGATGTTGCATACATCACAAGGACTAAGCTGTTCCTGAATTGTTGAGTGTGTGCCTTCAAGTCTTGTACCTCCTCCCTGATAGTAGCAATAAGGAGAGAGCATGTCCTGGGTGATGGGATCCTTAATGATGGATGCTGTCTTTTTGAGGCATCATTCCTGGATGCTGAGGAAGTTAATGCCTGTGATGGAGCCGACTCAGTTCACATCTTTCTGCAGCTTCTTTCATTCTTCTGCGGTAGCCTTCCCTCCCCATACCGGATGGTGATACGGCCAGTTGGAATGCTCTCCATGGTGCATCTGTAGAAATTTGTGATTGTCTTTGATGGCATACCAAATCTCCTTAATCTCCTAATGAAATATAACTGCTGTCATGCCTTCTTTGGAACTGCATGAATACGCTGGGCCCTGGATAAATCCTCAGAGATGTTGACACCCGGGAACTTGAAGCTGCTCACTCTTTCCACTTCTGATCCCTCAATGAGGACTGATGTGTGTTCCCTCATCTTACCCTCTCTGAAGTCCACAATCCATCAGTTCTTTAGTCTTACTGCCACTGCGTGCAATGCTGTTGCTGTTGTAGGGTAACATAACTGGGAGAACTATACATAATTCACAACCACCGACACTGTGATGGCCTTTCAGTTTAAGAAGCTGGGTCTGACATGATGACCTTATTACGTAAAGATTCTTAGCTTCCTTTTGCTTTTAGGTTTTGGAGTTCAATAAAATGTGATACAGGTTTCATTAAACATAAAATGCCTTACTTCATAAAGAATAGAAAAATAGAAGGCTATGGATAACCCTAGGTAATTTCTAAAGCAACTACATGTGCGGCACAGCATTGTGGGCCAAAGGGCCTGTATTGTGCTGTAGGTTTTCTATGTTCTATGTTCATTTTATTTGAGAAACCCTACATTGGCAATACTGATGCTCTAGGATGTTTCCAGAGTTATTGAACATGTCAGACAACGCAGTTGCTTAGAAACTGCTGGAGCTTTGGGAGCAAAATGCAGGGTTTGTACTAGCCCGATCTGCTCTGCGAGAAGTCACTGCTGACAACACCATGTGGTAGCACACTCAGCAATTCCATGGCTACAAGAGTGGTGAGTCTGCTCGAACACCTACCTAAACACAATAAATATTGATCACCAAAAATTCCCCTTTCACAGACATTTGGACTATTGGAGTCTGAGCACACCAAACAGTTGCTCTCCTTGCCTGGTCTCGGTGATGCAAAGCTGGTGGAGCTAAAGGACCACTTGCTGTCTCTCCTGGGAAATCACCATCCTTGTTTTATTTTTAAAGAATTCTTCACACGGCAATTGCTTGATCAAGTTTGCATAACCCTCACTAATGCACCTATGAAGGATCATAGGGAGCTTGCTAAAATGGCTGATAGTCTACACTCAGCCAGGCAGAGGTACATAATTCCTCCTCTTTCCACGCCTCAATAAGTCCAGTCAGCAAGACCCTCAACTTAAGGACACCAGCAGCTGCTAAACAGACAAGGTCGGACCTGTGGTCTTATCATGCTCACTTTGGTAGGAATGGCCAGAAGTGCTGACCATCTTGCAGCTTCAACAGTACCTGTGCATTGCGACATCAGAGGTCAATGAACACCGTAGGTTCCAGTAGCCAAGTATGCCTAGTGTCATCACGGACACCATTAAGAACAACGCGTGTCACAACCATGGATTCAGCAGTGCAGTAGACACGGCAATTGCACTTGTGAATACACACGAGTCAGCTATATCACTATTTAATTGTGATAGTATTTAACTCCATACTTGTCATCATAGTGCTTGTCAAGACTTGGACAGAGCACAGCACGCTTTGCTGCCTGTTTGTATTCTGCCTTGCCTGAGAAATTGGACTGTCGGGTCAACGGACTCTGTAGGCTAGCGGTATTTGTTAAGTGTTTAGATGATCTTCGTTTTCCATTTGAGAGTTTTAGTTAATGGCCCTGTTTGGCCTAGTGTTTTATTTTCCCCGTAACACTGTTGACATTAAAGTCTGTGAACTATCGGCCTGCTTCAGTGTCTCTCACTCCGCACTTGGGCCATATCCGAACCAGGAGATAACGCTTCCTGTGTGATGGGGTGCTCAAGTGAGTGTGCTGCTAGCATCGCCTAATGATAAGAAGGCAAAGAGCGGCGAGACTTCACTGGAGGCTGCCAACAGCAGCAAGATCCATACTTGCAAGACATAATGGATGGCACTCTGCTTCAGGGACTTCATCCTGGCTAAAGTAGCTAGACCTCTGCCCAGAGCAGATTTCCTGCGTGCCCAAGGACTGTTAGTTGATCTTAAGAACTGCTGGCTTTTGGATATCAAGGACTTTGAGACATTACCCTGCTCCCCCAGTGAGTTCCCCACAATGATTCTGTCAAGCACATGCACCACTGCATATGAGTTTACTCGACTGTTGGGCGAATTCCCAAACCTCACTAAGCCCACATTCTCCACTACTGTTGCAAAACATGGGGTTGAACACTATATTCCCACAACCTGCATGCTTAGACTGGACCCGGAAAAGCTGGCAACCGTGAAGACTGAATCTGCCAACATGGAAAGACTCTGCATTGTGCACCAGTTGAATACCCCCAGGGCTTCACCCCTCCATATGGTCCATATGGTTGCTGTCAATGTGGTGATAACAGGTGCCTTAACGAGGCCCCCCCCCCCAATCGTTACCCAGTCCCACACATCCAGGACTTTTCTGCATGCTTAGCTGGAAAATTAATTTTTTTAACAAAGTTAATCTAGTTAGGGGTTACCATCAGGTGCCCGTGTGTTCGAAGTGCATCCCCAAAACAGCTGTGATAACCTGTATGGCCTTCTTGAGCTTCTTCGCTTGCCATTTGTGCTGAAAAATGAGCATAGGCTTTCCAACGGCTGCTGGACTCTGTATTAAAAGACCTAGATTTTCTTTGATGCTGCCTGGCCTGCTGTGTTCCACCAGCATTTTGTGTGTGTTGTTGTTTGAACTTCCAGCATCTGCAGATTTCCTCGTGATTGCACTTAGATTTTCTTTTTGTTTACCTGGATAACACACTTGTCGCCAGCGCGTCCAAATCCAAACACTCTGCACACTTCTCGAGTGCTCAGGCCAACACGGATTGATTAGTAACCCTCCCAAACGACACTGACTTTCTCGGCCCTCATACTTCCGCAGAAAATGCAAAACAAAAGTCATTGCTATTATGGATTTCCCACTGCCCCACACTACCAGAAACTACAGGAGCTTTCAGGTACGGTGCATTTCTATTAGCACTTCACGCTGTGAGCTACTGACCTTGTGCTTCCCCTGTATAGTGTGTTCAAAGGCAATACCCCTAGTCTAGTGCTCGACTGGTCAGCAGACGTGACAGCCACCCATCTTCTTCCAACGGCAGCTCCATCCCCCCAACAGTAAGTACAGCACGTGTGACCTTGAGCTTCTCTGTCTCTATCTGGCTGTCTGCCATTTTCATTTTCTTCTCAAGGGTCACCATTTCATGGCGTTCTTTGGCCACAACCCCCTCGTGCGCGTGATGGCCAAAATAACAGACCCTTGGTCTGTACGGCAGCAATGCTACCTGGCCTACATATCGGAGTTCACAACTGATATACAACATATCAAGGGGTGGAAGTAATGCGTGAATGATTGCCTCTCATGGCCAGCAATTGAGGCAGTGCATATAGGGGTTGACCATGCTGGCAGCTGACCCAGAGGCCCAGGCTTACTGAACGACAGCAACGGAACTGAAAATGGTTGACATTAAGTTCAGGGAGGCTGGGATTTCTCTCCTGTGTGATGTCTCAACAGATTGTCCTCACCCTATTGTGCCTGCAAACTGGAAACGGACTTTTATCAACTCCATACATGGCCTCTTGCATCCGGGCCGGAAACAGAAACTGTTGTACTAAAGGTTGTGTGGCATGGCTTCAGAAAGGACGTGTGTGATCGGACTGCAGCAAGTGTGGAGAGCACAAGTTAACTGTCACGCTTAGGTGACATTGGCACCTTTCAAGGTCTCTGGTTTGACCATGTCAATGTGGACCTTGCTGGTCCTCTTCCCCACTCCCACCCCCGCAATTTCACGCAACTCCTTACTAAGGTGGGGCATACCACCAGGAGGCCAGGGGTTGTCTATCTACCTTTCCCGATGGCCACCAGACATGGCTTGGACCCTTACCAGCACCGGGGTTGCTCGGTTTGGCACCCATCTGATATTTCCTCCGACTACAGACCCAAATTCAGATCAGACCTCTGGGATGCAATGGCCTTGAACCTCAGTGTTAGGCTACCTCACACCAGGGCATATCACCCACAGTCCAAAGGCCTGGGCAAGCAGTTTCACTGCTCCTTAAAGGCTGCGAGGAGGGCTTTCCTGACCGATGAGTGTTGGCATCAGTATTGATCTTTTAGAAGTCAATAGATTCTGGCATGGCTCTGGAGGACTGGAAGATTGCAAATGTCACTCCGCTATTTAAGAAGGGGACAAGGAAGCAAAAAGGAAATTATAGACCTGTTAGCTTGACATCGGTTGTTGGGAAGTTGTTGGAGTCGATTATCAAGGATGAGGTTACGGAGTACCTGGAGGCATATGACAAGATAGGCTGAACTCAGCATGGTTTCCTTAAAGGAAAATCCTGCCTGACAAACCTATTGCAATTTTTTAGGAAATTACAAGTAGGCTAGACAAGGGAGATGCAGTGGATGTTGTGTGTTTCAATTTTCAGAAGGCTTTTGACAAGGTGCCACAGATGAGGCTGCTAAACAAGATAAGAGCCCATGGAATTACAGGAAAGCTACATACATTGGTAGAATTTTGGCTGATTGGCAGGAAACAGAGAGTGGGAATAAAGGGATTCCATTCTGGTTGGCTGCTGGTTACCAGTGGTGTTCCACAGGGGTCTGTGTTGGGGCCGCTTCTTTTTACGTTGTATATCAACGATTTGGATTATGGAATAGATGGCTTTGTGGCTAAGTTTGCTGATGATACAAAGATAGGTGGAGGGGCCGGTAGTGCTGAGGAAACAGAGAGTCTGCAGAGAGACCTGGATAGATTGGGGGAATGGGCAAAGAAGTGGCAAATGAAATACAATGTTGGAAAGTGTACGGTCATGCACTTTGGTAGGAAAAATAAACGGGAAAACAATTATTTAAATGGGGAGAGAATTCAAAGTTCTGAGATGCAACAGGACTTGGGAGTCCTCGCGCAGGATACCCTTAAGGTTAACCTCCAGGTTGAGTCGGTGGTGAAGAAGGCAAATGCAATGTTGGCATTCATTTCTAGAGGAATAGAATATGGGAGCAGGGATGTGATGCTGAGGCTCTGTAAGACGTCACTTGGAGTATTGTGATTAGTTTTGGGCTCCTTATTTAAGAAAGGATGTGCTGATGTCGGAGAGGGTTCAGAGAAGATTCACTAAAATTATTCCAGGAATGAGAGGGTTAACATATGAGGAACGTTTGACCGCTCTTGGACTGTACTCCTTGGAGTTTAGAAGAATGACGGGGGACCTCATAGAAACATTTCGAATGTTGAAAGGCATGGACAGAGTGGATGTGGCAAAGTTGTTTCCCATGGTGGGGGGAGGCTAGTATGAGAGGACATGACTTGAGGATTGCAGGGCACCCGTTCAGAACAGAGATGCAAAGAAATTTTTTTAGCCAGAGGGTGGTAAATCTGTGGAATTTGTTGCCACGTGCGGCAGTGGAGGTCAAGTCATTGGGTGTATTTAAGGCAGAGATTGATAGGTATCTGAGTAAGGGCATCAAAGGTTATGGTGAGAAGGTGGGGGAATGGGACTAAATGGGCAAATGAATCAGCTCATGATGAAATAGTGGAGCAGACTCAATGGGCCAAATGGCCGACTTCTGCTCCTTTGCCTTATGGTCTTATGGCATGATCGGCTCCCCTGGGTCCTGCTGGGGCTCAGAGCAACTCCAAAGGAGGACCCACAGACGTTTGTGACAAAGTTGGTTTATGGGCAGCCTTTATGAGTGCCAGGCATTCCTGACGCCACAACCGCCCGGTCAGATTCTTAACAGTGTTGCACTCTCCTCAGTAAATTCAATTCCTTTTCCTATTCCTGCCTCCCATCATGGCGTACACCACTCTTGGGTTCCTGTTGATCTACCTCCTACCTTGTCTGTTTTCATCTGCCATGATGCACACCAACATCCCCTTAGGCCCCCTTACGATGGCCTGTTCTGCATTTTGGAAAAGGGAGAAAATAATTTTATCATAGATAAGAGGGTTAAAGTTGAATGTACTTCAGTAGATCTCTTTAAACTGGTCCACCAAGATTTGGAGTATTCAACTGCCATGCCTCTGGCGTCACTTGACCATGAGCATATGAACACCCCTCTGGACGAGCCAGAGGCACCTCTGTTGCATATGTGGAGTATACAGTATATCCTCCACACATGCAACACAGGACCTAAGCTGGGTGGCCTTGCCCGAGCTCCAGACAGGCTCACAACGCCGGTTTTAGAGAATTCTGGGGGGAGGGCCTGTGTAAGGTCGTGTAAATGGGGGGAATGTACATAATTCACAACCACCAACATGGAGTTGGGGTTTCACTTTAAGAGGCTGGTCTGATGTGATGACTTAATTATGTATAGATTTTTAGTACACTTTTGTGTCTGGGTTTTGGAGTTTAATAAAATGTGATACAGGTTTCATTAAACATAAAATATCTCACTTTTTTATTTGTGAAATTCTACACTGCAACATCACTCCAGTAGCTGATATGCCTTGTTCCTGTAACCACCTGAAATTCTGCCAACAATAGCTGTGTCATAAGCAAATTTATAGATTGCATTCGAGCTGTGACTAGCCACAGAGTCTTGGGGGTAGAGTGAGTAGAGCAGTGGGCTAAGCACACATCCTTGAGGGGCACCAGTGTTGTCAGTAAGGTGGAGATGTTACGTCTGATCCACACTGACGGGGTACTTCTAGCGGGTCAGTGGTGGATGCGGGTTCGATTTCAACTTTAAGAGAAATTTGGATAGGTACATGATGGCCTGGATGCAAGTCAATGGGACTGGGCAGGTTATTAGTTTGGCATGGAGTAGATGGGCCAAAGGGCCTGTTTCTGTGCTATAGTGTTCAATGACTATGACTCCAATACAAGGGAGCATAATTTTAATGTGATTGGATGAAAGTATATGGAGGATGTAAGAGGCAAGTTTCTTTACACAGAGAGTGATGAGTGCATGGAAAATTCTGCCAGGGATGGTGGTCGAGTCACATACATCAGGGGCATTTAAGAAACTCTTAGATAAGCAGAGGGATGTTGGAAAAATGGAAGGTTAAGGAGGAAGGAAGGGTTAATTTGATCTTAGAGTAGGTTAAAATGAGAACACGTGGGCCGAAGGACCTGTACTGTGTAGTCCTGTTCTACGTTCTGTAAGATAGTATCAGGTAGGATTCTCAGGGAAATAAAACTGGTAAGTGCAGGATTAGTGTAAGTGGGTGGTTGATTGGTGACTCATTGGGTTGAAGGGCATGTTTCCTTGCTATTACTCTCTGTGACGCACATCTAACCCCACCCATGGAAAGAGTTACCACCATTTACCTTCAAAACCATTCTATCATTAAAGACCTCCATCCCACAATACATGATGTCTCCTCATTACTTCTATCAAAGAGGAGGTACAGCAGCCTGCAGACACACATTCAACATTTCAGGAAGAGATTCATCCCCTCCGTCACCAGGTTTCTGAATGGGCAATAACGCCACAACCACACCCTCACCACTTTCTGCTCTCGATTTGCACTATTCGGGGTTGCGATTGTGGGAGATTTTAATTTTCCACACATAGACTGGGAAGCCCATCCTGTAGAAGGGCAGGATGGTTTAGAGTTTGTAAAATGTGTGCAGGATAGTTTCTTTGCAGCAATACATAGAGGTATCAACTAGAGAAGGGGCAGCGTTGGATCTCCTGTTAGGGAATGAGATAGGTCAGGTGATGGATATATGTGTTGGGGAGCACTTCACTTCCAGTGATCACAATGCCATTAGTTTCAATATAATTATGGAGAAGGATAGGACTAGAACCAGGGTTGAGATTTTTGATTGGAGAAAGGCTAACTTTGCGGAGATGCAAAAGGATTTAGATTTAGAGTGGATCGGGACAATTTGTTTTATGGGAAGGATGTAATAGAGAAATGGAGGTCATTTAAAGGTGAAATTTTGAAGGTACAGAATCTTAATGTTCCTGTTAGGTTGAAAGGAAAGGTTAAAAGTTTGAGAGCCATGGTTTTCAAGGGATATTGGAAACTTGGTTTGGAAAAAGAGAGATATCTACAATAAATATAGGCAGCATGGAGTAGATGAGGTGCTCGAGGAATATAAAGAATGTAGAAAGAATCTTAAAAAAGCAATTAGAAAAGCTAAAAGAAGATATGAGGTTGCTTTGGCAAGTAAGGTGAAAATAAATCCAAAGGGTTTCTACAGTTATACTAATAGCAAAAGGATGGTGAGGGATAAAATTGGTCCCTTAGAGAATCAGAGTGGACAGCTATGTGTGGAGCCAAAAGATTTTGAACGATTTCTTTTCTTTGGTATTCACTAAGAAGGATATTGAATTGTGTAAGGTAAGGGAAACAAGTAGGGTAGTTATGGAAACTATGACGATTAAAGAAAGAAACTGGTGCTTTTCAAGAATATAAAAGTGGATAAATCTCTGGATCCTGATAGGATATTCCCTAGGACCTTGAGGGAAGTTAGTGTAGAAATAGCAGGGGCTCTGGCAGAAATATTTCAAATGTCATTAGAAAAGGGGGTGGTGCCAGAGGACTGGTGTATTGCTCATGTAGTTCCATTGTTTTAAAAGGGTTCTAAGTGTAAACCTAGTAATTATCGGCCTGTAAGTTTGACGTCAGTGGTGGGTAAATTAATGGAAGGTATTCTTAGAGATGATATATATATTTATCTGGATAGACAAGGTCTGATTAGGAACAGTCAACATGGATTTGTGGTGGAAGGTCATGTTTGACAAATCTTATTGAATTTTTTGATGAGGTTACTAGGAAAGTTGAGAAGGGTAAAGCAGTGGATGTTGTCTATATGGACTTCAGTAAGGCCTTTGACGAGGTTCCACACAGAAGGTTAGGAAGGTTCAATTGTTAGGTATTAATATTGAAGTAGCAAAATGGATTCAACAGTGGCTGGATGGGAGATGCCAGAGAGCCGTGGTGGATAACTATTTGTCAGGTTGGAGGCCGGTGACTAGTGGTGTGCCTCAGGGATCTGTACTGGGTCCAATGTTGTTTGTCATGCACATTAATGATCTGGATGATGGGGTGGTAAATTGGATTAGTAATTATGCAGATGATACGAAGATAGGTGGCGTTGTGGATAATGAAGTAGGTTTTCAAAGCTTGCAGAGAGATTCAGGCCAGTTAGAAGAGTGGGCCGAAAGATGGCAGATGGAGTTTAAGCAACACACACAAAATGCTGGTGGAACACAGGCAGCATCTATAGGGAGAAGCGCTGTTGACGTTTCAGGCCGAGACCCTTCATCAGGACTTACTTCTTCAGTGTAGGCATCACTGGCAGAAGCTTCGCAGTAGTGAATTTAAAAGGCAAACATGGGGAAATCTGCATATGCTGGAAATTCAAGCAACACACACAAAATGCTGGTGGAACACAGCAGGCTAGGCAGCATCTATAGGGAGAAGTGCTGTTGACGTTTTGGGCTGAGACCCTTCGTCAGGATGGAGTTTAATGCTGGTAAGTGTGAGGTGCTACATTTTGGAAGGAATAATCCAAGTAGAAAATACATGGTAAATGGTAGAGCATTGAGGAATGCAGTGGAACAGAGTGATCTAGGAATAATGGTGCATAATTCCCTCAAGGTGGAATCTCATGTGGATCAGGTGGTGAAGAAAGCTTTTGGTATGTTGGCCTTTATAAATCAGAGCATTGAGTATAGGAGTTGGGATGTAATGTTAAAATTGTACAAGGCATTGGTAAGGCCGAATTTGGAGTATTGTGTACAGTTCTGGTCAGTGAATTATAGGAAAGATAACAACAAAATAGAGAGTGTACAGAGAAGATTTACTAGAATGTTACCTGGGTTTCAGCACTTAAGTTACAGGTAAAGGCTGAACAAGTCTTTATTCTTTGGATCGTAGAAGGTTGAGGGGGGACTTGATAGAGGTATTTAAAATAATGAGGGGGATAGATCGAGTTGACATGGATAGGCTTTTTCCATTGAGAGTGTAGGAGATTCAAACAAGAGGACATGATTTGAGAGTTAGGGGGCAAAAGTTTAAGGGTAACATGAGGGGGACTTACTTTACTCAGAGAGTGGTAGCTGTGTTGAACGAACTTCCAGTAGAAGTGGTAGAGGCAGGTTCGGTATTGTCATTTAAAGTAAAATTGGATAGGTATATAGACAGGAAAGGAATGGAGGGTTATGGGCTGAGTGCAGGCCAGTGAGAGTAAGCGTCAGCACGGACTAGAAGGGCTGAGATGCTGTTTCCGTGCTGTAATTGTTATATGGTTATATTCATTTCATCCGTCATTAAGGACCCCCATCACTCAGGACATGCCCTCTTCCCATTGCCACAATCAGGAAGGAGGGACAGAAACTCAAAGGCACACCCACAACATTTTAGGAGCAGCTTCTTCTCTGCATCTGATTTCTGAACAGACGTTGAGTCCACAAACACTACCTCACCACTTATTCATTTCCATCTTTGCACTACATGAATTACAGTAAATATACACACACACTTACTGTAATTCATGTTTCCCCCCATTATTTTGTATTTCATTGTACTGTTGCCACTTAGGGAACAAATTTCAGGACATATTCAGTGATATTATACCCGATTCTGATTATATATTATTGCAATTTATAGTATATTTTATGTATTGCACGGTCCTGTTTTTGCAAAGTGACAAATTTGATGACATACACCAGTAGTAATAAACCTGATTCTGAAATGAGACTGATATGAGATTAGGGTAGTTGTCGATGGCCAGTGCAAACTCAGGGCCGTTTTCTGTGTTGTATTTCAATGACTCTGCAATACAGAAAAACGTAGGCAGCAATATTTTAACAGTCTGTAAACTTTTATCAACAGATTTATTTTTATTATGTACAAAATGTTTTGACAAATTAAAACAGTTTTAAGGTATCATTAGGATAACTACGAAAAGACAAAGATATGGTCTGTCTAACATCCTCTGTAGTGACACCATGAGTCAAAATTTAAAACACTGTGTGCAATTTGTAACATCAAGAGTCCTCTCTCATTTCCAGTTCTGCATATCCTCCTATACACTTAAAGTGAATTAAAGAAATCTGTGTATAATTTAGGAAGGAGCATATTCAAAATCTGCACAGATTATTCTATTGAACAGACCATCTACAGGTATTCTAACATAGGTGTTTGTGCCATTCATACATTATACTCATCCAGGAAACACAATTGCACTGTTTTTTAAACTGGAATCCTGCCATCCTGGCCATGCTCTCTTCTCATTGCTGCCATCAGAAAAGATGTCCAACAGCCTTAGGCCCCTGAACCAGTGTGGATAACTTCACACTTCAACACTGTAATGATTCCACAACCTATGGACTCACTTTCAAAGACTCCTAAACTCATGTTCCCAATTTTATTTATTTATTGTGTGCTTGTCTAATTTTCTATCGTACTTGCACAGTTTGCCTTTGCCAATTGGCTGTCAGTCTTTGTGTGCGGTCTTTCATTGATTTTGATTCTGTTGTGTTTCTTTGTTCTACTGTGAATGCCCACAAGAAAATGAATTTCAAGGTAGTATATAGTGACATATACATACTTCTGGACTTTTAACAATTATTTGAACAACTTCCAAAATCATATTTGTGCTAACAATAGAAAAATCATTTTCATAAACAACACGATGCTAGACTCCTGCACAAGATTCAGTAGAAAACTCTGCTTTTCTGTTAACCCTTGCACAAAGTATCTAATTGACAGTCAACTGATTGAAAGGTGATTATAAACTGCATTATCTGAGATATTTATCAGCAACGCTGGATAAACAGGGGCCTTAGCATCGTCAATAATCCCTCCCACTCGTCCACCAAACTCTTTGACACCCTACCATCAGGGAGGAGGTGCTGTAGCATTAGGACAAAAATTATCAGAAAATGAAACAGCTTCTTTTCACAGCCCTAAGACTACTGAACTCCCTGCCATCACCCAGGTCTCATCATGTATAAAAAGCCAGTAGCATTACACTGTTTACTTTTTAATTTGAGTCATGAATGCACCTTAATATCTGTTAATTTATTTGTGGTAATATGTGTGTGTGTGCGTGTGCGTGTGCGTGTGCGTGTGCATGTGCGTGTGCGTGTGCGTGTGTGTGTGTGTGTGTGTGTGTGTGTTACATGTCCTGTGTTGTGTACCTTGGTCCGGAGGAACATTGTTTCTTTTGGCAGTTTACATGTATACAGTTGAAATGACAATAACTTTGAACTTGATTAAGCAAATACATCTTTCCTACACATATACTGTCATAAATATAGTTACATAGATACATTGGCAGTCAATTAAAACACTGTTAGGTGCTGTTCAAAAACTTAATTATATAATATTACTATTTGAAATATAATTTACTAATACAAAGTGTCCCAGTTCACATACTCAAATTTATAGCAATGTACGTCAAGAAAATACAATGTTGTGATATGTACAGTGTGATAAAAACTGACATTAAAAAAGTTTTAAAAAAGGCAATTTAATTCTAAATCAGTAGTGGATACACGTATCATACAGGTTCCAACAGGTAAACCAGTGAATCTGGAATGCAGTAATATGGTTTTTGTTACTGATGGATAATTTGGATTTTCAGGCAGAAAAAGGCAAAGTCCTTAGCTTATTATCAATGGCACAAGAATGCACAAATAATTACTATTTAGTTTGCCCTAATAAGTAAGTGCAGAGTTGAGTGATGATAATATTTTGAACACAGGAAGGCTCTCCTGCAGCTGAACAAGTAAACTTTATTCATATTGCAGGAGTGGCTAAGAAAGCAGTCCATTAATCTCATTCACCCAGTGAAAATGCTGAACCGAGTCTCTATGCATGTTTCTGGAAATCTCTACAGGACAGACTTAGCAGTCATGCAAATGACATTAGCTTCAGAAATTGCTCAATGTGTATGAGATATGGAAGTGCAGTAGAGTGAGTCTCCGCCCTGCAGGGGCTCCACTCTGTTTCAAGCTGATTGTAAAGAAGCCCTTAATCAAAACAAATGCAGCTTATTAGTGAGACGGACTTCAGAAAATGTGAGATTTATACTTACTTTGCTGATTTTTTTTAACCCTCAGTCTGAAAAGTAGTGAATTCAGTACATTTACCTGATTATAATATTATTTCAGCAGTCATGAAATAAAATAGAAATTCCCCCTGTATTGCAAACGCACAGACATCTTAAATGAGAAACATCATGAATAGTCATTCCTTTTAAATGTTTTATGAACATTTCTAAACACACATTGATCTGTTAGTTAATTCTAATGTTCTTTGGTTGAATTATTCAAAATATATTATTTACTTTGAAGATTTCACACAAAATACTTCACAGGTCTGCTATTTTTAACCTGTGGAACTTAGTATATCAAAGCAATTTATTTTTAAAAACACATTCCAAATATGAAAGGAAACGGGCACTTCTTTTGAAACAAAGCAAACAGGCAGCATCAGTAGTAAAGTGCAGAAAGCAGCCATGACCAACTTTTGACTTAACCAGCCTAGATAACCAAGTGCCCCATTTGAGACAGGGCTGGCAAAAGAGGAGTGACTGAGTAACAAAGACGCATGACATCAACTGGTCAACTTGTTTGTACTGGGTTAGAAATAAGTACTGTCTAGAAGACACAGACTGCTAGAATCTGCCGGACACTCTTCCATGGAACTTCCCAACGTTTGTTGCCTTTGGACATGTTTTTCCAGGAGCAGAGGGACATAGAACATTACAGCACAGTACAGGCCCTTCGACACACAATGCTGTGCCAACCTTTTAACCTATTCCAAGATCAATCTAATGCATCCATCCCACATAGTCCCATTTCTTTTTCATCCATGTGCCTATCTCAGACTCTCTTAAATGTAGCTGAGCCTGATGGAAGTCTACAAAATTATGAAGGAATGGACGAGGAAAATAATGATCTTTGTCCCATGGTGAGGGAGTCCAAGACCAAAGGGCATTGGTTTAAAGTGAGGGGTAGGAGCTTTAAAGGGAAACTGAAGGGGAACATTTTCAAAAAAAGATTGATTGTAATCTGGTATCCACTGCCAGAGGTGGAGGATCCTGTCTGAACATTTAAGAAGTATTTGAATTGCAAGGACATAGATGGGTGCAAAGTTTGGCATGGATGTGATGGGCCAAAAGGCATCTTTCTGCACTCAGTGAATCTATGACAAAGTCACCATAAGAATGGAAACATCATTACTCCAGCATTCAATATTTAAATAGACAGGCGTTCCTCACTCAAATTCCTGGGCACACTAGCCCAGCAGTGCAGTGGAACAATGGTGTAGTCAACCCCACTTTTAAAAGGCCAACGAGTAAGGGCCAATAACTTGTGTTTGTCAGTAGTTCCCCCTTTCCAAGAAACACTTCTGAATCACTGTCACATTAAAGACCCACAAAAGTACAGGGCACATTTCTCCATTGCTATGAAGTGGAGTTTGTGGCTAAAATTCCTACCTCAGTCAAAGGACAGGCAGGTAAACCAGTTGCTTAACTCCCTAACACAAGAGATAGCGCAGATACTGGAAATCCAGAGTAACACACACAAAATGCAGTTGGAACTCAGCAAGTCAGGGCTTCTTCCACCTTCCTATCCAACGGCGACGAAGGGTCTCGGTCCGAAACATCGGCTCTTTATGCCTCTCCATAGAAGCTGCCTGACCCGCTGACTTCCTCCAGCATTTTGTGAGTGTAGCTGAAGTCATTGCTGCTTGAAATGATATTTATCCACTGAACAATTCTCAGTGCAATTAAAAAGCAACTTACTGTGAATTCACCTCGCACCTGGCATTTCCTTTACCTGACAATGCTGGATAAGCAGAAAGATATTATTTTAAGTAACAGTTATTTTACTAGGTTTTCATGACAGTGGGTCTTTACAAATCACGTTCATCGCATTTATTTATTGACTGATTTATCTTTCGCATGATTTGAACTCGTTTGCACATTAGTGATTTGTCAATCTTTGTTATGTATATAGTTTTCATAAATTCTACAGCTTTTATTTTCCTGCAAGGAAACAAATCTCAAGGCAGTATATACTCAAGGCTCAAGGCTGTATATACACATACAGTGTATGTGCTTTGATAATAAATTTACTCTGAACTTTGGGTTTAAATCCTTGGAGGAAACTCCAGCACAAACAAAGTGATGGGGTATGCTGTTCTATTGTTAGGCTGCACGGGCTCTCTACGACATTTCGTTCTCCTTCAGTAACAT
Organism: Hypanus sabinus; assembly: GCF_030144855.1. Taxonomy (NCBI): domain Eukaryota; kingdom Metazoa; phylum Chordata; class Chondrichthyes; order Myliobatiformes; family Dasyatidae; genus Hypanus; species Hypanus sabinus. Next base: position 17,810,077 of record NC_082716.1, on the reverse strand, counting down.
CCCGAACAAGCTGAAAGGAAAAAAAAACGTGCAGCAGGCTAGCCTCCATCTGTCTGACTGGGACCACACTTTGGCTTAAGAACCAGAGGGAGGCTGAAGGATCCTCTTTTAATTCTATGGGTTTTGGATTGCATTTCCACTATGTATAACAGCAGCAGATCGAAAATGAATAGGACCGAGATACTGGTTTGAGTGTACACATAAAATAGAAAGGATAGTTGGACTTCAGTGCAACAACTGCTAATACCAAGAATGATTTTCTTCAAAGAGCCTGTAGAGGTATGATGGGATAATTGGCCACCCTCTATGTGGTAGTATCTTTTAAATTCTCAGTCATAGACAGAGTAATAGCAATATTTACTCATATAATCAGAGAAAAGTTAAGTGTGACACTTGTGGGCTGCCCAATACAATTCTCACTGATTTGATTTGACAGAAAAGTTGCATTTCATTGTATGTTTCGATGCACGTGTGACATTTTCACAACATATACCAGTGATATTAAACCTGATTCTGATTCTCATAAATAGCCAATCTAATCTTTATCTTTGATAACATCTGGGTTCTGACCTAACTGGAATTCAGAAGAATGAGGAGGCGGGGATTGCAATGAAACTTAACTAAAGTTGAAAGGACAAGATAGAGCAGATGTGGAGAGAATGCTTCCTAAAATGGGGGAGTCTACAACCAGAGGGACTTCTATTTAGAATGGAGATGAGGAGGAATTCCTTTAGCCAGAGACTGGCAAATCTGTGGAATTCATCGCCACAGGCAGCTTTGGAAGCTGAGTCTTTGTGTATACTTAAGGCAGAAGTTGATAGGTTCTTAATTAATCAGGCCATTGAGGAATATGGGAAGAAGGCAGGAGATTGGGGCTGAGAGGGAAATGAAGCAGACTCGATGGGCCAAATGGCTTAATTCTGCTCCTATATCTTATGGTGTATGGTCTTAGATGGGTCTCTTGTTTCAAGCATAAGCTTATTTCTGACTGTAAAAGCCCTTTTAATATGGAATTTCATTTCACTCCATTCCTCTGAAGAGCCATTAGTACATTTATTCCATTATTTTTGCAATGACTGACAAAGGAGGAGGACATTAACTCTGGCACAAACTTGTTATTACACAAACTGTAGTTATAACAGCCGGATCCACAAGGTTTCCCTTGGCTTTATCCCACTTTTCCTACAGCTTCTTCTGGTTTTCAGGAGATCCTTATGAAATCAGTGACAATGGCCTGCACAGTATCCTAAATCTACTAATGCTGCCCTCTAACAGGAATTTCTCTCATGCCTGAGTGACATTTTGGTGCTTGGGAAAGACGTGATAAAATATTTACCAGGTGTTATTACATGGAACTCTGCCATGGGCGGTGCCAAGCCTGGCCGCCAAAGGAAGGAGGGTTGGGCAAGGGGCTAGCAACCCCATCCTGTAAAAACCAAGAGCTACACAAATGCCAACCGAAGCTCCAAAGTCTTCCTGGGAGAGGAAGGGTCTACGAAAATGGGCTGCACGGGAACAAGTTGAAAGACTGGCCCAGCACAAAGGCTTCTAGTGAGCTGCTGTCGGTGGTGTATGCCCCAGTAGGGGTGAAGGGCCTAGGCCATTATATGAGTAATAGATGAGTGGTAATTTTCATTGGCTAGTTACAGATTTATAACCCAGAGTTTAACTTGCCAACTAGTTAATTATGTTAATTACAAACCAATAACTTTTAGGGTGGAAACTGGCCCTTTGGGTACCCCATTGTGCCAACTATGTTGTCTGATTGAGTCAGTGCTATTGACTGCATTTGGCCCCTATCCCTTTAAACTAGGGACATGACAGAAGGCAGAGTGATGAAGCTAGAATGGAAATGAATGCATCACTCCTCTCTACAGCCCTTCATCATCTCTCCCCCATGCACTGCGCCTCTTCATGCTTATGCTCCACTCCTCAAACCTGCACTGACACCGTCAATGTGTTTTCACCTGCCCTGCTGCTCGCGAGAGGAGTTCCCTTGCCAAGAGTCATTGTCACTTTATCATTTCCCTTCAGCGTCACCTTTGCTCAGATACTCCTGCACTTGGTGTCACCTTAGTATAAGCAGTCTATGTATACAAATGTAAGCTACCCATATGTACCTACACGTGGCCACGCTCAAACAGTTAATGCACATTGTATTTCATAGGACTGTTTTTATATTGTGGATTTTTATTGTGTTCTTTATGGTTAATGTGTTTTTATGGTGTATCAGATCCAGAATTAATCACTCTGTTCTCCTTTACACTCATATACTGAAGAAAGGCAATAAACAGTTTTGAAACTTGAACTATGGGTCAGACAGTGTTGACAATAAAGCTTTAGTAGCATTGGGGCTAAACTACTGCTCTTGTATCCTGAGGCGTAGACCCTTGATCTGGAGACGAGCTTAAACCTCATCACAGCAACTGGGGAATTAGAACTTGAGTAAGTACATAAACCCAAGAAGGATTGAGACAAGTGAAGCTTCCCCATCTCCCCTCCATCCCCATCTTAACTAAATTTTACAGGAGCACCATTGAGAGCATCCTGACAAGCTGCATCTCCATCTGGTATGAGAGCAGTAGAGCATTGGACTGGAAGTCCCTATAAAAGGCTGTGAGAATGGCTGAGAGGATTATAAGGGGTCTTCCTACCATCTATCAGGGACATTTATCAGGAGCACTGCGTACGCAGGGCCCTTAATATTATTAAGGATCCCACCCATTCATCCAGCTTCCTTTAACTTTCTACCATCAGGCAAGGGACTCCGATTCATAAAGGCAAGAACGGTCAGGATGGGAAACAGTTTCTTCCCTCAGGCCATTAAGCTTCTGAACTCCCTGCTGCACTGCATTCGAAGTGTCACTGATTAATCTGTTCTGTACATTTCAATATTTAATTTATGCACCTTGTTTACTTATGCGTAATTCAACTGTATATTTTATCCTTGCGGTCCTAAGTTAATGTGCGTTATTTGTGTTTTATATGTACTACTGTGCTTTAGGTTCGGAGAAGCATTATCTCATTTTATGATATACATTTATATACTTAAATGACAATAAACTTGACTTGATCTGGAACTTTGGGAACAGTGACCATGAAAGGATTTGGTTGACTTCAATACCACCTGATTCAGTAATGTCCTTCAGGTAAGCATATCTGCCACCCTCACTGGGTCTGGTCTCTACACTCAGTGGCCACTCTATTAGGTATGCCTGCTTGTTAAAGCCAAGATCTAATCAGCCAATCATGTGGCAGCAACTCAATGCATAGAAGTACGCAGACTTGGTCAGGAGGTTCATCTGTCGTTCAGACCACACATCAGAATGGGAAAGAAATGTGATCTACGTGACTTTGATCGTGGACTGTTGTTGGTGCCAGATGGGGAGGTTTGAGTATCTTAGAAACTGCAGATCTCCTGGGATTTTCACACCCAACAGTCTTTAGAGTTTACAGAGACTGGTGCGAAAAACAAAAAAAAACATTCAGTGAGCGGAGTTCTGTGGGTACAAATGCCTTATCAAGGAGAATGGCCAGACTAGCCCAAGCTGACCGGAAGGCATCAGTAACTCAAATAGCCACACAGTACACACAACATGTCAGTTCTTGAAGTGGATGGGCCACAGCGGCAGAATACCACAAATATACACTCAGTGGCCACTTTATTAAGTAGAGGAGGTACTTAACGAAGTGGTTACTGAGTATATATCACTGCAGGCACTTGTTCTGAACGAGTCGCTAATCCAGAAGAACCCAGGGAAGGGATAATGAAATATAAATCTGACCCTGGGAGCTTAGTTTTTATAATGAGCATATCCTGACATATAAGACTGTTAGCTTTAATATGCGAATTAAAAATCATCTGCAGTTCTCACTTAAGAGATAAAGGAATGTGTTGTGGATTTTGTCGGGATTTAGGGATGCAAAGAGGAAGTCCTTGAGTCATAATTATACAGCATAGATCCTGGCCATTCGGCCCAAGTCAAATTGCCCAACTGTTTGCCCATGTTCCTTGACACATACCCATCCATGTACCTGTCTAAATGCAGTTTAACACACTCGTCATTATCTTTAAGATGTAATCCATTTTCTTACCATTAGGTGAAGAAAAAAATGGTTTTACCCACAGTACCACAATGTGGAATAAAGCAGCTAAGTGCTAAATTGTACATGTATTCTTGTGCTATGTAAAAAAATCGGAATGACATCAGATATATTACAGAAGTATGAACATGACATTCAGACCAATCATCCAGCTAAATTCATCTGGAACTCGACATCTACCTAAGTTCTTGAAGCAAATAATTAATGTAATGCTAAATTAAAAAGCAGGCCTAACAGCCTCTGTGGAGAGAGAAGCAGAGTTAACATTTCAGCTCTGATCACTTTTTATCCACCTGAAGCGTTATCTCCTCCAAAGGACCACAACCTTGTCATTGGGTTTGGAGGCTTGCGGGCCTCAGTAACCAGAAGATCTTAGTTGACTGGAGTCAGGGCTTTATGCTTTGGCTCTTGGAGGGGTCACCCATGCCAAACAGGTCAATGGTTAGAGGCCAGACTGACAGTGGTCCACCAATCCTCCAGGTTCGGGGGTTCAGCTCAGGGCCAACAACCCTGACTGGTCAAACAAAATTGTTACAGAGACAGCAATGAAGAATCCTTCTACATCTGAGTGCAACAGTATTTCTAAGTCTCCACCAAGTTCTTGTATGGCTGACAGTGGTGAAAACCGAGAGGAAGCTACTGACACGATGAAGGAAGCCCTGAACACCACCAGAGATGGAGGACCTTCATTGCTGCCCTACATGCCAGTGGTGTAATGAGCAGTAAGTAAATTAGTGAAATATTAACTCTTTTTTCTCTCCCCAAGGATCATGTCCACACTTTTGCTTATCTCCAGCATTTTCTGTGTTTTTGTAAAATCAACATCGACAGTATTTTTCTTTTGGAAAAGTGACAGAGTTAACATTCTTTCAGTAACCCAAGGCAATAAAGCGACACTTCCTCCATAAATACTTCTCTCAATATTTTAACAAAATCAGAATTTGCTGCAAAACCTCAGCAGGTCAGGCAGTGTCCATGTAAAGAGAAAGCATCAATACCAATGTCTGAGACCCTTATTATCGTTTGCCGTCATTACTTACTCGCTCACTGGTTTCTGCTTCAGTTTGACATTGGGACTGTTCAGGCCAATGATGGGTGCTTTGCACCCTCTGCTGTTGAAGCAACTGTACTATCACCTTGGATCCAGTCTAAAAGGCACTGACTTCAAGAAAACCGTCCAATGAGCAACTCACATTGCAGGATCTGCAGTCACCTGTGGCTACTGTGCAAACAATGCCCATTGCAAGCTCTCTGTAAGCGAGGAACAAGTTAAGGCTATTGCAATTAAAATTAATTGGCCAATGGGAAACATGGTTCAATACGTAGGAACAGCTTTCTAGAAAAACACATGTATACTTTGACTGCTAGGGTCAAGGTGTGTGCAAGGTACAATATCAGTGGTGGGGGGGGTGGGGTGTCAAACGTCAATCCTCCACAATGACTTGCATCCCTCTATCATGCCGTAGCAGCTGCAACGAGGCAGCAAGGTCGCATTTACAAACGTCAAAAAGGGAGGCGACTGTGTTTGTTGTCGGTGACACAAAACGCATGAGACAGCAACTGCTCCCTTGCTCCCCATGGAGTGAATGCACAGGAATGACACACGGGTTCAGATTAATAGGCTTGGACTTTATTCCCTGGAGCGTAGGAGAACGGCGGGGGGGGGGGGGGGGGTGGAGATTTGATAGAATCATTACAAAATTCTGAAGGGTACAGTTAGGGTGAATGCAAGCAGGCTTTCTTCCACTGAGGTTGGGTAGAACTACAACCAGAGGTCATAGGTTAAGGGTGAAAAGTGAATTATCTAAAGGGAACATGAGGGGGAAGTCCTTCATTCAGAGGGAGGAGCTGGTGGATGTGGGTTTAATTTCAACATCTAAGAAAAATTTGGACAGGTACATGAATGGGAGGGGTATGGAGGGCTATGGTCCAGGTGCAAGTCAGTGGGACTAGGCAGAATAATAGCTTGGCCTGAACTAGATGGGCTGAAGGGGCTGTTTCTGTGCTATAGTGCTCCATGACAATAGGACTCACAGGAGACTGCAGATGCTGGAATCTGGAGCAACTAACAAGCCGCCACAAGAACGCAGCAGACAGTCAGTCGAGGCTTTGAGCTGAAACCGCTCTTCAGGACTTTGGCAAAGAGACGGTTGATGTTTTGCAACTGATGCAGGATCTCTGTCTCTCAGACGCTTGCTCAGCCTGCTGAATTCGTCCAGCAGTTTGTTCTTTTGACTATAAGCAGGGACTGATCCCAGAACCAGCAACCAAAGACCAAATGCTAGCTTGCCCTCTTCCCCACAAATAAAACATTTGTGTATATACACTAAATTAATGAGTACACATACATAAGTATATGATAAACATAAGATGCAGGAAATCCTGAGCAACATACACAAAATGCTGGAAGAACTCAGTAAGTCAGGCAGCATCTATGGAGGGGAATAAACAGTCGATGTTTTGGGCTGAGAAGTTGACTATTTATTTCCCACCATAGATGAACCTACCCACTCCAAGATCAATCTAACCCCTCTCTCCCACATAACAATCCATTTTTCTTTCATCCGTCCACTCCCTCCCTCTGCAATTTCCACAATTCAAGCATCTCACCCCCTTAACGCCCTCTTGTTGAAGGACCTCAACCCAAACGGTGGACCACCCCTTTTCCTCCAGAGATGCTGCTCAACCTGCTGGGTCCTCCAGCAGCTTGCTTACAACTCTCTGCCACTGCAGCCCTCCCTCACCCAACAGCCTCTATTTTAACACTCTTATCCCACCCAACATCAATCTGGGGTCACTGGAATCGCAATAATTGACTGCGTCCCCAGAAGGTATTCATGCTAGTTCCGCATTCCCAGCTCTGGTGCGGGGCATTTCTTCTTTCCAAGTCCAGGCACCTTCTGTAATAACATGCACAAGATGCTGGAGGAACTCAGCGAGTCAGGCAGCATCTATGGACAGGGTCAATGTTTTGGGCTGAGACCCTTCATGAGGACCAGAAAGGATTGGGGGAAGAAGCCAGAATTGAGATATAAGCCCTGAGATTTGTTGCTGTACAGGAAGTGAGCTCCAGTAAACCCACCCTCCTAGTCTCTAGATGAACAAATACATATATAGTTCCACAATTCCTCGCTGATATCCGATCCGTTGCCTTAAATCTGGAACCTCCCTGCCTGGGTCACGCAACCCCATTGCCTCGAGTGCGAGGGCTTTTCTTTCCTTTCCAAGCAGTGCTTCAAACCACTGATCTGCCCAGAAAACCTTTACCTCTCTATCTTATACCCTTCCACCTCACCCTTTACTCTTCTTCTGGCGGCACCCAGCCTTCAGGACCCCGAACACCTAGGGCATACCCTCTTCTCATTGCTGCCATCAGGGAGGAGGTCCAGGAGCCCGGAGACACACACTCAACATTTCAGGGACAGCTTCTTCCCCTCTGCCGTCAGATCTCTGAATGATCTATGAACCCCTGAACACTACCTCATTATCTTTGCTCTCTTTTTACACTACCTAAACCTTTTGTTTGCACTTCTTATAATTTATAACTTTTGACCTCTTCTGCCTCACCATTTTGCACTACTTACTTATTTTTTGATTATTTCTTATTGTAGCTTATAGTATATTTTATATATTGCACTGTACCTCTGCCACAAAGCACAACAAAATTTCTTGATATATATCGGTAATAACAAAGCTGACTCTGAATGGGGTTCTTCAGCCTAGTGATACGTTGCATCTTCTTGTGCAGCTTTGTCAGGTAAAGCCCTTCCAAAAGGCACATTATTTTCCCAAGTTATTATTTTATCTCTATAAATAAGTTTGGATAAAACCACCCAACAGTTTGCTGAGTGCTGAAATCCTGGTATCATAAATATTACCTATATTTAAAGGCTGGGAGACACCTGTCAACACCCCTCCTCCCGTGCTCCCAAAAAACGTGGCACAGTTAAGATGCACAGTAACATTATTCCCAGCAGAAGCGAGACACCAAGAGTGCTATTCCATCTGTTGTCTCACACGGGCGCAGCTAAAAATATATATATATATGTATAAAATAATGAATTTTTAAAATATGAGGTTAATGTTAAAAAATAATGCTGGTGAATTTGACTGGATGAGAAGTGATAAAGAAACTTAACATTGAGCGGGCAGTTGTATAAACACAAGAAGTTGGAAATCCAGAGTAACACACACACAGAATGCTGAAGGGACTCAGCAGGTGGGGCAGCATCTATGGAGAGGAATAAACGGCTGACGTTTTGGGCCGTGACCCTTCATCAGGACTGCCTCTTCCTTGCACTCACCCAGGAGCCCCGGGTTAGTGCAGGGGCCGGGGACTGGGACCACCTTCCACTCTACTCCGCCCTCATCTGTTCTCTGACGTCGCAAGGCAGCCCGTCGAAGAGGGTATCCTCCACCAGCAGCCCGCTGCGCTTCAGCGAGCGGCAGTCGCCCAGCTCCCTGGGTAGCGCCTCCAAGTGGTTGCCCTTCAGCTCCAGCAGGGTCAGCAGTGCCAGGTTGCCAATCTTAGGCGACAAGATGGAGAGGCTGTTGCGGCCGATCCTCAGCACCTTGAGCTTCTTGCAGAAGTAGAGTTCATCAGGGAGGGTCTCCACCTTGTTGCCCGTGATGCAGAAGTCCTGCAGGTTCTGCAGCACCCCAATCTCCGGCGGGATGAACCGGATGTCGTTGTGGCCCAGGTCCAGAGTCCGCAGCTTGTTGCACAGGAAGAGGTGCGAGGGCAGCACCTCGATCTTGTTGTAGCTGAAGTACAAGCACTCCAAGCTGCTCAGCTTCTTGATGTGCTCCGGGATGTAAGTTATACTGTTGTGCCACAGCTTGAGGCAGGCGAGCTTGCGGCAGTGCTGGAAGCTGATGATTTCCTCCACCGACCGCAGGTTGTTCTCCTTCAGGTCCAGCTCCTGCAGGCTGGTCAGGCTGAACACAGCGTGGGGGATCCGCTCCAGATCGCAGTGCACCAGGCTCAGCTCTGCCAGGTTGGTTAGCTTCTTCAGACTGTTGAGCATGACCAGCTTCGTGCCGTCATTCTGGATGCACAGAGTCTGGAGGTGGCTGGAGGTTTCAACGATGGACGGCGGGACCTTGGTCAGGTTGCTCTTGATGCACAGGACCTTGAGGCTTTTGAGCTCCCGTAACGACTCCAGCGTGATGTTCTTGGACAGGTCGGGGCTCAGGGTGCCTTGGAGGTGCAGCTCTTCCAGGCACTTCATGCTGTAGATCCAGTTGGGCAGCTCCCGCATGTCGTCGAACTTGACCCTCAAGACCTTGAGGTTGTCCTTCAGGAAGGCCAGCGCCGCGCTGTGGATCTTCACGGAGCACTGGTACAGCGAGAGCTCCTGGAGCCCCTCCAGCTGCACGATGGTCGCCGGGATGGTCACGTTGTTGATGATCTCCAGCCTCAGGGACTGCAGCTCCGTCAGCTCGAACACCGTGTCGGGCAGCCCGGACAGCATGAAGAGCTGCAGCTCCAGCCGGTTCTGGCTGTTGGTCTGCAGCCTCTGCCGCAGCTTGTCCGGGGTCCACTCGTTGTTGAGGTTCAGCTGCTTGAGTTTGTTCTCGCTCACCTCGGAGAGGAAGACGGCGAACCTCTTGGAGTACAGGGGGTCGTACTGGTCGATGAGGTGCAGCATGAAAGCGAAGTCGTTCTTGACGTCGGGGATGTCGTCGATGCCCGTCTCGTGCCGGACGTACTCGAAGGAGTATTCCTTAAGGGAACGGTAGAAGAGCCAGTAGAGGGTGTAAAGGCAGGTCAAGCCGTAAACACTGACAAAGCACAGATAGCAGATGGACAGCTTGGAGAACAAGTGTGCCATGGTGTGGTTGCAAGAAAACCTACGGTAGCCGGTCATCTCCTGAATGTTGACCTCACAATCCACCATGAAGTTGACCTTGGACACCAGGATGCTGTTGTAGACCACGATGAAAATGAACTTAATGACTTTGATGATGGTCTGGCGCACATACATGGAATACAGGAGATCTCCTTCTTCCACATGCAGTCGGAACTTCTTGACCTTCTCAAACAAAGCCTTGGCTTGCTCACCTTCCTTCTGGTCCAGGGCACTTACGGCTGGTTTCTCCACCACTATCTTCTCGGGAATGGAGCGCAGCGACTGGGTCTTGGCCAGATTACCCTCCGAGACAGACAGGCCTGGCGCTACCTTGACCGCGTTGTTCACCTCACCGCCCTTGCTGTCCTTCTCCTCTGGATTCTCGCCAGAGACCTCGGAGAGAGCGCGGGTCGTCCAGGGAGAGTCAAAGCACTTGCCCAAGATTGAGATGAAATGCTCTATCTTGGAGCTGGACCCGGGGAACTTGAACCAAAAGTTGCTGCACAGCATGAAAATCAGGGTGTGTATCAGGACGAGATAGGGGAAGTACTTGGCGTACCAGTGCAGGGCCCGCTCATAGCACATTTGGTTTATGAAGCTGTACTGTTGGAGGTCGAGGTTAGTCTTCAATCCTTTCATTTCATTGGTAGAAGCTGACATCGGTGTTTGTGACGGGGTGGGTGTCGTGTATTTACTGGAAGAAATGTTGACCAGAGTTTGGTTTGGAACAGGATGCAGATTATAATGTGAAGTTCGTTTCGGGAGACAAATAATCTTGTCTTGCATCACCTGGGAAAGGGAGAAACCCAAGGCATTATAATGGATAATGTTTGTGCTAGTTTAAATTGACATACTTAACAAAAGAGTCACGTTATTTTTAGAAATTACACCATGAAAACTGCCCACTCTTTTCATTACTCTGCTGCTAGCCTAAGCTTTACAGTCCCTGTACCAAAAAAAATGCAGGAAGTATGAGAGTGAAATGCTGAAAATGCTCAGCGGGTCAGACAGCATCTATGTAGAGAGAAAACAAATTAATATTTCATGTTATCTGATCAAAAAAAACAATTTGATCATTATCCACATTATTTTTGTTGCTTTTGTAAAGGACATTCAGGCCGCAGAGTACTTCACAGTTAATGAGATACATTGGAAATGTGATCGACGTTGTAATGCAGGAAGATAGAACATGAAACATGCCAGCACAGTGCAGGGGCCTCCAGCTCACGATATTGTGCCAAGCCTTTTATCTATTTTATTATTCCAAGACCTGTCTACCATACCCTCTCCAAAGCCTCTATTTCATTCGTCCGCCTAATAAAGTTCAAAGTACATTTATTATCAAAGAATGTATACATCATACAAGATTCATCTCCTTACAGGCAGCAACAAGACAAGAAGCCCAGAAGACCCATTAAAAAAGTCTAACAAACACCCAATGTGCAGAGGCAGAAAAAAAAGTAAGCAAATAGCATTTCGAACGAAAGTCAGTCCTCACACTAATCTTAGCCTATCTAAGAGCCTTTTCTTTTTTTGCTGGCTATTTAGAATTAGAATTTATTTAAATCTTTCGTCCATCCCACAACATGAGGGAGTAAAAATCTAGCGACATGACTAAGTTGCAAAGTACAGACGTGTGAATTTAGAAGTCTAATGGCTTGTAGAAAGAAGCTGTCCCATAGTCTGCCGGTCCTGGCTTTAATGCTGTGCAAGACACACAAAATGCTGGAGGAACTCAGCAGGCCAGGCAGCGTCGATGGAAAAATGTACAGTCGACGTTTCAGGCCGAGACCCTTCAACAGGACTGATGCTGAGGTAATGCTGTGGTAGCATTTGCAGGACGGAAGCAGCTGAAGCAGTTAATGGTCGTGGTGACTGGTGTCCCCAATGATCTTCCAGGCCTTCTTTCTACACCTGCTGCTGCAAATGCCCTCAGTGGAGGGAGGTTCACATCCACAGATGCGCTGGGCTATCCGTACCACTCTCTGCAGTGCCCAACAATGAAGGCTGGTGCAGTTCCTGTACCGGGTGGTGACACAGCCAGTCAGGATGCTCTCAAAGGTGCCCCTGCAGGCTGTCTCGAGAATCTGGGGGCCCATGCTGAACTTGAATGTGCTTTCCATGGGGATCGCTCCCTACGCGACTCCCTTGTCCATTCGTCCCCCCCCAATCCCTTCCCACTGATCGCCCTCCTGGCACTTATCCTGGTAAACGGACCAAGTGCTACACCTGCCCTTACACTTCCTCCCTCACCACCCTTCAGAGCCCCAGACAGTCCTTCCAGGTGAGGCGACACTTCACCTGTGAGTCGGCTGGTGTGGTATACTGCGTCCGGTGCTCCCAGTGTGGTCTTTTATATTTTGGTGAGACCTGACGCAGACTGGGAGACCGTTTCGCTGAACACCTATGCTCTGTCCGCCAGAAAAAGCAGGATCTCCCAGTGGCCACACATTTTAATTCCACATCCCATTCCCATTCTGATATGACTATCCGTGGCCTCCTCTATTGTCAAAATGAATCCAAACTCAGGTTGGAGGAACAACACCTTATATACCGGCTGTGTAGCCTCCAACCTGATGGCATGAACATTGACTTCTCTAACTTCTGTTAATGCCCCTCCTCCCCTTCTTACCCCATCCCTGACATATTTAGTTTTTTTCTCTCTCTCTGCCCATCACTCTGGCGTTCTCATCTCCCTCTGGTGCTTCCCCCCCCCCTTTCTTTCTCCCGAGGCTTCCTGTCCCATGATCTTTTCCCCTTTCCAGCTCTGTATCACTTTCGCCAATCACTGTTCCAGCTCTTAGCTTCATCCCACTCCGTCCGGTCTTCTCCTATCATTTTGGATTTCCCCCTCCCCCCACTACTTTCAAATCTCTTACTATCTTTCCTTTCAGTTAGTCCTGACGAAGGGTCTCGGTCCTAAAAGTCGACAGTGCTTCTCCTTATAGATGCTGCCTGGCCTGCTGTGTTCCACCAGCGTTTTGTGTGTGTTGTTTGAATGTGCTGTGTGTGTTTTGCACTTTGGCCTCAGAGAAGTGATGTTTCATTCAGCTGTAACAATGTATGGTTGAATGCTAATTAAACTTGATTTTATTTAATTTGATGTCCCCAATGTATCTGCATCTACCACCACCTCTGACAGAGTATTCTACGCACACACCACTCATTGCGTAAAGAACACTCCTTTGACAATCCCACCCCCATACTTTCCTTCCACCTCCTTAAATTTATGCCCCCCCCCCCATATTAGTCATTTCTGCCCTTGGTAAAAGTCTCTGGCTATCCACTCAACATATGCCTCTTATCATCTTGTACATCTCTACAGGTGTCCCCCCCCCCCATTTACGAAAGTTCGCTTTACGCCACTTCACTTTTATGAAAGACCTGTTAGTACCTGTTTTAGCGAATCAAAAGAAATCCAAAGAGGATTTTTGCTTTCATGAAAAAAGACGAAAAGCAAAAATAGCGTTCAGCGTTTGTTTTGCAGTGAGCCGTTATAGAGGCAGCGTGCACCCTAAGCAGCAAGAGTGGTGAAAAGTGAAAATAGCGTTCAGCGTTTGTTTTGCAGTGAGCCGTTATAGAGGCAGCGTGCACCCTAAGCAGCAAGAGTGGTGAAAAGTGAAAATAGCGTTCAGCGTTTGTTTCGCAGTGATCCAACATCGAGGCAGCGTGCACCCTGAGCAGCAAGAGTGGTGAAAAGTGAAAATAGCGTTCAGCGTTTGTTTCGCAGTGATCCAACATCGAGGCAGCGTGCACCCCGAGCAGCAAGAGTGGTGAAAAGTGAAAATAGCGTTCAGCGTTTGTTTCGCAGTGATCCAACATAGAGGCAGCGTGCACCCCGAGCAGCAAGAGTGGTGAAAAGTGAAAATAGCGTTCAGTGTTTGTTTCGCAGTGATCCAACATAGAGGCAGCGTGCACCCCGAGCAGCAAGAGTGGTGAAAAGTGAAAATAGCGTTCAGTGTTTGTTTCGCAGTGATCCAACATAGAGGCAGCGTGCACCCTAAGCAGCAAGAGTGGTGAAAAGTGAAAATAGCGTTCAGCGTTTGTTTTGCAGTGATCCAACATAGAGGCAGCGTGCACCCTGAGCAGCAAGAGTGGTGAAAAGTGAAAATAGCGTTCAGCGTTTGTTTTGCAGTGATCCAACATAGAGGCAGCGTGCACCCTGAGCAGCAAGAGTGGTGAAAAGTGAAAATAGCGTTCAGCGTTTGTTTTGTTCTCAGCATCAAGCGGCCATAGCTTCGAACTACGTGAGATTTTTGCTACGATTGACAGTGCTGCAATGATTGCAGAAAAGTATGACTTTAATTTCAAAAGAGCACGTAGGTCTGCAGGATGTTTTGAGTGCTTACAAGGAATTGTATGATAGAAAAATGCATGAACCTTCCATTGTGCTCGCTGCCTTCCCAATTCTGGTAAGTGAAACTACACTGTACATGCATTATTCCTACTTTATATAGGCTGTGTATTTATCATATCATTCCTGCTTTTACTATATGTTAGTGTTATCTTAGGTTTTATGTGTCATTTGGTATGATTTGGTAGTTATTTTTTGGGTCTGGGAATGCTCAAGAATTTTTCCCATACAAATAAATGTTAATTGCTTCTTCGCTTTACGCCATTTTGGCTTACGAAAGGTTTCATAGGAACACTCTACTTTCAGATAGTGGGGGAAACCTGTATCAAGTCACTTCTCAACTACCTTTGCCCCAAAGAGAAAAGCCCTAGCTCGCTCCACATATGATGGGAAACTGCAGGTAGCAAAGAGTAACAAGTGATGTTGGTTGAGGTATAAAGGACTGTCCAGGACAGTGTGAGAGGTTGATTTGAAAAAAAATGTCACAGGGTCTTTTCAATTGAACATCTCACCTTAAAACTGACATAATCCCAAGAGCAGTACTCCCTCACCAGAACATCCCTAAGGTTAATTGCATTATACCCCTGAAGCGGGATTCAAACTCAAAAACCAGCATGGAGATGAGAACACAGCCAAGGCTAATGCCAAATAGTATCGCCAACTGTCCATGTTCCGGCTAAAACTATATAGTGGGTCAGCTCATATCAGTACATGTGGACACTTGGTGAACATTGGTATATATGAGAATTGTTTGATAAATTTTGCATGTTCCTTTATTTTCATAGACATTGTTACACTAATAAACTATTCTCATTCATACATGCGGACATTTGGTGCACTGTGAACATCTGTGTAAAACAGTAATTGTGGAAGTCTTCTCCGTGGATTGTCGCCTTGTCGTGGTGGAGAAGCTTGTGTGGTCCCGAGATCGCGAGGGCGATGCCGTCTGGAGCTATGCTCCTGGTAGTGTCACCCATGGCGGTAAGGTCGAGGGTGAGGTCCCTGACAAAGAACAATCCAACCAAGACCTCAACGGTGGGGCCGGCAGATAAAGTTACTTCAGACTCAACGGCTGTGAAGGCGGATGAAGGCTGCAACAAATCCATCAGCTCCGATCGTCGTGGTTTCCATGCCGTTGGAATCAGTTGGTTGATTTGTGAAGTATTATGTGCTTCTTGGAGTGCAACATCAAGTACATGTTAAACAAATACATGCACAGGCATCTTTGCTCTGTGGGCCACTTCTTCAAAGCTTTTGGCAATCGGGGGAGGGCGACGGAAGCAGGCAATGTGATGGCTGGAAGCTCCTTGTCAAGAACCAGCACAAAAGTGGTGAATATTTGATTCAGTCGCTCAACTTTTGGACAGAAGCAGGAAAGTTGTTCAGCAGCAGTATTCACGTCTGAGCAGCCCTATTTTAGGATCCACTCTGCTCACCCTGAACTGGGAGGAGGCTAGAAAAGGTGCCCTAAAAATAGTCTGCTTCACCCCATCCTGTCTGGAAAGCCGCGTCCAGAGGGATCACCATCATGCGGTCGAAAAGCATTGAGAAGTGAAACTGTGAAACTTGGTACCTGGAGTATACAGACTCTGATGGATAACCCAAACTCAGACCAAGCAGCGAGGAGAACTGTCTTTGTTGCTCGGGAACTCCAAAAATTCAACTTTGACATTGTTGCTCTGAGTGAGACCCGCAGAGATGGAGAAGGGCGACCAAAGGAAGAGCAAGGTCAATACACCTTTTTCTGGAAAGGACTTGATCCTGAGCAACCGAGGATCCATGGAGTAGGTTTTGCCACCCGAAACGGCCTACTTCAGAAGCTGACAGAGCAACCACTGGGAATCAATGAACATCTCATGACTCTGCGAATCCAGCTCGTCAAGAACCAACATGCCACCATCATCAGCACCTATGCTCCAACTCTGGACGCTGACGATGAAGTAAAGATGAACTTCCACACCCAACTTGACGACGTCCTTTCCTCTGTTCCCAACAATGACGAGATCATTCTCTTGGGAGACTTCAGTGCCAGAGTCGGGAAAGATCATAGGCTCTGGACTGGAATAATAAGCAAGGAAGGAGTTGGCAAGGTCAATGCCAATGGAATGCTCCTCCTCACCAAATGTGCTGAACACAACCTGGTGATTACAAACACCCTATTTCACCAGAAAAACAGGCACAAAGTCTCCTGGCAGCATCCACACTCTGAACACTGGCACCTCATCGACTATGTCATCGTATGATCTCAGGACTAACAAGATGTACTGATAACAAGAGCTGTTACTAGTGCTGACACATGCTGGACAGACCATCGACTCATCTCATCCACCATGAGAATGAAGATTCAGCTCAAAAGGAAACATCAAAATCAGGACTGGTTCGATGATACCGATAAACTACTCCAACAACTCATCGACGAAAAGAGAAAAGCTTTCATTACCTCACAAAATGACCAACAATCGGCTACCAAAATGAAATACTATCAGGAATGCATGGCTGAGGTCCAGAAGAGCACACGAAACCTGAAAAGCCAATGGTGGAGGAAGAAAGCTCACAAAATCCAACAACTAGCAGATGCCAACGACACTCAAGGCTTTTTTAATGCAACTAAGGCTATTTTTGGCCCATCCACTCATGGTCAAGCCCCTCTCAAAAGCAAAGATGGTTCAACCATCCTGAAGAGCCATGCTGACATCAATTCTAGATGGAGGGAGCACTTTGAAGATCTTCTAAATCAAACTGGCTCATTTGACAGGAATGTGATTAACAACATCCCAAAAACAGCCCGTTGATGACTCCTTAAGCAAAATACCAACACTTGAAGAAGTCAAGAAAACCATCAAAACATTGAAAAACAACAAGACCGCTGGACTTGATGGAATACCAGCCAAGGTCTGCATCAACTTCTCATCAATATCTGGATGAATGAAGAGGATCGATCTGAATGCAGAAACTATCATGGAATTTCCCTGTTAGCAACAGCAGGGAAGATCTTCACCCGCATCATGAACAACTGGCTCAAGCCTTTAGCCAAGAAGATCCTTCCAGAGACACAAGCCAGTGTTAGACCATCACGTGGAGCAATCAACATGATAATTCACAATACGACAACTACAAGAAAAATGTTGTGAACAACTTCAACCTTTGTACATGGCATTCATTGACCTCACCAAAGCTTTTGACTTGGTATCAAGGGAACTCCTATGGGATGTCCTATCCACCTATGGATGCCCTGAAAAGTACATTCGAATCCTGAGACTCCTCCACAATGGCATGCTTGCCACAGTCATGGTCAGCAACAGTAACTGTGAGCCTTTTCAAGTCAGATCAGGAGCAAAGCAGGAATGCGGGATTGCCCCAACTTTGTTCACCATCTTTATTGCGACAATCATCCACATTATCAAGGATGACCTACCCCCAGGAATTGAAATTGTCTACAGAACAGATGGCGGACTTTTCAATCTTGCCCACCTCAAGTCCAAAAACAAGACATCCACGAGTTCCCTCATCGAATTCCAATGCGCAGATGACAACAGTGTTGCAGCTGTTTCAGAAAACCACCTACAACAGAGTCTGACTGCCTTCAACCGTACATACACGAAACTTGGACTTACCATCAATTCCAAGAAGACTCGGATCATCTACCAACCGTCACCAACTGAGACAAATTGGATAGAACCATCAATTCAACTTGGCGAAATAACCCTGGAAAACGTTCACCACTTTCTGTATCTTGGAAGTCACCTCTCCTCCAATGTCAACCTTAATGACGAGATCCAACATTGTCTTAAATGCGCTGGAACAGCTTTTGGACATCTCCAAACAAGCCTTTCATGATCGTGACATCCGAACAGACACCAAAATGTTAGTGTACAAAGCAGGGGTGATCCCAACACTCCTGTATGCATCAAAAACCTGGACAACATACCGACAATGTCTGAAGGCACTTGAAAAGTTCCATCAACACTGTTTTCAAACATCTTAAATATCAGCTGGGATGATAGAAGAAACAATGTCAGCGTGCTAAATGAAGCAAAAAGCATTGAAGCCTACGTCATCAAGAACCAACTAAGATGGAGCGGTCATGTTGTTCGGATGAAAGACAAACGTCTGCCGAAACAAAATCTTCTACTCCCAGTTTAAAGAAGGCAAACGTAAACGAGGTGGACAACAGAAGAGATTCAAAAATGTCTTAAAAGCCAACATGAAGAAATGTAACATCAACAATTGGGAAACCAATGCCAAGGACAGGAAACTCTGCAAACCATCATCCAAGAAGGAACAGCAATTTTCGAAGCCAACAGATGTGCAGGACTAGAAGAAAAGAGAAGAAAATGGAAAGAGAGGCAGCAACAACCAAAGCCCGATCTGCCATCTGGAACCACCTGTCCTGAATGCGGAAGAAGTTTCAAAGCCAAGATTGGACTCGTAAGCCACTTGAGAGCCCATAAATAGATCACCGGAAAGAAGACCATCATCCTTGACCTCGAGGGATATCCACGACAACGATGAATTGTGGAAGTTTGGCAATGTCCCGTTACTCCACTGGCAAATGACACTTGAGAACATAGAGTCATAGAAAAGTACAGCACAGGAAAGGCCCTCCAGCTCATCGGGTCCATGCCAAAATATGAGTTGACCAACTGACATTTTGACCCTTCTGCACAACTCATGCAGGTCAGAAAAGTGTGAAGTGATTCACTTTGGAAGGTTGAGTTTGAAGGCTGAGTACAAAGTTAATGGCTGGATTCCTGGCAGTGTGGAGCAACAGAGGGTCCATGTACAAACGTTTGTACTTAGATCTCTCAAAGCTGCTGCACAAGATGTTGGAGTTGTCAAGAAGGTGTATGGTGTGTTGGCCTTCATTTGTCATGGGATTGAGCTGAAGAGCAGTGAGGTTATGTTGCAGCTCTATAAAACCCTGGTTAGACCACTCTTGGAATATTGTGTTCAGTTTTGGTCACCTCATTATAAAAAGACTGTGGAAGCTTTAGAGAGGATGCAGAGGAGATTTACCAGGATGCTGCCTGGATTGGAGAGCATATCTCATGAGGATAGGTTGAGTGAGCTAGGGATTTTCTCCTTGGAACAGAGGAGACTGAGAGATGATTTGATAGAGGTGTACAAGATAAGAGGTAGAGATTAGAAGGATAATCAGAAACTCTTACCCAGGACAGAAATGGCTAATACAAGGGGGCATTATTTTAAAGTGATTGGAGGAATGTATGGGGGGGGGGGGTGAATTTCAGATGTAGATTTCTTATACAGAATGGCGAGTGCATGGAATGCCCTGTCAGGGTGGTGGTAAAGGCAGACGTATTAGGGATATTTAAGAAACTTTTAAATAGGCACATGGATGTTAGAAAAATGGAGATCTATATAAGAGCAAAGGGTTAGATAGATCTTGGTAAAGGTTAAAAGCTTAGTACAACATTGCGGGGTAGTCTTGATGCTGCACTCTCTCCCTCCTTCTCATCCCCTCCTCTCCTTCTCCCTCCTCTCTTCCTTCTTCCCCTCCCCCGAAAAATTAAAATTTTTAAACAGAAGCTACATGTAGAAAATGCCAGAAACACAAGGCAGCATCTGATAAACATAAGTTACCAATTTAGAACTGAAAGGGCTTCAGCATAAAATGAATTTTCAAAATTCAAAGTAAGTTTTGTTACCAAAGTACTGTACATGTACATCACCATATACATCCCTGAGGTTCATGTTCTTGTGGGCATATTGAACAAAGGTATAGAATAATAACTGTAACAAAATCAATGAAAGACCACCCAACTATGGTGTTCAACCAGAGTGCAGAGGACAACAAACTGTTCCCCTTTTTACAGATACTGCCGGACCCACGGAGCCTTTCCAGCATTTTTTTGTTTTTAAGGTAAGGAGATAAGAACTGTTCCTATAGAATAGGTAAGGCCACACCAAGAACCTCCTTCGCTGCAGAAAGACTTCTCTCCTCCTGTGCTCAGATCACCTAATAATAAAGGGCACCATACCTGTAGTCTTTCTAAGTGTTTGCTGTGGCTGTGCGTTCAGTATGTTGTGTATGAGGTTGTCCAGGGACCTTTTGAATTAATGCTGCCCATTTTGTCAACATTTCAGACATGCACAGCTTTTTTGCTGTGTGCACCAAAGTTAATAACTTCACATTTTACCATGCTCTATTGTATCTGCCATGATCTCCCCATTCATTCAGCCTACCCCTCCACCCCCGTCCCCAAAGTCTCCTTGTAACTTGTACCGCATGGAACGAGCCTTTCCAGCCACAACACCCAGAAATCCCCAGATTTAATCCCAGCCTAATCACGGGTCAATTTACAATGAACTATTAACCTACCAGCTGGTACGTCTTTGAATGGTGGGAAGAAACTAGAGCACCCAGAGGAAACCCACATGGTCACAGGCAGAACATGTGGTGATGGGAATTGAACCTTGTCACTTGTACGGTAAAGCATCGTGCTAACCACTACACTATGGTGTTGCCCCCAAAGTTTGTCTTTCCAACTTGACATCTCACCTAGATTAGAACCATTTGCCAATGTAGGAAATATGACATCCGGTCCCCTTGGCCATATTGTTGATTTAGATTGTGAATAGCTGTTGTTTAAACACTGATGTACCCCACTATTACAACTTATGAACCTTAGAAAGGTCCAGTTGTTTCCAGACTTTGGTTTCTGTCCTATAACCAGTTCTCAATTCATGTTATTACACAACTCCAGACATCAAGAAACTCTGACTTAACTGTCCAAACCTTATCAGAAGTCTGCTGAAAATACAAACACATCACATTTATTTATCCCCCTTCTCTATTGCATCAGATAAATCCTCAAAGAACACCAAAGGATAAATCACTGATTTTCATAACAAATTAATTATTTCCTTTATAAATTCCAAGTAGACTGTTCAATAAATAAATCAGCCATGACAGAAAGGCAGAGCAGATTGATGGGCTGAATGGCCTAATTTGCTCCTATGGGATAATTTGTTCTGGTCAAGTACTACTTTTTCAAAGTGTTCTGCAGTTACAAACTTCTTTATACAATGCAATATCTTCACTATCACTGATATTAGGATAACACGTCCTGTTTTCTCTTTTTCTCCTTTCTTAAAGAGTGGGGTCACACTTGATATCCTCAAATCTACTTGTACAATTTCAGAATCTATGGCACATCGGAGGATGATAATTAGTGTGTTCCCCACCTCGAAAGCCATCTTGTTCAAAACCCTAGAATGTAGAAGATCAGATCCTGAGGGTTTAGTCCCTCCAGCTTCTCTAATACTTATTTTCACTGACACAAAGTTCAAAGTTCATTTATTATCAACTTATGTATACTATAAGACCATAAGTTCATAAGATATAGGAGCAGAAGTAGGCCATTTGGCCCATCGAGTCTGCTCCACCATTCAATCATGGGCTGATCCAATTCTTCCAGTCATCTCCACTCTGCTGCTTTCACCCCATACCCTTTGATGCCCTGGCTAATCAAGAACCTATCTATCTCTACCTTAAATTCACCCCATGACTTGGCCTCCACAGCCGCTCGTGGCAACAAATTCCACAGATCTACCACTCTCTGACTAAAGTAATTTCTCCGCATCTCATTGTACTATACATCGTACTATATACAATCTTGAAATTTGACTTCTTACAAGCAGCAACAAAACCAAAGAAACCCAATAGAACCCAATGAAAAAAGACAAACATCCAATGTGTGAAAAAAAAACTTAATTTCTTCAGTTTCTAAGACCATAAGACCAAAAGATCACAAGGTGATGCCTCAAAAAGGCAGCATCTATCATTAAGGATCCCCATCACTCAGGACATACAGTCTGCTCAGTGCTACCATCAAGATGGAGGTAGAGGAGTCTGAAGACAGATACTTAGTGTCTTTTCCTCAATTATCAGATTTCTGAGTGGACAATGAACCCTTGTACACCATTTCACCTTTTTCATTCTTTTGCTTTCTTTATGCACTGCTTATTTAATTTATTTTATATACATTTTTTATTGTAATTTTAGGTTTATTATCTATTTCAATGTACTACTGCTGCAAACAAGAAATTTCATGACATATGCCAGTGATATGAAACCTGATTCTGATGCTACTGTGCTACTCCCTAAGATAAGAAGACCCCTTTTACCGAAGTGTGCATTCCCAGACAGCCTCAAAATATAGTCAACTCTAACTCACCCAGTGCCATTCCCACATTGTCCTCTTTACACCATAAGACCATAAAATATAAGAGCAGAATTAGGCCATTTGGCCCATTGAGCATACTTCGCCATTTCATCATGGCTGATCAAATTTTCCTCTCAGCCTCAGTCTCCTGCTTTCTCCTTATATTTCTTCATGCCCTGACCAACCAAGAATCTATCAACCTATGCCTTAATATACATAAAGAGTTGGCTTCCACAGCTTCCTGTGACAAAGAATTCCACATATTCCACATTTCTGGCTAAATTCCTCCTTGTTTCGTTCTCAAAAGATGGCCCTCTATTCTGAGGCTGTGTCCTTTGGTCTTAGACTCTCCCACCATAGGGAACATCCTCTCCACATCCACTCCATCAAGGCCTTTCACCATTTGATAGATTTCAATGAGATCACTCCATATTCTTCTGAATTACAGCCAATACAGGACAAGAGCCACTATGGGCAGCCCTTCATATGACAAGCCATTCAATCCTGGAATCATTTTTGTGAACCTCCTTTGAACCCTCTCTAGTTTCAGCACATCCTTTCTATGATAAGAGGCTCAAAACTGCTCACAATACTCCAAGCGAGGCCTCACCAGTGCTTTATAAAGTCTCAACAACACATCCTTGCTTTTATACTCCGGCGGCCCAGTCGGTGGTAGGAACAGCGTAGAGTGAGGAGGTTTCTCACAGGTTGGCGGCACTCATTTAAAGGAAGAGCTCTGCAGGCACTCCAGCAGTGGTGGGAGCAGCTCACAGTGAGGAGGTTTCTCGCAGCACGGGCACAAGAAAATAAAAGTACAGAAGGGACAAGCGGAACCGGCCATTGTTGGGAGTGGGCCTGTGCCGAGAGTCAAGTGTCAGGCTTTGGCTCTGGGTGAGTTAGCTGTATAAGTTTCTGTTATGTCTGTCTTTTTACTTACTGTGTCAGAGGTGATTAGTGCAGTTTAAATGGCCATTGTGTGTTCTTCATGCTGGATATCTGAATCTCCCAGGGAACCACATGTGTGTGAAGTGTATCCGGCTGCAGCTCGTTGAAGACAGTGTTAGGGATCTGGAGCAGCAGCTGCATGACCTTCAGCTTGTACGGGAGAGTGAGGAGATAATCGATCAGAGTTCTAGGGAAGTAGTCACCCCTAAGTTGTATGAGGTGGACAGCTGGGTGACAGTCAGGAGAAGGAATGGGATGGTGAATAGGCAATTAGCACCCCTGTGGCCATTCCCCTCGATAATGAGTGTACTGTTTTGGATGCTGCTGTGGGGGGATGACCTCCCAGGAGAATGCCACGGAGAGCAGGTTACTGGCCCTGAGCGTGGGTCTGTGGTGCAGAAGAGAAAGATTGGAGATGAGGAGAGTGGTAGTGATAGGGGACTCAGTAGTCAGAGGAAAAGACAGGTGATTCTGTGGACGTGAATGGGACACCCAGATGGTATGTTGCCTCCCAGGTGCCAAGGTCAGGGATGTCTCAAATCACGCCCAGAGCTCTTTGGAGGGGGAGGGAGAACAGCCAGATGTCTTGGTACGTATTGGTACCAATGACATAGGAAGGAAAAGCAAAGAGGTCCTGAGAGACAATTTAGAAAGCTAGGCAGAAAGCTGAGAAGCAGGGCCTCCAGGGTAATAATTTCTGAATTGTTACCTGTGTCACATACCAGTGAGGATAGAAACAGGATGATTTGGCAGATAAGTGTGTGGTTGAGGAGATGGTGCAGGGGCCAGGGCTTCAGGTTCTTGGATCATTGGGATCTCTTCTGGGGAAGATATGACCTGTATTAAAGGGGACGGGTTGCACCTGGACCCAAGGGGGACCAACATTCTTGTGGGCAGGCTTGTTGGGGAGGGTTTAAGCTAATTTGGCAGGGGGATGGGAACTGGAGTGAAGGGACTCAGGATAGGATGGATGGTAAAACAACGAAGTTAGCATGCAGTCAGACTGTCAGGAGGGCAGGCAGATGATAGGACAAAAATGAAGCTGGTAGGGAGAGCATCAGTGCATTAGGGATGGATGCAGAATCAAAGGGGTAGTAAATACAGTAATTGAAGGGTTATATCTCAATGAATGGAGTATAGGAAATAAGGTGGATGATCTTGTTGCACTTGTCAAGGGCCTTCTGGGAATCGAAATACACAACATCAACCAATTCTCCTTTGTCTATTTTGCTGGCTATTTCTTCAAAGAATTCCAACAGATTTGTCGGGCAAGATTTTCCCTTGTGGAAACCATGCTGACTACGGCCTATTGTATCACGTGCCTTCAAGTACCCTGAGACCACATCCTTAACAATCAACTCTACTCCCTCTGCCTTCCTGGCTGCCTTTTTGAGATAACGTGTGTCCTTGGACATTAAGCTCCCAGTTATAATCTTCCTTCAGCCATGATTCAGTGATGCTTGCATCATACTTGCTAATCTGCATCCGTGCTGCAAGTTCATCTACCTTATTCTGCATACTGTGCGCATTCAGATACACCACCTCCAGTCCTGTATTCACCCTTGTCGATTTTGTCCATCTTTTACATTGCAACTCATCCTGTTGACTGCAGTTTTGCCCTGTCAACAGCCTCTCCTCACTACACATCGCCTCTGTTTGTAGACCAGCATCCGCATCTTCATCTCTATTATCCGCATAGTTCTTGCATTGAAATATATGCAGCTCAGGATGCTGGTTGCATGATGCTCAACCTTTTGATTCCTAACTTTCATGTCTTACCAACATCAACCTCTCCACTAACTGTTCTGGCACTCTGGTTCCCATTCCCCTGCAACTCTAGTTTAAATCCCACCGTGCAGCATTAACGAACCTTCCCGCCAGGATATTAGTCTCCCTCCTGTTCAGGTACAAAACATCCCTTCTGTACAGGCCCCACCTTCCCTGGAAGGGAGCCCAGTGATCCAAAAATCTTATGCCCTCCCTCCTGCACCATCTCCTTAGGCCACATATTAAACTATATAATCTTCCTAGTTCTGGCCTTATTAGCACATGGCAGGGGAACCAACCCTGAGATCACAACCTTGGAGATCCTGCCCTTTAACTTAGCACCTAAACCCCTGAACTCCCTATGCAGAACCTCGTCACTCATCCTACCCATGCCATTGGTAGCCACGCAGACCACGACCTCTGGCTGTTCACCCTCCCATTTAAGAATGCTGAGGACTCGATCTGAGATGTTCCAGGTGCTGCCAGCCGGGTGGCAACATAACATCCCGGAATCTCCTATTCGCCCACAGAACCGCCTGCCCATTCCCCTAAGTAACAAGTTTAAAGGTTGAACAAGTTAGGTCTCTATTCATTGGAGCGTAGAAGGTTGAGGGGGGATTTGATCGAGGTATTTAAAATTCAGAGAGGGATAGATAGAGTTGACGTGAATAGGCTGTTTCCATTGAGAGTAGGGGAGATTCAAACGAGAGGACATGATTTGAGAGTTAGGGGGCAGAAGTTTAAGGGAAACACGAGGGGGTATTTCTTTACTCAGAGAGTGATAGCTGTGTGGAATGAGCTTCCTGTAGAAGTAGTAGAGGCCAGTTCAGTTGTGTCATTTAAGGTAAAATTGGATAGGTATATGGACAGGAAAGGAGTGGAGGGTTATGGGCTGAGTGCAGATAGATGGGACTAAGTGAGATTAAGAGTTCGGCACGGACTAGGAGGGCCGAGATGGCCTGTTTCCGTGCTGTGATTGTTATATGGTTAACAAATCCTCTATCACCACAGCATGCCTCTTCTCCTCACTTCCCTTCTGAATCTCAGAGGCAGACTCAGTGCCAGAGACTCATCCTCTGTGACCTTCCTCTGTTAGATCATTCCCCCGACAGTATCCAAAGTGACATTCCTGTTGTTGAGGGGGATGGCCACAGGGGTACTCTGCACTCCCTCCTTAACCCCTTTCCCCTTCCTGACCGTCACCCAGTTTCCTGTGTCCTTGCCTTCTGGTGTAGCTACCTCTCTGTATGTCCTATCTATCACCCTCTCAACCTCCTGATTGATGCGGGGTTCATCCATTTCCAGCTCCAAATCCTTAATGCAGTTTGTTAGAAGTTGCAGCTAGATGTGCTTCTCGCAGTTGTAGTTATCAGGGACCATGGAGGCTTCCCTACCTTCCCACATCCTGCTAGAGGAGTATTTGACTATCCTGCCTGCAGTGCAGCAATGCTCTTAATTGTCTACATTTCTCCTATATGCCTTTTAACTACCCCCAGATATTTATTGCCCCATTACTGGCAGCCATGCCTTCAAATACCAAAGGGGCAAACTGAAATTCTTTCCCATGAAACCCTGGACCTTTTTTTATCCTGTTAAAGGTACAGTTCTTATCCATGTGTGCTCAGCACGCGATGCAGGAAAGGGCAAACCCAAGAAACCCAGAGTGACACGAAATGCTGGAGGAACTCATTTCTTGGACCGAAATGTCAACTGATTATTCCTCTCCATGGAGGCTACCTGACCTAAGGCCACAAGACATAGAGCAGAATTAGGCCATTCAGCCCATGAGTCTGTTCCACCATTTCATCATGACTGATTTATTATCCTTCTCAAACCCATTCTCCCCATAATCTTTGACACCCTTATTAATCAAGAACCTACCAAACCTCTGCTTTAAAAATACCCGATGACTTGTCCTCCTCAGCCGTCTGTGACAATGAATTCCACAGATTCAATAGCCTCTGGCTGAAGAAATTCCACCTCATCTCTGCTCTAAAGGGACGTCCTATCATTCTGAATCTGTGCCCTCTAGACCTAGACTCCCCCACAATAGGAAATATGCTTTCTATGACCATTCTATCTAGGCCTTTGAATATTCAAAAAGCTTCAATGAAATGCCTCCACCCCCTAATTTTTCGACTGAGTTCTTGTTGTAAACAAGTGTTGTAAACGGCCATAGTGGGATGTGTCAGGAATGGTCAGGAGGAAAGGAAACTGATACAGGACTTTGTGATATGGAGCAACTCAAACTACCTGCGTCTCAATATCACCAAGACCAATAAGACCAAGGAGATGGTGGTGGACTTTAGGAGACCTAGGCCTCATATGGAGCCAGTGATCATTAATGGAGAATGTGTGGAGCAGGTTAAGACCTACAAGTATCTGGGAGTGCAGTTAGACGAGAAGCTAGACTGGACTGCCAACACAGATGCCCTGTGCAGGAAAGCACAGAGTCGACTGTACTTCCTCAGAAGGCTGGCGTCATTCAATGTTTGTAGTGAGATGCTGAAGATGTTCTATCGGTCAGTTGTACTGGCGTGCTGGGGAGGCAGCATTAAGAAGAGGGACGCCTCACGTCTTAATAAGCTGGTAAGGAAGGTGGGCTCTGTTGTGAGCACCGAACTGGAGAGTATGACATCAGTGGCAGAGCGGAGGGCGCTGAGTAGGCTACGGTCAATCATGGAAAACCCTGAACATCCTCTGCACAGCACCATCCAGAGACAGAGAAGCAGCTTCAGCGGCAGGTTGCTGTCAATGTAATGCTCCTTAGACAGGATGAAGAGATCATTACTCCCCAACGCCATTCGGCTCTACAATTCAACCACCAGGGGCAAGATATGTTAAAGTGCCGGGGTTAGGACTGAGCTTAAGTTACCACTCAATGCACTTCAGTAAACTATTTAAGAACTTTTTAAAAGCTATTTACTAATGCTTTTTGGGAGGGTGATTTTAGATGCATATCATATTTATACTGAGTTAAATACTGTACTGCTACAATAAGTGTATGGGACACTGGAAAAATGTTGAATTTCCCCTTGGGGATGAATAAAGTATCTATCTATCTATCTATCTAAACGCGTCTCAACAATTCCGATAGTGACCACAGGATGGCAGTGCATCCTGCTCTATAACCAACTGGGGCCTCAACTGCTGAAAGCATTTAATCAACACACAAAAACTATTTAATGGTAAATAAATTGGGTGAATATTCAAAGAATTGAATGCTTACATTATTGTGCTCTTACATGTTTCAAGGATTGCTATGAATGAATGAATAATTAAATCCAAGTATAATTATATAAAATTTTGATATTGATGTCAAGAATCATCTTTATCTGTCATACACATTTACACGTATTAGGAATTTGCTGTGGTGTGTTGGTCAGAGTGTGACATGCACAAAGCATCCAACAATTATAAAGAATAATATAAAAAATAAGTTAGAGGTTGAAGTACAGCTATGGAACAAAAGTGCATAAATACATTAACACCAGCGTGATTTAAAATGTAAACTGTTTATAGAAAGTGGTTTAAAGTGTTTACAGTGCAGTGCAGTGACATGGTAATTTGTAGAAGGAGTGGCGGGAACTAACTAGATCAGATTAATTGCCTGGGGGAAGAAGATGGTGTAAAGTTTTTGTTTTAATATTTTGATATTTCAAACACCACACAATGTCCAAATGACATGTCTCATTATATTACTATTGCTGTTATCATTTGTGGGGTACACTATGTTGTTGCTTTACATTTGGCTTATTAAAGAGCAACTGACGGATTCTATTTCAGGGCAAGTATAAAGACATGAGAGTTAGTCTCAGTGGGATCCTTGCCCATGTAAGTTAATATCTGTAAGCCTGTCTTCTGTGGAACTCTTCCCCAAGTGAGAATCAGTACACTTCAGGAAGGGTAAGGTGAAGGAACACATACCGATCCTTATGGGGGGATCAGAAGTGGAGAGAGTGAGCAGCTTCAAGTTCCTGGGTGATGATCTAACCTGGTCCCAATAGGTCGATGTAGTCATAAAGAAGGCAAAACAGCAGCTATACTTCATTAGGAGTTTGAAGAGATTTGGCATGTCAACAAATATGCTCAAAAACTTCTACAGTTGTACCATGGACAGCATTCTGACAGGCTGCATCACTGTCTGGTACGGAGGGGCTACTGCACAGGACCGAAAGAAGCTGCAGAAGGTTGTAAGTCTAGTCAGCTCCATCTTGGGTACTAGCCTACAAAGTACCCAGGACATCTTCAGGGAGTGGTGTCTCAAAAAGGCAGCGTCCATTATTAAGGACCTCCAGCACCCAGGGCATGCCCTTTTCTCACTGTTACCATCAGGTAGGAGGTACAGAAGGCACACACTCAGCGATTCAGGAACAGCATCTTCACCTCTGCCATCTGATTCCTAAATGGACTTTGAAGCTTTGGACACTACCTCACTTTATTAGTATACAGCATTTCTGTTTTTTGCACATTTTTAAATAATCTATTCAATATACATAATTGATTTACTCATTTATTATGTTTTATTTTATTTATTATTTTTTCTCTCTCTGCTAGATTATGTATTGCATTGAATGGCTGCTGCTAAGTTAACAAATTTCACTTCACATTCCAGTGATAATAAACCTGATTCTGATTCTGACTGGGAACCGCCCTGCACGGACTGACAGTGTGAGGTATCCATCCACCAGGGGGAGTCATTGGGCATCAGTGCATGTGCATCTTTCCTCCTGCTATGTACACTCTGTGGCCACTTTATTAGGCACACCTGTACACATGCCTATTAATGCAAATATCTAAC
Organism: Hypanus sabinus; assembly: GCF_030144855.1. NCBI lineage: Eukaryota > Metazoa > Chordata > Chondrichthyes > Myliobatiformes > Dasyatidae > Hypanus > Hypanus sabinus. The sequence goes on along the minus strand of NC_082716.1, from coordinate 17,780,068 downwards.
CAGTCAATCATTTGGTAGTAACTCAATGCATAAAAGCATGCAGACATGGTAAAGAGGTTAATTTGTTGTTCAGACCAAACATCAGGATGGGGAAGGAATGTCCTAGTGACTTTGACCATGGAATAATTGATGGTGCCAGATGGGGTGGTTTGAGTATCTCAGAAACTGCTGCTGATCTGCTGGGATTTTCACTCATAATAGTCTCTACAGTTTACACATAATGGGGCGAAAACCAAAAGTCATCCAATGAGTGGCAATTCTGTGGGCAAAAATGCCTCATTAATAAGACAGATCAGAGGAGAATGGCCAGACTGGTTCAAACTGACAGGAAGCTGACAGTAGCTCAAATAACCACGCGTTACAACAGTGGTGTGCAGAAGAGCTTCTCTGTATACTCAACACATCAAACCTTGAAGTGGAAGAGCTACAGCAGCAAAAGACCATGAACTTACACTTGGTGATATTTTATTAGGTACAGGAAGTACTAATAAACTGGCCACTGAATGTATTGTAGATTTGGGTGGGATTTTATGGTTCCCATGATCTCTCTGCGTTCCCAATGATCAGCTGTGCCCTAATTATTCCAAAGTCACAAGAAAGCAGCAACATACCCGGAAGACCTTAATAGATATTTGCAGAAGTTCCTTGGACTACGGAAGTAGGGGAGCAATCGATGGTGTCAAAGGACCGCTGATCTACTGGAACACAGCAATGAAGCACGACTGAAGAGAATGTGAAAACTCACAAGAGGTTCTGCAGATGCTGGAAATCTTGAGTAACGCACACAAAGTGCTGGACGAACTCAGCAAGTCAGGCAGCATCTACGGAGGGGAATGAACAGTTGACGTTTTGGGGCGAGAGGCTTCATTGGGGCAGAAAAAGAAAGGGGAAGAAGCCAGAATGCGAAGGTGAGGGGAGGGGGAGGAGTACTAGCTGGGAGATGATGGGTAGATGGATGGTGGGGAATATGTTTGAACTACCTACATTAGCACAAGTATCAGTGATGTAGCCTTCTGTTGTGTGAGGGCTCTGGGTTATGTGGCCAAGTTATGGAAATAGAACTTGGTTACACTTCCTAAGCTTGCTCAATCTAACCTCATAAGTTACACTCTCTAGTTAGGTATCATCCCAGTAAATCTCCTCTGCCTCCTCTCTAAACCCTTCCTATAATGAGACGATCAGAACTGAGCACAATATTCCAAATATGGTCTAAACACGGTTCCATAGAGCTGAAACATTACCTCACACTTCTTGAACTCAATCCCCTGATTAATAAAGGCCAACACACCTATGTCTTCTTAACCACCCTACAAATGCCCCTGGCAACTCTGAGGGTTCAGTGGACATCGGTCCCAAGGATCATATTTGACCTTCAAAGTGAATCACTCCACACATTTCTAGATTGAACTGCATCTGCCACTTCTCAGCCCCGCTCTGCATCCCGTCAGTGTCCCGTTGTAACCTACAGCAACCTTCTACAATGTCCACAGCACCATCAAACTTTGTGTCATCTGCAAACTTACTAACTCACCCTTTCACTCCCTCACCCATGCAATTTACAAAAATCACAAAGAGCAACACCACGACCCACAGTAACGCAAACTCATGCCAGGCTTCAGAATCACAACAGCGATTACATGTCAAATCTAGTTATACGACAGTAAGCACATTGGAATCTTGCTGATCTCAAACCATTATTGCCATACGGCGACACCCACTCATAGCTCTGTGAGTAAACCCTGAGGAAAAATCCAGAGCTGGAGTCTCTAAGGAAGTCCTACAGTACGTGAGTTCAAAACTGACTGGCAACTCCTATAATGCCGCTGCTGCCAGGCTGTATCTTTCCTTCTCCAGTCTTGCTGAAAGGTCTCGGCTGGAAACGTTGACTGTTACTCTTTTCCATGGATGCTGCCTGGCCTGCTGAGCTCCTCCTGCATTTTGTGTGTGTTGCCACGCTGTATCTGTCTCTGCTGTTACTTTGGATTCATCAGCTGTGTGGAGAGGGGGAGCCTGCTGCGTGGGCAACAGCTTGCTCTCCAAATCGTAGTGTCCTGGCCTGCGTACTAACTTGCATATCAAGTAGACAGCTAGGACACAATCTCCATGGTCGATCTCGACCAACAGAGGACCTCACAAGATCTTCATGGATCTGTAATTTTTACATGGACATTTCTACTTTCCATTAAATTTTCCAGAGCGGAAATGGATAATATGAGGGGCTATAATTTTAAGATGACTAGAGTACAGGGAGTATGTCAAAAGTTATGGGTGTATGGAACACCCTGCCAGAGGTGGTGGTGGCAGATATATTAGAGGCATTTAAAATACTCTCAGATAGGACGATAGAAAAATGGAGGGCTATGTGGGAGGGGTTAAATTAATCTCACAGTAAGTTAGAATGTTAGCACAACATTGTGGGTTGAGGGGCCTGTCCTGTTCTATGTTTCAAGTACTTCTGGGAGTGAACAGACTGCCTATATCGTTCTATGTGGCAGATATATTTGAGTTACAAGCCACTTGTTCATTGTCCATTATAAAGGAAAACAAGCAGGGTTTGGGCCGGAAACACTGACAATTCATTTCCTTGCACGGATGCTGTTTGACCTGTTGAGTTACTGCAGATTCCAACATCTGTCATCTCTGTGCACATGTAATCAGAGGGCAAAGGCATCTATCCCATTCCCTTCCAGTCCTGATGCGCGATCTCGGCCCAAATCTTTGACACCCTATTCACTTCCCTAGATACCGCCTGACCTGTTGAGTTCCTCCAGCATTTTGTGTGTGTTGCTCTGGATTTCCAGCATCTGCAGGATCTCTTGTGTTTATGATAGGCTCAAGGATCAGGGATGTACTAGGAATTTGCTGTGGTGTGTTAGCACAGCAACAAACACAAAACAACAAAGAAGGATAAAGAATTTTATAAAAATAAGACTAAAATTAAGGTGAGATGGGAAAGATTTAAATAGGGCGGGGTGCAAATTCTTCACGCAGAATGTGGTGTGTATGTGTAATGAGATGCCAAAGAAAGTAATTGAGGTAGGTATCACAACATTTAAAAGACATTAGAAAGTTACATGGATAGGAAAAGCTTAGAGCAGAGTTTCCCAACCTGGGCTCTATGGACCGCTCAGTAAATTGTAGGGATCCATGGCACAAAGAAGGTTGGGAACCCGTGTTTTAGAGGGATATGGGCAACTGCAGACAAATCTCAAGGCTGTATAACTTATAGATTCTTTTATAATAAATGTACTTTGACTCTTTGAAAAGGGTCTAGCTGAGGTGGGTCCCCTGATCAGTGATTACTGGTGCTGTAAAGCAATTGTACTAACCACCCAACTACGTATCATGCTTATTTGAGACTCGACATAATATTCAAATTAGAACTAAGCTTTTATGTAAGATTTTTAAAATCTCTCGGTGTAAGACCTGAAGAAACTTCCAATACTCTATTTTTTCACTTTCCTTTTGACTAACTTTGTGTAGCAAATTGTTCAATTTCGAAGAATACAAACACTGGGAAACTTTGGTGATGAGGAAGTTACATCAGCTTCCTTCTTTGTGCTTTAAGTCATCCTAGAAGCTGCTGACCTTGTTGGCGGCCTATGTGCATAAGGAAGGAAAAACTATTATTAAAAGCCAATAAATAGCTATAAGTACACAGCTGGTGATGAGCTACATGGAAATCTGAAGGCAAAAACTATTCTTCTACTTATAATGGAAAGGATCCCAGATATGTTTTGTTCACTTGTCCTGTTTTGTAACTGCTCAGCCCTTTCATGAGGACTGGTGAGTGTTCCCTCAACTTCCCCTTCTCAAAGTCCACAATCAGTTCTTTGGTCTTACTGATGTTGAGTGCGAGGTTGCAGTTGCGACACCACTCAACTCTTGTATGCCTCCTCCTCAACATCTGAGAATCTCTCGACGACATTTGTGTCACCAGCGAATTTGTAGACACTGCTTGCGGTCTGCCTGGCCATGCGGTCATGGGTGTACAGAGAGTAGAGCAGCGCGCTAAGCTTGCTTCCTTGAGGGATTGTCAGTGAGGAGATGTTTCTGCAGATCTCCAGAAGAGGAAGTGAAGGATCCAGTGGCAGAGGAAGGTTCGGGGGCCGGGTTTTGAAGCTTGTTGATTAGTACTGAAGGTATGATTGTGTTGACAAGAAAGGACAGGAAACTTGTCAAAGAAAATAATAGAAAGTTGATTTTTTTTGTGGCTTCTGATTGAAGAATTTACCATAATTACCTTGAAACCAATGGCATTATGATCACTAGATGCAAAGTCTTGCCCTACACAAACTTCTGTCACCTGCCCTGTCTCATTCCTTAACCGGAAATCAAGTGTTGCACACTCTCTCGTTGGGATTTCTACTGATTCAGGAAACTTTCTTGAACACATTTGACAAACTGTATCCCATCTCCACTTTTTACAGTATGGGAGTCCCAGTCAATTTGGGGAAAGTTAATATCACCTACTATCACAAACTTATGTTTCTTACAACAGCCTGTGATCTCTCCACAAACTTGTTCCTCTAAATCACATGGACTGTTGAGTGGTCTATAATACAATCCCACTAATGTGGTTATACCTTTCGTATTCCCCAATTCCACCCAAAACAGCCTCACTAGATGAGTCCTTCAGTCTGCTCAGATGGAGCATTGCTGCGTCATTTTCCCTGACTAGTAACACCACCCCTCCTCCTTCAGTCCCTAGATGCTGCCTGGCCTGCTGAGTTTCTCCAGTATTTTGTGTGTATTGCTTTGATTTCCAGCATCTGCAGATTTTCTTTTGTTTAAAGACTTTTGATGTCAAGCTGTTGAACAGTCACGTTCTCAATGAATGGCAAAACAGGCTTGAGGGGACTAATGTATGGCCCTGTTTCGACCTTCCTTTGTTGACAACATATTAGAAAAAGGACATTTAGAGTAAATATGGACATAAAAGGGTGGGCCATATTGAACAAGTGCTGTAATTGGACTTTTAGAAAGCTCGGCACCCCCCCCCCCCCCAAGATTATTATGAAAACTGAGAGTATATGACATTGGCTGTAATGTACGGAAAAGTTCATGGACTGGTTCATGGACAGAAAACAGATGAAATAAATAGATCCAGCAATTTTGACATGTACCGCGGAGAACATTCTGTCTGGTTGCATTGCGGCCTGTTATGGAGGTGCCAATGCACAGTATTGAAAAATGCTGCAGAGGGTTGAACACGCCACCAGCTCCGTCAGGACACTAGCCTCTCCATCTGAGGACATCCTCAAAAGGCGATGCTTCAAATGTGAAGGATCCTCACCATCCAGGACATGCCCCCTTCTCGTTATCACCATCTAGGAAGTGATACAGAAGCCTGAAGACACACACTCAACGATTTAGGAACAGCTGCTTCGCCTCCATCATCACATTTCTGAATGGTCCCTGAACCCTTGTCTCTATTCGGCTCTCTTTTTGCACTATCGTATAGTAGCTTTTTTTAACGTACTGTTGCCACAAACCAACACATTTCACAATGTATGTCAGTGATAATAAACCTGATTCTGATTCACTTTCAGACTGAGGCTCTTTCAAAAGGAGTGCCATGTGGATTGGTACCAGGCACAATCATGTCAATGACTTGGATGCAGGGATCAAGTGGAATGTAAATAAATTTGCTGATGATATGCAGCAGGAGGCTGCCTGTGACAGAATGCATACGCAGTGGGAAAGGATGCGGCACATGGATCATAATGTGGGAAAATGAGTCACCTCCTTTGATCGAATGAACAGGAAATCTGATTTTTATTTAAATGTTGAGAATTCCGAAGACATTGGTGTTCACTCAGACCTCAGTGTTCTTGTACAATAATCACTGAAAATTAACAGAAATGTTCGAAGTAAACTGTATGCCAACATATACAACCCTGAGATTCACTTTCTTGCGCTCATTCTCAACAAATCCATAAGAGAAAAACAACCATCATAGAGTCAATGACAGACTGCACCAACCTGTGTCTTCAAATACATGGCAAGCCAACAGGAAGACAGGGCTGTGTTGGTCTTTATTCCAAGGGGATTTGAATGCAAAATTAAAGAGGTTTGGTGGCCAAGACTTGTTGAAGAAAGTACGTGAATCAGAGCAGATATGCTGATGAATCAGAGGTTCGAAAGTGAGTTGCAAGAGCATTATAGAGTCCAAAGGGTTTACAGATAAAGTCACTGGGCAAAAATTTGGCAAATGGATAACATAATAAAATAGAGAGACAGAAAAATGTAGATAGGCATGAGAGAGAGACAGATTAAAGAGAGATAGATGAGAGAGAGATAGAGACAGATTAGAGAAAGAGATTAGAGAGAGATAGATGAGAGAGAGATAGAGACAGATTAGAGAAAGAGATTAGTGAGAGATAGAGAGAGATTAAAGAGAGAGACATAGATAAATGAATAATAAAAGCACAATGGCACAGGGGAGTGGCAAATCATTGTAAACTACTCTCTGTAGATCTAATAATTACTTCTGTTATCACCATTATACACTTCTCCAATTTAATTCCATGATTCTAAGAGTTACTTTGTTCTGCATTCTGATTTTGTTTTCCCTTGTACAACGTTGAGGTGGTACAAGACAAACAATGTTATATATGGATGGTATGTGAAATACAGTCCTTCACTGTACCTCAATACATGTAACCATACTAAATCAATTTCTCAATGTAGGGAAATATGGTGTCACTTTTTGAATGATGGAGCAGAGGCAGGATTGAAAGGTCCATTCCTGCTCTTATTTCTTATTTGTTTATGTTCTCCATAATCCTCTTCTGTCTCAACCGGGAAGACATGCAGTTGCCAAGCCTCAGCTCTGTGGTAAGAATTCTAAAGATTCACAAGATGAGAGAGGATCATTCTGAAACTGTATTCTCCCACCAAGAGAAGTATCCTCCTCCCAACAACAATTTGTCAAGTCTTCTCAGAGCTCTGTATCCGACCTACTCAGCTACTTCTCCTGAGTTAATCAATGAATTTGAAGATGAATATACTTGCAAGCCTCCCGTGTCTCAAGGCCAGTACAGCACAAGCAAAGGCACTTCAGACCACAATATAGTGCTGAACCAATTAAATTAGTAACCAAACTAATCTCTTCCGCCTACACAATGTCCATATCTTTCCATTTTCCTCTCACTCATGTACCTATCTAAATGTCTCATAGAAGTCTCCAATGTTTCTGCCTCTATCACCACCCCACCAGGGAGCACATTCCAGGCACTCACCACTCTCTGTGTGAAAAGAAATTTGCCCTTCACATTTCCTTTGAAATTACCCCCCTTATCTTAAATGCATGCCCTCTGGTATTGACATTTCAACTCTGGGAAAAAGATACTGTGTGTCTACTCTATCAGCCTCTCGTTATCTCGTAAACCTCTATCAGATCTCCCCTCAGCCTCTGCGCTCCACAGAAAACAACCCAAGTTTATCCAACCTCTCATCATTGCACATGCTCTCCAATCTAGGCGGAACCCTGGTAAACCTCGTCTGCACCCTCTCCAAAGCCTCAACATCCTTTCTATAATTGTATGCAATATTTTAGATGTGACCTAACTAGAGTTTTATAAAGCTGCAGCATAACTTCCTGACTTTTGAATTTAATAACTTGACCAATGAGAGAAAGTATGTCGTATGCCTTCTTAACCATCCTATCAACCTGTGTAGGCACTTTCAGGGAGCTATGAACTTGAAACTCAAGATCTTTCTGCTCATTAACAGTTAAGGATCTTGCCCTTAACAGTGCACTCTCTCTTTACATTTGACCATCAACACTTCACATTTGGCCAAGTTAATCTCCATCTGCCATTCTTCCACCCGTATCTGCAACTAATCTGTATCCCCCTGTATTCCTTGCCAGTCTTCTACACTATCCACAACACAACCAATCTTCATACCTTCTATAAACTTACTAACCCGCCTGTCTACATTCTCATCCAGGTCACCTTCTACAGTTGCAAGACTTCCATAGCTTTTTAACTCTATTCCCTTTGCAAAAAAGAGAAATATTTCCATGGTGCGTAGGAAACCAATGGGTAATTTATAATAGTAAATAAAATCACGCAAGGTGTTGATAAGATTGAGGTTCACAGTCTTTATCCCAGGGTAGATTTAAACTGAGAGAGGAAAGGTTTAAAAGGGCACTGAGAGGCACCTTTTCCCACACACAGAGCGGTGGGTATACGGAACAAGCTTCCAGAAGAAGCTGTAGAGGCAGATACAACTAGAGGGGATCGGAGGTGGAGAGGAGCACTAACTTTAAACTTCTAGAACTTCGTGTCAGAGGATCTGTCCTGGCAGCAGTGCTTAAGTGCTATCACAAAAAAGGGCATGGCAGCATCTCTATGTTCTTAGAAGTTTGAACACATTCATCTTGCCATCTAAAACTTTGACAAATTTCTACGTATAAGTACACTAGAGAGTATCCTGACTAGTTGCATCATGGTAATACCAGTACCCAAGTATGGAAAAGCCTACAGGAAATAGTGGACAGAGTCCAATCCATTACAGGCAAAGCCCTCCCCACCACTGAGCACATTTACAAGGAACATTGCCACAGGAAAGCAGCATCCATCATCAAAGACCCCCAGCATCCAGATCACACTCTCTTATCGTTGCTACTACCGGGAATGAGGTACAGGAGCCTCAGGTCCCGTCCCATCAGATTCAGGAACAGCTATTCAAACATCCAGTTCCTGAACCAGTTTGGATAACTTCACTCACCTCAACAATGATCTGATTCCACAAACTACAGACTCACTTTCAAGGATTCTACAACTTGTTCTCAGTATTATTTATTTACTTTCATATTATTTTATAATTTTATACTGCATAATGTACTGTTTCTGTTTAAAATTGTCTGCGGGCCAAAAGATCACAAGAGATAAGAAGGTACATAGCTGAATGGATTAGGCTGAGGGTAGAGGCTTAGAAGGGGATAAAAAGGGGCTACTTCCGTGTGCAAGCTGTAACTGTGATTAGTCAGGGAATCAAGGGTTACAGGGAAAGGCCCGGAGAATGGGTTTGAGAGGGATAATAAATCAGCCATGATCAAATAGTAGAGCAGACTTGATGGGCTGAATGGCCTAAATTGAGCAAAGTCACATTTGGCATTTTAAAGCAACTATGATAGCACAGTTGGCAAAGTGGGAGCCTCTCGTGATACTGTCATCGAGCAATGTGATCTGATACCAGGAGGCCACTCAGAGGTCTGGTCACCATAGTGGAGTTATTAACACAAGGTGCTTTCAAGCACGCAACCTCAGAAAACAATAGTTCTGTTTGGCCAGTGAGGAAATGGGATGATAGTTGAAGGATAACAGATGATTATCACAGCTAAATAAACATGCATCTCCATTAACTATTGCTTTCCAGAACATTGGACTTCATAGTGGAGAGAGTCACAGAGTGTCCTTGGTGTTATCATTTCAAAGGATCTACCCTAAGACCAGCATTTAAGATCTATTAAAAAGAAATTTGCACAGATTTTGCTTGCCATCTCAAACCTTGACAAACTTCCATAGATGCACAGTGGAGAGTATCCTGACTGGTTGGATCATGGGCTGGTATGGAAACACCAATGCCATTGAATGGAAAAGCCATCAAAAAGCAGTGACTGCAGCCCAATCCATCACAGGAAAAATGCTCCACGCCACTGAGCACATCTACAAGGAGTGCTGCCACAAGAAAGCAGCATCCATCAAGGACCCCCACCATTCAGGCCACGATCTCTTCTCACTGCTGCCATTGGGGAGGAAATACAGCAGCTTTGGGATCCACACCACCAGGTTCATGAACAGTTCAGGGACCTTCAATCAACAGGGCCCTGAACGAGCATGGATAACTTCACTCGCCACAGCTCTGAATGGATTTGCGCAGTTTGTCTACTTCTGCACATTGGTTGTTTGTCCATCACGAGGAAATCTGCAGATGCTGGAAATTCAAATAACACACACAAAATGCTGGTGGAACACAGCAGGCCAGGCAGCATCTATAGGGAGAAGCACTGTCAACGTTTCGGGCTGAGACCCTGACAAAGGGTTGACAGTGCTTCTCCCTATAGATGCTGCCTGGCCTGCTGTGTTCCACCAGCATTTTGTGTGTGTTGGTTGTTTGTCCATCTTTGTTAGGGGTGCAGTTTTTAATTGATTCTATTGTGTTTCTTTGTACCTACTGTGAATACCTGCAAGAAAATGAACCTCAGGGTAGCATAGGGTGACGTATATGTATTTTGATAAAACTTTGACAAGGAGACAAGAAATGGCATGCTGTAACAGATCTGGCTAATCTATTCTTTTCCAATGCTCTGGTGCCAGAGTCAGAGGATCAAGTTGCCTTCTCCTGGGTAGGCAGACAGTACACCTTCACCTGGTTGCCTTGGGGTACACTTAGAGCCCTACCTTGTGTAACAGGCTGATGTTAAAGGCTCCTTAAGTAAATGCATTTCTACTTGATATACAGCTGACATTTTACTAAGCGGACCCACTAAAGATGAGCATCTGAAGCCCTGGGCATGCTGGTAAGCCAGTTGAAGGATAAAGGATTGTTGGTAGCAAGGAAGGCCAATGCAATGTCAGCATTCATTTTGAGAGGTCTAGAATATAAAAGAAAGGATGTAATGTTGAGACTAATTAAGGAATACGTCAGACTGTACTTGGGAGAATTCCGAACAGTTTCAGCCCCCTTATCTAAGAAAGGATGTGCTGGTATTTGAAAGGGTCCTGATGAGGTTCGTGACCATGATCCCAAGAACTAAAGATTTAACATGAGGAGCCTTTGATAACTCCAGGCCTGTACTAGCTGGAGTTTAGAAGAATGGGGGGGGGGGGGGGGGAGATATTTTTGAAACGTGTTGAATACTGAAATGGCTAGATAGAATGGACGTAGAGGGAATGTTTCCTATAGTGGGGGAGTCTAGGCCAGGGAGCACAGCCTCAGAATACACGGCCTTCCCTTTAGAACAGAGATGAGGGCAAACTTCTTTAGCTTGAAGGTTGTGAACCTGTGGAATTCATTGCCACAGATGGCTGTGGAGGCCAAGTCATTGAGTATACTTGAAGTGGAGGTTGATAAGGTTGTTGATTATTCAGAGTATCAAGGTCGTGGGGAGAAGGCAGGAGAATGGGATTGACAGTGATAATTAATCAGCCATGGTGGAATGCCAGGGAAGACTTGATGGACCAAACAGCCTAATTCTTCTCCTATGCTTGATGGTCTGTGAGGGGTAGTTAATCTACAAAATGTAGAGGGGCTGAGTCAGACAGTTCAGCTTCTGTGTATTTGGCTTCATACTTCATCTTGAATCACTTGATATCTTGACGCCCACTGGATACCTTCAGCCCCAGAAGAATGGTCCCATTACTTTGCCTCATACTTTTATTCTACGTATATTTTTAAGTTCTCTGTTCCCCATTGCTCCCAAACTTTCTGTGCAATTAAGATGCTTTTGGACTCCTCATATGAAGGCAGATTCAAGATTGTTATCTGGCAGTTATGAAGTAGGTGAATTGTGTTGTGTGTATGTTGTTGGCCCCCAAACATGTAATACTGTTTATACAATGACATGAAAAGAGGAAATGCTAGACAGACTCAACAGGTCAGGCAGCGTCCGTGGAAAGAGAAAACATTAACATTTCAGGTCAGGGACACAAGAGTACTGCAGATGCTGGAAATGTACAGCAAATCACATAATGTGATGCAAAAACTCAGCAGGTCAGGCAGCATCTATGAATGGGAATAAACAGTCAACTTTTCAAGCTGCAACCCTTCATCAGGGTCTCTACATCAGAACTGGGAAAGAGATACAAATGTAACAAACATAGACACACGAGATGCTGCGGATGCTGGAAATCCAGATCAACACACACAAAATGCCAGAGGAACTCAGCAAGTCAGGCAGCATCTGTAGAGAGGAATTAGAAGTCAACAGTTCAGGCTGCGTTCTGAAACACCAACTATCGCTGCTGCCTGACCTGCTGAGTTTCTCCAACTTTTTATGTGTAAACAAACACAGGCATTTGGATCAGATCTCAAGGGCCAACCTATCATTGGTGACATTACTTATCCTGCAAGGTGGAGTAAACCCTACCTCCAATTCACCGTTCCCTCTAGACTGCACAATTGTAACAATAAAACAGAATGGAAGTTCATCACTCACTGCTAATAAACCACTGGCCTGCTGGACGCCGGCTCTGTCTAGTCATTGCGCCTGTCAATTGCTTTGATTGTCTCACATCGTTTACTTGTGTTGTGAGTTGTGGTTTGTGTTTGTTTGATGTGAAAAATTCTATATTCTGACTTCCTTGGTAAGTATTCAAAAGTATGTGATGTTTCAATTTTCTTTCTAAATATTTATTGTATACATATTACAAAACATCTAAAGTGCTCCAAACACAAGAAAATCTGCAGATATTGGAAATTTAAAGCAACACCCACACAAAACGCTGGAGGAACTCAGCAGGCCAGGCAGCATCAATCGCAATGAGTAAACAGACGAAATGGCCTAATTCTTTTCCTATGCTTGATGCCCCAATGTTCCCTCTAACTTGTAATGACCAGTGTGTGCAAAAATCTTGTGCTGTGCAATTTTTTTGCCCAGTGACAACCTCATGTGCGCACTGAATTTTATATATAGAGGCATTCATTTTAACAGCTAGCAAAACACTGTCAATATGAGCTTTGATCTCCTCTGGGTTTGACCATTTTAGCCTTCGTTTGTCTGCATTCTAACAAAACATACATAGCAGGCCTGTAGCAGGTAATGAAGGATTTTCTCACCAGAGCTTTTCCACATTGTCCATATGCGATTTGCTTGCTAAGTGACACTTTAAAAAGCCAAATTTCCAAATATCACTTCACTTCTTCCCACTTGCAAATTCTCCAGCAACTTGTGCATTCCAATGCACGTAGGTAACACCATTTTCTGTTTTGTACATAAATAATTCTTGTAGCTGCACGTTCCTGAACTCATGAGCCTTCAGTGTAGCAGTTTACACTGTTTCATTAAGCGATTCTGCTTTAAAGGAACTAGCAGTTCTTTTATGCCTCACACCCTTTGCTTCTTTGGAATTCAACATAGTGAATCAATAATTTCTTCAATTAAATAAGTGAGTTCTAAAATCTGCAAACAAATCATCGTAAACTCCATGTTGTCAACACAGTCTGCATAAGAAACTGGAAAAGGAAATATGACTGTGTACAATCCATTAACATGCCAACGAAGTAGAGGGTGACAGCCTTTTGAGTGCAATTTAAATTCCTTTGTGCACTCATAGCAAACGCTATGTGCATGCACACACATACACACCTTAGAGGAAACATTGAAGCTGCCCATTTCTGAAACAACCTCTGTTACAGAATGGAATTTCCCTTTCTATGTATGTGCCTTGGACAAGACTAAAGAGAAGACTGTAGACTTCAGAAAGGTGCAGTTTCACTATACGTAAATGGCTCTTCCTAGGAGAGAATTGGGAGCACTAAGTTTCTGGGAGTGCACATAATGAACAATCTCACCTGGTCCCTCAACCCCACCTCTTTAGTTAAGAAAGCACAGCACCTCCTGACGAGATTGTTGTGAGCAAGGCTCGTCCAAGTCTCCCGCCCCACACGTTCTAACCAATTTTTACAGGAAGACCGTTGAGAGCATCCTGACCAGCTGCATCACTGCCTGGTACAGAAATCGCAGAGCATCTGACTGCAACACCTACAAAGGATTGTCAGGACCACTGAGAGGATCACTGGGGACTCGACTTCACCCATCTGAGACACCTAACAGGAGTGCAGCATTGCAGGGCCCTTAGCATTGTCAAAGAACCCTCCCAACCCTCCAACAATCTCTCTGACCTCCTACCATCAGGCAGGAGGCACCATAGCATTAGATCAACAACTGTTAGGATGGAAAACTGCCTCTTCTCCAATGCTGTGAGATTACTGATCTTCCTGCTACCATCCAGGTCTGCCCTACCACCACTCAGGTCTCACCAGGTATTACGCGCCAGTAGCATTACACTGTTTACTTTTGAACGTGTGACATAAATGCACCTTATTATTTGTTAATTTCTTTGTGGTAATATTACTTAATGTGTTGCGTGTGAGTTATGCATAATGTGTTGTGCACCTTGATCCAGAGGAACATTGTCTCCTTTGGTGGGAGAAATGGATACATTTGAAATGACAATAACTTTGAATTTGAACTTCATGACAGTAAGTGAAAGAGAGGGAACAATGTCAGCAAACTTAAGAAAATTAAAAGAAAAAGGGGGCATCAATCAGAAACATCTCCTCTTTGACGTTCAGGGCTCCTTACATTTGTTTGAATTAACTTCCCCGCTGGACAAACTAAAAGCTGACTGGATGATCAGCCAAAGAACTTAGCAATTGTAAATGTGGGTATCCATGCTGAAACTGGTTTTAAAGATTCGCTTTGTCACATGTACACTGAAACATACGGTGAAATGGGTCAGTTGCATCAAATCAAATCAGTGAGGATTGTGCTAGGGACAGCCCCCAAGTGTCACCACACTTCTGGTGCCAACATGGTATGCCCACAAGATGCTAACCCTAACCGCACGTCTTTGCAACGTGGAAGGAAAACAGAGCACCCACAGGAAACCCACACGTTCAAGGGCCTGTTGGAAGGGGTTGTTAAGGAGGTTGTTGGACGGATGGGAGGGATCAGTAATAATGCTAAAGGCCCTTCCTATGCAGCACTCCAGACAAATACCTCTGATTGGGGGATCTCTTAGCAGTCCTCACAACCTTTTGCCGGCTCTTGTGGTTAAATGCCTTGTAATCCCCATACTAGGTGGTAAGCAAGACATTGATTCCCCTCCATGGCACGGTAAGGTGAATGAGGGATATAATCAGCCAATGGATCGGGAGAGTAGACTCAAATGGGGCAAATGGCCTAATTCTGCTCCAATGTCTTATGGACTCATAAAAGGGGAGGGCTTTGGGTATCTCTGCAGATACCAGTTTGAGGAATTTACTGAATCAAAATGGTCAATGCAAGAGGTGGAAGTTTGCTCACAAGCCTCCCTCCAGCCACCTTTCACCGTTGATGCCGATGTCTTTGACACTATTCAGAAACGCTTCATAGCTGTACGCTGGGAAACCATGTCCTTACAGATCCAAAATCATCCCACTTATAGCTAAGAAAAACAATGAAAATCATCCTTCGTGGAAAGAAATCATGCTGCTGCCATTGGGAAGGATACACAGGAGCTCAGGTCCCACAGCACCTGGTTCAGGAACAGTTATTACCCTGCAACCATCTGGTTCCTGAACCAGCCTGGATAACTTCACTCACCTCAACACTGAACTGATTCCATAACCTATGGACTCACCTTCAAAGATGTTACAATTTATGCTCTCAATATTATTTCTTACTTATTTATGATTATTATTTTTTATTTGTATAGCTTGTCTATAGCACATTGGTTGTTTGTCTTTCTGTGTAGTTTTTCATTGATTCTATTGTATTTGTTTGTACCTATGGTGAATGCCCTCAAGAAAATGGATCTCAGGGTAGCATATGGTGACTTTTTTTTAGGCATCCGTTAGCCTCGAGAGACCATGAATTTGCGCCTTGGAAAGTTTCCAGGACGCAGACCTGGGCAGGGTTGTATGGAAGACCGGCAGTTGCCCAAGCTGCAAGTCTCCCCTCTCCACGCCACCGATGTTGTCCAAGGGAAGGGCAAGGGCTGATACAGCTTGGCACCGGTGTCGTCACAGAGCAATGTGTGGTTAAGTGGCTTGCTCAAGGACACAACTCACTGCCTCAGCTGAGGCTCAAACTAGCAACCTTCAGATCACTAGACCAATGCCTTAACCACTTGGCCACACGCCAACGGTGACATAGACACACTTTGATAATAAATTTACTTTGAACTTTGAACAAATAGTTAATCAGCTTAAGATAGTAGCAGACCTACCTGTAACGTGCATCCAAATACACCAATCATCAGCATGGCGATGGCTATGTAGTCGGTGAAAACATCCCACCATGGCTTCAGTACTCTGAACGCAGGTTGATGGTCGGTGAACTGCTTAAACTCCGTGACTGGAATCATTGCTCCTGCCAGAAGAAAGTTAAAGATATAACGATTAAAATAAGTATAATCATAAGAGGACACGATTGGAGTGGCGGCACAGTGCAGTGATTAGAGTAATGCTATTACAGCGTCAGCAGCCCAGGTTCAATTCCTGCCACAATCCTTTGGCCCATAACCGCATGGGTTTCCTCAGGGTGCTCTGGTTTCCTCCCATACCCAAAAGACATAGAGATTAGTAGGTTAATTGGTGACATAGGTATAACTGGGCAGCCGGAAGGGCCTGTTACTGTGCTATATCTCTAAATAAAGCTGAATTTTGGACAAATTAACATGCACTACAATAGTGACAATCCTTCAAATGTACCCTGTTGATTATGAAAAGTCCCAAGAATTCAAAAGCAACAGTACAGTTGCAAATGTTGTACTTTTCAAAGTTGTGCTGTGAGAATCCTAATGTTTACCTGCACTGGTTCACCAAAAGTTTTCCACTTCTGTTTAAGGATTTTGAGTGTTTCTATTTTAAATGACTAACATATTGTCTTGCACAGAAACGTACTACTTTTAATTTGTGTTTTATTTTTGTATTTGAATTAGGCAGATTCATTTAAATAAAGATTAAATAAGCAGGCTATCTGTAGCACATTTCCCCATTGTCTAAGTCAGGCATCCATGGATCTCAAAATGGTGAACAACTGAAGGATAACTTGTTCAAAATTCCTAGTGCTGTGCTGATTGGCGTTGTTTTATATTCCCTCTATCTTTTCCGGAGTTTTCTTGTGTCTGCATGGATTAGAGACTGCCAACAGTGCGAAATAAGTAAGGCAAGCCAAAAAGTAGCAGTGTGATGCTATTGAGGATGGATTTGAAAGTTTAAAGAGCACAAGGGGAGGTTTAAAAGGCAAGGGGACTGATAGGATGTCACAACTCAGGACGGCCCCTATAAGAAAGAAAGATTAACATTAATGGGAGCACTTACCACTGCAGAAAGGAATCAAGAAAAAATAAGTCTACAAGCATTTTTTTCTAGTATCCTAGATAGAAGAAAAGTATCTTAGAAGAGTTTCTCTGGTGCCTGCAGCAGTTATTACTTGCTAGGATTGACAATGATTAGTAAAGTGTCAAAAAGGAGACAAAGGACAGCAACAAGCATTACTGAAATTTGGCATCAGAAGAAGTCTAAAATCTCACTTGCAGGCTAAGTAGATAATATGGCAATAGAATATCAAATAACTGTGGATGAAACCATCACAGCGAAAGTAATTGGCTGATGCTTGAGAGAAACTTGATGAAACTTGAAGAACTGGAAAGATTAGATTTTCATTCTCCGCCCCACCCCACCAAGGCTATGGAAGAGCTCAGGATGTAGCAATTCAGCCTAAGAGCTGAGAGGAATGAAGTCTGTCAGCAGTTAGCTTCAGGAAGTCTGAAAGAAGCTTGTGAATTTTAGAACTAAACCTTTCGCAAATGAACTGGATAGTGAAGGAAGGAGCATGATGACGTCAGAGAGCCCAGCAAACACAAGGAACGCTCTGAATTCAGACCCTTTCCATCCAAGACAGCATGGCGAAAGTACTTTCAGAGGATGTTAGAGAAACATAGAGGAGCATGAGAGACTACTCATTTGGCACATGTTCAGATCCCAACTGGCATCCAGTACAGGAAAGGGTGATCCAGAAATCCACAGAAGCACATTAGTTGATAAGTTTATGATGCCAGATCATAACTGGCACGTGATAAAGGAAGGGATGATATGCAGATGTCCACACATGCACAACATTAGTACTGAGCATGAATGCAAAAGTGATGACAAAATATATACTAATGATCTTGGAACCAACAAGAACGTCCAAGGCGGTATGATTTTGGAGCGTTAGCATCTGTTGCTGAGTACACATCAAAGTATGGGCTGCAGGCAAGGTAGAGAGTGAAAATTAAGAGAGAAGTTACTCAGCATGCTTTTCTTAAGCATGGCAAAGATATTGTTTACTGAATGAGAAGATGATTGGAAGCCAATGAACGAATGACCTGGAAACATGCAGCTTCTTCGTGACAACCAGGCCAGTTGGGCAGGAGAGGTGTAAAGAAATTCTTAGCAAGATTGCCACAGCTAGATTAGGATTAGTGAAGAGCATTCAGTACATATCTGGCGTCTCTCTGCCAGATTGATGCATTCAATGCCATTGTGATTGGCCAGGCCTGGATGACTAATTCCATTTCTGTGCTGTCTTCTCATAAAGGTAATATCTTGCGCTGGAGTTTCACTCCATTGTATCTTGCGTATCAAAGTCCTTGACCACGTGTGCCATTGATGAGCCAATAGAGGCGCAGCTTCCACCAACATCCCGATTGTCAGATATTAGATGGGAAGCTATGGTAGCATGGTGGTTAGCAAGACGTTATTGAAGCTCAAGGTGCCAAGAGCTAGGAGCTCAAATCTGGCACCGTCTGTGAGGAGTTTGTACATTCTCCCCATGACTGATGGGTTTCCTCCCACATCCCAAAGATGCAAATGCTAGTATGTTAATTGGTCAATGCAAATTGTCATGTGATTAGGCTAGGGTTAAATAGACAAGTTGCTGGGCACCGCCGCCCATTGGAATGCAAGCGCCTGCTCCACAATGCATCTCTGAAAAAATAAATGAATGAAGAAGGAAGTCAAGGAGATTTTGATCATCTCCTCACGTTTACAGTCAAAGGGCTTTACTGCAGAGGCCTCTGCACAACATTAAGGCCAAACCCTGCAGAAACTAGCTCGGGATGTTCTTAGCCTGTTTCACCGAGTACCCAACATTCCGCATTCCAGCCACGGTATTTCCTGGTGGCTTCATCCCCACCATTTTCAATCATTCATGACCATTCTTGATGAAAGGAAATGTCAGCATCCTTTCAGTATCTAGACTTTGTAGACATGTAACGCGAGTGATGCTCTTTTCCGAGTAATAGCTCCTGATCATTGCAGCATGTACATTGCAAGAGGAATGGGAAGTACGCACGTGGGAACGACATCTAGCGGTTAGCCCAAGCGGTTTCCAATCTGCCAAAAAGAAAATAGAAGCTCTTTTAAGAACAAAAATGAGAATAAATCCAAACAGGAGCCACAAGTGGTATAGAGTTGGAAACTCAGGCTTATTCATTGTAAATTTCAGGTAACTGGATTATAAGGTGCTCCTAACAACAGTTCATTAATCCAAAAGAATTCAAAGTTAAAGCTAGGATTGCTGTTAGGAAATGAATTTCCATCATTCTCACCTGGAAAAAGGTCCTTAAAATATCTTTGTTCACATCACACTTTTTCACATTCTTATATCATCCACCCATGTGATGAGGTGTTTGATGTCTCTGCACTTACTGTTTAGAAGAATGGGGGGATGGTTATCATTGAAACCTACCCAATATTGAAATGCCTAGACAGAGCAGATGTGGAGAGAATGTTCCCAGTTGTAGGGGAGCCAAGACATTGGGTGAAGGTTGAGACGTTCTTGATTAATAAAGGGCATCAAAGGTTAAGGGGAGAAGGCAAGAGAATGGAGTTGAGAGGGATTATAAATCAGCCATAATTGAATGGTGTAGTAGACTTGATGTGCCATTAAATATGCATTTAATAACATTGCTTTTTCATTACACTTTCAGAAGAAAACCTTGCTTAAGATATTCACTAACTTGGTTTAAAGAAATACTTCCAGGTAAAAAAAAATCTTACTCTTATTTGACACAACCTAATTCTAATTTATGATAAAATTTCAATACAAGTATTACTGTGGAGACAAGTTTCTAATCAAGGTAGTAGGGTGATTCTTTGAATCGAGTGTAATGTTCTAAGGGGTTTTAGGGTGGATTCCCTTAATGGAGAATGAGTGTGCATGGGTTTTTAATGTGGGGAGGCTAAACCATGAGCAGACACCACAAGATCATTAACAGATCGGGGTCAGGGTGCAGTGACATGGAATGCAAGATGACTTCACTGCTGCAGCCTTCCTTCACCTTCACTGCCATTGTGATATGTCATCATCTTCCGCCAAGTCCACAGCAGAGGTCTTGGTTGGATTGTTCTGACTGGGACCTCTCCCTTGATCTTATCATCATAGGTGACCCTACCAGGAGCTAACCTCCCGCTAACATCACTCTCATATCATCAGAAATACACTGACCTCTCGACCAGGACAATCCTCAGAGAAGCCGTTCAGAGTAACCATGCATGGAGCATGCTGAAGGGCAGAAGCTGGTGGCATTTCTTCATTTTAGATGGTTTCCACCAATCAGCTGGGCTTTGGTAGGACTATAACCCTGTTGAAATGCCAGTTCCCAGCTGATTGTCCCAACTATCACAAATCCCCAGCCAGACCTCGATTTAAACACAACTTCTATCAATTTCCATACTTACCTACACAGAAAGTATTGCCTCTTTCAAGGAGGTGCTTTGTGACTTTATAAATTCTCTCCTTTTATAACTCCAGCATGAATAGAGTTATCAAAACCTGCAAAATAATAATGCACAGGTTTTTCTATAAAACTATTAGAGCAAAACTAAACAACCCCATAAAAAAAATTGACATTTTAACACATCTTTTCTTGGCTCAAAAACATCTCAGATGGAGAAGAATTTCATACGTGTTGCCAATGCACAATCCAAGTCAGCACGTTGCTACTTGATCATTGGATCATGCATTCAACCCATTGAAACTGTCTGACTCTCAGAAAGACTTCTCCATTTAGTCATACCCCCAAAGGCCTGCACAATTTCCCTTCATTATAAACCATTTTCCTTTAGATTTTGATTGTACCTCCATTTTCTGCATAATTTCAGATTCCATCCCCTTAACAGAATTTTTTTGGGGGGTAATAAATCCGATCTAAGCTCTTTTGAAACCTTTAATTTGATTCGGATTAGCTTTATTTGTCACACGTAGACTACAGGCCGGTGGCATTGACCTCCCACATCAGGAAGACCCTGGAGAGCCTTGTTCAAGAGCAGCTCCAGCCTATGGCTAGGCCACACTTAGACCCCCTCCAGTTCGCCTATCAGCCCCGACTAGGAGTTGAGGATGCCATCATCTACCTGCTGAACCGTGGGTCTATGCCCACCTGGACAAGCCGGCGAGCACTGTGAGGGTCATGTTTTTTGACTTCTCCAATGCATTCAACACCATCCGCCCTGCTCTGCTGGGTGGGAAGCTGACAGTGATGCAGGTGGATGCTTCCCTGGTGTCATGGATTATTGATTACCTGACTGGCAGACCTCAGTATGTGCGCTTGCAACACTGTGTGTCAGACAGAGTGGTCAGCAGCACTAGGGCTCCACAGGGGACTGTTCTGTCTCCCTTTCTCTTCACCATCTACACTTCGGACTTCAGCTACTGCACAGAGTCTTGCCATCTTCATAAGTTTTCTGATGACTCTGCCATAGTTAGATGTATCAGCAAGGGAGATGAGGCTGAGTACAGGGCTACGGTGGGAAACTTTGTCACATGGTGCAAGCAGAATCATCTGCAGCTTAATGTGAAAAAGACTAAGGAGCTGGTGGTGGACCTGAGGAGGGCTAAGGCACTGGTGATCCCTGTTTCCATCCAAGAGGTCAGTGTGGACATGGTGGAGGATTACAAATACCTGGGGATACAAATTGACAATAAACTGGAAAAATTGGACTGGTCAAAGAACACTGAGGCTGTCTACAAGAAGGGTCAGAGCTGTCTCTACTTCCTGAGGAGACTGAGGTCCTTTAACATCTGCCAGATGATGCTGCAGATGTTCTATGAGTCTGTGGTGGCCAGTGCTATCATGTTTGCTGTTGTGTGCTGGGGCAACAGGCTGAGGGTAGCAGACACCAACAGAATCAACAAACTGATTCGTAAGGCCAGTGATGTTGTGGGGGTGGAACTGGACTCTCTGACTGTGGTGTCGGAAAAGAGGAGGCTGTCCAAGTTGCATGCCATCTTGGACAATGACTCCCATCCACTCCATAATGTACTGGTTAGGCACAGGAGTACATTCAGCCAGAGACTCATTCCACCGAGATGCAACACTGAGCATCATAGGAAGTCATTCCTGCCTGTGGCCATCAAACTTTACAACTTCTCCCTCGGAGTGTCAGACATCCTGAGTCAATAGGCTGGTCCTGGACTTATTTCCACTTGGCATGATTAACTTATTATTATTTAATTATTTATGATTTTCTACTGCTATATCTCTACACTATTCTTGGTTGGTGCGACTGTAATGAAACCCAATTTCCCTCGGGATCAATAAAGTACGTCTGTAGACTGAAACATACAGTGAACTATGCCGTTTGTGTCAATCACCAACACAGTCCGAGGATGTGCTGGGGGCAGCTATGCCTCCGGCATCAACGTATGTGCACAGCAGCATGCTGGAGATCTTCTACCAGTCTGTTGCAGTGACTGCAATCCTCTTTGTGGCTTTACGTTGGGGAGCAGCATCGGTGCTGGTGATGCAAAAAGACTAAATAAGCTCATCAGGAGGACTGGATCCGTCCTTGGCTATGACCTGGAGTTAGTGGTGGAGAGGAGCTCACTAAACAAACTGTTATCCATGATGGACAATCAGGCACATCCTCTCCATGACCTACCGAATAAGCAGCGGAGCACCTTTCAAACAGACTCATTCAGCTCCGCAGTGACAAGGATCGTTACAGAAAATCTTTCCTACCAAATGCAATAAGCAACTGTTCATCTCTATGCAACAAGAGAACACACACACAATAGTCTCTGATTTATTATTCTGTAGATTATTATTGCACGTTATTCTGTTCTTTATTATTAGTTAAGTCTTCACACTGCTAAGTGTGTTTTTAAATGTTGCTACTGTAATGAAAAAATTTTCCATTGGGATCTATAAATTACTTATTATTATTATATCATGCCGAATACTCACTAACTCCTATTTTGAATGTGGGAGGATGCAGGAGTACCTAGAAGAAACCCATGCAGTCATGGGGAAAACATACAAACAGTGGTGAGAATTGAACCTCAATTGCTGATGCTGTAAATTGTTACACCTACTGCTACTGTGCTGCCCTCATTCCCAGACACTGCAGCACTGGACCGATGTGTGACGTCAACAGAGCAAGCCCCTATTCCAGCTCTCTGGTTCCAAATATCTATTTCATATATGTTCCCCAACAAGGGTTATATCAGATAGTGAATTATTAAGAACTGAAAAGCAAACTTGCTATTAAAGTTTTTCATCAGATTTTAAACATCTCAGCCAAACCTCCCCTTGACCTTTTCTACCTTATCAAGAAAAAGTTTGGTTCTTCTCTGTGACATACTAATAAATCTCTGCAGTTCTCTCCCTTATATGTTGACAGCTGGAACTGAGCACATTACGCCAGCTTAATTGTTTCTAGGGTTTGTCATACAGTCAGTGGCCACTTCATTAGGTATACCTGTATAAAAAGCACACAGACAAGGTGAGGAAGCTCGTTGTTCATTTCAGACACCAGAATGGGCAAGAAGTGTGATCTAAGTGATTTTGACCGTGGAAAGATTGTTGGTGCCTGGCAGCGTGATTTGAATATCTCAGAGACTGCCAATCTCTTGGGATTTTCACATGCAAACGTCTTTCAGAGTTTACAGAGAATGGTGCGAAAGAAAAGTCATCCAGTGAGCAGCAGTTCTGTGGGTGATAGAGCCTTGTTAATGAGAGAGGTCAGAGGAGAACGGCCAGACTGGTTCGAGCTGACAGGAAGGCGTCAGTAACTCAAATAACACGTTACAACCGTGGTACGCAGAAGAACATTTCTGAATGTTCTACATGTCGAACCTTGAAGAGGATGAGCTACAGAAGCAAATTTTTCCACTCTTGTACCTAATAAAGTGGCCACGGTGTGAGATTCTCTTAGTTTAAGCTGCAGTGGCCGTATTTGCAAAGCCTATGTTTGGTCATGACCAGGGGGAGGTGCTGTTGCTGTTAGATCTTATACACAGGGTTTTTCCCCCAGCTATTTATCTAAGATGGGCACTTACACCGGCACAATAAACACATTCTTACTCCATTTCAGTCAGGACTGATGCATAAACATACTTGGCAGGGTTGATCTAGCAAGCTCCAAGCTGAGCCTTCTCCCCAAGGGAGTGACCACCATAGTTTGGCAGTATGAATTTTGGCTGATCCCATAATTGACTACAAAGTCCCCAGTGAGTAGAAGATTAGAGGTAATTCAAGTTGCCTTTATACTCCTTTCTAATTATCGGTTTCATATGCCACATCTAGATAAGAGGCATAGATTGAGTGGACAGCCAGGGACTTTTTCTTAAGGCAGAAACGGCTAAAACAAGAGGCATAACTTTAAGGTGATTAGAGTACACAGTAGGGAGAATGTCAGATGTTCTTTACACAGAGAGGTGAAGGGAGGAAAGTTTGGGGGGGTGGGGTGTCAGAGGGAAGTCTTTATATACAGAGCACTGGGGGAAGGGACTGCCCTGTCAGAGCTGGTGGTAGACACAGATACATTAAGAACCTCATAGGTAGATACATGGATGATAGAAGAAAAGGAGGGCAATGTAGAGGGGAAGGGTTAGGTTGACCTTAGAGTAGGTTTAAAGGTTGGCACAATGTTGTAGGCTGAGGCGCCTGTACTCTGCTGTAACCTTCTATGTTCTATCCCTCCCATCACATACTCACTTCTACCATACAGGTTTCAGATGGGTACATGCACACGCAGTGCTTCCTCTCCACTCTCACCATGACCCTCATAGAGTCATAAAGCATCACAGCACAGAAAGAAGCCCTTCAACCCATCTAGTCTGTGCCATGCTGTTATTCTGCCTCGTCCCATTGGCCTGCACCTGGAACATAGAACTCTACAGCTCTCCCATTCATAGGTTAGCAAAACTTCTCCTAAATGTTGCAAATGAACTCTCATCTACCATGTCTGTTGGCAGCTCATTCCATACTCTCGCCACCCTCTGAGTGAAGAAATTCCCTCATATATTTCACCTTTCACCCCTAACCTATGACATCTAGTTCTCACCTCACCCAGCCTCAGTGTAAAAAGCCTACTTACATTTACCCTTTCTATATCCCTCATTATTTTGTGTTGCTGTTCCTCTCCACACCTTGTGGCACATTGGGCAGCAGCCTTGGCCTTTCTTTAGCGTCTGTCTGCTTTTTCGAGACCAAGCGGCTAGCTCGATGCTCAACCCAGCACGGATGGAACGTGTGCAAGGAGCCGGCTAGATTCGAACCTGACACCACTCGCTTCAAAATGCAGATGTCACTACACCATCGACTGGCATAATTTTGTACACCTCTGTCAAGTCTCCCTCATTCTCTTACGCTCCAGGGAATAAAATCTTATCCTATTCAGTCTTTCCCGATAGCTCACGTCCTCAAGTCCTGGCAACATCTTTATAAATTTTCTCTGTATTCTTGCAATCTTATAGTTACTTTTCCTATCAGAGACCCCTGATGATGTGCCGATGTTTTTTTGAGGACACTGACTGTGTATGTCTGTCCAGTTCACCTGACTGTCCTTACACAGCACAGGATGCTTTTAGAGGTGTGATTTACATGAAAAGTGCGGACCCACGACCAGGCCACAGGGAAAGGACAACTTGATTGAAAGCTCCTGCTTCACTTTTCCACCTGCCCCTACACGCAATACACCAGCAACTCACCAGGTCAGACAGCATCTAATTGAAGAGAAAGGACAGCCAGCACCATTTTCCCAGAGTGACAATGGCTAATACCACAGGACATCATTTTAAGGTGAGTGGAGGAAAGTTTAGGGGAGATGCCAGAGGTAGATTTTTTTATACACACAACCTTGAGTGCATTGCTGAGGGTGGTGGTAGAGGATGATATGATAGGAACATGTAAAAGGCTCTTAGGATGAAGGAAATGTAGAGGGATATGGGCTACGCAGGAGCTTGATAGTAGAGTAGGTTAAAGGTTGACATAAAATTGTGGGCTGAAGGGCCCATACTGTTCTATGATCTGTAAACTTCCCCAGCTGCTGCTACATCAAAAATTCAGTCTGTCAGAATCAGGCCAGTTCTTTCCTGCCTTTAATTCAATGGCCCTTTAAATACCTCTGGCACTGAGATTCTTCCTGTTTTCGCGCACTCTCCACAGGATGCAAATGTGGTACAAATTTGTTAGGGCAGGTGCCACTGCACAGTTATGGACATTGGCACTGACCATACAGAAACATGCCATACATGCACTGCCATGCCCTGTGATACCATAGGCCTCCGTTAGTCTCAATAGACCATGGATTTGCACTTTGCAAAGTTTCCAGGGCACAAGCCTGGGCAAGGTTTTTTTTATGGAAGACTGGCAGTTGCCCAAGCTGCAAGAGAAGGGCATTAGGACCCATACAGCTTTGCTTGGTGTCAGCGTAGAGCAATGTGTTGTTAAGTGCCTTGCTCAAAGACACACACGCAGCCTCAGCCAAGGCTCGAACTAGCGACCTTCAGATCACTAGACGAATGCCTTAACCACTTGGCCACAAACCTGTGATACCATGGGATGTTTCAATATGTAAGTGGCATGCTAGTTAATTCTGTGTAAATATTGGGTCTTTACATATTGGAGTTTCTGTGCAACACACATAAAATGCTGTAGGAACTCAGCAAGTCAGGCAGCGTCCATGGAGGGGAATAAACAGTTGACGTTTTAGGCTGAGACCCTTAATCAGGATGGTTGAGGAAAGGGGAAGAAGCCAGAAAAAGCTGGTGGGGGGATGGGGAAGGAGTACAAATGGGAAGAAAGAGAATAAGGAGACTCACCATACAGAAGGAGCTGAGAAGTGAATGGGTGATAGAGGAGCCAGAATGGGGAATGGAAAAAGGATGGGGGGGGGGTGAGAAGTTACTGAAAATTAGTACAATTGATATTCATGCCACTGGACAGAATCTGAGTTGCTCCTCCAATCTGAGATTGGCCCATCATGGCAGTAGTGGAGGCCAGGGACTGACAAGTCAGATTGGGAAAGCTAATTGAAATGGGTGGCCACCGGGAAATCCCACCTTTTGTGGCAGGTGGAGTGCCCTTCTTCAGCCCTTTACCTCTTCTTCCTATCACCTCCCAGCTTGCCGCTTCATCCCCCCTCCCACTCACCTAGTTTTTACCTATCATTTTCCAGCTTGTATCCCTTCCCTTCCCCTCCCCACACCTTCTTCTTCCCCCTTCCTTTCCAGTCCCAAAGAAGAGTCTCGCCCAAACCGTCAACTGTTTATTCCTCTCCATAGATGCTGCCCGACTTGCTGAGTTCCTCCTGAATTTTGGGTCCTTTGCTCTGGATTTCCAGCATCTGCAGAACCTTTGGTGTTTATGGTTTGGAATTTCTCAGTCTGATAGGGTAGGACTCTGTCCACACAGTTACTTACACATAGAAACAGAACTAAACGAATGTCGGACCTGAGTTATAAGGAAAGATTGAATAGGTCAGGACTGCATTCCTTGGAACATAAAGGATTGAGGGGAGATGTGATAGAGGTATATAGAATTATGAGGGGTCTGAATAGGGTAAATGCAAGCAAGCTTTTTTCACTGAGGTACAACCAGAGATCACGGGTAAAAGATAAAAGGTGAAAAGTTTAAGGGGAACATGAGGGGAAACTTCTTCTCTCAGAGAGTCGCGAGAGTGTGGAACTAACCGCACTTTAGATCAGTTCATCAGACCTGCTGAAGGGTCTCGGGTGGAAACGGCCGAGTTCCTCCAGCTTTTCGTGTGTGTGTGTGTGTGTGGGGGGGGGGGGTGCTTGGATTTCCAGCACCTACAGATTTTTTCTTGTATGTGAATAGATCGGTACCGGGACGGTCGGGGAATGGAGGGCGATCGTCCCGAAGCAGGTCGCTGATGCGAATAGGCAGCTTACATGGCTTAGCACGGCCCAGATGGACCAAAGGGCCAGTTTCTGTGTTATACTTTGCCATGACTCTGTATTGGATGTAGTTAGTGGGCTACCGGCAGAAATCTTGTCTTTCTTTCTCCACATATGCTGTCCGACCCACCAGTGTGTGCATTACATTGGAACACACAGTCCTAGGAAATGTTATGAACTAGGGGAGGTGCAATGCTGCAAATCATGACGCACTACCTCCCACATTTTCTTTAACTAATCGGCAATCACAGAAAGAATCTGGAAACCCCCGGCTTTAAGTTCGGCCACACACAAAGCTACATAATGATGCCATATTCGATCCATTTCCAGCAAGTAAATTGTTTATAAAGTCTTGGTCAGGTGTTTCCTGCGTTTGTCCATCCACACCAACATCCTGCTGCATCAGAAAATGTTAGGGCGAACTGGAGCAGGGTTGCATAGCTGAATCACGGCTCCGTTTGAGCGACTTGTCACTGCCATCCGGCCCCAAACAACACACCGGGACTTCCCTCACAATGTAACGTCAAATACCGGCATGTGACATTGACGGACCAATGAGACGCAAGGGCCTCTTCTCCTTCCCCTCCTAAGAACAGAATTATTACCACCTCCAATCTTGCTAGCAAAACATTTTCCAAGAGACACCTTCTCCAAACACATGCGATGACGGGGAGCTACGGGGAGACTGGCTGTCTCGAACCGCTATTTCTATTGTGTGTTATTTATACCTTTAATTTACACCTTCGCAACCTTAATCTGGGTAAAACTCACCCAGACACCTTTCAATTTCGCTACATGTACTTGGCACGAGTCGCCCCATACAAATGCATACTCTTTATGCAGTCGCGTGTACAAAGAGACAGGCAGACTTAACAACCCCACCCTCAGAGCCGACTCTACCGTCTGCTGCAGAAACCCAGGCAGGGGAAGTCAACAGGCGGTTCGACTCCGATTAGAAACTGTTATTAGTCGGGATGGCAGAGATTAATGATAACTTTCTGTTATTACCCACTGAACTGACAAGACATAGGTCGCACACACCGGCCTCCAAACAAAACCCGTCAATATCTCCTTTTCCTTAGCCCAGCGAGAGAGGACGAAATGCCGACTGTTAGGGGCATCGGCAGCGCACACACAAAGCTGGAGACCCTCTAGCGTTTTGTGTGCGTTGCCTTCGATTTCCAGCACCTGCAGGTTTTCTTGTTTGTGTTTGGGTCTTGGTAACATATAGGTCTGATACACAAGTAAATGACTCGGTGCTGAATGAAGAAATTGGGCGCTTGTCTGGAGTAGCCCCCACTCCCCTCCACCCCCTCCCTTCCTCGACAAAGCCCGTTTGATATTAATAACTTACATTAGGAGACACCAGCTAGCAATAAGAGCGTTTGAGTCCACAGCATGTGTACCGTTTACATGAGGCAAACGCCCAAAGATTGCCAGCACTTTTAAATAAAACCGGAGCTGTTCATCCCGAAGAGGCAGAGAATCCGGGTCTTCCCTGGCCTTAATTCTAAAATACAGATATATTCCCTTGGTCGCAGAAGTCACGTTGCATGGTTCACATTTTTCACCTTTTTTCTTCAGGAAATGAGGAGTCACCATTCAATGCAAGTGGGATTGGGAGTGCTGGTCAGCGTCTTCTTCAGCTACTGCCCGCCCGGCGCACCGGCTCTAGCATCCCTCTTCATGCAGACCACAACCATCGCCCCGCTGCGGCGCCGAACACCACTCCCCCTGGCTGGAATGGCACATCTGGCTGCTCCGGCTTCGCATCTATACGGTGGTACGGTCTGTTCCCCAGGAAAAAGGACGGCTCTCTCCTCCTTCCGGGTCCACGGAGCGCTCAGCCCGATCTCGGCGCTGGGAGTGAATCAGGAAGGCGGGGGGAGGGGAGGGGAAAGAGGACTGAGTGGGAGACGGGTGGGTGAGGAACCTCTGCGTCATGTGACCCACACTCACCCCGGCCCGGCCCGGCCCCGCCCCTCCCGGCGCCCATGTGGACCGGAGGCGGGGGAGTTGAGAGAAAGGAGCGGAGTGCTTGCTGGGTGTCTGGGGCAATCGGGTGCAGGATGGAGGGGGTGTCTGTGCTGTAACACCCCCTAATCAGGCACCAATGACGCGACTATTTCTGGATTGGTGTGCTCTGTTGCAGAATAGAAGGGGGGGCTTTTAAACTGAATGATTCCAACTGCAGAAAATCTTCAACAAGCATTTGAGTTATTGACCTATTTAGAAAATATACTCCCAGATTGGACCATCTTGGAGAGGTCGCCCAATGCGGTGGATTCCCCATCTCCCTCCCCGGTTTCTCGGAGGACCAACTGTATTTTAAAACCTTCTCTCTAGAGATAAAGGAATCGAGAAACAGATTGCAAGAGACTGTGGATGCTGGAGTTGTTTGCCAGTCTGCACTACACTCTCTGTGACACTTCATTCCGCATTCTATTATTGTTTTCTGTACAACGTCAGTGCTTTGTTGTAATGAAATGACCAGCATGGATTTCCACTGTACTAGTGACAAGACCATTCGACGGTAAGACGTAGGAAGAGAATCGTGGCATTTGGCCCATCGAATCTGCTCCTCCATTCAATCATGGCTGATTTATTTTCCCTCTCAACCCCATTTTTCCTGCCTTCTCACCCTTCCTAATCCAAGAACTTGGCTTCCATAACCATCTCAATTAGGAACATAGAAAATAGGTGCAGGAGTGGGCCATTCGGCCCTTTGAGCCTGCACCGCCATTCAGTATGATCATGGCTGATCATCCAACTCAGAACCCTGTACCTGCTTTCTCTCCATACCCCCCCCCCACCCAATCCCTTTAGCCACAAGGGCCATATCTAACTTCCTCTTAAATATAGCCAATGAACTGGCCTCAACTGTTTCCTGTGGCAGAGAATTCCACAGATTCACCACTCTCTGTGTGAAGAAGTTTTTCCTCATCTCGGTCCTAAAAGGCTTCCCCATTATCCTTAAGCTGTGACCCCTTGTTCTGGACTTCCCCAACATCGGAAACAATCTTCCTGCATCTAGCCTGTCCAATCCCTTTAGAATTTTATTTTAATTTTCAATAAAATCCCCCCTCAATCTTCTAAATTCCAGAGAGTACAAGCCCAGTCGATCTAATCTTTCTTCATATGAAAGTCCTGCCATCTCAGGAATCAATCTGGTGAACCTTCTCTGTACTCCCTCTATGGCAAGAATGTCTTTCCTCAGATTAGGGGACCAAAACTGCACACAATATTCTAGGTGCGGTCTCACCAAGGCCTTATACAACTGCAGTAGAACCTCCCTGCTCCTGTATTCAAATCCTTTTGCTATGAATGCCAACATACCATTTGCCTTTTTCACCGCCTGCTGTACCTGCATGCCCACCTTCAATGACTGGTGTACAATGACACCCAGGTCTCGTTGATCTCCCCTTTTCCTAATCAGCCACCGTTCAGATAATAATCTGTTTTCCTGTTCTTGCAACCAAAATGGATACCGTCACATTTATCCACTTTAAATTGCATCTGCCATGAACTTGCCCACTCACCTAACCTATCCAAGTCACCCTGCATCTTCTTAGCATCCTCCTCACAGCAAACACTGCCGCCCAGCTTTGTGTCATCTGCAAACTTGGAGATGCTGCATTTAATTCCCTCGACTAAGTCATTAATATATATTGTAAACAACTGGGGTCCCAGCACTGAGCCTTGTGGTCGGTACCCCACTAGTCACTGCCTACCATTCTGAAAAGGTCCCATTTACTCCCACTCTTTGCTTCCTGTCTGCCAACCAATTCTCTATCCACTTCAATACCATATCCTCAATACCGTGTGCATTAAGTTTGCACACTAATCTCCTGTGTGAGACCTTGTCAAAAGCCTTTTGAAAATCTAAATATACCACATCCACTGGCTCTCCCCTATCCACTCTACTAGTTACAAATTCAAAAAATTCTATAAGATTCGTCAGACATGATTTTCCTTTCACAAATCCATGCTGACTTTGTCCGATGATTTCACCTCTTTCCAAATGTGCTGTTATCACCTCTTTGATAACCGACTCTAGCATTTTCCCCACCACCGATGTCAGACTAGCCGGTCTATAATTCCCCGGTTTCTCTCTCCCTCCTTTTTTAAAAATTCGATGGGTTCACCGCCCCCCAGCTACAGAATTTTCACCTCATCTCCATCCTAAAGAGATATGCTTGTATTCTGAGGTGGAGCCCTCTGCTCCTAGACTCTCACACTATCGGAGACATTCTCTTCACGTCCACTCTATGTAGGCCTCGCAATATTTGGTAGGGCAATATAAAAAAACAATTTACCAAACAGAAACAATAAACAAACTGCCAGAGGAAGGTCAGGAACCAAGCATCAGTGGAGGCAGATGAACAGTTGGCATTTCAGACTGAGACCCGTCATCTCGACTGACAGACTGCCTCCAGCAATTTGTTATTTATTGCCAAAGGAATGAGAAACACTGGAATAATGAGCAACATCCAGCTGATGAATAATTATATCGTTGTAATCTATAATAACTTTACATCTTTGCACTGATCTGCTGCTGCAAAGCCACACACTTCACATCATGTAAGTCAGTGATAATAAACATGATTCTGCTTGATCGGCTGTATCTCTCTCTCTACGTCTGTGTGTTAGACTAGACTCTTTCTTGTTGAAAATGGTTGGTATCCAGAACTTAGTAGAATGAGCGAAGTCTTGGATTGAGAGCCTTCACCAGGGCAGGAAAGGAAGTGGGGATAAGCCAGCATAAGAAGGTAAGGGGGCGAGGAAGATCCACCTGATAGGTGAGACCAGGTGAGGGGGAAGGTGGGCTTCCCTTTCTCCCATGGTCCTCTCTCCTATCAGGTTCC
The DNA here is from genome assembly GCF_030144855.1 of Hypanus sabinus. Taxonomy (NCBI): domain Eukaryota; kingdom Metazoa; phylum Chordata; class Chondrichthyes; order Myliobatiformes; family Dasyatidae; genus Hypanus; species Hypanus sabinus. The sequence goes on along the minus strand of NC_082716.1, from coordinate 17,747,290 downwards.
TTGGCCTCTTCCATCTATCTTGTCCCAGCTTCTCACTTCACCCCCTTCCCCACCCACCTCCCTTCCCCCTCACCTAGCTTCACCTATCACTTTCTATCTTGTACTCCTTCCCCTCCCTTCACTTTCCTCATCTGGCTTCTCCCCCCTTCCTTTTCAGTCCTGACGAAGGGTTTCAGCCTGAAACATCAACTGTTTATTCTCCTCCATAGAAGCAGCCTGACCTGCTGAGTTCCTCCAGCATCTGTGCTTAAACTTATGTTTCTACTCCATGTAGCTTTAATCCAATTCCCAGATACCAGTATCTCATAAAAATTATTATAACCAATGAAATATAACCTGAAACATTAAAATTATTTTTCCTGAGGTTCTGCCTGATTTATTAAGAACTCACAGCATTTAAAAATTTTACATCTTTAATTAGCCTTTTTTTCTAATAAACTCCATCTGTGAGAACTAACAGTTGCAAAATATGCATTATCTTGAAAGGAACACTTCATACGGAATGCTTTGAGCAACACACACTGGAGGAACTCAACAGATCAGACATCTATGGAGGAGAATAAATAGTTGATGTTTCCAGCTGAGGTCCTTCATCAGGACCTGAAAAGAAGGGAGGAGAAGCCAGAGTAAGAGGGTAGGGGGTGGAGATGGAGTACAAACTAGCAGGTGTTAGATAAAGCCGGGTGAGGGGGTTGGTGGGATGAAGGAAAAATCTGTGAGATGATAGGTGGAAGTGGTAAAGGAGTGAAGAAGAAGGAATCTGATAGGAGAGGACAGTAGATGATGGAAGAAAGGGAAGGAGGAGGGGTACCAAGGCAACTAATGGGTAGGTGAGTTAAAGAGAAGGGTTGAGAAGGGAAACAGAACAGGGAATGGAAAAAAGAGAAGGAGGGAGGGGTAGAAATTACTGGAAGTTAGAAGAATTGATATTGCCAGAAGTAGGCATGTTACCGGAATGCTTTTTCTTCAGAATAACAATTTTCAAAAATATTGTTTTAAACCAACATTTATCTCAAAATGGCCTCCATAATTATTTGCCAAAGTGGCTACAAACAGTAACATCAGTCTTATAAATCCATTGTTTCAGCAAAATACTAATCTCTAAAGAGAGGTAATTTCCTGTTCTGACTCAGTGACCCTTAAAGTACCCAGATATTAAACAAGCAAAAAGTTGCTTAGTACTTCAATCATCAGAGATCAAACTGAAACTAGATGTTGTTAATTATGGTAACTAGGTTTCAGCAGATGATGACTTGGCTACCTCAGTGGAGAGTATCCTAACTGATTGCATCCCAGTTAGGTAAGGAAACACCATTGCCCAGGAGTAGAAAATGCAACAGATAAAGTTCATCACAGATAAAGTTTGCTCCAGAATTGAGCTTATCTATGAGGAGCACTGCCACAAGAAAGCAGTATCCATCATGAAGGATCCCCCCCCCCACCCCCACCACCATTCAGGCCATGCTCTCTTCCCATGACTACTATCAGGCAGGAGATACAAGACCCTTAGATCCCACACTACCAGGTTCAGGAAAAATTATTACTCTACAACCATCAGGCTTCCTGAACCGATGTGGATAACTTCACTTCCGCCACCCACAAACTCACTTTCAAGGACACTTCACAACTCATGTTCTCAGTATTATTTACTTTTTTTTAATGTCCACATTTGTCTTTTGCACATTGTTTGCATGCCTGTCTTTGTTAATGTATAGTTTTCCATATCGTACTCCTTTATTTCCCACAAGTAAATGAATCTCCAGGTAGTACAGCATATGGTGGCAGATATAAACTTCGAAAATAAATTTACTTTACCTTTCATATATATGTAGCCACTTTTGACACTGACATGCATACAGCAACAATATTTTTATTCATGGTAAAGTATGTCACTTCACTGAAGTGCTATCAAACAAAATCAGACAGTGAGCTGAGCTGCTGCTCGGAAATCTGCAAGAGGCAGCACTACAAGTTCACCAAATCTAGTGAGAGTCCCACAACTCTTAGCTGACAGTGGTGCCTCAGCTGTACTCTCGTGTCCTGAGCTTCTCCTCGGTCAAATTCTGAAGACCTAGCCCTCAGGTAGAAGACTGTCCTCTTAGATTCTGCTTCCAATTTCACACTGGACAAAAATATTCACAGCATGAAAACATCAAATAACTGCTGACATTTAAGATCTCTGCAAGCTTCCTCAAACTCTTATTTATTTAAACCTATCAGCATATTCTTTAATTCCACAGTCCTTCAAGTACTTACAAACACAAGAGATTCTGCAAATGCTGGAAATCCAAAGCAGCACACACAAAATGCTGGAGGTAATCAGTAAATCAGGCAGCATCTATGGAGAGGAATAAACAGTTGACATTTTGGCTCGAAACATTGATTATTTCTTCCCCTCTATTGATGCTGCCTGACATGCCGAGTTCCTCCATCAAATGCTTATCAACTTTTACGCTGAAGACATTAAAAAAAAACACTGTGATTGTTCCAAAATTCACCCATTCACTGGATGAAATGATGCTTTGCACTGATTGGTGAACTGCTTATATTTGTATATTTGTAGGCTCTATTCCAGTCCCAATCCCATGGAAACATCTCACCCATCTACCCATGGTCTCAGTCTTCCAAAGTCTAGTACAAAGAGCTCCATCCTCTTCCAGCGTTCCGGATAGGTAGTAATTCTCTATTCTGTTGTCATTTTTTCCTTGTGGAGCTGGTCAAAGCATTCCAGCTAAGAAAAGATTATTTTCCCAACATTGTCATGAGTTCACTGTTCACCCGTATCCCAGTTTCTCCCCTCTTACCTCTCATCTTTTCTTCATCTGCTTATTTTCTCCCTCTAGTGTCCCTCCTCCTTCTCTTCCATCCATGGTCCGCTCTACACTCCTGTCAGGTTCCTTCTTCTTCAGCCCTTTACCACTCCCAGCTTCTTACTTCACTCCCTCTCCCCACCTACCAACCATCCCGCCTTACCTGGTTTCACCTATCACCTAGCTGCTTGCACTCCTTCCCTTTTCCCTCTTTCTTATTCACTCATCTTCCCTCTTCTTGATGAAGAAGAGTTTTAGCCCAAAAAATCTTTATTCCTTTCCATTGATGCTGTCTAACCTACTGAGTTCCTCCAGCATTTTGTATGTGTTACTTTGGATTTCGCACATCTGCCAAATCTCCTGTGCTCTCAGTTGGAATCTTTTCACCAGCAAATTGACTGGATTTTCCCAAAAGGTGAAAGCTTCATGTGTCTGAGCCCTAGGGCCTAGTGTCCTTAAATGGGAATTTTTCAGAAACTGGCTCTTCTTTTTCTCGAAAGAAATATTAACCAGACATTCTGCATTTGAAGGAAACCAAGAATTTTATCTGCTGCGCAAGAGAGAAAAAGTAAATGCTATTAATATAATGAGGAATTGAGCTTCCAAGACTTTTTCAAAGCAAGCGGAAGAATTACATTTGACTAATAGGTTTTCTTGAAAATGACTGTTGTAGGGCAGGATTTGTGAAACCAACCAATAAATGTCTCACCTTAACCAAATATAGGAATAAAATAAGAATGGTGCACGTGTCAGACAATTATAAGTGGTGTTATCAGCAAACTATTGACATGTAGCCAGGATAATAATTATTAACAATTAAAGATACATTTTCAAATCTAGCACCAGATAAATTATTCCCCAAGTCTGCTCTTGCTATTTACAACCAAATGACAGCCAGGAATTAATCATAAAATATTAATGCATTAATTTAGCTTTAGCATTCAAGTCAAGCATATATAATGCCCTTGTGTGGTAATATCCAGCAACTCAGAAATAATTGTAAGAATAGTTCTAGGGAGCATACTTCCAGTTTAACTTGGCAGGTTGTTCTGATTTTCTACAAACCCATTTCTCAAATCTATTTTCATTCACTTTCTAAGGTAACCTCCAAGAGGACCATGACCTTGCCGTTGGGTTTGGAGGCTTGCGTGCCTCAATGACCTGGAGAGCCATGTTGGCTGAAGTCAGGGCTTTATGTTTTGCCCCTTGGTAGGATTACCCATACCAAACAGGTCAAACGGTAAAGGACAGACTAGGAGTGGTCCTCTGGTCCTCCAGGTTCAGGGGTTCAGCTCAGGGCTAACACCCCGACTGGTAAAACAAAACTGTTATGGAAACAGCAATGAAGAATCCTTCTACATGCGTGGGATGGCATTCCTGCGTCTCTGTTGTGGCATGAATGAAATCACCGGAGAGAGAGTTACTGGTAGATACAAAGCAGCTTCTTTATTCAACAAAACAAGGTTCAGCAGGCATCATATGGACGGAGACACTTTCAGTGGAAAGGTCTGTTGCCCAACGTGGGGCTCGGTATTTATTTGCTAAATACAAAGGACAATTCCATATCTACAAAGTATAAACAATGCTTTCTTTTGAAGCTACATACAAACTTTACACCTCCCAATTACACCCATCCTACCAGTGCCAGCAGCATCAAGACTGGTACTCAGGAATCCATTGTTGGAAACTAAATCCACAAATACATTTATTTGGTATTTTATGTGCTTAACATGAAGGACAATCCATATTTACAAAGAATAGAAAATGCTGTCTTTGAAACTACATGCAAATCTCAAGCCTCTCCAGTGTCTGGACTGGTATTCACAGCTTTTAGGAAATGCATTGTTACCGAACAGAAGACTGGTGGCTGAAGCCATTTACTATTGACAAACCGTTTGTAGAAACATAGAAAACCTACAGCACAATATAGGCCCTCCAGCCCACAAAGTTGTGCTGAACATATCCCTACCTCAGAAATTACTAGGCTTACCTATAGCCCTCTATTTTACTAAGCTCCACCCACCTATCTAAAAGCCTCTTAAAAGACCCTATTGTATCCAACTCCACCACCGTTGCTGGTAGCCCATTCCACACACTCACCACTCTCTGAGTAAAAATCTTATTCCTGATATCTCCTCTATACCTACTCCCCAGCACCTTAAACCTGTGTCCTCTTGTGGCAACCATTTCAGTCCTGGGAAAAAGCCCCTGACAATCCACACGATCAATGCCTCTCATCATTTTGTACACCTCTTTCAGGTCACCTCTCATCCTCCTTCGCTCCAATAAGAAAAGGCCGATTTCACACAACCTATTCTCTTAAGGCATGCTCTCCAATCCAGGCAACATCCTCATAAATCTCCTCTGCGCCCTTTCTATGGCTTCCACATCCTTCCTGTAGTGAGGCGACCAGAACTGAGCACAGTATTTCAAATGGGGTCTGACCAGAGTCCTATATAGCTGCAATATTATCTCCTGTAAGAGAAAAATCAATGTTTCCCAAACTTTTTTATGCCATGGACCAATACCATTAGGGAAGGGGTCCATGGACCCAGGTAATAAAGACCTAACCTATCCAACCTTCCCCTATAACTCAGGTCCTCAAGTCCTGGCAACATCCTCGTAACTTTTCTTTATGGCAAAGAAACTAGGTCAGGGCGCATTCCAAAACACGAAAATCCATTCCAGGTTTTCTTGCTCTTTTATTTTTCCCACATTAATTTCTTTCTTGTCTCCTCTTGGTAATCCCAGACTTCCTTCTCTATGTTCTTCTCCTCTGTCTCCCTTTTCCTTCCAATGAACTTTATTCTCTTTTTTTTTGCCCCTCAGGAGTAACATTCATGGCTGGATATCTAGCAGTTCCCGATTGCTCAGCATCTTCATTCCATTTCCCCATTCCCACAGTGTCCTGTCCATCATCTTCCACTGCCAGGATGACGTCAAACACAAGCTAGAGGATCACACCCAATATTCTGTCTGGATAGTCTACAACTCAACTTTATCAGTATTGAACCCTCCAATTCTACATGACCTACTGCCCTGCTTTTCTTTTCCCTCTCTTTCTGCTTTACCAGGTTCTCCAGCTCCCCCTCCACTCCCCTCCTGCTCCCTATCACTGTTTCATTCCTCCCAATGGGTGTCCTCCTCTGCTGTTCCCACGTGCCTACCCCATCTCCATCATTTGGATCTGTGTACCACTTACCTTTCCCATCATACTCCATCATCTATTGCCTCTATTCATCACCTTGCAGCTTCTTGCTGTTCCCACCCTTCCCTCCCCAATTTGCCTATCACTTCTCCTCACCTGGATTCACCTGATCTTGATCCATCCCTCCACCTCATGTCATCTCCCCTCCATTCTTTAAGTCCAGATCAGTGATTCCCAACTGGGGGGGGGGTGCATTAGGAAATAGATGTCGTTTGGGGGCATTTCATGATACTTTGAGAGGGTTGGTAAGTGGCACCGTAACTTGAGGCATGAGACCTGACCCACCATTAGTGGTGCCCCAGAGTGCAGCACTGGAGCACAGGAGGAACCATAGTTCAGTTTTTCACTGATTCTATTGTACGTTTTTGTTCTACTGTGAATGCCTGCAAGAAAATACATTTCAGGATAGTATTTGGTGACATATGCGAACTTTGAGAATAAATTTACGTTTGACTTTGAATTTGACTATCTGTGTATCTACTGCACCTGTCTGTTCATCCATCTATCTGTCTAACCTAGCTATCCGTGTGAGTACACTTTTATTCATGTATCTGTGTAAGTTTGATAATACGCATTCTGTCTGAATTCTGAACTATTGATCTACCACAGCAGCAGGAGAATTTAAATTCAAGTGATGAAACATTTCTGGTATTAAAGCAGGTCCCCGTAATTGTAGCTGTGAATCCCAATCAGATCCCAAATCCCTTTTCAGGAGGAAATTTATCATCCTTGCTCCATCTACCATTGAGTAGAATCTTATATTGTAAAAGCAAGGATACAATGTTGAAGCTTTATAAAGCATTGGTTAGACCACATGTGGAGTATTGCCAGCAGTACCTGCCATCAGAAAGCTTCTGAAAGCTTCTCATCCGACCTTACCCACCAAGCAGACATTATTGGGGATGCATCAATTAGCAACCAGGGTGCCCAACAGTTCCCTTTGACTCACAGCACGGAATGAACTCATGCAATTTTAACAATCAAGTACACCCTCTCAACTTTCTTACAGCTCTACAGAAAACAGGTCACGCAACGATACAGCGCTGAAACCAAATGGTGAAATAGATCCAATCAGTGAACCTGCTGACCCCGAGGATCCCACTTGAGGTGTTCAAAGCGACCTCAGCTTCATGTGCATGATTAAGAACCATCTTTGGGGATTATGAAACCCTAATGTGATTGGTCAATCGTGCGAACTGGAGTAGTATAAAAGTAGCTTGCCAAACATCAGCTCTCTCCTGACTAACATTCACATTTCAGTCTGAATCTTTGTCAATGTAACTTCCGCTGTTGTGATCGTCTTCATCTTCGCCTCGCCATTCCTTTGCATTCCACTACTATAGTTCCATCCATGTCAACTCGCTGCCATCGTCAGCATCTGAAAGGCATTCCCAGTTTGTGTTTTTTTTTAATTCAATTTAGCCCTGTTAATGATAAATAAGTACATAGGGCGCGATCTGTGAGTCTGAAGGCGGTGAAGCTTTGAATTCTAATCCTGCTAAGAAACAGAAACTACAGAAAGTGCTTCAGTACAATTCACATACCTGGAGTAGGTTTTATTTCATTCCCGTCAGATCAATGATGCCCCATGTGTCTTATATGTAAAACGGTACTGTCTAATGAAGCCATCAAGATTGCAGGAACACTTCCGTGAAAGACATCCTGAAAAGGCTACTTATGTTATTACTCAATTCCAGAAGATGAAAAAAGTACATAAAAGGCGTTGCACATCGAGTCATTTGCCAATAAAGCTAAAAATAACCTTGATGATGGTCTCATTGCTTCTTACAACATGTCCAAAATGACAGCAATCTGTGGAAAATCTCATACAATTGACAAAAGTTTAATAATGCCTGCTGCATCAGAAATGCTCACCACTGTAATCACTGTTTTCAAAATGGATACCAGTATTTTATAATCATCCTATTGATGAAATGAGTGAAGGCATTGAGTATCAGCTATGCACCACAGAGCTACAAAAAACAGAATTTGGGATACAACTGGATGAGTCAACTGTGTGAGACAATGAGGCATTGCTAATGGAATATATACAGTTTATCAAAAATGGAAAAGTTTATGAGGAGATTCTCTTTTGTAAAAAGTTAAAAACAAATATCAACAGAGAATCAATCTATGACAAGCTGAAAATGTATATTGAGAATAAAAGTATTCCAGTTGGCATATGGCCAAGTGGTTAAGGCGGTCATCTAGTGATCTGAAGGTCGCTAGTTCGAGCCTTGGATGAGGCTGCGTCTGTGTCCTTGAGCAAGGCACTTAGCTCTGTGATGAGCTGTATGGGTCCTAATGCCCTTCCCTTGGACAACATCGGTGACGTGAAGAGGGGAGACTTGCAGCTTGGGCAACTGCTGGTCTTCCATAAAAAAAACCTTGCCCAAGCTTGCGCCCTGGGAACTTTCCAAAGTGCAAATCCATGGTCTATCGAGATAACGGAGGCTTACATTTCAATTGGGAACATGATTTCTTGTGCAACAGATGGAATCATATGTGACAGGTCACCATGCTGGTTCAGTGGCATTTATGAAAAAAAAATTCCATATCTACATCTCACTACCAAAACCCTCAACTTTTTTATAATATCTGTTGCCAACAAAATTAAAGCTTATCCATTAAAAGAGTAGAATATTTCCCCAGTTATGCCAAGATAACAATGAAGAGTTTGAATGCTTGCTGCTTCACATGGAAGTGCATTGGCTGTCAAAAGGCTGCTGCTTAAAATGTTACCTTGATCTTATTGACTCTGCTGTTGAATTTTTGCTCAAGAGCTTTTGAACAAGAGCTTGGGAAACAAGATTGAATAATGTTGAAATGTGGCATACATAGACAATCTACGACAAAATGAACATACTAAATATGAAACTGCAGGGTGAGAATTTCAATTTAATCCAGGCAAAAAGTGCAGCATCTACTTTTATCAGAAAATTGGAAATATATAAGCAAAACATTGGTAGAAGAATGTTCTGCATGGTGAAGAAAGCTTTAGTTAGACTGGCCTTTATAAATCAGAACATTGAGTATAGGAGTTAGGATTTAATGTTAAAATTGTACAAGGCATTGGTAAGGCCAAACTTGAAGTGTTGTGTACATTTCTGGTCACCGAGTTATAGGAAAGATGTCAACAAAATAGAGAGTGTACAGAGAAGATTTACTAGAATGTTACCTGGGTTTCAGCACCTAAGTTACAGGGAAAGGTTGAGCAAGTTAGGTCTTTATTTTGTGGAGCATAGAAGGTTGAGGGGGGACTTGATAGAGGTATTTAAAATTATGAGGGGGATAGATAGAGTTGATGTGGATAGGCTTTTTCCATTGAGAATAGGGGAGATTCAAACAAGAGGACGAGTTGAGAGTTAGGGGGCAAAAGTTTAAGGGTAACACGAGGGGGAATTTCTTTACTCAGAGAAGCTGTGTGGAACGAGCTTCCAGTAGAAGTGGTAGAGGCAGGTTCGGTATTGTCATTTAAAATTAAATTAAAATTTAAAATTAAAATTGGATAGGTCTATGGACAGGAAAGGAATGGAGGATTATGGGCTGAGTGCAAGTCAGTGGGACTAGGTGAGAGTAAGCGTTCGGCACAGACTAGAAGGGCCGAGATGGCCTGTTTCCGTGCTGTAATTGTTATATGGTTATATGGAAAGTATGTTACTGTCTTTCACAGACATGATTTGCAAGAGTACTGCTGACACCTGCAGTCACTGAAGAAGAATTTTGAGAATCAATTCAAAGATTTGAATGGTCTAGGAGATCTGGACTGAGTAATTAACCCATTTCTTTGCAAGGTGGAAGAACAGGAAGAGAGATTGCGAGAAGAAATTACTGAAATTCAATATGATGAAGAAGCAAAACTGCTTTTCCAGAATGTTCAGCTTTTGTGGTGCATGGCTACACTGTAATACGAAGTTTCCTGCTCTTTGGAGAAGAGCCAAACTGCTCGTCATTGCACTTCCATCCTCCTATCTGATGAAAGAGGCATCAGTGCAGTCAACCACATTCTCCCAAAAAACAGAAACCACTTGAACATTGTTACTTAAGGTTTTTACTGTCATAACTTGAACCAAATATTTCAACTCTTGCTAAAAACCAGCAAGCTCAAGGATCACTGAGATATCAAAGCTGCCGTACAGTGCACGGGTAGGTTTAAAGACAAATAAAAATTTAAAGCAAAATCATTTTTTTCGTGTTAGCATATGATAGACATGTTTTTACACCATGGCAGTGGAGGGGGGGGGGCTGAAAGCATATTGTGCCTAAGAGGGTCATTGGCAAGTATGAAGGTGCTTTCGGAGGGCCTTAAGCTAAAAAAAAAGTTTGGAAAACACTGGTCTAGATGAATGGTCTTAACCGGAAATGTTGAGTCTATTTCCCGCCATAGATTTTGCCTGACTCACCGAGGTCCTCCAACAGGAATTGGCCCTCTTGGCTTTCCAGGCTATTTAAATTTTCACCAACAGGTGGATATAATAACGCTACTAATGTGCCAGAAACCCCGGATCAATCCTGCCGCTGTCTGCAAGGAATTTGTACACTCCTACGGATGCTCTAGTTTCCTCCCACATTCCAAAGACAAATAAGTTAATAGGTTAACTGGTCACCTGGGTAAAATTGAGATGTGTCTTGTTTGGCCAGAAGCACCTGTTACCATGCTGAATCTCAAATAAGTAAATAATAACAACTACAATTCCTATGTTTGTAGGCGTGGCATATTTGAACATCAAATGATGCGTTTTGCTGAAAAGCAAGTTTACATGTTTCAGAATCCAATGTTTCATAAGAGGTGTGTCTTGGTTTGAGAATTTCCATTTTAGTGTCAGGGATCTGTTAATTTTATGACTCTAATCTGGCGATGGTCAAGTACCTGGAGGTCACTTTAAAGGAAGGATGCCAGTAAGCTTCAGAGGGTGCAGAAAGGATTCACAAGGATGATACCAGGACTGCAGGGCAACAGTTATATAGACAAAGACTATTTTCTAAACAGGGAGTAAGTTCAGAAACTGAAAGTTCGAAGAGACTTAGGAGTCCAAATACAGCATTTCCTAAAAGGTTAACTTTCAGGTGAAGTGTGATGTTAGTATTCATTGCCAGATGATTAGAATATAAAAGCAAGGATGTAATGCTGAGGCTTTATAAAGCACTGGCCAGACTGCACTCAGGGTATTGTGAGCAGTTTTGGGCCCCTTATCTAAGAAAGAATGTGTTGCCATCCAGAGGGGGGTTTGGGCCTTGTGGTGATCCCATGAATGAAAGGGTTAATGTAAGAAGAACATTTGATAATTCTGGGCTTGTACTTGCGGAGTTTAGAAGAATGGGGGGGAAGGGGAAAATCTCATTGAAACTTATAGAATATTGAAAAGCTTAGATGGAGTGGACATCGAGAGGATGTTTACTATCGTGAGGGAGTCTAGGACTAGCGGTCACAGGCACAGAACAGAAGGATGTCCTTTAGCACAGAGATAATGAGGAATTTCTCTAGATAGGGGGTGAATCGGTGGAATGCTATGCTGCAGGTGGCAGAGGAGGCCAATTCATTGGGTATATTTAAAGCAGAGGTTGATAGGTTCTTGATTAGTTAGGGTATCAAAGGTATGGAGAGAAGGCAAGAGATTAGGGTTGAGAAGGATAATATGGTTGAGTGGTGGAGCAGACTGAATGGGGCGAGTGGCATTACTCTGCTCCTGTGTCTTATCATCTTACACCGAGAGGCTGGGGCTTTTCCATCTGGGGTGCAGGAGGCTGATGGGTGACCTCACAGAGGTTTATACAGCTATGAGTGGCATAGATAAGGTGAATGGTCACAGTGCTTTTACACAGAGTGAAAGGGAAGATTTTAGCAGCAAGGTTTTCACACAGAGTGTGGTGAGAATGTAGAGCAGAACAAGCTACCAGAGGAAGTGGAAAAGGCAGATAAAAATACAACATGTAGAAGACATTTGGACAGGTACATAGATATAAAGGGTTTGGAGGGTTATGGGCCAAATGCAGGCAAGTGCGAGTAGCTTGAATAGACACTTTGGTGTCAGCATGGACTAGTTGTGGGGGGGGGGGGGGGTTGTTCTCTGTACTGTACAACTCTATGACTGCAGGCTAAAGGGAGTCATTTGTGTAGCAACATGGCCAAGACGGACAATTTAGTCTAAACAGGCATTTTCCTTGCTGCTTTCCTCTTTGGAGCAAAGCAGAGGTGTAGAAAATGATCAGAGGAGTAGATCGAGTGGAGAGCTAGAGACTTCTTTCGCAGAGTGGAAAAGCCTAAAAGATGGGGCATAATTTTTAAGGTGATTGCAGTAGAGCATAGGGGCAATGTCAGAGGCAAGTCTTTCTACACAGAGATTGGTGGGTTCATGGAGCTCCAAACTTCAGGGGTTTGCTTTGCTTCTGTGTTATTCCTCACTTGTAGCCAAAGAAATGTGCTTAACTGTGAGTGTTTACATTGCTTGTATGTGCATGGGCCAGTGTTTCTTTGTGTATGTGCATGGGCCAGTGTTTCTTTCTGTATGTGCATGGGCCAGTGTTTCTTTGTGTATGTGCATGGGCCAGTGTTTCTTTGTGTATGTGCATGGGCCAGTGTTTCTTTCTGTCTGTGCATGGGCCAGTGTTTCTTTGTGTCTGTGCATAGGCCAGTGTTTCTTTGTGTCTGTGCATGGGCCAGTGTTTCTTTGTGTATGTGCATGGGCCAGTGTTTCTTTCTGTCTGTGCATGGGCCAGTGTTTCTTTCTGTCTGTGCATAGGCCAGTGTTTCTTTGTGTCTGTGCATGGGCCAGTGTTTCTTTCTGTATGTGCATGGGCCAGTGTTTCTTTGTGTATGTGCATGGGCCAGTGTTTCTTTGTGTATGTGCATGGGCCAGTGTTTCTTTCTGTCTGTGCATGGGCCAGTGTTGCTGTGTGTATGTGCATGGGCCAGTGTTTCTTTGTGTCTGTGCATGGGCCAGTGTTTCTTTGTGTCTGTGCATGGGCCAGTGTTTCTTTGTGTATGTGCATGGGCCAGTGTTTCTTTCTGTCTGTGCATGGGCCAGTGTTTCTTTGTGTCTGTGCATGGGCCAGTGTTTCTTTCTGTCTGTGCATGGGCCAGTGTTTCTTTGTGTCTGTGCATGGGCCAGTGTTGCTGCAGAGCTTGCAAACAAAGGATGCTGGTATTGCACACTCAGCATGCTCTGGGGCTACGTACAAGGAACCTCATAACCAATTGTTTCTTTCTGCACAGGGGCAAGAGGCAAAATATTAAGACCTTAAAACAGGAGCAGAAATAGACCATTGAGTCTGGTTCATCATTTCATTATGGCAGATACATTTCCCTCTCAACCCCATTCTCCTGCCTTTTCCCTGTAACCATTCATGCCCTAACTAATCAAGGACCTATCAACCTCTGCCTTAAATACACCCAATGATCTAGCCTGCATAGCCCCCTGTAGTAATGAATTCCACAGATTCACCACCCTTTGGCTAACAAAATTCCTCTATCTCCATTCTAACTAAACATCCCCTCTATTCTGAGGCTGTGTCCTCTGGTCCTAGACTCCCCAACTGTAGAAAACATCCTCTTCACATCCAATGTATCCTGCCCTTTCAATATTCAACAGGTTTCAATGAGATCTCCCCCTCCCCCCACATCATCTAAATTCCAGCAAGTACAGACCTAGAGGCATCAAACACTCCTCATATGATGCCTTTAATTCACGGAATCATTTTCGTGAACCTCCTTTGAACCCTCTCCAATGTTTAGCATATCCTTTCTAAGATAAGGGGCCTAAAACACCTAGTGGTGACTAGTGGTGTTCCACAAGGGTCAGTGTTGGGACCAGTTCTTTTTACGTTGCATGTCAGTGACTTAGATGATGAATTTTATGGCTTTGTGGCCAATACGAAGACAGGTGGAGGAGCAAGTAGTGTTGAGGAAGCTGGGAGACTGCAAAAGCACTTAGACAGATTAGGAGAATGGGCAAAGAAGTGGCAGATGAAATACTGTATTGGGAAGTGTCTTAAAGGAGTGATGCTGAAACACATCACTTCTGCATACTAAATGATTCCAAAAGCACATGCAAAATATTTAAACACATTTCTATCTTTCCAAAACATACATTCAGTGGCAACGTTATTAGGTACACCTGTACACCTACTTGTTAATGCAAATCTCCATTCAGCCAATCATGTGGCAGCAACCCGATGCATAAAAGCATGCCAACATTGTCAATTGAACTGAATTGACTTTATTACTTACATCCTTCATATACATGAGGAGTAAAAGTCTTTACGTTAAGTCTCCATCTAAACGTGCAATGTGCAATTTATAGTAATTTGTAATAAATAGTATATACAACAGATTCAGTTGTTGTTCAGACCAAGTATCAGGATGGGGACGAAACGTGATTAAGTGACTTTGGGGAACAATTGTTGGTGCCAGACAGGATAGATCGAGTATCTCAGAAACTACTGATCTCCAGGATTTTCAGACACAACCGTCTCTAGAATTTGAAGAGAATGGTGCAAAAAAACCCTCCCCCCAAAAAAATCAAGTGAGCAGCAGTTCTGTGGGCCTAAATTCCTCGTTAATGAGAGAGGTCAGAGGAGAATGGCCGGACTGGTTGAAGCTGACAAGAAGGCGACAGTAACGTGTATAGCCATGAGTTACAACAGTGGTGTGCAGAAGAACATCTCTGAATGCACAACACGTTGAACCTTGAAATGTTTGGACTACAGCAGCAGAAGAGCACGGAATACACTCAGTGGCCAACAAGTGTATTTTAGGAAGAATGTAATGCTGTTCATTGCATGTTCTGAATTGTTTCCCCAAATTCATAAGATTAAAGTGCAGAGCAAGGAAATATAAATAAATCTTTTAGATATGTTAGTACATAGAATTTCCAAAGGGCTTGACACAGAGTGAATTGTGGATATGTGGGGGTGGGGAGGAGTGGGCCTTCAATTAGATTATTCATTAAAAAAGAAACTGAATTCAGGATTTTAAAGAAATCAATTAGTCTTTTAATCCAATTTTATTTAAAACTTTATATACTTACTTTGGAAATCTGCAATATAACCCCTCCTCCCCACCCCCACCCACAGATTCCCAGACTATACAATGTGCAAATTTAAATGTTCTGCAAATGTTACGAAAAGCCATGAATCAGCAAATTTATGTTACCTTGTAAGGGGGATAACTGGTTCATCATTACACTGCCATTTTCAGTTTCTTGATTAATGTTCAAATCATTTCCTTCTCCCACTACACAATACTTCACAAAGATCGACTCATTCCCGTGTCACGTTAGTGATGTTTTGTGGTGGGGGGGGGGGAGTATGTGTGTCTCCTGGGTGCCTGGCATCTGTTAGCAACTCATGCTGAAAATGCACATGGCTGCAATCCAAGGTCCTCACCAAGAATAGAAGATGGAGATTTCTTCCCATAGCCTCTGCGAGCGATGAGCCAATTTGAAAACATGTTCCGGTTATACTTGGTCTTTATCGCTTCCTTTCAAATGTTCTCTGACAGCAGCAGGTAATGTGTTTAGCAGGACCTCTTCCACCACAAGCCCGCCCTGTTTTAAGCTGCATCGGCTCAGTTCTTCAGGCAAGACCTCTAACTGGTTTCCCATAAGTTCGAGGGACACAAGATTCACCAGATCGCCCACCAGAGGAGGTAATATTGTCAGGCTATTTCTCCCAACAAGCAACGTCCGCAGCTTCTTGCACAGAAAGAGTCCATTTGGTAAAGCTTCCAACTGTAAAAGAACGTCAAATTTCAAATGAGTCACGGGGTAGCCTCTGTAGAACATTTACTACATATGGAAATCAAATAAAAGCTTGCAGATGCTGGAAATCTGAAACATAAACAGAAAATACTCAACAAGTCAGGCAGCATCTATAGGAAAGATAAACAAAATTGATATTTCAGTTTGGAGATTCTTCGTTAGAGCTGGGAAAAGGAGATAGAAAGGGCGGGTTTAAGTTGCACAGAAGATGGGATAACAATATCATCAACGAGCTTTTCTCTGTAAGTCATCTACTTGTGATATAGGCCGACTTCTTCTCTATTTATTAGTGCATCCTCACCTCCTGGTAATATCCCACAGATCTGCTATTAACAGCCACAGAAGCATAATCACTGTTTAACAGCATTATTCATCCCAAAAGGACTCACCCTACCACAGGTATTCCCTGTTTGTCTTATCTATCCCTTCCAACATCTTTACTTCTGATGAAAGGCCTCCAACTTGAGCAACACACACAAAATGCTGGAGGAACACAGCAGGTCAGGCAGCATCAATGGGAATGAATAAACAGTCGACGTTTCAGGCCGAGACTCTTCATTAGGACTGGAGAAAAAGATGAGGAGCCAGAGTAAGAAAGTGGTGGGGAGGGGTAGGAGGAAGTTAAAGGTAACAGGTGACAGGTGAAACCAGGAGAGGGGGAGGGGTGAAGTTGATTACTGAAAGAGATACAAGACTGGAGAAGCGGGAATCTGATAGGAGCGGACAGAAGGCCACAGAAGAAAGGAAAGGAGCAAGAGCTCCTGAAGGAGGTGATGGGCAGGGAGGGAGATAAGGTGAGAGAGGGAAATGGAATGGTGAATGGCAAAGGGTGAGGGGGCGTTAGTGGAAATTTGAGAATTTGATGTTCATGCCATCAGCTTGGAGACTACCCAGACAGAATATAAGGTGTTGCTCCTCCAGCCTGAGTGTGGCCTCAGCACAGCAGAAGAGGAGGTCATGGACTGACATGTCGGAATGGGAATGGAAATGGGAAGTGGAATTAAAATAGGCGGCCACTGGAAGATCCCACTTTTTCTGGCAGACGGAGCGCAGGTGCTCAGCGAAGTGGTCTCCCAATCTATCACTGATATACAGGAGGCCACACCAGGAGCACCGGATACAGTAGATTACCCCAACAAACTCACAGGTGAAGTATCACCTCACCTGGAAGGACTGTTACGGGCCCTGAATGGCAGCGAGGGAGGAGGTAAAGGGGTAGGTGTAGCACTTGCTTCACTTGCAAGGATAAGTGCCAGCAGGGAGTCAGTGGTGAGGGACAGATGGACAAGGGAGTCACGTAGGGAGTGATCACAGAGGAAACTAGAAAGTGGGGAGAGGGAAAGATGTGCTTGGTGGTGGATTCCTGTTGGAGATGGCGGAAGTTATAGAGAATTATGTGCTGGACATGGAGGCTGGTAGGGTGGTAGGTGAGGACAAGAGGAACCGTATCCCCAATGGGAGGGGGGGGGCAGGAGCATGGGATGAGGGCCTACGTACACAAAATGGCAGAGGGTGGAGGAAGGGAAGCCCCTTTCTTTGAAGAAGGATGACATCTCCTTCGTTCTGGAATGAAAAGCCTCACTCTGAGAGCAGATGAGGGTTTGAGAGAAGGGGATGCCATTTTTACATGTAACAGGGCAGGAAGAGGAATAGTCCAGGAGGCTGTGAGAGTCAGTGGGTTTTAAAAGATAGCAGTAGATAAGCTGGCTCCAGAGATAGAGATGGAGACATTGAGAAAGCAGAGGGAGGAGTTGGAAACGGATTAGCTAAATTTGAGGACAGGGTGGAAGTTGGAGGCAAAGTTGATGAAGTCAACAAGCTTCACATAGGTGCAGGAAGCAGCACCAATGTAGTCATTGATATTACATAGGAAAAGTTGGGGAGTGATACCAGTGTCGGCTTGGAACACAGTCTGTTTCACCTAGCTGACGAAAAGGCAGACATAAGTGGAACACTTGCAAGTGCCCATGGCTACACCTTTTGTTTGAAGAAAGTGGGAGGAGCCGAAGGAG
Source organism: Hypanus sabinus (assembly GCF_030144855.1). Classification (NCBI taxonomy): domain Eukaryota; kingdom Metazoa; phylum Chordata; class Chondrichthyes; order Myliobatiformes; family Dasyatidae; genus Hypanus; species Hypanus sabinus. The sequence goes on along the minus strand of NC_082716.1, from coordinate 17,729,502 downwards.
AAATTATTGAGAATGAGGACCTGTTCCACCAGACGGAGGAGAGTGGTGGTGGAGGGGAGCTTGTTGGCTCTGGTGTCCAGAAAGAAATGGAGAGCTTTGAGGCCTTCCTGATGGTGGATGGAGGTGTGTAGGGACTGGACATCCATAGTGAAAATAAGGTGATCAAGGTCAGGGAACTTGAAAGCATTGAAAAGATCAAGAGTATGTGAAGTGTCATGGATGTAGGTAGGAAGGGACTGAACCAGGATGGATAAATCTGATGATGGATATGCAGTATAAGTTCAGAAGGGCAGGGACAACCAGAAACAATGGGTTTACCTGGACAGACAGGTTTATGAATCTTGGGTAGGAGGTAGAAACAGGAGGTATAGGGTGAGGGAACTATGTGGTTGGTGGCAGTGGATGGGAGATCCCCAGGTTAATAAGGTCGGTGATGGTGTGGGAGACAATGGTCTGGTGCTCCCTAGTGGGGTCCTGTTCGAGGAATAAGTAAGGGGAGGTGTCTAAGAATTGTCACTTGGCCTCATTCAGCAAGGTAGAGGTCAGTCCGCCAGATTTCTACAGCACCCCTCTTATCTGAAGATTTGATGGCGTGGTTAGGATTAGTGCAGAGAGAATGGAGAGCACTGCATTCAGAAGGTGTGAGGTTGGAATTGGAGAGAGGAGTGGTGAAGTCTCTGACTTCAACTCTGATTCTGTTCCCACAGAGAAGTGACAGCTGACTGTTTCCAGCATTTTATTTCACTGCATTCACCATTCAATCATAGAATCGTTATGGCACATGAGACCATTTGATCCATTGAGACAATCCTAGCTTCTAATATAGCTATCCCATCATTCTATTCCCTCTTTTACGTTATTGCAATGAGACTCAACATTAGGTTGAGCAACGACACCTCATCATCTGTCCAAGTTTGTCACAGTCTTTCAAACTGCGTTCTCTCAGTCTTTCATTTCCTTCTATAGATGCACAGTGGAGATTATCCTGACTGGTTGCATCATAACCTTGTATCAAAACACCAATGCCTAGGAACCGAAAAGCCTACAGAAAGTGGTGGCTACAGCCCAGTCTATCACAGGAAAAAAGCCCTCCCCACCATTGAGCACATCTTCAAGGAGAGCTGCAACAAGAAAGCATCATCAATCTCCAAAGACCCCGCCAGCCCCCCCCTCCCCCCCATCCAGGCCACACTCTTTTCTCACTGCTACCATTTGGCAGGAGGTACAAGAATCTTAGCTCCCAGACTACCAGGTTCAGGAACAGTATAACCCTGGAACCATCCAGCATGGATAACTTCACTCACCTGAACACTGGACTGATTCCACAACCTATGGAAGCACTTTCAAGGACTCTACAACTCATGGTCTCGGGACAATTCACAATGACCAATTAACCTACCCGATATGTCTCTGGACTGTGGAAGGAAACCAGAGAATATGGGGTAAACCCACCCATTCCATGGGAGGACATACAGATTCTGTCCAGATGGCACTCTGAAATCCAATGCCTAAAGCTGTAATAATGTCGCACTGTTATGCTATATATACATTACTTTGCGCACTTTTTCTTCTTTTGCACATTAGTTGTTAGTCTTTATTTATGCATAGTTTTTCATAAACTCTATTGTATTTCTTTATTTTCCTGTAAATGCCTGCAGAAAACGTATCTCAGGGATGTATCTGGTAACGTGTATGGTACATAAGTTGATAATAAACTTACTTTGACTTTGATCCCTTATCAGAAATGGAAAAAAAGAGAAAACAAGTTAGTTTTAAATTAAGGAGCAGCTGCAGATGAATGGATAGGGCAAAGGAAATACATTGTACCTGATGGTGGGGCTAAGACATTGACGAAGTAAGATTAATAATGGAAGTCAATGGAAGGTACAGTAATGATACTGTCCTTTCACCTCATCCCTTCCACCATCCAGTGACCCAAGCAATCCTTCCAGATGCAACAGTGATTCACTTGCAATTCTGATGCACTGTATTCAGAGTTTAGAATGTTTTCCAAGTGCAGATTAAGTGACGGCATAGCACCTACATTCAATACCCAGAGCTGCCTCAGCTTCCTGCTGGCCGTTCCATTAACTCTCTGTCCCATCCCACTCCGAATCAGAATAATAACAGGGTTTATTATCACCGTCTTAGATGATGTGCGATCCATTGTTTTGCTACAACAGTACAGTGCAGATATATAATTACTATAAATTAATTGCTAACTAAATAAATAGTTAAAAAAGTAAATAACTAGGTAGAGTTCATGGGCTCGTGGACCATTCAGAAATCTAATGATGGAGGAGAAGAAACAGTTCCTCAGCTGTTGTGTGTGTGCCTTCAGGCTCCTGCTGCTCCTCCCCAATGGTAGTAATGCAAAGAGGGGACATCCTGGATGGTGAGGACTTTTAATGATGATGCCACCTTCTTGAGGCACCACCTCTTGAAGTTCCCTTGACATCAGGGAGGGTTGTGTCCATGATGAAACTAGTTGAGTCTTGAACCCTCTTGTGATCTGATTGAAGAGCATCTGAAGGCTCTGATGCAACCAGCCAGAATGCTCTCCACCATACATTAATAGGAATTTGCAAGCACTTCTGGTGACATACCAAATCTCCTCAAATTCCTAACAAATTAGAGATGTTGGCATGCCTTCTTCATGATGTTTATAGGGCCCCTTCCCCCTCCTTCTTCAGTCCTGACAAAGGGTCTTGGCCCGAAACGTTGACTGCTCGTTTCAACGGATGCTGCCCGACCTACTGAGTTCCTCCAGTTTGTTTATATGTGTTGACTTCTTCATGATTGCATTGATGTGTTAGGCCTGGGATTGATCCTTGGAGATGCTGACACCCAGAAACTTAAAGCAGCTTACCCTTCCATTGCGGACTCTTCAGTGAGGGCTGATTCACCTTCCTGAAGTCCACAGTCATTTCCTCTGTCTTGCAAACATTGTGTGTGAAGGGTTCTCCCTCATTAGCCCTGTTTCTCTTTTTACAGATACTGTGTGACCTGCTGAGTGGTCCAGCATTTAACTCAGATTTCCAGCAGCTGCACTTTTAGATTTCACTAACTTTTAGTTAGTGAAACCCTTCATCACTGAAACCATCTTTTCTGGACCCTCCATTACACCATTGGACTGTAAGACAAAACAGCAGATTTAGGTCATTTTGCCCATCAAGTCTGTTCTGGCATTTATTCTGGCAGAGCCATTCCATCATGGCTGATTTATTATCCCTCTCAACCCCATTCTCAGGTCTTCTCCCTGTAACCTTTGACACCCTTACTAATCAAGAACCTGTCAACTTCAGCTTTTAATATACCCAATGACTTGGCCTTCATAACCTTCTGTGGCAATGAATTCCACAGTCTGCCACCTCTGGCTGAAGAAATTCCTCCTCATCTCTGTCCTAAATGGTTGACTCTCTATTCTGAGACTGTGCTCTCTGTTTCTCGACTCCCCTAACTATAGGAAACACGTTCTCCATGTCTACTCTATCTGGGCATTTCAATATTTGATAGATTTCAATGAGATCCCCCTCATTCTTCTAAACTCCAGAATTATATCCTTCCTATGAAATGCATTG